>NC_135235.1:406497041-407697041 GCF_051348905.1 Ranitomeya variabilis | reverse complement strand
TCCTTCCCCCTCTTACAGATTTCAATAGGTCACTGTAATCTGATTTCCCCCTGAGCTAAGTGGCTGCTCTTATACCTCTGCTGACCTCACATTGCCAAAATTGCTTGACCATGCAATCTTTAGTGTTATCAATCATCACCGAATTCCATGTGGTAAGTCGACACCAGGGTCCCTTAGACCCTGCGTCTGGTTTATCCAGCACAAATCGTATTGCAGGAACAGAGGCTCCACCACCGCTAAAGGTAGCCTAACAGCAACCCAAATTAAAAGGTAGTACTCAGTAGTGGAGCTGCGAGTCTGGATTTGGGGTAAAATAAAATACTTAAATGAAAGTAGAAGCACAATCAGGAGACAGACAAGGAGAAAAAAGACACATGTCCATCAAGTTCAACCGAAGGATGGGAAAGGATATCGGTAAGAAGGTCGAGGGGCGTTCATTAAAGATTTCCCTTGACCAACTTCTATTTATTACAGGATGCTGAAACTGCACATGTGTAATGATATAAGTCTCTATAGGTTGCAGGCCAATTTGCAACTCAGAACTGATAACGAATGATCTTGATTTTACAGGTGCTGAAGTGGTGTGAGGTTTGATAATGGACCCAGTGGAATAAAGAGCAGTCATCATGTTATTTTACTTGAAAGGCGCACACCAAAGATGTGATGAGATGAAAGAGGTTTCAATTAACTTGATTAAGGTTATGTGTTGCCTCCCCTAAGAATTTCCATAGCATTATTCCCATTATGTATAACTTTCACTAGTTTTTTCTTTCTGTTAATGTTTGAATCTATTTTGTTTTTATTTTATGTCCCAGTCTGAGGAAGGTCTATGTTTGAGACCGAAACGTCACAATTCTTTTGGGATTGCTTTACTTTAATAAATATACTTTATGCTTCAAAAAGAGAGCCAGATTTAAATTTTGCACAACCCTAATGTGTGACCCAATCTGCCCTAAAAGAGCAGATTTTTTGCTCCTGATTCCGAGTGTTAATCGACTATACTGAACATTCAGAACAATAATTTTATTCATTTACATAAGTATTTATGTTATTTTGATCTAAAAAAAGCATCCAAGCCTTTTTTTAAACCATCAGCAGTTCCTGCTGTGACCAGCTCATGAGGTAGATTGTCCCACAGATTAGTTCTCATTGTAAAAAATCCTTGTCTCCATTGGAAATTCAACCATTTTTTCCCAGCATGAGGGAGTGCCTCCATTGTTTTTTTAGGGGGGTTTACATGAAACAGCTTTTGAATATTTGTTTTATATGGGCCATTTGTACAGTCTTGTTTACTGAGGATAGAGCATGTATACAAAAGGTAGCAGGAACAATGCTTGGCCTTTTCTTCTCCATTACATGACAGAGATTTGTGCATAATGGTTTCGGACGTCGGGAATTCATCTGTGAGGAACCTTACATATGTATAACAGATTACGCTGGGGGCCTCAAGCTTCGGGGCCACACTGCTCAATGTGTTATGCTGTGCCCACTGTACCCTAGCTACACTCTTGTCAATGGTGTAAGGGAGCTACCACCTTATGAACGTGCCTAGCCTAGCTGATCCTGTATTCTTTCATTGCAGACCTTCAGATCTGGCTAAAATTGAAACTTGCTTTAACTCTTCCTGCTTAGGTGCCCCAACTTTCCTTTGTATTTTAGGCAAACAGATTTTTTTTTTTTTTTTTCATTTTAAAAATTATAAAAAGGGAAATGGGCCAAAGTAAAAGTTTGGGCACCCTTGGAGAATTGTGTGCTCAGATAACTTTGACCAAGGTTTCAGACCTTAATTAGCCTGTTAAGGTTATGGATTGTTCACTATCATCGTTAGGAAAAGCCAGGTGATGTAAATTTCCCAGCTTTATATAAACCCAGCCTCCTCTAACCTTGTGCCAAAAAAGCAGCCATGGGTTCTTCTAAGGAACTACCTAGCACTCTAAAAATGAAAATTATGAAAGTCCAAAAAGCAGGAGAAGATTATAGGAAGAAAGCATTTTCAAGTTGCCTTTTCCTCAGTATGAAATGGCAGTTAACAGTAACAGTGGAGGTCAAGATAATGCCTGGAAGACCAAGTAAAATTTCAGAAGAATTGCTAGAGAAGCTAATAAGAACCCCCGCTTGACTGCAAAAGAGCTTCAGAAAGATTTAGCAGATTCTGGAGTTGTGGCACATTGTTCTAATGTGCAAAAGACACCTGCACAAATATGGCCTTCATGGAAAAGTCATCAAAGAAAATTTCTCCTGCGTCCTCACCATAAAATTCAGCGTCAGAGGTTTGCAAAAGAACATCTATACAATCCTGATGCATTTTGGAAACAAGTCCTGTAGACCGATGTGGTTAAAATAGAACTCTTTGGCCACAATGATCAAAAGGTATGTGTACAGAAAAAAGGGCATAGAATTTCAGGAAAAGAACATCTCGGCAACCAATAAGCATGGTGGTGGATCAATCATGCTTTGGGGTTGTGATGTAGCCAATGGCACGAGGGACATTTAATGGGTAGAGGAGAGAATGGATTCTACAGTATGATGTTTCAACAAATTCTTGATGCAAGCATAACACCATCTACAAAAAAGCTGAACTTGAAAAGAGGATGGCTTCTACAAATGGATAATGATCCTAAACACATGGTAAAATTCACAATAGACTACCTCAAAAGGCGCAAGCTGAAGGTTTTACAATGGCCCTCACAGTGCCCTGAGTTTAAATCCATGGCTAGACCTCAAAATAGCAGTACATGCAAGACAACCATGGAATCTCACAGAACTGGAAGAATTTTCCAAGAAAAAATGGGTGAAAATCCCATCCCTCAAACAAGAATTGAAAAACTCTTGGCTGACTACAAAAAAAAATTTTACAAGCTGTGATACTTTCAAAACGCGGTGCTACAAGTTACTAACTATGCAGGGTGGTCAAACTTTTGCATCTGCCCATTTTCCTTTTTGTAATTTTTAAAATGTAAAAAATGTGTGGGGGGGTTTGCATAAAATACAAGGGAAATGTGTCATCTTTAGATTCTTTAGCTTTAGGCCTTTTAGAGATCATTTAATCTTCAAGTTGCTTAACTGTTCACAATAACAATCATTTTGACAGGGTTGCCCAAACTTTTACATTCCACTGTACTGTGTTCATCATAACTTTTACCTATGCCACTTTAACAATAGGAACACTGTCCAAAAACTACATGGTTGACATGTTGTTTTTGCTTCAACTGTGAAAGAATGTATCATATTAAAAAAAACACTGCTACCTAGGTGTTCTGGAAATCGTTTAGTGCAGAGAGAGCTCACTTTTACAGATTAAGATTTACAGTGATGCGGAGGGCAGAGCAAAAATGGGTCTCCCTCAAGTGACATCCTGTCCTGTATGCTCAGGTTGGTTGGGAAATACACACTATTTTTCAGACTATAGAATGCACATAGAAAGCTACTTCTGTTTTATAGCAGCATTCATATTATTTACACAAACAACTGGGCAACACGCATATATACATATTTCTGTATGCACAGTAGATGGGCGCACAACGCGCACATATACTGTACATACATGTGCTTCTCACAAAATTGGAATATCATCAAAAAGTTAATTTATTTTAGTTCTTCAATACAAAAAGTGAAGCTCATATATTATATAATGTCATTACAAACAGAGTGATCTATTTCAAATTTTTATTTCTGTTAATGTTGATGATTATGGCTTACAGCTAATGAAAACCCAACAGTCATTATCTCAGTAAATTAGAATACTTTATAACACCAGCTTGAAAAATTATTTTAAAATCCGAAATGTTGGCCTACTGAAATGTATGTTCAGTAAATGCTCAATACTTGGCCGGGGCTCCTTTTGCATCAATTACTGCATCAATGCGGCATGGCATTGAGGCGATCAGCCAGTGGCACTGCTGAGATGCTATGGAAGCCCAGGTTGCTTTGATAGCATCCTTCAGCTCGTCTGCATTGTTTGGTCTGGTATCTTCTTCTTGACAATACCCCATTGATTCTCTATGGGGTTAAGGTCAGGCGAGTTTGCTGGCCAATAAAGCAAAGTGAAACTGTTGTTTTTAAACCAGGAATTGGTATTTTTGGCAGTGTGGGCAGATGCCAAGTCCTGCTGGAGAATGAAATTTCCATCTCCAAAAAGCTTGTCGGCAGAGAGTAGCATGAAGTGCTCTAAAATTTCCTGGTAGACGTCTGTGCTGACTTTGGTCTTGATAAAACGCAGTGGACCTACACCAGCAGATGACATGGCGCCCCAAACCATCACTGATTTTGGAAACTTCACACTAGACCTCAAGCAGCTTGGGTTGTGTGCCTCTCCTCTCTTCCTCCAGACTCTGGGACCTTGATTTCCAAATGAAATGCACAATTTACTTTCATCTGAAAACAACACCTTGTATCACTGAGCAACAGTCCACATATACATGTACATACTTCTGAATGCACAATAGATGGACACACAACGCGCTCAAATACATATTTCTGTATGCACAGTAGATGGACACAGACGGCTCTGCTGCTGAAATACTACATATATACCTGCAGCACAGCTGTACAGAGCGCTACCGCACACACAACTCTGTGCATGCATGCAAACACACAGCTGTGCTACACACACATACACAACTTTTGAAGGCATAAGTATTATTTATGAATAGTTCGGTACCAGGTGTAAAGTTGTCTTCTTATTGCATCACCCACATTTGAACGTTCCTTGTAGGAGTGTGACTGATCACGTGCCTGTGACATCCTAAAGGATTCTACAGTTAATTAGGACTTTTGATTTCCTGCCCTGCTGTCCTGTGATATGCTTTTTCAGGTGTTGCAGCATGGTGAGATCTATGCAGGTCCTGTTCAGCTTCCACTCCTGCTCTACACAGATAGATCAGTGTCGGCCAGGAAGAGATAGACTTGTGCAGCTCCACAGTTCTCTCAATGACCGGGAAGGATGCGTTCCATAGGCATGCTTATTGTTACAGAGCAGCCGAAGAACTTTTTTGGTCGCTCTAGTGGCTACTACGGTTATTGTTCCACCCTTGAGGTCGGAAGCTTCAAGCTCGACCACCCAGTGGAGACTTTCTAAAGAAGGTTGGCGATTTGCATAGCAGGTGGGTGGACATTACATGGCATGCAAAACACTCTATATTTTCTTAGTAATTATAGTAATAATTTTATTATTATTTTGTTTCTAAGTAAAAAAAATAGAAGAATTTGCTGGTCTGATTCTTTGAGGGGCCCATACACTTTCAGTAGCTTTAAGTCAACAATTTATTTTTGTGTCAAAGACTGGCACCACTCCATGATTCTTTGGTATTCTGGTGGGCCAGTCTGACAGTGCCTACATCTACAGTTGCAGATGTACCTTATCACACTTCATTATTAGAGCATGGCAAGAATGCCCAGTCAGATGTGGTATAAGATGGCCATCCCTATGGGATCTATAAAGGCACTTGTATTATTTTCTGGCTGCTCCTCAAGACTTTTTAGGGCAAAGGCTCTTGTTTTTAATGGACCAGTGGGACTTCTCTCAGTACAGTAGCACTAAGACTGAATGTATGAAACATATGTTGTGCATTATGTTAAGTAGAAGACAGGCGACTGCAAAGAAATGTTTTATTTTAATGCAGCTTCATAACTTCTAAGTGGTGAGTTTCACACACAGGCGACATAAGGAGCTGGTTAAGGAGTCCACTCCGGCCTCAGCACAGCTTAGTAGGAAGCATTTTTAAAAAGTCAGGCAGGGGCAGCACCTCACAGCAGGGTGCTCTGTAGGAGCGCACCTCACACATACTAAGACACTCCGTGTGTAGTCCTGCGGGGAGCCATGCTGCTGGCACCCAGATTATTTTCACTGGACTTCCACAAACACCAAATATCCGCCCTGCAGCACAGACAGAGGTTCTGGTTACTGACACCCCCCAGAAGCAGCAGGAGCTCCTCTGGTTCATTAACCTATTAAGGTCTGAAAGACGGACTATTGTTTCTTTAGCTTTACCAGATCTACTGCAGAACATATAAGATATTATAGATAGTTTTTTCTAAGTAATAATACAATGATGCTCAATTTGAAGAGCTTTAAGAGGATCTGAAAAGGAATAGATGAGACTAGAGCTGGTGGTGAAGGGTTACCAAGATGGCACTGACTTCATGCCCACTGGCTCCAGGATGTCTAAGCAGAAACAATAGTAGCCATAACGGCTATAAAATTCTAACACCACCCTTCCTTCCTAAATGACTTGCATACTGGTTCTTATGTAAGACTTCACAGCGGTCCTTTTTTTGGTGTTATCTCCAATGCGGCAGAGACGCACAATTGCATGGAGTATAGCAGGGACCAGTAACACAGCAGGGACACACAAATGCATGGGGTCTAGCAGGTTTCCAACAGGGACAGCTGTACTCAGCTGTCTATTGTAACGGTAATACCGGCACTCCTGTGTGGTTTCCTGTCCTCCTCCATGAAGAACTCTGACTCACTACTCCTCGTCACGGCTCCCTACTTCCTGGTCTGTGCATGTCGCACAGATTTCCCGGTGGCTTACCTAATGCACGCGCAGTCCCCTTTTCTTAAAAGGGCAGTGCTCACACTTTGAAAATGCCCCCAGCCAATAGCTGGGAGGCAACTTGTATATTAAGGCTCCCATCCCAGTAGGGAGGTGCCTGAGCATGACCGGTAGTTCCTTACACTGAGCTTATGTGCAACTGTATGTTTTCAGGTCCCCGTTCTAGTATCCTGTGTAGTTTGTTAGTGTTCCAGTAAGCCTGTTTAACCTGAATGTTACCCTGTATCCTGAGTTGAACTAGAACCTGAAGCCGAAACAGTGGTTCCTGAACCCTGAAGGCGCCCCTGTGATACCTGGACCGGAAACATTCTGATGGTACTGGAACTAGCACCAGTGTCTCCCCTGGTTAGTGTTCCTGAGTATGTACTGTGGGAGCCTGTTCCAGTATCCGAATCTAGCTGTGACTCCAGGGACTGGTGGCTGCCTGCAGCTCAAGTCTAATTCCACCATCAGGAGCTCGAGAGCAGACCAGGTAGCCACCTAGCTACTCCCCTCCTAGGTATAGGATCTTGGCACGGTGGATCCACGTGTTACAGTTTGTTCAGCCTATGGACTCTGCTGATCCCCAGGCACATTTAAGCTCAGAGCAGTATCAATAGTTAATCCATCATGAGATCAGCAGGAAAAAAAATTGTCCTATCTTTGGACTGTGAATACTATGAACCCTGACGTTGGCTGCTTCATTCACTCCAGCCCAAGTTGCAGTATCTGTCGCTGTGACTAGTAAGCCTGCCTCTTGTGCTCCTGGAGCTCAGCCCGTCCTGCCTCCTCTGTTACGTTATTACGGTGATCCTAAGCTGTGCCGTGGGTTCCTTGTACACACAGCACTATGAATTATTGGCCTATCAGTTTCCCTCTGATAGGGTTATGGTGGGATTCCTAATGTCCTGCCTAGCAGGATAGTCCCTAGCGTGGCTCAACCCCTAAAGGGAGAAAGGGGATCTTGTGACTTCGGATCTGCAGGCCTTCCTGTTGGCCTTCAGTAAGGTCTTCGATGAGCCGGGTCGCGACTCTTCTGCTGCAGCTCCCCTTGTCAAGTTATAGGAATAGACCAGAGAGATGGCACGTGAGAGGAAACCGTCATGTGTGGCTCTGTCTTTTCAGAGACCACTTGTTTTTTTCAGCTGTCTGAGAAAGCTGTTTCCTCTGAATCCATGTAAGTTGAACCTTGTCAGGCTGGCTGAGCTGCAGCCGGAACACTGTCATGCCAAGGGATTAGGCTGCAGCTACAGTTGCACTAAACATTTCATTCCTAGTGGTCCTGAGAAACCTGAGAGACTCTGAAGCCTAGGGCCTGTGGGAGAGGCTATCCAAGGCAAGAGTAATACGTCTCCACCATTGACTGTGAACCAATCCATATCATGTGGAGGTAACCAGTTAATTAAAACAACTTACCTTGACTTCGGTTCAGTGGAAAATTTCTTGCAGCATGACGTGGTGATTGGTATCAGATTCCCATCCCAATAACTCAATAATCCGCCGAGAGTATCATCCATCAAAATAAAGGCCCTATCTGAAGTTGTTCAAGTCGTTACTCAGCAAGTAGAGCTCCAGATTGGAGCAATGCATATGTAGACGATCGCCGTCTATGTGCTGTTTGGTTTATTTCATCCACTTTTCTAAGATCTTCTGTGACTGATAACTGATGAGCCCGTTCTAGACTGGAGATCTGGTGAAGTGCTTCGTGGGGGACAGTCGTGTCATGAGAGGTGTCTGGTCCGTGTGTGTCCAGTTTGACTGCCTGTGTCTCCATCTTCCAACGCCATGTCTGCTTATTGCAGATTCATCTTGTGTGGATGTCTCCGAAAGAAGGGAAGTAGAGACAATATCTCCAGAGTTCCGTCGATTGTTCCAGTGACCTGCTCCAGGGAACTTCCCCACCTCCTGTTCGTAACATCATGGACACCAGTTTGGAGATGGATCCTGAGAGGGTATCTTCAGTTCAAAAGTGGCTGGCTGATGAGAACGTCAAGGCGGAGGTATCTTCCAAGTCTTTACTGTCCACTGACCAGGAAGAACTCCAGTCTGTCTTCAATTCTTCCAAGGTGGTAACTGGGCTTGCCAGGCAGAGAAAGACTCAGCAATTCAAGGATCCTGTTAACATGCCTGCTTTGGTCTGCTCTGAGGATGTCTTGCTGATGAGAAGCATCCTAATCATGAAGGTGGGAAAAGTAACCTTTCTTCTAGTGGACTGGAAAGAACATGGCCCTGAAGAGAAGTCTTGGGAGTCCAAGGAGAAGTGTCAGGCTCCACCTCTTCTGCAGAGATTCTTTGTAGGCTTGAAGAAGAGCGGGCGTAAGGGGGTACTGTAACGGTAATGCCGGTGCCTCTGCATGGTCCCCTGTCCTTCCCCATGCAGGGATGGCGACATACTCACTGATCCGACCGCATGGCGAGGTCCCCGTTGCGGATCCCTGCTTCCTGGTCTGTGCACGTCGAACAGGCTTCCCAGCCACACACCTAGAGTGCGTGTACTCCCCTGTTCTTAAAGGTGCAGCACACACTTTGAAAATGCACCCAGCCAATAGCTGGGAGGCATCTTGTATATAAGGCACCCTCACCAGTAGGGAGGTGCCGGAGCAACCCCTGTAAATCCTTACATTGAGTGTTTGTGCAACTTTAAGTTGCCAGGTCACCCATCCTAATATTCTGAATAGTTTGTTAGTGTTCCTGTAAACCGGTTTTAGTCTGAAAATTACTCTGTATCCAGAGTTGTTTGAACTAGAACCTGAAGTCTCACCGGCAGTACCTGAACCCTGAAGCTTCACCCGCGGTACCTGAACCCTGAAGCTGCACCCACGGTACCTGAACCTGAAACCATTCCGACGGTACTTGAACCAGCACCAGTGTTTTCCATGGTTAGCGTTCCAGAGTCCGTACTGCCGGAGTCTGTTCTATCTGAATCCAGCTCTGCCTGTGACTCCGTGTCAAAATCTGCTCTGCCAGCCGCTACAGTACCTGTGTTGTCTGAATAGTGTCTGAGTCCTGCTCCTCCGAATCAGCATCCATGTCAGCCAACCTGACCATTGGGGTCAGCAGCTGCGGTATCAGCGACTGCCTAGGAGTGGTACCTAGTGGCTACCTGCAGATCAAATCTAACTCCACCATCAGGACCTCTAGCGAAGACCAGTAGCCGCTTAGCTATGCCCCTCCTAGGTAAGTCCGGATAGTGGCACTATGGGTCCATGATACACATGTTACATCTATATTAGCTGCTTAAAGGGGTTTTCCTACAAACAAAATATATTTTAATGAATAGAACTTGGAATAAATTTAAGATGAGATAAAAGACAGTTGGTGCTCATAAAGTTCCATGGAAAAATGTAACTGTTGTTTTAGGAGAACATGCAGTAGAATGTGTCTGCTCTAGCTCCTCTACTTTCCATATAATTATAAAAGCACCAAGTGCCATCTCCTATCTTTGTAATGTGAAAATTTTATATAAATTGGGAATGAAAGATCAGTCCAGGAGGAGAAACAGATTTCTCTGATACGTTTTATTACAAAGTTGCTTATTTTCATGTATATTGTTGATTTATGAAATAAAAATTAAAACGACAGTTACTCTTCAAGTGCTTGGTGATGAGCGATAATACCAGACACAGCCCATGGACAAGAGTGGTGTGGAAGCTAATTTCTAATCCGAGATAACCCCTTTAAAGGTACCGTCACACTAGGCGATATCGCCAGCAATCCGTGACGTTGCAGCGACCTGGATGGCGATATCGCTGTATTTGACACGCAGCAGCGATCTGGATCCCGCTGTGAAATTGCTGGTCGCTGCTAGAAGGTCTGCACATTATTTGGTCGCTAGGTCGCCGTGTATCGCCGTGTTTGACAGCAAAAGCGACGATACCAGCGATATTTTACACTGGTAACCAGGGTAAACATCGGGTTACTAAGCGCAGGGCCGCGCTTAGTAACCCGATGTTTACCCTGGTTACCAGCGTAAAAGTTAAAAAAACAAACAGTACATGCTCACCTGCGCGTCCCCCAGCCTCTGCTTCCTGACACTAAAGCGCCGGCCCTAAACTGAAAGTGAAAGCAACAGCGGTGACGTCACCGCTCTGCTGTTAGGGCCGGAGCTCAGTCAGCGTCAGGATGCAGAGGCTGGGGGACGCGAAGGTGAGCATGTACTGTTTGTTTTTTTAACTTTTACGCTGGTAACCAGGGTAAACATCGGGTTACTAAGCGCGGCCCTGCGCTTAGCAACCCGATGTTTACCCTGGTTACCCGGGGACCTCGGCATCGCTGGTCGCTGGAGAGCGGTCTGTGTGACAGCTCTCCAGCGACCACACAGCGACGCTGCAGCGATCGGCATTGCTGTCGCTATCGCTGCAGCGTCGCTTAGTGTGACGGTACCTTAACTCTTATTTTGACAAGTAACTAAATGTTTTGCCCTTAGTAAATTGGAGAAGCCTACATTCACAGCCCCATGTTGGAAGGATATATCACCAGTGCTTTCTTTTTATTTAGCAAGCCAAATTGTACATTCTCATAAATTCTTCTTCTCCCGATGACAAGAAAATAAAGCTGCCCAAGAATATTTTTGCTTCTTTTCGGTAAAGCCTGTGAGTCCTGCCAGAAGTGACCAGTTTTTGGCTAAAATTAGAAGTCAATATCTTTTTTCTGCTTATTATATGTTTGCAGTAAAACAATTGACTAAGAAAGAAAGTACATTGTATTCACATCTCTGCTAAAAAATGTAAAAAAAAAAAAATCCATGAAAGCCTGACACTTTGTGATACCTTTTCAAGGGAACCTGTCAGCAGGATTGTGCACAGTATCCTACAGTCGCTGTCAGGTTGGCACCGTTATACTAATTAAAATGATACCCGGGTTGATGAAATCCGTCTTGTGGTTGTTGTTTAATCTTTATTTTCAGTTTTGAGTTAATGATATGCACATGCCCCATGGCAGCCTGGGGGGGCATGTCTTCATGTGGTGTTTTGATTAGGTATTCACCAGTATGGCTTCTAACAGGTCACTGATCCCTCAGTGACCCACCCCCTAGTTTACATACTGAATATTGAAAAAAAGCAGGCAGGCACCATCAGCAGAGCCTGTGCTGTAGCATGATCGCATCTCTAATATCCATGTAATTAACTTATTTGGTGACTGCGCAGGCACCATCAGTGCCATTTTACTAGTGGAAAAAATTGTCTCCACTCAGATGGCGTTGGTGGCGCCTGCGCAGTAGCATCTATCGGATCGCCGATTTGAGAATTTTTTTTTCTGAATAAATTTATATCACCAAATAAAATAATTACTTGGATATTATAGATGCAATCACGCTACAGCACAAGGGCCGCCGCCACCTTCAGCACCTGTCCGCTGAATGTGACTTTTTTTTTCAAAACATATTATATTCAGTATGTAAAATAGGGGGGCAGGTCAGTGAGGGATCCGTGACCTGTCAGAAACCATAAAGATGAATATCTAATCAGAGCACCGCATGATAATCAAATAACGGTAAAAAGAACTTCACAAAAACCATGGAAAAACCCTCCAAAAGACTGGTGGCTAGGGCCTTCAGAAGATTACTGAGGAAACAAAAAACAATAGAAAATAAGCATTTTCTACTTAAAATACTTGTCGGGTTTACAAGACTGAGGCCGGCGTCACACTAGCAAGTTTTACGGATGTATGAGCGCAGAAAATACGTCCAGAAAATACGCATTGCACACGGCCCAATGATTCTCTATGGCCCAGGTCCTATCTGCCGTATATTACGCATCCGTAATATACGGTTTGTTACGGGCGTAGAAAATCGCAGCATGCTGCGTTTGTCAGCGTATTGCGCAAAAAATCCGCCAAAGAAAGTCTATGGGGGCGAGAAAATTACGGATTACACACGGACCAACAGTGTGACTTGCGAGAAATACGCAGCGGTGTTCTATAGAAAAGCCGGCAATTCAGTGCGGTGTACAGTAAAATCACTCTGACAGGTTAGAATAGGATAAATGTGTACACATAGAATAGGTATATATATATATATATATATATATATATATATATTTATATTTATTTATATATATATATATATATGTCAGTGAGACACATATGTATATATATTTATATTTAATTCAGCGCTAGATAGCAGAAAAGCCGGTAATTCAATTGCCGGCTTTTGCTATCTCCTTTACAAACCCGACAGGATATGAGACATGGTTTACATACAGTAAACATCTCATATCCCTTCTTTTTTGCATATTCCTCTTTACTAATGTAACAAGTGTCTCTGTGTAAAATTTGGGGTCTCTAGCTATTAAATTAAAGGGTTAAATCCCGGAAAAAATTGGTGTGGGCTCCCACGCAATTTTCTCCACCAGAGTGGGAAAGCCAGTGACTGAGGGCAGATATTAATAGCCTAGAGAGGGACCATGGTTATAGGACCCCCCTGGCTAAAAACATCTGCCCCCAGACACCCCAGAAAAGGCACATCTGTAAGATGCGCCTATTCCGGCACTTAGCCTCTCTCTTCCCACTCCCGAGTAGCGGTGGGATATGGGGTAATGAAGGGTTAATGTCACCTTGCTATTGTAAGGTGACATTAAGCCAGGTCAATAATGGAGAGGTGTCAATTATGACACCTATCCATTATTAATGCAATAGTACGAAATGGTTAATAAAACACACACACATTATTAAAAAGTATTTTAATGAAATAAAGACTCATGGAGTTGTAATATTTTATTATACTGGTAATCCACCTGAAGACCCTTGTCACCTGAAATAAAGTAAAAAAAAAAAAACAACAATATTCCATACCTTCCGTCGTTCAGTCTTGTCCCACGCTGTAAATCCATCTGAAGGGGTTAAATCATTTTACACCCAGGAGCTCTGCTAATGCAGCTGTGCTCCTGACTGTAAAACTTGGTGAATGAATGGAATGCAGGGGAATGTACTGTAGTTACCTCCAAAAAAAATATTATGTGTCAATTACTGGGCTGCTTGCTGCAGTTTTGATAAAATCACTGTTTTATCAACAGGAGATTATCACTACAGGACTAGTAAATTTGCTGTTAGGTAGTCCTCCATATTCATGAGCTCTGTATAACCACACCCCCAACCACTGATTGGCAGCTTTCTACAGTATCTACCTGACTATTACATGTTATACAAAGACATCCCTGCAGACCTTTGCAATGTTCTAAGCTTGTACATGTGACACAGACCCAGCGATTAAGCTATTCACCCTTTTTTTTAATCCCAGTGTTGTATATTACAGCCTCATTCCTTCTGCAGATTATTAGGTATCACAAGAGCATTACGACAAAAATGTAATTTATGACAAGGCAGCTCATAACTGTACAAGACAGACATTTTTGTTCAGGAAAGAGGATTATTATATATTAACAGGCATGTTAGTTGAATTTCTAATCTATTGTTAATGTCCACCCACAAGACATCATTTTTTACCTAAAGGGGTCCAAAATTATGTCTTCATTACAGAGGTTGTCCATCTTTGGAAACATTTTTTTTACATAAATGCATGTATTTGGGGCTAAAAAAAAAACATTTTTGCAATTGGGTTTCATTACAAGTTTTGTACTGTTGTACTGTACATTACAGGCCTTTTGTTTCCCTGAACATTCAACTTTGATGTGTCTGTGGTCATAAATGAACTTGACAGGAGCTCAGAAAAAATAAAGAGTTACAAACCTTGTTAGGTTGAGTGCATGTAGTCTATTTCAGGCGAATTCTGTCCAGAAATCAATGAAAAAGCGCTGATAAAGCGTCCAATAAAATGAACATGATTTGACATTGCTGAGCACGTCTTCTGTCTTATGACACTTCTTTTAACCCCTTTCTCACATCATAATCCGTCCCTGTGCCCTGGCACTATTTGACCAGGGACGGATTATTATGTCTGTCCAATCGCCCAACCACATGGAAGGGGGGGGGGCTATATACAGCACAGGTGGGTGGACATACAGCACTGGGGGGATATACAGTACTCGGGGGGATATACAGCACTTTTGGGTTAAATGCAGCACTTGGGAATATACACATCACTTGGGGGCACATACAGCCCTGGGGGGTATACAGCACTGGGGGAGGGGCGATATACAGAACTGGGGGACAGGCATCGCCGGGGAGGCACAGAGATCACAGGGGGTGGCTCAAAGATCACAGGGGTGGCACAAAGATCACAGGGGGCACAAAGATCACAGGGGGCTCATAGCTGGGGGGGACAGAGATCACAGAGGGGCACATAGCTGGAGGGGACAGAGATCACAAGGGGCACAGGTCACGTAGGAGCACGAATATCACAGGGTACATAGCAGGGGGCACAGGGATCACAGGGGGCACATAGATCACAAGGGGGCACTAAGCTGGGAGCCACTGAGATCACAGGGGGCACATAGCTGGGGGCACAGAGATCACAGGGGGGCATATAGCTAGGGGGCAAAGAAATCACATAGATCACAGGGGACACATAGCTGGGGGCACAGATCACAGGGGCACACAGAGATCACGCTGGGGTACAAAAGTGGAGGGCACCTAGATCACAGGGGGACATATAGCTGGAGGGCATAGAGATCACAGGGGGCATATAGCTGGAGGGCACATAAATCACAGGGGGGCATATAGCTGGGGGGGCAGAGAGATGACAGGGGGGCACATGGGTGGGGGCACAGACATCACTGGGGGACATATACAGTTATATGAAAAAGTTTGGGCACCCCTATTAATCTTAAGCTTAATGTTTTCTAAAAATAGTTTTTTTTGCAACAGCTATTTCAGTTTCATATATCTAATAACTGTTGGACACAGTAATGTTTCTGCCTTGAAATGAGGTTTATTGTACTAAAAGAAAATGTGCAATCTGCATTCAAACAAAATTTTACAGGTGCATAAGTTTGGGCACCTCACCAGAAAAGTGACATTAATATTTAGTAGATCCTCCTTTTGCAAAAATAACAGCTTCTAGTCGCTTCCTGTAGCTTTTAATGAGTTCCTGGATGAAGGTATTTTTGACCATTCCTCTTTACAAAACAATTCCAGTTCAGTTGAGTTTGATGGTCGCCGAGCATGGATAGCCCTCTTCAAATGATCCCACAGATGTTCAATGATATTCAGGTCTGGGGACTGGGATGGCCATTCCAGAACAGTGTAATTGTTCCTCTGCATAAATGTCTGAGTAGATTTGGAGCGGTGTTTTGGATCATTAGCTTGCTGAAAGATCCATCCCCTGCGTAACTTCAACTTTGTCACTGATTCATGAACATTATTGTCAAGAATCTGCTGATACTGAGAGGAATCCATGCGTCCCTCAACTTTAACAAGATTCCCGGTGCCGGCATTGGACACACAGCCCCAAAGCATGATGGAACCTCCACCAAATTTTACTGTGGGTAGCAAGTGTTTTTCTTGGAATGCTGTGTTTTTTTGCTGCCATGCATAACGCCTTTTTGTATGACCAAACAACTCAATCTTGGTTTCATCAGTCCACAGGACCTTCTTCCAAAAAGAAATTGGCTTCTCCAAATGTGCTTTTGCATACCTCAGCCGACTCTCTTTGTGGCATGCTTGCAGAAATGGCTTCTTCCACATCACTCTCCCATACAGCTTCTCCTTGTGCAAAGTGCGTTGTATAGTTGACCAATGCACAGTGACACCATCTGCAGCAAGTTGATGCTGCAGCTCTCTGGAGGTGGTCTGAGGATTGTCCTTGACTGATCTCACTATTCTTCTTCTCTGCCTTTTTGATGTTTTTCTTGGCCTGCCACTTCTGGCCTTAACAAGAACTGTACCTGTGTTCTTCCATTTCCTTACTATGTTCCTCACAGTGGAAATTGACAGGTTAAATCTCTTAGACAGCTTTTTGTATCCTTCCCCTGAACAACTATGTTGAATAATCTTTGTTTTCAGATGATTTGACAGTTGTTTTGAGGAGCCCATGATGCCACTCTTCAGAGGAGATTCAAACAGGAGAACAACTTGCAAGTGGCCACTTTAAGTAGCTTTTCTCATGATTGCATATGCCTGGCTATGAAGTTCAAAGCTCAATGAGGTTACAAAACCAAAAAAGTGCTTTAGTAAGTCAGTAAAAAGTAGGTAGGAGTATTTAAAACAAGAAAATGATAAGGGTGCCCATACTTATGCACCTGTCAAATTTTGTTTGAATGCAGATTGCACATTTCCTGTTAGTACAATAAACCTAATTTCAAGGCAGAAACATTACTGTGTCCAACAGTTATTAGATATATGAAACTGAAATAGCTGTTGCAAAAAAAATAATTTTTATAAAACATTAAGCTTAAGATTAATAGGGGTGCCCAAACTTTTTCATATCACTGTAGCTATGGGGCACAGAGGTCACAGGGGGGCACATAGCTGGGGCCACAGAGACCACAGGTGGGTGCATACCTGGGAGGCACAGAGATCACAGGGGGCATATAGTTGGGGGGCACAGAGATCACATGGGGGCACATAGCTAGAGGAACAGAGATCATGGGGGGCACAGATCACCAGCAGAACGACACATCTGCTGGCACAGAGATCCCTGGGAAGGCACAAAGCTGCCTGCACAGAGATCGCTCAGGACTCCCACAGGGCAGCAGCTCCTCTTCCAGGACAGGAGCGCATTGGACGCTAACCCTGCCCACCACGGCACTAACCCCTCCCACCATGGAGCTAGCTCCGCCAACCCAGATGATGTCATCATTCCAGTGCAGGCAGGCAGCGTTCTGTAATGAACGCTGCGTGCCATGCACTTGGGGGTTAATTGGCCGGCAGGATACGGCTGCCGCCCAAGCATTGCGGAGTCCGGGGACCTTCCCGCTGGCCGCATGAAAAGTCACCGCATGAGGCCCATGGGCTGGAGGTTCCCCACCCGTGATCTACCGTATATGCTGTAGAAGCGATCAGCCTGCAATAAATGACTGCCCCATAGTGGGACAAAGTAAAATAGTTAGAAAAAAGTTAAAAAAAAATAATGTTTAAAATAACTGTAAAACCATTTAAAAAACCCCAAAATAATAAAAAATCAAAAGATATTGTATCTCTAAATAAATATTTGAGTGAAAAAAAATCTAAACAATAAAAGTACATGTTTGGTATCACCGTGTCCACAACGACCTGACCTATAATACTTTCCCACTAGTTAACAGCTCTAGTGAACACCATAAACAAAAAATAAAAAGACAATGCTTTATCATCATACTGCCGAACAAAAAGTGAAATAAAACATGATCAAAAAGACGGATATAAATAAACATGGTACCGCTGAAAACATCATCTTGTCCTGAAAAAAACAAGCTGCCAAACAGCTTCATCAGTGGAAAAATTAAAGTTATAGCTCTCAGAATAAAGCGATAATATAATTATTTTTTCTATAAAATAGTTTTTATTGTATAAAAGTGCCAAAACATAAAAAAATATAAATGAGGTACTGTTGTAATCGTACTGACCCAAAGAATAAAAATGCCTTATCAATTTTACCACACACGGAACAGCATAACACTCCACCCTTCCAAAAGAAATTCCTGAATTGCTGGTTTTTGTTCATTCTGCCTCCCAAAAATTGGAATAGAAAGTGATCAAAAAACAAGACTTCACATGACTCTGTCGGTCGAAATATGGAAAAATTATAGCTCTCAAAATGTGGTGATGCAAAAACTAATTTTCGCAATACAAAGTGTCTTTTTAGTGTGTGACAGCAGCCAAGCATAAAAACCCAATATAAATCTGGTATCGCTGTAATCGCACCGACCCGAAGAATAAAGTCGCTTAATCACTTATACCGCACAAGGAGTGGCATAAAAAATAAATAAAACCAATTCTTCACCTGCTGTGAATTTTTTCATTCTGCCTCCCAAAGATCGCAGTAAGGCTCGGCGCACACTTATCCTGCGCTCTGCGCTGAGCGCTTACACTGGGGTTTCCGTATAAATCTCTGAAACACGTCAATCAGTTAGAACCTCTGGTGGAAGATTCCCTATAAAAAGGCAGATGGAGGCACTGTAGATATCGTCTGACCTGTGATCCCACTGCGTTCATCATTTTAGGATTGCACAAAAGTGCCGTCGGCCACAGTTTTGTGCACTTCTGAAAAGGACACCACGGAACAGAGGTCAGATGGAGTCCAGAGTTACTGCTGCCTCATTATAGTGAATAGAGCCCTCAGGGGTGAATCATGTCACTCAGAGATTTAGATGGAAACCCCAAAATAAGTGCTCAGCATAGAGTGCCGGATAAATGTGATCCCAAATGTTATGTAAAATGTTCCCAATAAAAGCTTCCACTCAATCCATAAAAAAAGCAAGTCCCCACTCAGATCTGTCATCTGTTAATGGAAATAAGGGGCTTCCACGTTACTGGTAGTACAAAGGCTCTGGAAAAGCAAAATGGCTCCTCACCCGCTAAAGGAAATTCAGCAAATTCTGAGCTCTCAAATCCAAATGCCCCCTCCTTTCTGAGCCCCACAGTATACCTAAACCACATATTGGGTCCACGTTTGGCATTTATGAAGCGATGAGAGCCGCATAACTTACAGGTGCATGCTTCCAGAAGCAAGGGCTGGGCATAATGAAATGGTCACTACAACGGCAGTTTGCAATTTTCACTCGGCAACATTCATTGCTGCTTGGTTCAAGAAAATACCCTTGGAATCAAAATCGTCACTACACTGTGGAACAAATTTGGGTGCAGTTTGTACCCACTTGTGTGAAAATGTAAAATCTGAAGCTAAAACAATTTTTTTTGTAATAAAGTATCTTTATTGAAGTTTTCCAACAATTTTTACACAAACATATTACCCGCTTCGGGTAAACACAGAAAATTAAGAATAACTGGGAAGGGGGGGAATGTGACATGGAAAGGGAAAGACCAAATTAAATTAAAAACCAAAAATTCCCATTCTACAAACAAAGAAATAAAGAAAAAAAAGGGGACAAAACATATACAGTCGGTACGGAAAATATTCAGACCCCTTTACATTTTTCAATTTGTTTCATTGCAGCCATTTGGTAAATTCAAAAAAGTTCATTTTTTTCACATTAATGTACACTCTGCACCCCATCTTGACTGAAAAAAAAGAAATGTAGACATTTTTGCAAATTTAATAAAAAAGAAAAACTGAAATATCACATGGTCATAAGTAGTCAGACCCTTTGTTCCGACGCTCATATTAAAGTCATATGCTGTCCATTTCCTTGTGATCCTCCTTGAGATGTTTCTACTCCTTCATTGGAGTCCAGCTGTGTTTAATTAAAGTGATAAGACTTGATTTGGAAAGGCACACACCTGTCTATATAAGACCTTACAGCTCACAGTGCATGTCAGACCGAATGAGAATCATGAGGTCAAAGGAACTGGCCAAGAGCTCAGAGGCAGAATTGGCACAAATTTGGCCAAGGTTACAACAGAATTTCTGCAGTACTCAAGGTTCCTAAGAGCACAGTGGCCTCCATAACCTTGAATGGAAGAAGTTTGGGACCACCAGAAGATTTCCTAGACCTGGCCGTCCAGCCAAACTGAGCAATCGTGGGAGAAGAGCCTTAGTGAGAAAGGTAAAGAAGAACCCCAAGATCACTCTGGCTGAGCTAATGAGATGCAGTAGGGAGATGGGAGAAAGTTCCACAAAGTCAACAATCACTGCAGCCCTCCTCCAGTCAGGCCTTTATAGCAAAGTGGCCCGACGGAAGCCTCTCCTCAGTGAAAGACATATGAAAACCCAGCATAGAGTTTGCTAAAAAAAACATGAAGAAGTCCCAGACTATGAGAAATAAGATTCTCTGGTCTGATAAGATGAATATAGACCTTTTTGCAGGGACAGGACAACTGGTTGTCATTGAAGGAAACATGATTGTGGCCAAGTACAGAGATATCCTGGATGAAAACTTCTTCCAGAGTGCTCTGGACCTCAGACTTGGCCGAAGGTTCACCTTCCAACAAGACAATGACCCTAAGAACACAGCTAAAATTTCAAAGGAGTTGCTTCAGGACAACTCTGTGACCATTCTTGACTGGCCCAGCCAGAGTCATCACCTAAACCCAATTGAAAATCTCTGGAGAGACCTGAAAATGGCTGTCCACCATCCAACCTGACTGAACTGGAGAGGATCTGCAAGGAAGAATGGCAGAGGGTCCCCAAATCCAGGTGTGAAAAACTTGTTGCATCATTCCCAAGAAGACTCATGGCTGTACTAGCTCAAAAGGGTGCTTCTACTCAATACTGAGCAAAGGGTCTGAATACTTATGACCATGTGATATTTCAGTTTTTCTTTTTTTTTAAATAAATTTGCAAAAAAATATATATATATATATAAGTATTTCGCGCTGGTATATCCTATCACCAATACTCATGAATTAGATATATGGTCAATTAACTCAGAAGTGCACTAGAGTTATACACCTCCCTTAAGGAGGAACAGTTAAAGCATTGCACCCGCAGCTTGATAATGCAGCCTAGATGAAAAGTCCGTCCCTTCACAGTCTAAAACCCGCAGTGGGTCATGCAACCTGAAAAAAAGTAGGTACCTTCAAAGTAAAGTTGCATCACTTGTCCGTCGTTGTGATTCATCGAGGTTCCTGGATAGTGTGGATGAAGTCTTTGTCCAGATATCTGTATCGGAGAGCTGCCCCGGCCGGTAGCAGCTACTCCGTGCACCGAATTGAAGCCAGGAGCGGGGACACTCCGTCTGAGGCCGGCAGCGCCGCACAGTGCGAGCCCTGAGGAAGAAAACAGCAGTTTTCGAAACGCGTAGGCTGTGTTGGTCCTTACCGCGATCCGTACCGAATATTGCAGTCACGTGGGGCGGTCACCTGTTTCACTGCGTCACACAGGTCCTAGACGCGCCGATCACACTACTCGCACTGTGCGGCGCTGCCGGCCTCAGACGGAGTGTCCCCGCTCCTGGCTTCAATTCGGTGCACGGAGTAGCTGCTACCGGCCGGGGCAGCTCTCCGATACAGATATCTGGACAAAGACTTCATCCACACTATCCAGGAACCTCGATGAATCACAACGACGGACAAGTGATGCAACTTTACTTCGAAGGTACCTACTTTTTTTCAGGTTGCATGACCCACTGCAGGTTTTAGACTGTGAAGGGACGGACTTTTCATCTAGGCTGCATTATCAAGCTTCGGGTGCAGTGCTTTAACTGTTCCTCCTTAAGGGAGGTGTATAACTCTAGTGCACTTCTGAGTTAATTGACCATATATCTAATTCATGCGTATTGGTGATAGGATATACCAGCGCAAAATACTTTTTTTTTTTTTTTACGCTTTACATTTGTTTTAACAGTCTTGTGTGGTGACTGACAGTATTTCACTGCAGGTAGCACATATCCCACACCTAAAACCAGCGCCACTGTCATTTTTTTCTTTCAAATTTGCAAAAATACTACATTTCTGTTTCTTCAGTCAAGATGGGGCACAGAGTGTACGTTAACCCCCTTAAGCCCCGAGGGTGGTTTGCACGTTAATGACCGGGCCAATTTTTACAATTCTGACCACTGTCCCTTTATGAGGTTATAACTCTGGAACGCTTCAACGGATCTTGGCGATTCTGACATTATTTTCTCGTGACATATTGTACTTCATGATAGTGGTAAAATTTCTTCGATATAACTTGCGTTTATTTGTGAACAAAATGGAAATTTGGCGAAAATTTAGCAATTTTCCAACTTTGAATTTTTATGCCCTTAAATCACAGAGATATGTCACACAAAATACTTAATAAGTAACATTTCCCACATGTCTACTTTACATCAGCACAATTTTGGAACCAATTTTTTTTTTGTTAGGGAGTTATAAGGGTTAAAAGTTGACCAGCAATTTCTCATTTTTACAACACCATTTTTTTTTAGGGACCACATCTCATTTGAAGTCATTTTGAGGGGTCTATATGATAGAAAATACCCAAGTGTGACACCATTCTAAAAACTGCACCCCTCAAGGTGCTCAAAACCACATTCAAGATGTTTATTAACCCTTCAGGTGTTTCACAGGAATTTTTGGAATGTTTAAATAAAAATTAACATTTTTTTTCACACAAAATTTATTTCAGCTCCAATTTGTTTTATTTTACCAAGGGTAACAGGAGAAAATGGACCCGAAAAGTTGTTGTGTAATTTGTCCTGAGAACAACGATACCCCATATCTGGGGGTAAACCACTGTTTGGGTGCCTGGTAGAGCTTGGAAGGGAAGGAGCGCCGTTTGACTTTTCAATGCAAAATTGACTGGAATTGAGATGGGACGCCATGTTGCGTTTGGAGAACCCCTGATGTGCCTAAACAATGAAACCCCCCACAAGTGACATCATTTTGGAAAGTAGACCCCCTAAGAACCTTATCTAGATGTGTGGTGAGCACTTTGACCCACCAAGTGCTTCACAGAAGTTTATAATGCTGAGCCGTAAAAATAAAAAATCATATTTTTTCACAAAAATGATCTTTTCGCCCCAAATTTTTTATTTTTCCAAGGGTAAGAGAAGAAATTGGACCACAAAATTTGTTGTGCAATTTGTCCTGAGTACGCTGATACCCCATATGTGGGGGTAAACCACTGTTTGGGCGCATGGCAGAGCTCGGAAGGGAAGGAGCGCCATTTGACTTTTCAATGCAAAATTGACTGGAATTAAGATGGGACGCCATGTTGCGTTTGGAGAGCCTTTGATGTGCCTTAACATTGAAACCCCCCACAGTTGACACCATTTTGGAAAGTAGGCCCCCTAAGGAACTTATATAGATATGTGGTGAGCACTTTGACCCAACAAGTGCTTCACAGAAGTTTATAATGCAGTGCCGTAAAAATAAAAAATCATATTTTTCACAAAAATGATCTATTTGCCCCCAATTTTTTATTTTCCCAAGGGTAAGAGAAGAAATTGGACCCCAAAAGTTGTTGTGCAATTTGTCCTGAGTATGCTGATACCCGATATGTGGGGGTAAACGACTGTTTGGGCGCATGGCAGAGCTCGGAAGGGAAGGAGCGCCGTTTGACTTTTCAATGCAAAATTGACTGGAATTGAGATGGGACACCATGTGGCGTTTGGAGAGCCCCTGATGTGCCTAAACATTAAAACCCCTCACAAGTGACACCATTTTAGAAACTAGACCCCCAAGGGAACTTATCTAGATGTGCTTTGAGAGCTTTGAACCCCCAATTGTTTCACTACAGTTTATAACGCAGAGCCGTGAAAATAATTTTTTTTTTTCACAAAAATGATTTTTTATCCCCAAGTTTTGTATTTTTACAAGAGTAACAGGAGAAATTGGACACCAAAAGTTGTTGTCCAATTTGTCCTGAGTACGCTGATACCCCATATGTGGGAGGGAACCACCGTTTGGGTGCATGGCAGAGCTCGGAAGGGAAGGAGCGCCATTTGGAATGCAGATATAGATGGATTGGTCTGCAGGCGTCACGTTGCATTTGCAGAGCCCCTGATGTACCCAAACAGTAGAAACCCCCCACAAGTGACCCGATATTGGAAACTAGACCTCCAAAGGGACTTATCTAGATGTGTTGTGAGAACTTTGAATCCCCAAGTGTTTCACTACAGTTTATTACGCAGAGCTGTGAAAAAAAAAATTCCACAAAAATTATTTTTTAACCCCCAGTTTTGTATTTTCCCAAGGGTAACAGTTGAAATTGGATCCTACAAGTTGTTGTCCAATTTGTCCTGAGTACGCTGATACCCCATATGTGGGGGGGAACCACCGTTTGGGCGCATGACAGAGCTCGGAAGGGAAGGAGCGCCATTTGGAATGCAGACTTAGATAGATTGGTCTGCAGGCGTCACGTTGCATTTGCAGAGCCCCTGATGTACCCAAACAGTAGAAACCCCCCACAAGTGACCCCAAACTAGACCTCCCAAGGAACTTATCTAGGTATGTTGTGAGAACTTTGAAACCCCAAGTGTTTCACTACAGTTTATAACGCAGAGCCGTGAAAATAAAAAATATTTTTTTTTCCACAAAAATTTTTAGCCCCCTGTTTTGTATTTTCCCAAGAGTAACAGGAGAAATTGGACCCCAAAAGTTGATGTCCAATTTGTCCTGAGTATGCTGATACCCCATATGTGGGGGGGAACCACTGTTTGGGCGCATGGGAGAGCTCGGAAGGGAAGGAGCACTGTTTTACTTTTTCAACAAAGAATTGGCTGGAATTGAGATCGGACGCCATGTCGCGTTTGGAGAGCCCCTGATGTGCCTAAACAGTGGAAACTCCCCAATTCTAACTGAAACCCTAATCCAAACACGCCCCTAACCCTAATCCCAATGGTAACCCTAACCACACCCCTAACCCTGACACACCCCCTAACTCTAATCCCAACCCAATTCCCAACCGTAAATGTAATCCAAACCCTAACCCTATCTTTAGCCCCAACCCTAACCCTAACTTTAGCTCCAACCCTAACCCTAACTTTAGCCCCAACCCTAACCCTAACTTTAGCCCCAACCCTAACCCCAAACCTAACCCTAGCCCTAGCCCTAACCCTAGTCCTAACCCTAGCCCTAACCCTAACCCTAACGGGAAAATGGAAATAAATACTTTTTTTTATTTTATTATTTTTCCCTAACTAAGGGGGTGATGAAGGGGGTTTGATTTACTTTTATAGCGTATTTTATAGCGGATTTTTATGATTGGCAGCTGTCACACACTAAAAGGTGATTTTATAGCAAACATTTTTTTGCGTCTCCACATTTTGAGACCTATAATTTTTCCATATTTTGGTCCACAGAGTCATGTGAGGTCTTGTTTTTTGCGGGATGAGTTGACGTTTTTATTGGTAACATTTTCGGGCACGTGACATTTTTTGATCACTTTTTATTCTGATTTTTGTGAGGCAGAATGACCAAAAACCAGCTATTCATGAATTTCTTTTGGGGGGGGCGTTTATACCATTCCACGTTTGGTAAAATGGATAAAGCAGTTTTATTCTTTGTGTCAGTATGATTACAGCGATACCTCATTTATATCATTTTTTTATGTTTTGGCGCTTTTATACGATAAAAACTATTTTATAGAAAAAATAATTATTTTGGCATCGCTTTATTCTGAGGACTATAACTTTTTTCTTTTTTCTTTGATTATGCTGTATGGTGGCTTGTTTTTTGCGGGACAAGATGCCGTTTTCAGCAGTACCATGGTTATTTATATCTGTCTTTTTGATCGCATGTTATTCCACTTTTTGTTCGGCACTATGATAATAAAGCGTTATTTTTTGCCTCGTTTTTTTTTACGGTGTTCACTGAAGGGGTTAACTAGTGGGACAGTGTTATAGGTCGGGTCATTACGGACGCGGCGATACTAAATATGTGTACTTTTATTGTTTTGGGTTTTTTAGATAAAGAAATGTATTTATGGGAATAATATTTTTTTTTCTTTATTTAGGAATTTTATTTTATTTTTTACACATGTGGAAATTTTTTTTTTTACTTCGT
Organism: Ranitomeya variabilis; assembly: GCF_051348905.1. NCBI lineage: Eukaryota > Metazoa > Chordata > Amphibia > Anura > Dendrobatidae > Ranitomeya > Ranitomeya variabilis. The sequence continues at coordinate 407,671,080 of NC_135235.1, read as the reverse complement.
CCCGGGGGGGGGGGGACATCACAGATCGCTGATCTGACACTTTGCACAGCACTCTGTCAGATCAGCGATCTGACTTACAGCGCTGCAGGCTTACCAGCGCCTGCTCTGAGCAGGCACTTGGTAAGCCACCTCCCTGCAGGACCCGGATGCAGCCCCGCGGCCATTTTGGATCAGGGAGAGGAGGTAAGAGATGCTCAGAGCAACGCGATCACATCGCGTTGCTCCAAGGGTCTCAGGGAAGCACGCAGGGAGCCCCCTCCCTGCGCGATGCTTCCCTATACCGCCGGAACACTGTGATCATGTTTGATCGCAGTGTGCTGGGGGTTAATGTGCCAGGGGCGATCCGTGACTGCTCCTGGCACATAGTGCTGGATGTCAGCTGCGATAGTCAGCTGACACCCGGCCGCGCTCCCCCCCATGAGCGCGGCCGATTGCATATGACATACTATCCCGTCACTGGGGATTAAGTCCCAGGTCACCTTGACGGGATAGTACGTCATATGGGATTAAGGGGTTAATGAGAAAAAATGAACTTTTTTGAATTTACCAAATGGCTGCAATGAAACAAAGAGTGAAAAATTTAAAGGGGTGTAAATACTTTCCGTACCCACTGTAGTCATCACCACTGTAATGCCTAGAAAGAAAACATCTCCTTTTGGAGCTCCTAGAAGTGCAATCATTATTATTGCTCATGGGATAAACATGGATAATATCTCTCGTACTCCTCTTTATTAAATCAAGCCCAATCTATATCTCACTAATTCCCTCGAAGGGAGCCCTGGTTCATCCATTCAGGCAGCCAAAAGCTGTTCAAATTTATTAATATTGCCTCTTTTTTTGTACACAACTTTTTCCAAACTTATAAGCCAGTTTGTTTTGTTGATATATTCCTTTTTTGTTGGGCTCTCAGCATCCAACCAGTGTTGCGCTATTAGTTTCCTAGCTAAATACAGCATTCGCGCTACAGCTATTTTACCCGGCTCAGTTGTCTGTAGGTCTTCCACATACCCCAGCATACAAACTAAGGGCATTGTTTCCAATACCACCTTAAACACTCGTCCAATTAATCCTAGTACTTTCCTCCAGTATCCCTCCAGTTTAGGACATGACCACATCATATGAAGTAGAGTAGCAGGCTCCAACCCACACCTAGGACAGCATGCGTCTGCTCTGGCCCTAATCTTACACAGAAACTCCGGTGTTCTATACACCTTATGTATTAGATAAAGTTGAGAAAGTCTATGCCCTTCACTAAGAGAGAGTTGAGGTACCCTTCCAATATCTCATTGACTGTCTTCTATTGGGCCGATCTCTGCCTTCCATCTCTCTTTACCATGAATTGAGTGTTTGCTTAGCACTAATGTTAATAAAGATCTATATAGCAGAGATATTATCCCAGATGAATTATTTGATCTACTAATTAACTGTATAACAGTATTTGGTACATAGACTTTAAAACCACTCTCAGTAAAGTCCGCATTGAATGCATGACATAGCTGGAGGGATTTATAAAAGTCCTTTGGATTGAGATCAAGCTCCTCCTGTAATTATGCATAAAATTTGAGTACATTATCTAATAGCAGCTGGGATACCCTGCCCACCCCCCTCTCCCTCCACTTCCCAAAACCCACCAAACTTCTCAGATTAACTAATCATGGGGTGTCCCATATTGATGTAAATTGTGAGCAACTCTCTATTTGTTGCAAATCTCTTATTTTCCACTATATTTTATGCATTAACGATAATGTGGGAAGTTTTTTTGGAGAAGATTTGAATTTGTTACCCTCCAGTGCTTCATATAAAGATCGGCTATTTACCCCCACTGTAAGAGTTCTTTTAACAAATTTTTACCTGTATCCTCCCATCCTCTAAAATATTGAGCCTGGGCTGCCAAGAAATAGACCCATGGGTTAAGAACTGCTAAACCCCCGTCTGATTTGTCCCTCTGCAGAGTTTCCAATTTAATAAAAGCCGGTCCACCCCTACAAAGCAGAAAGATCTAAAACAAAATTTTGGTGGTAAAAATAGTTATTTTGTCTTCACTGCCCAATGGTATAAAATTCTGTGACACACCCATGGTGTTAATATGGTCACTGCACCCCTAGATGAATTGAGAAATGTAGTTTGTAAAAAGTGGTCACTTATGTGGGGTTCTTGTGTTCTGCAACCTCTCCCAGTGGGTCATGGCACCAGCAAACCATAACAGTAAAATCTGACGCTCCTTGCCTTCTGGGCTTTGCACTGTGCCTGAAAAATATTTCCCGGTTACATGTAGGGTATTGGCACACTCAGGACAAAATGGATCTCAGATTGCTGTAAAAAAAATTCCTCTTAGCCCTTAGAAAAATTATAAACATGGGGCTAAAACAAAATTTTAGTGGTAAAAATGTAATTTATTCTTTCTTCACCGCTCAGTGGTATAAAACTCTGTGAGGTACATGTGGTGTTAATATGATCACTGCACCCCTAGAGGAATTCATTGGGGAGTGTAGTTCGTAAAATGAGTTCACATATGGGGGGTTTCTGTTGTTCTGGAACCTCCTGGGCTCTGCCAATGTGACATGGCACCCTCAAATCATTCCAGCAAAATCTGAATTCCAATATGGCACCTCTTCCCTTCTGAGCTTCGCACTGTGCCTCAAAAGTAGTATTCCCCTAAATATCAGCGTACTCAGAAGAAATTGCACAACAAATTGTATGGAGCAATTTCTCCTGCTACCCTTATGAAAATTAAAAATTTTGTGCTAAAAACATTTTTGTGAGGAAAATTAGATTTTTTTTTATTTTGACGGTTCAACATTATAAACTTCTGTGAAACACCTGAAGGTTCAATGCGCTCACCACACATCTAGAACAGTTCCCTGAGGGGTCTAGTTTCCAAATGGGGGTCACTTGTGGGGGATTTTCACTGTTTAGGCACATCAGGGGCTCTGCAAACACAACATGACGTCCGCCAATTGTTCCAGAAAGTTTTGCATTCAAAATGTCAAATGGTGCTCCTTCCCTTCTGAGCTCTGCCATGCGCCCAAACAGTGCTTTACACCCACATATGGGGTATCAGCGTACTCAGAAGAAATTACACTTTTGGGGTCCATTTTTTCCTGTTACCCTTGTCAATTGTCTCCATGAGGGACTTTTGCAGTCTAATGTATCTATTGCAGCTCACAAGCTCTTTACCTATTTAACTGTTTCATCATTTCTCACAATATTCATTGTTTTGTTTTTATTGAATTTTCTCATATGTATTTCTCTTAGCAATTTGATCATTAATTATATTACATCTTTATTCTTATTTCCAAATATATTCCTATAGGTGTCCGAATCTCCATATCCTTCAGGAATTTGTTCATTTCTTTATCCTTATATGTCATGGCACATTTTGAACAACTATTATGGAGAATATACATAAATTATTCTATCAGGCTTCCTATTTGGCCGGTTTCACACGTCAGTGGCTCCGGTACGTGAGGTGACAGTTTCCTCCCGTACCGGAGACACTGACACACGTAGACCCATAAAAATCAATGCATCTGTTCAGATGTCATTGATTTTTTGCGGACCGTGTGTCCGTGTGCCAAACACGGAGACATGTCAGTGTTCGTGGGAGCGCACGGATCACACAGACCTCACACGGACCCATTAAAGTCAATGGGTGCGTGTAAACACGTACCGCACACGGATGACGTCCGTGTGCCGTCCGTGTGCTGTCCGTGTGCGTTTTCCAAATTTTAGGGTTAACATTTGAAGCAATTGTAGCAATTACCAGACAGGTGTCTAGACATTGATTGGGACAAAGCTAAACATCAGTCTAGACTTCATTTTAGCCTCTGAGGTGAAGTTGTGAACTTATCACAGTGCTGGCATCTTCAGACTCTGCTGACAGCCTAATATTATGCCTCCTCGTGTGGACACAGAGCGGCTAATAACTTTGGTGGAGCAACATCCTCAACTGTGGGACACACGATGCGAAGGATACCATGACAGGCTGGCCATTGAACGGGCTTGGTTTGCTGTAGCTGCGCAGCTGTACCCCAGACGTGGTTGGTCCACATATTCACCCGCCAAGCAGGCAAAGTTTGGTAAGTTTCCCCATAGGTGTTCCTTGTTGTCTTAAACCGAAATTTATGTGAAAAATATGCCAAAAAATCATATTGTGAATTATATATGTTAGGGTCCATGTCTTAACATCATAACCATTGGGCTTATGTGTTCTTAATATTTATATTTACATGGACCTTGTCATATACACTTTACAAGATTCTTACTACTTTCCAGTATGTTCCCTGTGTTTGATTGATTCTTTTCGCCTGAAGCATGCATGTTTATAATTGTTCAAAAATGCCTTGTGTGTTGCTGCCAGCATTTTATGGTTTTTTGCATTTATGGTAAAATTGGTTTTGTCATGTTATGACAAACTAAAGAATACCTAGGTAACTGAAGGCATAGTTTTCTGGCATGTTCACAACCTGCATTTTTGACACACATTTCCCTGCTGTTCAAAAACCTGCTACATGAGATTTTGCAAAGTGAACTGTATTCAAGCATATCTCCATAGATGTCTAACATTATTTGCTCTTATGCTTTACAATGTTTTCTGGGTTCAGATTTTGAACTTGACTGTTGGACTATATGCCAAAAGTCAAGCCCTTAAAGTCTGGTAGCAGCGGGTTAATCAGCGTGATGTCCACAACTTGCAACGGATAATGTTCATTTATTAAGAACTAAGAACATTCAGCTTACAACATGAGAATAGGATAAATCTGGTTTCTGAGAGAGAGATATGCTGTTACTTTCAGTTTCAACTCCACACACAAGAAAATGTGCTCACAGGGAAGGAGGAGGAGGAGCATCCTGTCTCTAAATGAGGATTTTTTTTTTGTTTTTTTGGAACTTTGTTGACATGTGAACAATATGCATGCAGATATATATAAATCACATCATATTAAACAAACAATAGTTGTTGCAATACATACAGATCAATATGCATTAGGCCAACAAAGTCTCTTTTCCTTTTTGAGATTTTTCAATTTCTGTTAAAAGATAATGTTAAACATGTAAGGATCAACATGTGCTGCCTGTTTTGGTCAGCACCAAACCAGGATTTTGTTAAAAATGTAGTGTTTGATTTTAATATGTCTTGCTGGCCACACCACAGTTTGTGTGTGTGACTGATTGAAAGCAAATGTTTCCACTTAATTAATGCCATCATCCGCAATTATTCACACAAGGCAAGCCCTTACATATGTCTAATGGCCAATGCAACTTGTGTTAATGTTTGTGTTGTTAGACACACACACAGTCATGCAGCCTATGTTTTGTGCAAGCGTTCCAAACAGTTCGCATGCTATTTAGATCTTACTTGTAAACATTATGACATGGTGCTAAATGGTCACACAATTCTAACTCATAAAGTTTTGTTTTTTTTTATTCCAAAATTATTTTCCAGCCAGGCATGATGATCACAAGCATAATACTTTTAAACTATAACACAGATTAACACATTGTGTTGTTTAAGGAATATGTATTTATTTGTGGGAATGTGACTTGTTGTGTCTCTACTTTTCCTACAGTTGATTTGGTGAAACGGCGATGGCGCTCAGCCAGGGACCAATTTCGGCGGGAATTTAATCCCCTACCCTCCACAGCAGGTGCAACAAAAAAGAGGAAATATGTTTACTCCCGCAACTTAGCCTTTCTTCGCCCAATCATGGAGCTAAATCAGTAAGTGTGACTGAGTATGATTGTCCAAACATATTAAATTACCTTTTTTTGGTGGTTTAATTTTTATGATTACACAACAGGGATACACAAGTGATACAAACATCCGAGCAGGGAAAACGTCCAGGCCAGGACGTGGTAGAAGACCAAAGAATTGATTAATCCATTTCCCTGAAAAAGGCAAAATTAGTAAGCATTAAAATCCACAAACATTTATTGAAACAAATCCCTAAAATAGTCGATAACAATAGTTGCTTAGGCATAGTATCACATATCAGCCCTCGCTGTACGCGTTTCAAACACAAACGTGTTCTTAGTCTTCAGCTGAAGACTAAATACACGTTTGTGTTGGAAACGCGTCCAGCGAGGGCTGATATGTGATACTAGGCCTAAGCAACTATTGGTCTCGACTATTTTAGGGATTTGTTTCAATAAAGGTTTGTGGATTTGACTACCTTCAAAATTTTGCCTTTTTCAGGGAAATGGATTAATCAACTCTTTATAGTCAAATAACTACACGGTATTTTAACACATTTCCAAAGCTTCACCATGTTACAAAATTCTGGGTCATATTTTACCCATAGTTATTTGTCAAAAGTACATTTGTGCTTACCAAAATCATCATATTTATATGTTCCATTACTAAATACAAACATGTTCCAAAATTATCCAAAAGTGTTTTCCCAAACTAAATTTCCCAAATGTTGGTTAAAGTTTGGTAGCATTGTGAACTAAACTGTTAATGTTCTTTGCTAATAGGACTGATGACAACCTTGAGGACTCGGATGAATCGCCAACAGCCACATCAATGCCAGGAACCTCGGCATCGGAGACCGAAGCCCCAGCAGACCCGACACCCACAACACAGCCTGATGATCAGGTGTCTGATGCTGCTGAAACCTCCACTGATGGTGGTCCAGGAAGCACACAAACAGCAGCTCCAAGCACTTCACAAACAGCAGCCCCAAGCACTTCTCAAACAACAGCCCCAAGCACTTCACAAACAACAGCCCCAAGCACTTCACAAACAGCATCCCAAAGCAATTCTCAAACAGCCCCAGCACCACAGGCAGCATCAACAGCAAACCTACCTATGTATCTAACACACAGTCTCCGAGATAGGCGAAGTAGGCGACAGGAACAGCCACGTATGCTGCCCGAGCTCATTGATGCTAGAGTTTTATCCATACTCAATTCCATGACACCAGAAACGGCTGTAGATAGGTTTTGTCGCTCACTGTCTCCTTGCCTTGGCAAAGTTCCTGATGGACGGCAGGAACGAGTACGTGCTGCAATCTTGACCCTCATTGATGCTAGCCAAGGAGAGCAGGAACCCAACCAGGTGCTAGGGCCCATTGAACAATGGCGAGCTGCCCAACATCAAATACAGATGCCATCTGCTACCAATATAACAAATGACCAAAATGTAGGTACCCAACAAACACAGGAAAGGCCTGCACCCTCGTCCATGCTTCCACCTCCTGCTGTAAGACCTCGTTATCCCCAAAGGACTGCTCCAGTTTGGTTTCCTCCTGCCCATAGCTACACCCATGATTCTGGACAAATGTCCGATCCTACCTCTGTGCCCCATTCACGTGCCAGTAGCCAGCAATACGGACAAATGTCCGATCCTACCTCTGTGCCTTATTCACGGGCCAGTATCCAGCAATACGGACAAATGTCTGAGCCTTCCTCTGTGCCTCATGCCCGTGCCACAACTCAGCAATATTGGCAAAGGTCTGAGGCAAGCCACAACTACAGCCAACATTCAGAAACCCTGTCCTCCAGCATGTCTGTGGGTGATATTAGTGGTGCTCAGTTTGCAAATCCACATCCCTACAATATGCCATCAAGGCAACAGACACCTATGGTCACACAATTTGTTCCGCCAAACCGTATGGCAAGAGGTGAGCCCTATAGTAGTTCACAATCATATGTGAGCCAGATTGGTCAGTCACAACCTACTTTACCTCACCCACAAAGTGATGAGGCCACATTTGTGAAAGAAACAGACCAAACGCAACCTTATACCCCATCTACATCAGGAACAGCATCATTTTTGCACACTGAACCACCTCAAACAAGCACATGCCAGCCCACAGTGACTACAGGACAAATGCCCTCACCCTCAAGCAGCCCTGAACGTGGCAGCGCCGAAAATAACACAGATGAATCTGTATCCAGTCATGGTGACTTTGTGGATTTAGAAGGAATCTAACTCTGTATTGTTTGTTTTTTGTTGGTAAAGTTAGCTTGATTTGTCAGACACAATTGGCTGACTAAATGTGTTTGCTGAAAAATAAAACACATTGTTCAAGTGTTAATATGTCTTGTTTAGTTTAGAATGTATATGTAATTTGCCCACTACTTTATTGATATGAGCATAATCATAAGGTGTAACACATTTTTCACAAACCAAAACCAATAAAAAACAAAAAAATAGGGCACAGTAACTCATCCATATATTGCAAATACAGAATTTAAATAAAGGATGTTGGAATTAAGAATCCATCATGGCTTCCAAATAATGGGAAAGGATGAGACGGTGGTGATGCCCGCAGATACAGTGACTCTCAGTGAGTTAGTTAAAGATGCGGCCTCTCAACGACTCAACTGCGTTGATCTATTTTCCATGGCAAAGTAGCTTTGTAAATGTACATTTAGATTACAGTATGTCTGAATAACATGATCTAACGGTCACACACTCTTCTGCAAAATCACACTCAATGAGGGCGGGTCTTAAGGTACCGTCACACTAAACGATATCGCTAGCGATCCGTGACGTTGCAGCGTCCTGGCTAGCGATATCGGTTAGTTTGACAGGCAGCAGCGATCAGGATCCTGCTGTGATGTCGCTGGTCGTTGAATAAAGTTCTGAACTTTATTTGGTCGTCCGATCGCCGTGTATCGTTGTGTTTGACAGCAAAAGCAACGATACCAGCGATGTTTGACACTGGTAACCAGGGTAAATATCGGGTTACTAAGCTCAGGGCCGCGCTTAGTAACCCGATGTTTACCCTGGTTACCAGTGTAAAATTTCAAAAAACAAACAGCACATACTCACCTTCGCGTCCCCCGCCGTCCGCTTCCTGCACTGACTTAGCGCCGGCCCTAAAGTGAAAGTGAAAGCACAGCGGTGACGTCACCGCTCTGGTGTTAGGGCCGGCACTCACACAGTGCAGGAAGCGGATACCGAGGGATGCGCAGGTGAGTATGTACTGGTTTTTTTTGTTAAATTTTACGCTGGTAACCAGGGTAAACCTCGGGTTACTAAGCGCGGCCCTGCGCTTAGCAACCCGATGTTTACCCTGGTTACCAGGGGACTTCGGCATCGTTGGTCGCTGGAGAGCGGTCTGTGTGACAGCTCTCCAGCGACCAAACAGCGACGCTGCAGCGATTGGCATCGTCTGGATCGCTGCAGCGTCGCTATGTGTGACGGTACCTTTATTTATTTGTTTGTAGGACACAATTATGTGCCAAAATCAATACTTTCAGACATGGGATATTTTGGACAACCCCAGTAAACACATTAATGAGGTATTAGTTATTTGTAATGGGTAGCAATGTGTTTTAGAGACACACATGTATCAGGTACCCACATCAAATGTAAGCTCGCAACCCACGTCAAGGGTCCTCATTGCCTTGCGAGACCCTAACAAATTGTGACCTAACTAAGAAAAAAAAGGTTATTTAAAAAACAAACCAAAAAAAAAAAAGGGTAACTTTAGTTGGGCTCCTCCATTTGCCATTGCACAATACCCTCTGGTGATAAAAAATAATCTGCAAAAATATTCCTCACTATAAGGGCAGACTGAGATACTCGTGGAGCATGGTCTCTATCCTCTGATAATGCCACATTAACCACTCTCCCATCATCAACATCATCCAAGGCCGGTTCTTGTTGTCTGCAGAAATTATGCAAAACAACAGTTGCCTTTAGGACTGCCTGTACATTTTGGGGATGCATTTGGATTTGGGTTTCAAATATACGCCATCTTCAAGTCAAGATTCCAAAAGCACACTCAACCAATCGCCGGGCTTTCATCAGTCGAGTGTTAAAAATTCTTCTCCGGTTATCCAAACCTCGACGTGGAAAGGGTCTCATAACGTGCCTTGAGAGTGCAAAACCCTCATCAGCAACCATGATAAATGGTGCAGGTGGGCCTGATGAACCAGGAAGCACACATGGTTGTGGAAGATTTAGATAAGTCTCAGCAAGTCGCCGAGCTAATCTTGAAGCTCTAAAGATGCGAGCATCAGAGGCACTCCCATATGCCCCAATGTCAGCAAGAACAAAACAGTAGTTGCTGTTAGCTACAGCCAGGAGCACAACAGAAAAATATTTTTTATAATTAAAAAAACGTGACCCAGAGTTTGGCGGCTTTTTTACACGAATGTGTTTACCATCCAGGGCCCCAATGCAGTTTGGAAACTCTGTGTCTTCCATGAAACCCTGGGAAATCCGAAGCCAGTCTTGTGTGTTTGGCTGAGGCATGAGGCGACTCTTGAGCTTGTCCCAAATCACATCACAGGTTGAGCGCACAATCCCGGCTATGGTTGATGTGCCAAGGAGGAACTCAAAATGAAGTGATGAATATGAGTGTCCAGTAGCCAGGAATCTGTTAACAAAACCATAGTTTGGCGGTGAAACAATTGCCCTCAATTGTTGGTTATGTTGGTAATTCTAAAAAGGATTACATAGTGAATGTAAGCCAGCACAGATAGACCTAAAATATATGTTTGCTCAAATAAAACACACACCCATTAATGCACCACACAGGTGTCAATTATAAGGAACATTTCCCAAAGTGGCCATGTTAAGAGTTTGTTTGGGGGCCATACTATTGGCTTGTTAGTAAGAAGACATATCCAAAGTGTGTGTTTGTCTTCATTTCTATGTCAAGGGTTAAACAATACATGTTTTGCAGACCTGATTATGGGCATCGTATAACCTAGTGACCTTGAACATTACTAACTAGAGATCTAAACACTTAACCCATTACGATGGTTTTCACGTTATTGTTGGCAATATTATGTTTAGTAACCAAAAACTAACCTCAAGGTTACGAGCAAAGGCTCCTCCGGACAAATGCTGAGTCTCATGCAGGTGTCTTGTCTGAGAAGGTAAGGCCGCAAAACATGAAGTAGGTTGTCAAAGCCGGGAATGGAAAGCCGACAAAAAGCAACAAACTTCACCGGGTACCTGCGCAGTTCATTATATAATTTTGCAAAATGACCATATGCCCCACGTAGCAACAGTAGAGGGTGAACCCATAGCCTCTTTTGGCGCTGTGGTGCCTCTTCAAGCATATGGTTGCGAACCCCAAAGCGACGTGAGACAAGCCATGCCAGCCACAACAACGCATCATTGTCAGTAGACATATTTGTGACACCTAAGGAGTCCTAACATACACCCCTATGATGATATGTCAGTGTGGCAAAGTTTTTAGGAACTATTTAAACACATCATCATTAATGGCTCACAGCTTTGCTAGTTTAAACCCTTTAATTAAAGCCTTAACCCCTCATATGGGCCTTGCAAACTTTGTGTGTGATACGTATGCACACGGACAGCACACGGACAGCACACGGACAGCACACGGACGACAAAAACGGACACACGGACAGCACACGGACAGCACACGGATGGCCTACGTGAGCTCACGGACACACGGACACGGATAGCTCCGGTACCGATTTGTCCGGTACCGGAATTATCTGGACGTGTGGGACAGCCCTTTGGATATCGCTTCAATTCTGTCTTCCCAACCATCTTATGAAGAGCCTGACACAATACAAATTTCTGTATCATTCTTGTATTTTATGTTATTTATATATTATTGAGCAATCACATTGTTGTGTTTCACATTTTTCATTTGTATATAGCCAAAGTATATGTGTATTTCTTTGCCTGTTTTTCTGGGTTTTTTTTCACTTATTTTTCTGTTTTTTTGTGGCTGTGGTTTATGCACACTATCAGGTGTTTCCAATTTTTTTTAAATTATTTCCCTAATCAGCCATTGCACCGGTGTGCCTACCGGGTGCTAGTATAAAAAGCATTGAACAGGCTGCACACTAGATATCATGATTAAGGGTGCTCTGTCACCTGAAACGCGTAGATAGTGTTTTTAATTGTATTGTGCTGATGCCTTAAGGCCCCGTCTCACATAGCGAGATCGCTAGCGAGATCGCTGCTGAGTCACAAGTTTTGGGACGCAACAGCGACCTCAGTAGCGATCTCGCTATGTGTGACACGTACCGGCGATCAGGCCCCTGCTGTGAGATCGCTGGTCGTGTCGGAATGGCCTGGGCCGTTTTTTGATCGTTGAGGTCCCGCTGACATCGCTGAATCGGTGTGTGTGACACCGATCCAGCGATATCTTCACTGGTTACCAGGGTAAACATCGGGTTACTAAGCGCAGGGCTGCGCTTAGTAACCCGATGTTTACCCTGGTTACCAGCGTAAATGTAAAAAAAAACAAACAGTACATACTCACCATCTGATGTCCGTCAGGTCCCTTGCCGTCTGCTTCCTGCTCTGACTGAGATCCGGCCGTACAGTGAGAGCACAGCAGTGACGTCACCGCTGCGCTTTGCTCTCACTGTACAGCGGCTCAGTCAGAGCAGGAAGCAGACGGCAAGGGACCTGACGGACATCAGATGGCGAGTATGTACTGTTTGTTTTTTTTGGTAACCAGGGTAAACATGGGGTTACTAAGCGCGGCCCTGCGCTTAGTAACCCGATGTTTACCCTGGTTACCCGGGTGCTGCAGGGGGACTTCGGCATCGTTGAAGACAGTTTCAACGATGCCGAAGTCGTTCCCCTGATCGTTGGTCGCTGGAGAGAGCTGTCTGTGTGACAGCTCCCCAGCGACCACACAGCAACAAAACAGCGACGCTGCAGCGATCAGCATCGTTGTCTGTATCGCTGCAGCGTCGCTGTGTGTGACGGGGCCTTTATCCTCTGCTTCTGACATGAAGTGAATAAAGTACCAAGTGTTTACTTTTCATCGCCTCGTTGAGCTGGAATTCTTTCTTCATTTCTGACCAGCAAACCATAACAGTAAAATCTGGCGCTCCTTGCCTTCTGGGCTTTGCACTGTGCCTGAAAAATATTTCCCGGTTACAGACTAGGCAGCTGCCTAGGGGCCCCCAGCCAGGGTTGGACATACTGCTGATGGCACTGCTCCGGGGCCCAGAGGTGGAGGGGGGGCCCTGGAGGCAGGCTCGGTATCATGCAGGATCGGGCCCCTCTCACTCCCTCCTGTAATCATGGAACGCCGGGGAGAGAGCGGGGCGCGAAGTGCAGGAGATCAAAAAGGGGGCGTGTCATGCAGGGAGAGACGCTGGCCAATGAACGCTTTCCTTACCTCACAGTGACCAGACTGAGGAGAGCGCTCACTGGCTGCCGTCTGTCCTCCTGCATGGCGTGTCCTAATGGTGAGTGCTCACCTACAGTCAGGGGCCCCACAGCACATAGAGCCATCATGGAGGAAGAGCAGGACTTAGTGTGTGCCTTCTGCTCCCTCCACTGTTCTAATCAGAGCAGGCTGCACCTCACAGAGAAGAGATGGGGGAGGAGGCTCACTTCACTGGACAACACACAACACGGCAGCCCCAGGGGGCTGATATCAGTCCTGCCTGCTCTGTGCCCCATCCCCCACAGTAGTGGGTTCTGCAGCCCTCTCCTGCTGAACTATGTGACCTCATCCAGGGCTCCTCTGATCACCTGTGAGCTGATATCACACATTGGTATGTGTGTATGTATATGCTTGTATGTGTGTGTGTCTATGTGTATGTTTCTATCTGTGTGTATCTGTGTATATATGTACGGTATATGTGTGTATGTATGGTATATTTGTATGGCTGTGTATGCATGTACAGTATGTGTATGTATGCACAGTATATGTATGTGTATCTGTGTATGTGCAATAAATTTGTATGTATATATGGTATATGTATGTTTATGTGCATGTACATACAGTATGTATATGTGTGCGGTATGTTTATACTATATGTGTATATACTGTGTGTATGTACGGTACATGTATGTGTATCTGTATGTACGGTATATGTGTGCATCTGTGTATGCACGGTGTATCTCTGTACGGTATGTGTATGTATGTACGGTATACTGTATTTATGTGTATATGTGTGTATGTATGGCATATGTATGTACGGTATGTGTATACAATATGTGTACATAACTGTATGTGTGTATGTACAGTACGTGTATATATATGTACGGTATGTGTAGGTATGTACGGTATATGCCTGTATATGTATGTACGGTATATGTATGTACGGTATGTGTGTGAATGTACGGTATATGCATGTGTATGTACTCTATGTGTATGTATGACAGTATATGTATGTGTATCTGTGTGTATGTATGGTATATGTATGTATTTGCATATACTGTATTTATATGTGTATCTGTATGTATGTATGGTATATGTAGAGCAGATACCAGACATATCGTGGTTATGTAATCTACTAGATGGTGGCCCGATTCGAACGCATCGGGTATTCTAGAATATATATGTATGTGTGTATATAGCAGCCACATAGTATATACTGTAGCAGACACGCAGTATATAACACAGTCCACGCAGTATATGACACAGCCCACGCAGTATATAATACAGGCCACGTATATAATAGTGGCCACGCAGTGTATAACACAGCCCACATAGTATATAACACTGCCCTCGTAGTATATAGCAGCCACGCAGTATATAACAGCCCACGTAATATATAGCACAGCCCACGTAGTATATAACAGCCCACGCAGTATATAACACTGGCCACGTAGTATATAGCAGCGACGCAGTATATAACATAGCCCACGTAGTATATAGCAGTGTGGGCACCATATCCATGTTAAAAAAAATAATTAAAATAAAAAATAGTTATATACTCACCTCCGGCATCCAGCGAAGCTGTCCCGATGCACGCGCTGCTGCCGCCAGCTTCCGTTCCCAGAGATGCATTGCGAAATTACCCAGATGACTTAGCGGTCTTGCGAGACCGCTAAGGGTATGTGTCCACGTTCAGGATTTGGTCAGGATTTTCCATCAGTGTTTGTAAGCCAAAACCAGGAGTGGAACAATTAGAGGAAAAGTATAATAGAAACATATGATCCACTTCTGCATTTATCACCCACTCCTGGTTTTGGCTTGCAAATACTGATGTAAAATACTGACCAAATCCTGATGCAATCCTGAACGTGGACACACACCCTTAGTCTTCTGGGTACTTTCGCAATGCATCTCTGGGAACGGAAGCTGGCGGCAGCCGCGCGCACTGGCGGATGACGGAAGGTGAGAATAGCAGGTTTTTTGTTTTTTTTTATTATTTTTAACATTAGATCTTTTTACTATTTCTGTGTGATGTGCAATATGTTAGTATTTGGGGCCCCATTTTAAACTTTTGCCTAGGGCCCCACTTTGCCTAAAACCGGCCCTGGGCGCACTCAGGACAAAATGGATCTCAGATTGCTGTAAAGAAAAATTCCTCTTAGCCCTTAGAAAAATTATAAACATGGGGCTAAAACAAAATTTTAGTGGTAAAAATGTAATTTATTCTTTCTTCACCGCTCAGTGGTATAAAACTCTGTGAGGTACA
Organism: Ranitomeya variabilis; assembly: GCF_051348905.1. Taxonomy (NCBI): domain Eukaryota; kingdom Metazoa; phylum Chordata; class Amphibia; order Anura; family Dendrobatidae; genus Ranitomeya; species Ranitomeya variabilis. The sequence goes on along the minus strand of NC_135235.1, from coordinate 407,655,735 downwards.
TGTGGTGTTAATATGATCACTGCACCCCTAGAGGAACTCATTGGGGAGTGTAGTTCGTAAAATGAGTTCACATATGGGGGGTTTCTGTTATTCTGGCACCTCAGGGGCTCTGCCAATGTGACATGGCACCCTCAGACCAGTTCAGAAAAATCTGAATTCCAATATGGCACCTCTTCCCTTCTGAGCTTCGCACTGTGCCTCAAAAGTAGTATTCCCCTAAATATCAGCGTACTCAGAAGAAATTGCACAACAAATTGTATGGAGCAATTTCTCCTGCTACCCTTATGAAAATTAAAAATTTTGTGCTAAAAACATTTTTGTGAGGAAAATTAGATTTTTTTTTATTTTGACGGTTCAACATTATAAACTTCTGTGAAACACCTGAAGGTTCAATGTGCTCACCACACATCTAGAACAGTTCCCTGAGGGGTCTAGTTTCCAAATGGGGGTCACTTGTGGGGGATTTTCACTGTTTAGGCACATCAGGGGCTCTGCAAACGCAACATGACGTCCGCCAATTGTTCCAGAAAATTTTGCATTCAAAATGTCAAATGGTGCTCCTTCCCTTCTGAGCTCTGCCATGCGCCCAAACAGTGCTTTACACCCACATATGGGGTATCAGCGTACTCAGAAGAAATTACACTTTTGGGGTCCATTTTTTCCTGTTACCCTTGTCAAAATAAAAAAAATTGGATTTTTTTCCACATTCCAAACATTTCTGTGATGCACCTGAAAGGTTAATAAACTCCTTGAATGTGGTTTTGAGCACCTTGAGGGGTGCAGTTTTTAGAATGGTGTCTCTTTTATGGTATTTTCTATCATATAGGCCCCTCAAAGTGACTTCAAATGTGATGTGGTACCTAAAAAAATGGTTTTGTAAAAATGAGAAATCGCTGGTCACCTTTTAACCCTTATAACTCCCTAACAAAAAAAATGTTGGTTCCAAAATTGTGCTGATGTAAAGTAGACAAGTGGGAAATGTTACTTATTAGGTATTTTGTGTGACATATCTGTGTGATATAAGGGCATGAAAATGCAAAGTTGGAAAAGTGCGAACTTTTCAAAATTTTCACTAAATGTCGTTTTTTTCACAAACAAATGCAAGTCATATCAAAGAAATTTTACCACTACAATGAAGTAAAATATGTCATGAAAAAACAATGTCAGAATCACCGGGATCCATGGAAGCGTTCCAGAATTATTACCTCATAAAGTGTGAGTGGTCAGAATTGTAAAAATTGGCCCAGTCATTAACACGCAAACAACCCTTGGGGGTAAAGGGGTTAACCGCTTTCATGGTTTGGAAACTTGGAAGCGGTTAAGAAAAGTGACATGCTCATTCTTGAAGAATCTTGAACGTGGAAATTGGAAAAAATATTTTTAGTGCCAATTACATGCATTTAAATAAAAAAATGAACGGTCCCCCAAGTGGACAATTTCTTATATCCCAATATATATCAAAATAACAGAGCTATGTGTTGCTATAAAGCTCCACTACGTTTAGTTACCACTAGAGGGAGTGGACCGCTATTGTGTTATTATTGAGAAAATGCAAGAAATACAAAAAACAACAAAAACCAAATGAGCATATACCCTACAGCATGTAAATAAGTAAATAGTAATAGTACATGTGTATAACATAGGGTACCAAGATAACACTATTTTGATCAAAACAGCATAAAGGCCATACCACCATGACAAGGTGTACCCATCGGGATGGTCCTAATGTGTTTTAATACTAGAGATAGGTTAGGACAATCCCAATGGGTACACCTTGTTGTGGGTGGGATGGCTTCTATGCCTTTTTGATCAAAATAGCATTATCTAAATACCCTATGCTATGCACATGTACTATTCCTATTTACTTACTGTAGGGTATATGCTCATTTTGATTTTTTTCTTGGATTTTGTCTGTGAGATGGCCACAGTGTGAACATGCTCTTATACTTGGCAAGAATACCAGCTAATCAGCTCATTTCTTTGGCTTTGTGTTATTATCGAGTTCAATGGATAAACAGTATTAAGTAGGCGCTCTCTAGTGGTGACTGACAGATAGGATTTTATCACATGGCCATGTCGGGTATTTGGACCTTTACATTTGCAAAATAACAACTTTGAACAGAATATATAGTAAGAAATAAATCAACACAGAATGTTAGATCAAACCAACAGCGCAGTGAGAATCTCACCAAAAGAAATTAAAAATTCACTAATAATCAAATGCAAAACCTGCTCACAAAGTGAATATAAAAGAATCCACATTTCGGAAACTTAAAATAACTTTATTGATCACAATATTAACAAGGGAAATTATGGATACCAATTAGCAGTGATCTGTGACTCCCCAGGACTCCAACGTACGTTTCGGCAGCGTGGCTTTTTCAAGGAGTCTAATTCGGAAGATATTCTCCTCTAGAAGAAATAATTCCTAATAAAAAAATATTTTCTGTTCCAAATAGAAGCAATCACTGTGGACTGTCCCCACACAATGGTGCCACACTCTAGCACCCATCTTTGTGCGCCCATGACATAACATGAAATTGCTTCATTGGGGAGGAAAACATGAAACTTCCAATCCTGTGTGTAGACATTAGCTATTGCCTAAATAAATGTACACAAAACAATACAAAATACACCCTATGGGTTAACTCTTGGGCCTGGGTGAGACCTCCATTTATACATACCCTAGACTTGACTTGTCACCAGGTCAAAAGAAGACAGTCTTTGCTATCATTTTATTCCTGCTGCTCCCATGTATGCCGGGTTTTTAGTTTGGTTTTTTTTTTGTATCCGCCATACGGTTCCAGATAGAGGCCGTCTTATTAAGTGCTAACGTTTGTAGTCTTTACCAAGGGGTCATGGCTCACAGAATTCCTTGGGGGGGGGGGGGTGCCAAGTCTGCTCTTCATAAATACCCTATGTGCCATGCCCCCTTATAAAGGTCATGAAAATCAGCACTAAATAAAAAGGTCCATATCTCTGGGTTAAATGATGGGGCCTCACTTTGTAATGTGGGTTATTTAAATTGGATCAGATCACCCTAGAAATGCTTTCCAAACCAAGTAGCTACGAAAATGATCATAAAAATTGGCAAAAAATCTTTGGTCTCCACAGAGAGAAGGGGTCCCTGAGCTTGGCAGTCAATAGTCGTACCCTGTCCCATTGACATGCACATACGGCACACTCCTAATAAGTAGTAGGGCTATAACAAACTACAGCCTGATGTACAAGTTCTATTTAATATCTTTGTGTAGTACAGCGCCACCCAGTGTTCAGTCCAGTTATTGTTAAAACTCTTCCAATTTTTTTGTTAAAAATTCTTGCTCATTACTAGGCTGAATGAGGGTTCATCCTTATCAGCGTCACCCCAGCATAATGAGATGTTTACCTCCTTGTCACTGTTTTTATTATGCATTTGTTAGAGGTTAAAACTGGCCTGTAAACTGCAGATATGAACTTCCTGTCAGCCTGTAGGAAACTGGATATAATTAGTAACAGCAGATAAAGAAGTAGCAAGGGTGAAGCAGCAGACAGGGCTTGAGCTGCGGGGAAGAGATTAAAAACGGCGAGTTCTCAGCATCAAAGTGGGAATGTACGCTGCAGAAGTACTTGTAATTGACATTGCGTCACATGTAACTGTTACTCTTAGCCATTTATCTCCAATCCAGCAGCTTAAGACAGTAGAAATTTCCCATTTGTAGGATGGTCGGACATTAAAACTGCAAAAATGGCTTGTGCTATTATAGAAGCAAAATCACGATGGAGTTAGGCTGGTTTCACACTTGCGCTTTGATCTGCAGCGTTTTTAAAAAAAACGCATGTGGTGAAAAAACGCATGTGGTGAAAAAACGCATGTAAACGCGTGCATGCAGAAAAAAAACGCGGCGTTTTGTCGCGTTTACATGCGTTTTTTCCTGCGTTTGCGTTTTTTAAACGCATGCTGAGAAGTGTGTGACAGCTGCCAATCATCAAAATCAACTAGAAAACCCACTATAAACAGAAATAGCTAGGGTTAGGGTTAGGGTTAGGATCCCTAGTAACCTTCAGATGATCTGTCACGGCCTTGGAAAAGTTCCCACGCTCGAGTTCATATGAGGACATCCAGCAGAGGGCGCATCACCGCAACTCAAGGTAAGTACAGATCATCCTGCTTTCCTTTCAGTACCCGGGGTTTACAGGCACCAGCGAGTGCATTAGCATAGCTCCTGGCTGTAAAATGATTTAACCCCTTCAGATGGATTTACTTCGTGGGACGTGACAGATCATCTGAAGGTATGTATATTGATGGTTTATTATTTTTCAGAGCGAGGGTCTTCAGGTGGATTGAGAGAGCAATAAAATATTAAAACAACCTGTGTGTTTATTTCATTAAAATACTTTTTAATAATGTGTGTGGTTTTTTAACCCTTTCATACAATTGGATTAATAATGGATAGGTGTCATAATTGACGCCTCTCCATTATTATCCTGGCTTAATGTCACCTTACAATAGCAAGGTGACATTAACCCTTCATTACCCCATATCCCACGGCTACACGGGAGTGGGAAGAGAGAGGCCAAGTGCCAGAATTGGCGCATCTTCCAGATGTGCCTTTTCTGGGGTGGCTGGGGGCAGATGTTTGTAGCCAGGGGGGGCCAATAACCATGGACCCTCTCTAGGCTATTAATATCTGCCCTCAGTCACTGGCTTTACCACTCTGGCGGAGAAAATTGCGCGGGAGCCCACGCCAATTTTTTCCGCCATTTAACCCTTTATTTTAGCAGCTACAGCGCCCAAATTTTGCACATACACACTACTAACATTAGTAGTGTGGAATATGCAAAAAAAAAGGATATGAGATGATTTACTGTGTTGTGAATTCCGTTCTCGGGCTCCCTCCTGTGGTCATGAGTGGTGCTTTGTTGGGTTCTGTTCGTGGGCTCCCTCTGGTGGCTTTGAGTGATACTGCTGGTCTTTAGCTGGGCTCCCAGCTGCTTCGTTTTCTGCTGTGCTGGTTGCCTATTTAACTCCACCTAGATCTTTACTTGTTGCCAGCTGTCGTTGTATTCAGTATTGGTTCAGATCTCTCTGGGACTTCCCTTGTGACCTGTCTCCTCCTGGAGAAGCTAAGTTCATGCCAGTTCATTTTTGCTCATTGCTTTTGGAAAATGTTTCTTAGTATATGATAAGTTCAGTCCAGCTTGCTTATATGCTATTTTCTTGCTAGCTGGAAGCTCTGGGGAGCAGAGTTGCTCCCACACATCGTGAGTCGGTGTGAGGGTCTTTTGTACTCTCTGCGTGGATATTTTTGTAGTATTTTATACTGACCGCACAGTTCCCTTGCTATCTTCATACTATTTAGTACTAGTGGGCCTCTTTTGCTAAAACCTGTTTTCATTCCTATGTTTGTATTTTCCTCTTAACTCACCGTCATTATTTGTGGGGGCTGACTTTACTTTGGGGGAAATTTCTCTGAGGCAAGTGAGGCTTTTGTTTCTCTCTAGGGGTAGCTAGCTCTCAGGCTGTGAAGAGGCGTCTAGGGAGAGTTAGGTACGCTCCACGGCTGCCTATAGTGTGTGTGTTAGGATCAGGTTTGCGGTCAGTAAAGTTCCCACGTCCCCAGAGCTTGTCCTATATTTCTGGTTTACCTATCAGATCATTCCAAGTGTTCCTAACCACCAGCATCATAACAGTTCAGCTGGCCTTAAAGAGTTAATGCATCGCAAAAGAGGGATAAGAGAAGTTCTGAGCTCATTTTTTTTTCTCTGCAGTGTGTTTTGCCTCTCTCCTCCCCTTAATCTCTGGGTGGTTCAGGACTCAGCTGCAGATATGGATATTCAAAGTCTGACCTCTAGTGTGGATCATCTCACTGCAAGGGTACAAGGCATTCAGGATTATGTAGTTAGGAATCCCATGTTAGAGCCTAAAATACCAATTCCTGATTTGTTTTCTGGAGATAGATCTAAGTTTTTGAATTTCAAAAATAATTGTAAATTGTTTCTTGCTCTGAAACCCCGCTCTTCTGGTGACCCTACTCAGCAAGTTAAAATTATTATTTCTTTGTTGCGTGGTGACCCTCAAGATTGGGCATTTTCCCTGGCGCCAGGAGATCCTGCATTGCTAAATGTGGATGCGTTTTTTCTGGCGCTTGGATTGCTTTATGAGGAACCTAATTTAGTAGACCAGGCAGAAAAGATCTTGCTGGCTCTGTCTCAGGGTCAGGATGAAGCGGAGGTTTACTGCCAGAGGGTTAGGAAGTGGTCTGTGCTCACTCAATGGAATGAGTGTGCCCTGGCAGCGATTTTCAGAAAGGGTCTTTCTGAAGCCCTTAAGGATGTTATGGTGGGGTTCCCTACGCCTGCAGGTCTGAATGAATCAATGTCCTTGGCCATTCAGATTGATCGGCGTTTGCGGGAGCGCAAACCTGTGCACCATCTGGCGGTGTTCTCTGAGCAGAAGCCTGAGTCTATGCAATGTGGTAGGATTCTGACCAGAATTGAACGGCAAAATCACAGACGTCAGAATGGGTTGTGTTTCTACTGTGGTGACTCCACTCATGCTATCTCTGAATGTCCTAAGCGCACTAAAAGGTTCGCTAGGTCTGTCACCATTGGTACTGTACAGCCTAAATTTATTTTGTCTGTTACTTTGATTTGCTCTCTGTCATCCTACTCAGTTATGGCATTTGTGGATTCAGGCACTGCCCTGAATTTGATGGATTTGGATTTTGCCAGGCGCTGCAGTTTTTTCTTGGAGCCGTTGCAGTTCCCTATTCCACTAAGGGGAATTGATGCTACGCCATTGGCCAAGAATAAGCCTCAGTACTGGACTCAAGTGACCATGTGCATGACTCCTGCACACCAGGAGGATATTCGCTTTCTGGTGTTGCATAATTTGCATGATGTTGTCGTCTTGGGGTTGCCATGGCTGCAGGCTCATAATCCAGTATTGGATTGGAAATCAATGTCTGTGTCTAGTTGGGGTTGTCAAGGGGTACATGGCGATGTTCCCTTGGTGTCAATTGCCTCTTCTACTCCTTCTGAAGTCCCTGAATTTTTGTCGGATTACCAGGATGTATTTGATGAGCCCAAATCCAGTACCCTACCTCCTCATAGGGATTGTGATTGTGCTATAAATTTGATTCCTGGTAGTAAGTTCCCTAAGGTTTGACTTTTCAATTTATCTGTGCCAGAGCATGCCGCTATGTGGTGTTATATAAAGGAGTCCTTGGAGAAAGGGCATATTCGCCCATCCTCGTCACCCTTGGGAGCAGGGTTCTTTTTTGTGGCCAAGAAGGACGGTTCTCTGAGACCCTGTATAGATTATCGCCTTCTTAATAAAATCACGGTCAAATTTCAGTACCCTCTGCCTCTGCTGACCGATCTGTTTGCTCGGATTAAGGGGGCTAGTTGGTTCACCAAGATAGATCTTCGAGGAGCGTATAATCTTGTGCGTATAAAACAGGGCGATGAATGGAAAACAGCATTTAATACGCCCGAAGGTCATTTTGAGTACTTGGTGATGCCATTTGGGCTTTCTAATGCCCCTTCTGTGTTTCAGTCCTTTATGTACAACATCTTCCGAGAGTATCTGGATAGATTCATGATTGTATACCTGGATGATATTCTGGTCTTTTCTGATGATTGGGAATCTCATTTGAAGCAGGTCAGGATGGTATTTCATGTCCTGCGTGCTAATGCCTTGTTTGTGAAGGGCTCTAAATGTCTCTTCGGAGTCCAGAAGGTTTCCTTTTTGGGCTTTATTTTTTCCCCTTCTACTATCGAGATGGATCCAGTTAAAGTCCAGGCCATTTATGATTGGACTCAACCTACATCTGTGAAGAGTCTTCAGAAGTTCCTGGGCTTTGCTAATTTTTACCGTCGCTTCATCACTAATTTTTCTAGTGTGGTTAAGCCTTTGACTGATCTGACCAAAAAGGGTGCTGATGTGACGAATTGGTCTCCTGCGGCCGTTGAGGCCTTTCAGGAGCTGAAACGTTGGTTTTCTTCGGCTCCTGTCTTATGTCAGCCGGATGTTTCTCTCCCTTTCCAGGTCGAGGTTGATGCTTCTGAGATTGGAGCAGGGGCTGTCTTGTCTCAGAGAAGCTCTGATGGCTCTGTGATGAAGCCATGTGCTTTCTTTTCTAGAAAGTTTTCGCCTGCCGAGCGTAATTATGTTGTTGGCAATGAAGTGGGCATTTGAGGAGTGGCATCATTGGCTTGAGGGAGCCAAACATCGTGTGGTGGTCTTGACGGATCACAAGAATTTGATTTATCTCGAGTCGGCCAAGCGGCTAAATCCTAGACAGGCTCGATGGTCACTGTTTTTCTCCCGTTTCGATTTCGTGGTTTCGTACCTTCCGGGCTCTAAGAATGTGAAGGCTGATGCCCTTTCTAGGAGTTTTGTGCCTGACTCCCCGGGAGTTCCTGAACCGGCTGGTATCCTCAGAGAGGGGGTGATTCTGTCTGCCATCTCCCCTGATTTGTGGCGGGTGCTGCAGGAGTTTCAGGTCGATAGACCTGACCGTTGTCCACCGGAGAGACTGTTTGTCCCTGATAGATGGACCAGTAGAGTTATTTCCGAGGTTCATTGTTCAGTGTTGGCGGGTCATCCTGGGATTTTTGGTACCAGAGATTTGGTGGCTAGGTCCTTTTGGTGGCTTTCCTTGTCGCGAGATGTGCGTTCTTTTGTGCAGTCCTGTGGGATTTGTGCTCGAGCCAAGCCTTGCTGTTCTCGTGCCAGTGGATTGCTTTTGCCTTTGCCTGTCCCAAAGAGGCCCTGGACGCATATTTCCATGGATTTTATTTCGGATCTTCCGGTCTCTCAGAGGATGTCTGTCATCTGGGTGGTTTGTGATCGTTTTTCTAAGATGGTCCATTTGGTGCCCTTGCTTAAATTGCCTTCCTCCTCTGATTTGGTTCCGCTGTTCTTTCAGAATGTGGTTCGTTTGCATGGTATTCCGGAGAACATTGTGTCTGACAGAGGGTCCCAGTTTGTGTCCAGATTTTGGCGGTCCTTTTGTGCTAAGATGGGCATTGATTTGTCTTTTTCTTCGGCTTTCCATCCTCAGACAAATGGCCAAACCGAACGAACTAATCAGACCTTAGAAACGTATCTGAGATGTTTTGTTTCCGCTGATCAGGATGATTGGGTTACTTTTTTGCCTTTGGCTGAGTTCGCCCTTAATAATCAGGTTAGTTCTGCTACTTTGGTTTCGCCTTTTTTTTGTAATTCGGGTTTTCATCCTCGTTTTTCCTCAGGGCAGGTTGAGCCTTGTGACTGTCCTGGTGTGGATTCTGTGGTAGACAGGTTGCAGCAGATTTGGAACCATGTAGTGGACAATTTGGCGCTGTCACAGGAGAAGACTCAGCGCTTTGCTAACCGCCGTCGCTGTGTGGGTCCCCGACTTCGTGTGGGGGATTTGGTTTGGTTGTCTTCTCGTTATGTTCCTATGAAGGTTTCCTCTCCCAAGTTTAAGCCTCGTTTCATCGGTCCTTATAAGATTTCTGAAATCCTCAAGCCTGTGTCATTTCGTTTGGACCTCCCGGCATCTTTTGCCATCCATAATGTGTTTCATAGGCCATTGTTGCGGAGGTATGTGGTGCCTGTGGTTCCCTCTGTTGATCCTCCTGCTCCGGTGTTGGTTGAGGGAGAATTGGAGTATGTGGTGGAGAAGATCTTGGATTCTCGTATTTCGAGACGGAAGCTTCAGTACTTGGTTAAATGGAAGGGCTATGGCCAGGAGGATAATTCCTGGGTTGTTGCCTCTGATGTCCATGCTGCCGATTTGGTTCGTGCCTTTCATTTGGCTCGTCCTGATCGGCCTGGGGGCTCTGGTGAGGGTTCGGTGACCCCTCCTCAAGGGGGGGGTACTGTTGTGAATTCCGTTCTCGGGCTCCCTCCTGTGGTCATGAGTGGTGCTTTGTTGGGTTCTGTTCGTGGGCTCCCTCTGGTGGCTTTGAGTGATACTGCTGGTCTTTAGCTGGGCTCCCAGCTGCTTCGTTTTCTGCTGTGCTGGTTGCCTATTTAACTCCACCTAGATCTTTACTTGTTGTCAGCTGTCGTTGTATTCAGTATTGGTTCAGATCTCTCTGGGACTTCCCTTGTGACCTGTCTCCTCCTGGAGAAGCTAAGTTCATGCTAGTTCATTTTTGCTCATTGCTTTTGGAAAATGTTTCTTAGTATATGATAAGTTCAGTCCAGCTTGCTTATATGCTATTTTCTTGCTAGCTGGAAGCTCTGGGGAGCAGAGTTGCTCCCACACATCGTGAGTCGGTGTGAGGGTCTTTTGTACTCTCTGCGTGGATATTTTTGTAGTATTTTATACTGACCGCACAGTTCCCTTGCTATCTTCATACTATTTAGTACTAGTGGGCCTCTTTTGCTAAAACCTGTTTTCATTCCTATGTTTGTATTTTCCTCTTAACTCACCGTCATTATTTGTGGGGGCTGATTTTACTTTGGGGGAAATTTATCTGAGGCAAGTGAGGCTTTTGTTTCTCTCTAGGGGTAGCTAGCTCTCAGGCTGTGAAGAGGCGTCTAGGGAGAGTTAGGTACGCTCCACGGCTGCCTATAGTGTGTGTGATAGGATCAGGTTTGCGGTCAGTAAAGTTCCCACGTCCCCAGAGCTTGTCCTATATTTCTGGTTTACCTATCAGGTCATTCCAAGTGTTCCTAACCACCAGCATCATAACATTACTGTATGTAAACCATGTCTCATATCCTGTCGGGTTTGGGAAGGAGAAATGAAAAGCCGGCAATTGAATTAGCTACTTTTCACATATATCGCGCTGAATTAAATATAAATACAGAATATATATATATGTGTCTCAATGACATATATATATATATATATACACTCACTGGCCACTTTATTAGGTACACCTGTCCAACTTCTTGTTAACACTTAATTTCTAATCAGCCAATCACATGGCGGCAACTCAGTGCATTTAGGCATGTAGACATGGTCAAGACAATCTCCTGCAGTTCAAACCGAGCATCAGTATGGGGAAGAAAGGTGATTTGAGTGCCTTTGAACGTGGCATGGTTGTTGGTGCCAGAAGGGCTGGTCTGAGTATTTCAGAAACTGCTGATCTACTGGGATTTTCACGCACAACCATCTCTAGGGTTTACAGAGAATGGTCCGAAAAAGAAAAAAAATTCAGTGAGCGGCAGTTCTGTGGGCGGAAATGCCTTGTTGATGCCAGAGGTCAGAGGAGAATGGGCAGACTGGTTCGAGCTGATAGAAAGGCAACAGTGACTCAAATCGCCACCCGTTACAACCAAGGTAGGCCTAAGAGCATCTCTGAACGCACAGTGCGTCGAACTTTGAGGCAGATGGGCTACAGCAGCAGAAGACCACACCGGGTACCACTCCTTTCAGCTAAGAACAGGAAACTGAGGCTACAATTTGTACAAGCTCATCGAAATTGGACAGTAGAAGATTGGAAAAACGTTGCTTGGTCTGATGAGTCTCGATTTCTGCTGCGACATTCGGATGGTAGGGTCAGAATTTGGCGTAAACAACATGAAAGCATGGATCCATCCTGCCTTGTATGGAGCATCTTTGGGATGTGCAGCCGACAAATCTGCGGCAACTGTGTGATGCCATCATGTCAATATGGACCAAAATCTCTGAGGAATGCTTCCAGCACCTTGTTGAATCTATGCCACGAAGAATTGAGGCAGTTCTGAAGGCAAAAGGGGGTCCAACCCGTTACTAGCATGGTGTACCTAATAAAGTGGCCGGTGAGTGTATATATATATATACTGTATATATGTTTTAACGAACATTTGAGCACATAAATCCATTAGATGTCGGTTTTGCAAGCCTGTGAGAAAATATCGCAGTACGGATGCCTTACGGATTACATACGGAGGATGCCATGTGCAAAATACGCTGACACACCCTGCCTACGGATGACATACGGATCACAATTTGGGGACTTTTCTGCGTATTACGGATGTAAAGAACGGACCTTATTTACATACGCTGAGTGTGAGGCCGGCCTAAAGTTGTTGTGCAATTTGTCCTGAGTATGCTGATTCCCCATATGTGGGGGTAAATGACTGTTTGGGCGCATGGCAGAGCTCGGAAGGGAAGGAGCGCCGTTTGACTTTTCAATGCAAAATTGACTGGAATTGAGATGGGACACCATGTCGCGTTTGGAGAGCCCCAGATGTGCCTAAACATTAAAACCCCCACAAGTGACACCATTTTGGAAAGTAGACCCTCTAAGGAACTTATCTCGATGTGTTTTGAGAGCTTTGAACCCCAAAGTGTTTCACTACAGTTTATAATGCAGAGCCGTGAAAATAAAAATTCTTTTTTTTTTCACAAAAATGATTTATTAGCCCCCAGTTTTGTATTTTCCCAAGGGTAGCAGGCACAAACCACTGTTTGTGCGCATGGCAGAGCTCGGAAGGGAAGGAGCGCCATTTGGAAAGCAGACTTAGATGGATTGGTCTGCAGGAGTCACGTTGCATTTGTAGAGCCCCTGATGTACCCAAACAGTAGAAACCCCCCACAAGTGACCGCATATTGGAAACTAGACCTCCCAAGGAACTTATCTAGATATGTTGTGAGAACTTTGAACCCCCAAGTGTTTCACTACAGTTTACAACACAGAGCCGTGAAAATAAAAAAATCCTTTTTTTCCCACAAAAATGATTTTTAGCCCCCCAAATTTTTATTTTCCCAAGGATAACAAGAGAACTTGGAACCCAAAAGTTGTTGTAAAATTTGTCCCAAGTACGCTGATACCCCATATGTTGGGGTAAACCCGTTTGGGCGCACGGGAGAGCTCGGAAGGGAAGGAGCACTGTTTTACTTTTTCAACGCAGAATTGGCTGGAATTGAGATCGGACGCCATGTCGCGTTTGGAGAGCCCCTGATGTGCCTGAACAGTGGAAACTCCCCAATTCTACCTGAAACCCTAATCCAAACACACCCCTAACCCTAATCCCAACGGTAAACCTAACCACACCCCTAACCCTGACACACCCCTAACCCTAATCCTAACCGTAAATGTAATCCAAACCCTATCTTTAGCCCGAACCCTAACCTTAGCTCCAACCCTAACCCTAACTTTAGCTCCAACCCTAGCCCCAACCCTAACCCTAGCCCTAACCCTAGCCCTAACTCTAACCCTAACCCTAACCTTAACCCTAGCCCTAATGCTAATGGGAAAATGGAAATAAATACATTTTTTTAATTTTATTATTTTTCCCTAACTAAGGGGGTGATGAAGGGGGGTTTGATTTACTTTTATAGCTTTTTTATATCGGATTTTTATGATTGGCAGCTGTCACACAATAAAAGACGCTTTTTATAGCAAAAAAGTTTTTGCGTCTCCACATTTTGAGATGTATAATTTTTCCATATTTTGGTCCACAGAGTCATATGAGGTCTTGTTTTTTGCGGGACGAGTTGATGTTTTTATTGGTAACATTTTCGGGCATGTGACAGTTTTTGATCGCTTTTTATTGCGATTTTTGTGAGGCAGAATGACCAAAAACCAGCTATTCATGAATTTCTTTTGGGGGAGGCATTTATACTGTTCCACGTTTGGTAAAATTGATAAAGCAGTTTTATTCGTCGGGTCAGTACGATTACAATATCTCATTTATATCATTTTTTTATGTTTTGGCGCTTTTATACGATAAAAGCTATTTTATAGAAAAAATAATTATTTTGGCATCGCTTTATTCTGAGGACTATAACTTTTTTATTTTTTGCTTATGATGCTGTATGGCGGCTTGTTTTTTTGTGGGACAAGATGACATTTTCAGCGGTACCATGGTTATTTATATCCATCTTTTTGATCTTTGTCCCAGGGGGGGGACATCACAGATCGCTGATCAGCGATCTGACTGACAGCGCTGCAGGCTTGCCAGTGCCTGCACTGGACCCGGAAGTAATCCCTGCAGGACCCGAATGCAGTCCCGCGGCCATTTTGGTCCTGGGGCCTGCAGGAATAGGAGGTAAGAGACCGTCGGAGCAACGCGATCACATCACTTTGCTCCGGGGGTCTCAGGGAAGCCCGCAGGGAGCCCCCTCCCTGCGCGATGCTTCCCTATACCGCCAGAACACTGCGATCATGTTTGACCGCAGTGTGCCGGGGGTTAATGTGTCGGGCGTGGTCCATGACCGCTCCTGGCACATAGTGCCGGATGTCAGCTGTGATAGTCAGCTGACACTCGGCCGCGATCGGCCGCACTCCCCCCGTGTGCGCGGCCGATCGCATATGACGTACTATCCCGTCGGTGGGAATTAAGGCCCACCCCACCTCGAAGGGATAGTACGTCATATGGGATTAAGGGGTTAATGCGACACTGCGAATAAAGTCACGGTAATTGCATTAAAATTCCGACGCCATCTTACCTGTGTGTAGATGATGCCGTCATCCTGGAGGATGTCACTGCCTTCCCGCACCCACGATCGCTATGATTGGCTTTTCAATTCTGAACAGCCAATTGCAGCATTTCTCAGTGTTTCAGCCAATCAGATCCAAGAGCACCGATCCGAGGCTGGTGCCTGGCAACATCAGGCATCGCCGAAAACAACTCTGATTGGTGCGATTGACGATCACATCGATTGCGCCAATCGCAGGGCACAGCCACAGTGTGACCATGCTGTGCCCTGCCGGTGACCTGTCTAGGATTAAAGCTGTAAGGCCTGCACCTTGCACACATTTAGTAGCCGTCGAGCTACCTGTCATACGGGTAGTGTCCTACCAACCTCGAGGTCAGAGAAGAAACGTGAGGACCTTGTGAGAGGCTTAAGGCAGCAAGACACCACAGCGCTAGAGGGAAGGCTTGTAACCCCACCTGGTAAGGGGGACTCCCAACTCGCTTCCAAGCCAGACGGACCACACCTGCATCCGTGATCTGGTACCCTGGACTGTGGCTGCCTGAATTCATCAGTAAACCAGGTAAAGAGACTGCAAACCTGTGTCCTCCGTTTCTTGCTATGCCACCCACCATCTTTATCTATACAGCGGGAGCCCTGGGGATCCAGCTTCACTTGTGGGAAGCCATACCATCCCAACTGCCATAACATCATCCCAGTGGACCCCTTTAAGCAGCATCGGTCACCCCTAACCAATACCAGAGGTGGCGTCACGAACCCAAACTTTATTCAAACCCCTTTAAAGACCTTACCCCCTTTTACTTGGGCGCCCAGGGCCATGGACCGGGTCGCCGCTGCCATGACACATCCCCTTTAAGTACCAGACCCGGTACCGAGTACCCCAAGGCCCTGGCGGGCATTCCATTTACATAACAGGAAACAGTAGATTAGTTCCAAAGGGGGCACTTGTTGGGCATTGCCACTGTTTAGGCACATCTAGATAAGTTCCTTGTTGGGTCTAGTTTCCAAAATGGGGTCACTTGTGGAGGGTTTCTACTGTTTAGGCACATTAAGGGCTCTGCAAACGGAACATGACGCCCGCAGACCAGTCCATGAAAGCCTGCATTCCAAAACGTCACTACTTCCCTTCCGAGCCACAATGTGTGCCCAAACAGTAGTTTTCTCCCATATATGGGGTACCAGCGTATTCAAGAGAAATTGGACAACAACTTTTGGGGTCCAATTTCTCCTGTTACCCTTGGGAAAATAAAAAATTGGGGGCTAAAAAATCATTTTTGTGAAAAAAGTGTTTTTTTTTTTCATGGCCGGGCATTATAAACTTTAGTGAAACACTTGGGGGTTCAAAGTTCTCACCACACATCTAGATACGGTAAGTTCCCTAAGGGGTCTGGTTTACAATATGGGGTCACTTGTGGGGTGTTTCTACTATTTAGGCATATCAGGGGCTCTCCAAATGCAACATGGCATCCGATCTCAAGTCCAGCCAATTTTGGTTTGAAAAAGTCAAACGGCACTCCTTCCCTTCTGAGTTCTGCCATGTGCCCAAACAGTGGTTCCCACCCACATATAGGGTATCAGTGTACTCAGAACAAATTGGACAACAAAGTTTGGGGTCCAATTTCTCCTGTTACCCTTGGGAAAATAAAAAATTGGGGACTAAAAATCATGTTTGTGGAAAAAATATGATTTTTGATCTTCATGCGTTCAGGCTCACCACACATTTAGATAAGTTCCTTGGGGGGTCTAGTTTCCAAAATGGGGTCACTTGTGGGGGGTTTCCACTGTTTAGGCACATAAGGGGCTCTCCAAACGCGACATGGCGTTCGATCTCAATTCCAGCCAATTTTGGTTTGAAAAAGTCAAATGGCGCTCCTTCCCTTCCGAGCCCTGCCATGCACCCAAACAGTGGTTTTCCCCCACATATGGTGTATCTGCGTACTCAGAAGAAATTGCACAACAACTTTTTCTGTCCGATTTCTTCTTTTACCCTTATGAAAATAAAAAAATTGTTGCTAAAAGATCCATTTTGTGACTAAAAAGTTAAATGTTAATTTTTTCCTTCCACATTGCTTCTGCTCCTGTGAAACACCTGAAGAGTTACTAAACTTCTTGAATGTGGTTTTGATCAGTGTGAGGGGTGCAGTTTTTAGAATGGTGTCACTTTTCGGTATTTTCTGCCATATAGACCCCTCTTAAACTGACTTCAAATGTGAGGTGGTCCCTAAAAAAAAATAGTTTTGTAAATTTTGTTGTAAAAATCAGAAATAGATGGTCAACTTTTAACCCTTATAACTTCCTAACAAAAATAAATTTTGTTTCCAAAATTGTGCTGATCTAAAGTAGACATGTGGGAAATGTAACTATTTTGTGTGACATACCTGTCTTGAAAATTGCAAAATTTTCCAAATTTCCACCAAATTTGTTTATTACACAAATAAAAGCAAGTTATATCGAAGAAATTTTACCACTAACGCGAAGTACAATATGTCACGAAAAAACAGTCTCAGAATCACCAAGATCCTTTGAAGCGTTCCAGAGTTATTACTTCATAAAGGGACCGTGGTCAGAATTGTAAAAAATTGGCTCGGTCAAACCCCTGGGTTGCTTTCACAGTATATTTTGGGTCATTGTCCATCTGTATTGTGGATGCCAATACAGTTGAATGCAATGATGAGTGAGGGAGCATGATGCTCCCTCTCCCATCAATCCACCTCTGCGTCTGAAGTTACTGACATAGACACTGACAGCGGGCGCGATGACGTCACTACCTGGTGCTTGTTGTGCTAAGATGTGCAGCAACTCGCATCAGAGACCGTAGCAGAGGAGGAACAAGGAGGAGAGGCAAGTATTGTATATATATATTTTTTTTATGGGGAGTGCATTATACTGCATGGAGGCCTATGGAGAGTGCATTATATTATATAGAAGCTTATGGGGAGTGCATTATACTACATAGAGGCCTATGGGGAGTGTATTATACTATAAGGAGGCCTATGGGGAGTGCATTATACTATATGGAGACCTATGGGAAGTGCATTATACTATATGGAGGCCTGTAGGGACTGCATTATACAATATGGAGGCCTATGGGTTGGTCATTACACTATATTGAGACCTATGGGGAGTGCATTGTACTATATAGAGGCTTATGTGGAGTGCATTATACTATATGGAGGCCTATGGGGAGTGCAGTATACTATATGGAGGCCTATAGGAAGTTCATTATACCAAATGGAGGACTGTGGGGAGTGTATTATACTATATGAAGGTTTATGCGGAGTGTATTATACTATATATAGGCCTACAGGAAGTTCATTATACTATATGCAATCTTATGTGGAGTGCATTACACTATATATAGGCCTGTAGGTAGTGCATTATACTATATGGAAGCTCATGGGGAGTGCAATATACTATATAGAGGCCTATGAGAAGTGCATTATACTATATAGAGGCCTATGGGGGAGTGCATTATACTATATAGAAGCCTATCGGAATTGCATTATACTATATGGAGGCCTATAGCGAGTGCATTATACTATATGGAGGCATATGGGAAGTGCATTATACTACATGGAGTCTTATGAGGAGTGCATTATACTATATGGAGGCCTTCGGGGAGTGCATTATATTATATGAAGGACTATGCGATGCATTATACCATATGAAGTATTTTATATTTTTAGTAACAGCGCTGTCATCTTCTGAGGTTCTCCTACATCTACTATTGGGGTGCGCCTCCGAGGTTGTAATCAGTTACCTGGTAAGAGGCCCACTTAGAAGTTTTGCCCCCCTGAACCAAAACCCTAGCTACACTTCTGATGACACCATTCTGTCTACTTCTATGGGAGCAGTGGTGTAATGTGTGACCCTGCTCTGTCCACTGTATTATTGCCACCATAGAAATAGACCACTGTTACCATAGAAGTGGACAAAATAGGATCAAATATTTCTAAGGGAGCAGTGGTGTAATACATAACCCCAGCTCCGTCCACTTCTATGGATGCAATGGTGTAATGTGTGGCCCAGCTTCATTCACTTCTATGGAAACAGTGGTGTATTGCGTGACCCTGCTCCATCCACTTCAGACAGCTGGGGACTTACAGTATAGTATCAGGTTGGGAACAGCCCTGGTCATGGGTCCTTCCCAGCTTAAAAATAGCAGCACGCAGCTGCCCCCAAATTGACAAATCACATTAAATGTGCCAGTTCTGGCACTTCACCTTAGCTCTTCCTGAAAACCCTGGAGCAGTGGCACTCGGGGTAATGGTAGTTGAGGTTGATGACAGCTGTGATTTGTCAAAAATCATAGCTGGGGTATCAAGCCATGGGGTTAGTAAAGGAGAGGTGTCTATCAAACACCCCCATTACTAACCCAATAATGAAAGAAAAACACAGGCAGAAAAAATAAATTTTATTTAAAAAGCACTCCCCAACACATTTCCTGGTTCACAAATTTATTTTTGAAAAAAAAAACCTGCAGGTCCGCCGTAGTCTAGGGAATCCGTTGTAGTTCACAAATGGAAAACTTAAAAAAAAAAACAAACAAACTAGAGAAATAGAGACAAGACACAGTCCTTTGTTCACCAATTTAATAGAAAACAAAAAGTTCCCATGCCGGCCCAATCTCATGATGTTCCCATGCCGATCCAAAGTCTATGGAGACTTGTTCAGAGAATAAAGCTTCATAGGTTGTAGAAGCAGCCACTCCACGAGATGTGATGAGTGCTAGTGCCAGTAACTACACCGCTCATATAGTGCTCTTATGGGAAGATGGGAAGAAATCTTGAAAAAAAAAAAACACAGACTACTGTATAGTGCCCCAATAAATTTGCAAAACTGAAAAAAAAATTACCTCTAAAATATAACCTTTAATTAATCATGTTAGAAACTCTATAAAAAAAATAAAATTAGTTTAAGGTGTGTGCTAAAAAATACTATCAAGGTCTATGAGGGTCACAAAATATTTGACAGGATATACCGTAATACAAGGGAACTAACAAACTCTAGAATTCCCTAAGGTGTCCTACCTGTCAGCGGAGGTTGGCACCCTAATAAGTGTGAAATCGCGCCCCTGCTCCATCGTCGAATATCCCTCAACACCATATAAAAACACTTATCACTAAAGTGCCGCAAATGTGGTAATACATACACACAACAAATTCTGGATGTGTAATTCAAGATCAACCAAATCCTGTTAGCAGATCCCTGCCCTTAGTAAAAAAAAACAAAGAGTGATCACATTTTTCCACATATAGTGCTCCACCGCATAATGGCCACATTTAGTGTCCCACAGTATAATGGCCTCACTTAGGGCCCGACAGTATAATGGCCCCATAGTATAATGGCCCCATGTAGTGCCCCACAGTATAATTGCTCCAGATAGTGCATCCTGGTATACGGTCCCATCCTGGTATATGCTTCCCCCATCCTGGTATATGGCCCAAATCCTGGGCCTCATCCTGGTATATGGCTCTCTTTCTGGTATATGGCCCCTCTCCTGTGTATATTGCCCCCGTCCCATCTATATAGCCCCAATCCTGTGCATATGACCCTCCATCCTGGTATATGGCCCCCATCCTGTCTATATGTCTCCATCCTAATATAAGGCCATCATCCTGTGTATATGGCCCCCATCCTGTGTATATGGGCCCCATCCTTTGTATATGGCTCTCCATCCTGCTATATGGTCCTACATCCTGGTATATGGCCTGCAGCATGTGTATATAGCCCCCATCCTTTGTATATGGCCCCCATCCTGTGTATATGACCTCCATCCTGTGTATATAGCCTCCATCCTGTGTATATGTCCATATCCTGGTATATGGACCCCATCGTGTGTATATGTCCCCCATCCTTTGTATATTGCCCTCCATTCGGGATAATGGCCCCCTTCCAGGTATATGGCCCCCATCCTGGTACATATCCACCTCCTGTGTATATGGCCCCCATTCTGGCATAAGGCCCTCATATATTCAATGCATAGAAAAATAAACCTTCCTTGCCCTCCCACGCAGCAATGTGTTTTATTCTGTGTGCTCTGAACATGTCGGCGAGAGCCGTGATCACAGCCTGCACTGTAATACTGATGACAGGCTGCGATCACCGCTGCTGCACTTACCTCACCCTGGACCTCCGCTCCACAGACCTCCTCCCCTTGAAGGTTCCTGTCATCGCATGCACTGACTGAACAGTGTGTGTGACGACAGGGGAAAAGTGGAGCACGCAGCACACATCAAAAAATTACCTATTGTTTTATACCATATTTTTATGTTACTTATAGCTGACTTACAATTTTCATCCTCTCCACTAGGCCTGACATCAGACTCCTACAGTATTTCCTATTTTTCTCAGTATCCCATATGGACAGTTGCAGCAACAGATTGACTTTATTGAAGCACCATCTTCGCATGCTCAAAGGTCATTGTGAAAGGCGATAAGCTGTGAAATCGCCAATTGTGATTGGTGGATCCTGTGTTATCTGCTGTATATGGAGGTGACATCTGTCATTGTAATATTTGCTGTGCTTAGAATGTCAGAACAGGAAGGATGATATAAGGTCTACAGGCCATTGTGAAAATTGCAAAATTCTGGTTTTTCTTTTAAATAGATAGTGATATGGAGAATTGAAAAAAAACATTGTCAAACATATAAAAAGTAATACATCTAACATAAAAACTGGATTTAAATAATTATCCCCTTTACATGAAAGTTTGCTCCAAAATGGCATGGAGAAAAATAGCAAAGTGCAGTTAAATGGCAAAATAAAATTATTCTGACATTGTTCTTTGGGGTCGGAAATGACCAAAGTTCGGCAGAGATAACCTGGCAACATTATTTTCTATGTCCATACAATTGTAGTGATAGCAAACCTGTAATGATTTCTTCTTTTAACCCCTTAAAGGACTTGTCAACCACTAGGAGCAGTTCCAGCAGTTTCAGAACTCGCGGTCCCGGGGCTCTTGCGCAGTTGTTGTGACACGTGAGCCCAATCAGCACTTGCATCACTGTCCTCGCCTTCGTACGAATTGAACATGAAGAAGAAGTTCGGGATCAACTGCAACCCTGACTTCCTCTTCATGTTCAACTCGTTCGAAGGCAGAGACAGTGACGCCAGTGCTGATTGGGCGCTTGGCTAACAAGTCAGAACAACCGCACAAGTGCCCCCGGGCTGCAAGTGCCAACACTGCTGGAACGGCAGAGGAGTATAAGCTCTTTTATTTTATTTAAATCAAGAATGGGTTGTCCTAGCAGTGGACAACCCCTTTCAGGACCGCGCCACTCTGTACGTTAATGACCAAGACAAGTTTTTTGTAATAACTCTGGAACACTAACATATCCCAGTGATTCTGAGCCGTTTTTTTCGTGACGCATTATACTTCATTTCAATGGTAAATTTTGGTTGATATGATTTGAACTTAATTATGAAAATGAAAAATTTTACAAGATCATGTGAAAATATTGCAGTTTTCAAACTTTACATTTTTATGCCCTTAAATCAGAAGGTTATACCACACAAAATAGTAAATGATTAACATTTCCCACATGTCTATTGCATTTCTGAATCCTTTTTAAAACTTGTTTTTGTTAGGAAGTTAGAAGGGTTAAAAGTTGACCAGCAATTTCTAATTTTTCCATAAAATTTTACAAAACCATTTTTTAGGGTCATATTTGAAGTGACTTTGGGGTCTATATGACAGAAAATACCCAAGAGTGACACCATTCTAAAGACTGCACTCAATTTTACTGTGCTTCGGCAAGAAAATGTTCGATACATGAAATGTGAATAGCATAATGGCTTGTGAAATCTATGAAAAAACACATGAGATGCTTAGCACAAGATTTGGACAAAAATTGTGAGCCCATCCACCAAACGTCAAGGTAATCTCAGATCGGATGGGTACCTGACCTCTCTACCTAGTGTGAACACTTACCTATGGCTAATAACATGGTAAAGCCTGCATTTATAGGAAGGTCGGAACCAACTGTGTTTGGATGTAATTAAAATCACAGCATGGTGAAGGGCGGGGCGTTCAAGTCAGAAAAAATAGTACATAGTAAATATAAGAAAACTGACTGAACAGCAATATAGTCTGAACTGGTGCATAACCAGATAAGTCATATAGCAAATAGATCAATGGCTGCACTCAATTTTACTGTGCTTCGGCAAGGAAATGTGCGATACATGAAATGTGAATAGCATAATGGCTTGTGAAATCTATGAAAAAACACATGAGATGCTTAGCACAATATTTGGCCAAAAAATTGTGAGCCCATCCACCAAACGTCAAGGTAATCTCGGATTGGATGGGTACCTGACCTGTCTGCCTAGTGTGAACACTTACCTATGGCTAATAACATGGTAAAGCCTGCATTTATAGGAAGGTCGGAACCAACTGTGTTTGGATGTAATTAAAATCACAGCATGGTGAAGAGCGGGGCGTTCAAGTCAGAAAAAATAGTACATAGTAATATAGTCTGAACTGGTGCATAACCAAAAAAGACTTATATAGCAAATAGATCAATGGCTGCACTAACAAATTTTCATAGAATAGTTTGCGGACTCCATATCCATAGCACCTAAGTGCCAGAAGAGCAGAATTTTCCCCTCAGTTGACCCCAATTTGGAAGTTACACCCCCTCTGGGAATTTATCTACAGGTGTAGTGATGATTTTGACTGCATGGGTGTTTTCCATAAACGAGCAGCAATGGATGTTGCCAAGTGAAAATGCAAATATGCCATTGTAGGGCCCAGTACATTATGCCCAGCTTGTGCTCATAGAAACACGCACCCCGTAAATTAAGTTGGCTCTCATCGCTACAGTAATGCCGAAGATGTAAACACTAACTTCAGTTTAGGCACACTGTGGGGCTCTGGAGGAGGGGGGCATTTGAATTTGGAAGAGCAGATTTTGCTGGATTTCTTGAGGTGGGAGCCACGTCACTTTTCCAGAGGCTTTGTAGAGTGGGTACGGAAAGTATTCAGACCCCTTTAAATTTTTCACTCTTTGTTTCATTGCAGCCATTTGATAAATTCAAAATTTCATTTTTTTGTCACTAACGTACACTCTGCACCCCATCTTGAGTGAAAAAAAATCAGAAATGTAGAAATTTTAGCAAATTTATTAAAAAAGAAAACTGAAATATTACATGGCCATACGTATTTAGACCCTTTGCTCAGTATTGAGTAGAAGCACCCTTTTGAGCTAGTACAGCCATGATTCTTCTTGGGAATGATGCAACAAGTTTTTCACACGTGGACTTGGGATCCTCTGCCATTCTTCATTGCAGATCCTCTCCAGTTCCGTCAGCTTAGATGGTGAACGTTGGTGGACAGCCATTTTCAGGTCTCTCCAGAGATGCTCAATTGGGTTTAGGTCAGGGCTCTGGCTGGGCCAGTCAAGAATGGTCACAGAGTTGTTCTGAAGCCACTCCTTTGTTATTTTAGCTGTGTACTTGGGGTCATTGTCTTGTTGGAAGGTGAACCATTGGCCAAGTCTGAGGTTCAGAGCACTCTGGAAGAGGTTTTCATCAAGGATACCTGTGTTCTTGGCCGCATTCATGTTTCCTTCAATGGCAACCAATCGTCCTGTCCCTGCAGTTGAAAAACACCCCATAGCACGATGCTGCCACCACGTTTCGCTGTATTGAGCAGGTGATGAGCACACATGCAGCCTAGAATTATCACCAAAAAGGTATATCTTCATTTCATAAGACCAGAGAATCTTATTTCTCATAGTCTGGGAGTCCTTCATGTGTTTTTTAGCAAACTATGCAGGCTTTCATAGATAGGTCTTGCATTGAAGATAGGCTTCCGTCGGCCACTTCCATAAAGGCCCGACTGGTGGAGGGCTGCAGTGATAGTTTATGGAACTTTCTCACATCTCCACTACTGCATCTCTGGAGCTCAGTCACAGTGATCTTGGGGTTCTTCTTTACCTCTCTCACCAAGGCTCTTCTCCCCCGATTGCTCAGTTTGGCTGGACGGCCAGGTCTAGGAAGACTTCTGGTGGTCCCAAACTTCTTCCATTTAAGGATTATGGAGGCCACAGTGCTCTTAGGAATATTGAGTACTGCACAAATTCTTTTATAACCTTGGTCAATGCACCAGGACAGAAGAACGGCGGCTAAGTGACAGAATTGGCACATCTTATGGATGAGCCTTTTCTGGGTCGGTTGAGAACTGATGTTTTTAGTCAGGGAGGAGGCCAATATCCATGGCCCCTTCCTTGGCTATTAAGATCAGCCCGCAGCTGTCTGCCTAGCTTTTGCTGATTATTAATTATAGGGGGACCCAAAGTGATTTTTTGGGGGGCGGAGGGGGGTCTCCCAATTTAAATAACCAGTAAAGGCTAAGTATACAGCTGTGAGCTAATATTAATAGCCTGGGAAGTTCCATGTGCATTACCACATTCTCAGGCTATGAACATAAGCCCCCAAGCTGTCTGCTATCCCTCTGCTGGTTAATAAAATTTTGGGGAACCCCATATCATTTTTTTTAGGAATTTATTTATTACTAAAATACATGTACAGTAAGCTTCAAATGCACTGTACCAATTATATATGTCACTCACATATTTGTAGCCATCTATTCTATGTATATATATATATATATATATATATATTATTCTGACTTGGCATGCTGTGATTTTACTGTACTCGGCTGATGAAGTGTCAGGTTTTCTAGGAGATGGGTGTGTAAAAATTGGACGAAACATGCATGGTCTGAATGCTGTGCGATTTTTTTTTTTTTCTTGCACTCATTGATTTGTATTGGCGATTGCCATCCAAAATTTGTATCCACTTGCAGCATGCTGCAATTTTTTATCTGATAAAAAATAAAAATAAAAAAATAAATAAAATAAAAAATTGCAGATAAGCACTGAATCATGGAATAACAATGGCTCAAATGCAATCAGATTTTTTTATCGGATTCCATGCACCCAATTTCATCGCAAATGTGAACGAGCCCTTACTGGACTGCTTGCTGCAGATCTGGTAAAATCAGTTTTGGCTGTTGCAATACCAGATTTCTGAATGTTGAGCTCTGTATAACCTTGCCCCTGAATGGCAGCTTTCTGTGTGATACAAATGATGTTGCCTAGAATGCCAGTTGCTGCACACCCATGACTGAAAACCAATGAGAACAATAATGGAAGGCAACGGATTAATTGCATTGCTGAAAACCAAATGAAGATTCAAGGAGGCAAAAGACTTTTCTGTGCAGTTTATCATCAATGTGTTTCAAAATCATCATACTTCTTCATCAAGTACTTGTGGTATTTCCTGATGGTGAAGTCTGATTCCTTTGAAATGCATTGACAATAAACTGCACAGAAAAGTCTTGTCTCCTGGAATCTTCCTTTGGCTATCATCAGCAGCGCAGTTAACCCATCTCCTTCCGTTGTTGTACACTGGGCACAAGCAAAAAGCCCAGAAAGGAGTGTGTGTGGGAAGGGGGGCTAAAGAGCAGGACTACTTGGCAAGAGATAACTAGTCCTCTAATGATAATCTCCTGCTAATAAAAGTGATTTTATTGAAAAACAAGACCAGTAAGTGACATTGCTGGAGATGAACACAATTTTCTAAGTGTGGCTTTATCATTGCGTAGTTGAAGGGAATTTGTCAGAAGTTTTTTGCTATGTAATCTGAGAAAAGCAGTATGTTGAGGCAGAGACCGCGATCCCTATTTGAAGGTTAATAGAGTTAATATGCTGCCCGGCGCCTGCACGCAGCCGAATGCTCCGGTGAGTACATTAACATTATACTTAGAGCAATGATTGAGCCTATGCCGGGGCACCGCCCCCATGAAAGGAGCCACGCCCCACTGCCCTGACTGACAGCCAGCGCAAATGCAGAGCCAGTGTCAGTCAGTGCCGGGGGTGATGCCAGTTCAGTCATCACAGAGAATACAGAGCGGCGGCTGTAACCGGCCGACTGACGTTGGCTCTGCATTAGGGCCGGCTGTCAGTCAGGGCCGGAGACGCGGTTACAGCCACCACTACCACTATATCTCAAAATGATGCCAGGGAAAATAAAGTTAACTTTCTCCTCGCATCGTTAGGCTAAGTGCAGGCACCGGCCAACATAATAACGCTATTAATCTGCAGATTCCCTTAAAAATAGAATTTTCAATTAATAAATGTTGCAATCCCAATCAGTTTGCTGTGAGTGAAAATAACAAAAATCATCTATAATCTCCCTCCACTGTTCCAGCAATGCAGCTCCTGGTCTTTGTTGGCAGGGTGCAGCACATGAGCGCTCCAGCCAATTACTGGGCTCAGGATCATGCCTCTCTGCCGATGCTCCTGGTCTTTGTTGGCAGGCTGCAGCACTCACGAGCACTCCAGCCAATTACTGGGCTCAGGGCGATGCCTGTCTGCTGCTGCTCCTGGTCTTTGTTGGCAGGCTGCAGCACACATGATCACTCCAGCCATTTATTGGGCTCGGGATCATGCGTCGCTGCTGCTGCGCCTGGTCATTGTTGGCAGGCAGCAGCACACATGAAGCACTTCAACCATTTACTGGACTTAGGGCTATGCCTCTCTGCCGCTGCTCCTGGTCTTTGTTGGCAGGCTGCAGCACATTGGCTGGAGCTCTTAATACTGGGCGCAGAGCAATGCCTCTCTGACGCTGCTCCTGGTCTTTGTTGGCAGGCAGCAGCACACACGAAGCACTTCAACCATTTACTGGACTTAGGGCTATGCCTCTCTGCCGCTGCTCCTGGTCTTTTTAGGCAGGCTGCAGCACACATGATCACTCCAGCCATTTATTGGGCTCGGGATCATGCGTCGCTGCTGCTGCTCCTGGTCATTGTTGGCAGGCAGCAGCACACATGAAGCACTTCAACCATTTACTGGACTTAGGGCTATGCATCTCTGCCGCTGCTCCTGGTCTTTGATAGCAGGCTGCAGCACATGAGCGCTCCAGCCAATTACTGGGCGCAGAGCAATGCCTATACCAATGGTCCTGGTCTTTGTTGGCAGGCAGCAGCAAACATGAGCGCTCCAGCCAATTATTGGGCGCAGAGAAATGC
The DNA here is from genome assembly GCF_051348905.1 of Ranitomeya variabilis. NCBI lineage: Eukaryota > Metazoa > Chordata > Amphibia > Anura > Dendrobatidae > Ranitomeya > Ranitomeya variabilis. Next base: position 407,628,347 of record NC_135235.1, on the reverse strand, counting down.
CTATACCAATGGTCCTGGTCTTTGTTGGCAGGCTGCAGCAAACATGAGCGCTCCAGCCAATTATTGGGCGCAGAGCAATGCCTATACCAATGGTCCTGGTCTTTGTTGGCAGGCTGCAGCAAACATGAGCGCTCCAGCCAATTATTGGGCGCAGAGCAATGCCTATACCAATGGTCCTGGTCTTTGTTGGCAGGCTGCAGCAAACATGAGCGCTCCAGCCAATTATTGGGCGCAGAGCAATGCCTATACCAATGGTCCTGGTCTTTGTTGGCAGGCTGCAGCACACATGAGCGCTCCAGCCAATTATTGGGCTCAACTGTGATGGTTTAATGGTTGGGACCATGTTTGATTTCAGCCTAGCATACAACACATGACATATTGTAAGGAAGGCTGATCACCAGATAAAACTCACTTTTATCATCCAGTATTTTTTATTTCTTTATATTTATTGTAAGAAAATAAAACCAGTCTGCAGAAAAGAAAGCCACAATCAATCGAAAACTGACACACAAGAAATTTACATGACATTAAGCAAGAATGTCCTAGACAAAAGGAAAAAGTAGAAAGACTTGTAAAAACAGAAAAGGTAATGGGTTGGCAAGATGATAAGGAAGCAATAGAGAGAAAAGAATGCCAGAAGAAGACCTGATGGGCATGGAGAAAGAGTTGAAAAATAGCAGGGAAAGCAAATCTCCAGACAGAGATATATATGATAGAACTGCAAAGAAAGAAACAGTATAAAAATAATACTGGCTGGGACCAGGCACATAACCCATTATGGACCCTTAATCGTCACGACACTGATGCTTTCAATGCAACAGGACTTATAAGGAATGTCCCCTTCTCACAGCACATATGTCAGCACAGTATTATTCACCTATTCAGCAAGACAAAATGGCATTCCTGGCCTCAGAAGTCACTAACTCAGAGAATGTAAAAATAGATCAACAAGTCCGAGTAATTTTTCTTATATTATCTATAGGAACCATCATCAGATCCTTCACATGATGTCCTTGTCTTCACCAGTCTTCCCAAATCCTGGATTGTAACCAGTAAGATAGCCAAGATCCCAGCATATGCATCCTGCCTGGGGTGAAAGTGTTAACTGAACCAGTCCACTGAAGAGCTGAGGTTAGGGTCAGAGCTCATCACTAGGCCTGCTTTCAGGAATCTGTGTCTCCAGAGCCTCCAGTTTCCCTGGGACTTCTTCATTATTGCGCTTACCATTTGAGTCTTTTGACACCTTCTTGGATTTCTTTTTTTCTCCTTTCTTGGTTTTCTTCTTTCCAGACGATGGGCCAGGGTCCCCTTTCTTACCAGTCCATGTCTCAGCGAGGCAGCCTGGTTAAAACCAGCACAACGTTACAAGAAATGCCTTCTTTGATGTAAACATACATGAAATTCTGCAACCGAAAAACCTCGAGCCCAGTCATTTGGATTTATGAAATCCATAATGATCACTCCCTTAGTATTGCTTCCCAATGACCCCCGTTGCTTGTAAGGTCTCATTTACTCTGAACCTGTGATCGATTGTTTGCTTGTTCTAGATACCGCAATAATACTGTTATGCAGTATATAATCAAAATTATGTTCTATAAAGCCCAGAGACAAGACGGCCTTCACAAATGAACAAAGAGGGCAGCCATTGAGACTTTTACCAGGCCCCCAGGTGCCATTACAACCTATCGGCAGCCTGAAATTGCACCATTATGTGCCAATCGTGTCACCGCTAGCGGAATTTAAATTGTTAAACAGCAATAATCATAGCAAGCTCCTACTACTCCTGTTATGGACGAATGCTGGCTGCATAACACAGCCAGCATCAGTGGTGTATGGTGCAGGCTCAGCTCCTGAGCCTGCTTCATATATGGAGAATCAGCTCGCACTATTATGTCCTACACCAGGAAGGGGTTACAGATACTTGGAAAACATGCAACCACATCAGATCACTTCTTAAACCACTCACTTTTATCTTGCCCCTTCAGGACATGTTTCGCACACAGAAAGTCAGTGATGTCATCCTGCTGGTGGTGCCGATACCAATCTTCAATAACGTCTTCAAACTCCTCCATCATGACATCACACTGTAGGTAAGAGCAAGCTATGTGTAAACAGCAGCGTCACCAGGGATGGCACCAATATAAGCACATCCTTTAGAATCTCGCGATTTACCTGCTTCTTCATATCCGCCACCTCAGCAGACGTCTCATTCCACAACTCATACGGTATGTCCATCACCACTTTCACACCTTTGTGTACAAGATGATGCAAAGTCTGGAAGGTTTCCGACATCCCCTAAATGAAACAAAGTGTTGAGTTGTTGAGATATATAAAAATGCCACATTAGTGCTCATCATTGAGTGTAGCATATAAAATACTATAACTAGGGATGAGCGAATAGCTTTGGCTAGGTCCTTATCTGAATAGCTATAGCGCTTACCAAATAGCTGCCTCGGGAACTCAGATACCTGGAGCACTCCCTATAATCAGCTGTTCGGCCCTGCAGCTGCATGTGTCACGGCTGTGTGACAGCCTGTGTGTTGGGCTCTCCATGCATGTGTTGTGACTGTCACACAGCAACTGCCGCGCCAGACGATTGTTAGCGGATTCATGTTGCTCAAACCACAAGCAGCAAGAATCAGTTGTAGTCAGGTGTATTTTCCTCTGAAATAGGCCAAGGCTGAATCTTCTGTCTAAATTTTCTTCTAACTATATTTTCTCTGATAAAACATAGCGTTTCAGAGAACATTAACCGTGGCATCCATCATACAGCCAGGATCTGACTCATGCTGCCCGTTATTTGCATAAATCATAAGCTAATTGGTCTAATCGAGAACTTAATCGGAAAGTACACAAATAACCATAGTGAGTGGTAAAATATTGGTAACTATTGGCCAAAATGAGAGCATAAAGTTGGGGAACATAGTCTCCAATCACAAAAATCAAATCTGAATTGAGCTGAGCCACTGAAGGCCATACATCCACCCTGAGCAAATACAGATACCGTATATACTCAAGTATAAGCCGAGATTTTCAGCCAATTTTTTTGGGCTGAAAGTGCCTGTCTCGGCTTATACTCGAGTCATGGTCGGCGGGAAGGGGGGGGGGGGGTCGGCGGGTGATCGACGACTGTCACATACTCCCTGCATGTCCCATGGTCTCCGGCGCCGACAGCTTCTTCCCCTGTTCAGCAGTCACGTAGTACCGCTCATTAAAGTAATGAATATGGACTCCACTGCCATAGGGGTGGAGCCGCATATTCATTAATGTAATGAGCGGTACCAGTGACCGCTGAACAGAGGAAGAAGCTGTGGGCGCCGGAGACCATCTGTCCGGGAGAAGCTACCAGCGACCGCGCCGGGAGCAGGTATTTCATATTCACCTTTCCTTGTTCCACCGCTGCCCCGTCTTCCGCGTCCTCTGCAGTGACTGTTCAGGTCAGAGGGCACGATGACGTATTAGTGTGCGCGCCGCCCTGTGCCTGAACAGTCAGTGCGGAGAGACGGGACGCTGAGGAGCAGCGGGCAGCAACAAGAGGTATGTCATTTTTTTTTATTATTGCAGCAGCATTACATGTGGCACATTTCTATATGGAGCATCTATGGGGCCATAATGAACTGTATGGAGCATTATATGTGGCACATTTTTATATGGAGCATCTTATAGGGCCATAATCAGCACTTGTGGAGCATTATACGGGGCAAATGTCTGTATGGAGCATCTTATGGGGCCATAATCAGCATTTGTGCAGCATTATATGGGGTAAATGTCTGTATGGAGCATCTTATGGGGCCATAATCAACATTTGCGCAGCATTATATGGGGCATATTTTAATATGGAGCATCTTATGGGGTCATCATGAACTGTATGGAGCATTATATGGGGCTCCTGATTCAATATGGATATTCAAAAACACTTAACCTACTGATGTCTCAACAAATTTTTCTTTTATTATCTATTTTTATTTTTGACATTTACCGGTAGCTGCTGCATTTTCCACCCTAGGCTTATACTCGAGTCATTAAATTTTCCCAGTTTTTTGTTGCAAAATTAGGGGTCTAGGCTTATACTCGGGTCGGCTTACACTCGAGTATATACGGTATACAGGTTTATCCAGATCCAAACCCTTGTACAGTTCTGACAGTGTCATTCGTCACCCATATGCTGAGTGAAGACATATACTTTCATTTATACACTGCCAGGAGTATGTGTACAGTCCTCCATATACTGACAATACCTTGGCAAAGCGATTACTGCCAGTACGTTCCTTATGGAGATTGTAGTCCAGCAGTCTTTGACAGAGCCCTTCTGTGACTTCTATCAGGCGGATATCCCTGAGAAAAGACAGAAATGTAATAATCATTATGGAGAGTAGACACGTGGCAAGATGTCCAAAAATGAGGTCTCCATCTCTACTGACAAAAATGAAAGAGGCAATACCCATCCCTGACTGTAGGGCGGCAGCATACTGGCACATGTGGTAGTCCCAAAAAGAGTGATGGGCGAAGCTCTGCCACGCAGGAAATAACACGCTATGGCAGAATACTGTACCATGCATCACAGCTAAAGCTCATGGAATCTACTACGGGAAGTACATAAATGGATAACTCACGAATTCGTGTACTTGATCTTGTTTTGTTTCTTGTCCCCGTCAAGAAACCCATAGCGTGTATCAATAACTTCCCGTGTACGGGACGTCTCTTCAAATGAGGATTTCAGCTCCAGGGCAACATACTTACAGACTGCAAGAGAGAAATATGTAGTGCTTATTTAACTAGCCGACAATGGCAGACCGGAGGGAACAGCAGTCAAGTAAATTCTCAAATACCAGCTTAGGGCCAGTGCACATATCATAAAAACCTGAAGGGACCCTAGGAGGTTATCGGTTGTGGAGCAGCACAGCACAGCTCCGCCAACTGCCTTTTTATGCCACAAGCAGTCAGGACAAGCTTTGCATTTCTGACATGTGCAAACAAAAGCTAAATAGCACCAAAAAGAAAATTGGTATTAAACCTTCATCCATATCTATATGCAAAAACTGCCTAAAAATGTATATTAGTGGATAAAGAGATAATCAGGTACACCACACCACTGTAGAATAAAGATATAACCTGTACAGAGTCCATACATAGCACCTAGGCCTATGTCTACATATCATACATCTTTATAAAATCATCAGAACTGTAGACAAGAAAAATCAGGTTTTACACTGGAAAATTAAAACCTGTCCTGTAATTTTACGTAGCAATAGCTTTAGAATACCTTAACATATCCTGTGGATCTAAAGACGCTTTATTCGGGATACATTGTACTTTATGTTAAGTTGAGGTGAATAGGCTTTTAATTCATTAAAAAGAAAGCTAAGATATACAAAAGAAATTGGAAAAATTGCCACTCTTCAAACGTTCGATGTGTCTCCCCTTAAAGGGAATCTGTCATATCAAAAAACACTATTAATTTGCAGGTTAATAGAGCCTTAACCTGCAAATTAACCCCATATTTGCAGGTTAACAGCGTTTGGGGACATTACAGGCTCCCTTGAAAGCGGTTAGCCATAGCCACACAAAAATAGTTAAAGATTGACAGTTCCCATATGTCTGCTTTATGTTGGCATCGTTTTTATCATCCATTCATTTTTAGTGTACATTAGACTGCTTATAAGTTTAGCAGCAATTTTCCACATTTTTAAGAAATTTTAAAGAAACCTATTTTTTTTAAAGACCAATTTAGTTCTTAAGTGCCTTTCAGAGGGTCTGTATTTTATCCCCCACCCCCCAAATTAGACTATTTTAAAAAGTGCATTTATGATACCATTCAAAATCAAGTTTGTTAACCCTACAGGAACTTCACATGAACTAATGCAAAGTAGAAATAAAAAACTAAAATAAATATTTTTTTCCATTAAAATAAAGCTTTTATCCCTAAAAGGAGGAATAAGAGAAAAAGCTTGCTGCAATTTGTTTTCCAATTTCTCCCGAATATGGGAAGGCCATGACAGGGCTCAATTTACTGGAATTGGCTGCAGGCGCCATGTTGCATTTATGCCCCCGAGGTACCAGAACAGCAAAAACATCCAAAAACAGACCTAATTTGGAAACTATAACCCTCAAAGAGTTCATGTAGTGGTGTAAGGAGCATTATGGCCCCACAGATTTTTAAAGCATTGGGCAGTGAAATTGAAAATTATATTTAAAAATTATTTTGTTTTGCTGATGTTTTTTCCCCAGAAAGAATAAGAAAAAACATGTACTGCAATTTGTTAAAGGGACACTGTCACCTGAATTTGGAGGGAACAATCTTTAGCCATAGGGGCGGGGTTTTCGGGTGTTTGATTCACCCTTTCCTTACCCGCTGGCTGCATGCTGGCTGCAATATGGGATTGAAGTTCATTCTCTGTCCTCCGTAGTACACGCCTGCACGGCCGCCCTGTTTGTGAATCCCAGCCCCGCAGTGTCTTCTGATTTATTCACATTGCGGGGCTGGGATTCACAGGCAGGGCGGCCGCGCAGGCACAGTCAGCTGGGCTGCATATGAGGAAAGACGGCCAGCGTTCACTGCGCCGGGTGCCAAGAAGATGTGAGTGACAGCTGTGTGCTGTCTGAAGCAGGGGGGAAAGGTCGGCCTACTTGACTGAGGACCAGGTATTTCAGACAAATTATAAAACTGGTTATTTCTCAAGGTACAGCACCCAGAACTAAAAGAGCCACCTTGTCAGAATGCAGCATTACTGCTGCACAAGGTGGCTCTTTTAGTTGGAAACTACTGGGGGGGGGGGGGGGTGACAGGTTCCCTTTAAAACAAACCCTAGATCACTGCTGTGGCTGCAGTCTAGGCCAAGATATGGCCATTAGAGCCCGGGAGATTTCTCATACGTCCTGGACCAACAGTAGTTATCCAGCAAGTATATAGGAGATACATCCTTGGCAGAGATAGGTGTAAGACCGGGTGCCCATGATCGGGACTAGCATTTTGGAAGCAGCGTATGATCGCTACGTCAAAGGCGCTGCCTTCTATTGAACACAGATGAAGCCGCATGTGGTCACTGAACCGTAAGGATTCTCCATGTTCAATACATTCTATTGATACAATTTCTCTTGCGGACATTAGCGTATCTGGGGGGGGTCTGTGACGCATAGTGGACATGGGATTTCTTGAAATCCCATCCCCTGTTGTGAACTCCGTTTTCAGGCTCCCTCTTGTGGTCACAGATGGTATTGTGTGACTTTGGTTTTTTGGCTCCCCCTGGTGGTTTGGTTTATTATCCTGCGGGTCTGCTGGATCAGCTGCCTCGTTATTCACCAGGGAGGCTCCTATTTAGCTCTGCTTCACTTCCACTTGTTGCCGGCTGTCAATGTAATCAGTGCTATTCTGATTACTCCTGATTATCTCGTTTTCTGCCTCTTCAGGATAAGCTAAGTTCTGTTTGAATATTTTTTGCTCATTTGCCTGCAATATGATTTCTGTGTATGATGAGTCTAGTCCAGCTTGCTAACATGTGATTTCTTTTTGCTGGTAAGCTCTGGGGTACGGAGTTGCTTCCCCCGCACCGTTAGTTGGTGCGGGGGCTCGAGCAATCTCTGCGTGGATATTTTGAATAGGGTTTTTTATTGACCGCACAGTTTCCTTTCTATTTTCTGCTATCTAGTATTAGCGGGCCTCATTTGCTAAATCTGATTTCATCTCTGCGTTTGTGCTTTCCCCTTAACTCACCGTTAATATTTGTGGGGGGCTATTCTATATCTTTGGGGTCTTCCACTGAGGCAAGTGAGGACTTACTTTCCCTCCAGGAATAGTCAGTTTCTCAGGCCGTGACGAGACGTCTAGGATTTTTTAGGTAACGTTCCACGGCTGCCTATAGTTGTTTGCGGATAGGATCAGGTTGCGGTCAATCTAGTTACCACTTCCCCAGAGCTAGTAGTCTGTTCAGTTACTTAGCTAGTCCGACCTGCGATCCTTGCCACTAGGATCATAACAATCCCCTATGCTGTAACATCTGGCTGCTGCGGGTTTGACGCTGCACAAGTACACAGCGTTCAACCCGCAGCAACTGTGGATCTTGTGCACATACCCTAAAAGTTAAATAAGGCAGCACTCTGTAGAGTCATAGCTTGCAAACATGAAATATGAAAATTGAATTGCATTACTGCACTAGAAATATGAAAAATTGAGAAAGCTTAGCGCCTAAATTGGCCACATCATGTGTACCTGGAAAAGAGAAACGCCTTAATGTGGCTACCAGGTACACATGAATTGGCCAATTTATGCGCTAAGCTTTGTCAATATTTCATATTTCTAGTGCGGTAATGCAATTCAATTTTCATATTTCATGTTTGCAAGCTATGGCGCTACACAGTGCTGCCTTATTTATTTGATTGTATACAAGTTGGTGACTCTAGGTAGGCACCTATTTACACCTAGTCTATGTTTGGATGTGATGGTCAGTTTTTTGAAATTCATACCCAAAAAGTTATCACCTGTCTACTGCTCCATTCATGGTCTTTGGAACTGGGTGAAGAAGCCGAGCGCGGCACTCTGCTAACTCCAGCAATCCTGTAGGGAAGGAATGCAGTGGTGGGCATGCTCCATTCCAACAGGGCATTTCAGAGCCCTGCTCTACGGATTAACGGGGTCCTAGTGGATGGATACCTGCTCACAATGAAGTTTGAATAGGTGGCAACTATAAATGTTGCAAGTGACCCTTTAAATGGACTTTGGTTTGCCTACTCATATCATTTGGGCACAAATCACAGGGATTCCCTACGACAATAAAAATAAAATCTGTATGTGCCGGAAGTAAATAGTTTCTCAGAAACAGAATTTTATTTCTAACAACTACATACCTTCACATTTATTGGGAAGATGTACCCACTCATTGTCCACTGCACCTGCCAGTCTGACACTGAGAGGGAGAACAACGAGCAGGAACCACATAGCTGAGGCCTGTAAAGAAACAAGTCACTGATAAATCATAGGCTGTGAGGATGAACAAGATGAACGGAAGACAATACTGCAACCCTTCCCCGTTACCTACACAACCGGACATCCGTCATGTAAAGAAGCATTGTAACATGCCCAAAGACCCCCATATACAGCTCTGTTAAATAAGGAGTTGTGGAGGGGAGAATTGGGGCATGGTAAGTTTCCAGGCAATTGTACGTCCCAGAGTGCGGTCAGAAGGTGGCTGTAAGCATTAACCAAACTCACTGTTTGTGTCCAGGCCCACCCAACCATTCATGTGTATGGGGTTGTCCAGACTTTCCCCGACAGCAGAACACACAGCAAAGAAGGATCAGGCAATTCTAAGGCCTCTTTGACACTTCCGTCTTTCTTTTTCCGTCACAATGCGTTGTTTTGTGAAAAAAACAGATCCAGCAAATGTTGCTGCTGGATCCGTTTTTTTCTCGTAGACTTGTATCAGCGACGGATTGTGAGGGATGGCCTTCCGTTTCATCCGTCGTGCACTGGATCCGTCGTAAAATTGCTGTCCGTCGGGCGGAGACAACGCACATAGAAACTTTTTTTCTGTACGTCGTAAAATCGCTCAGCGACGGATCATGCGCTGTCCGTCGTTGGCTATAATGGAAGCCTATGGACGCAGGATCCGTCGCTGACTGTGAAAAGCAGAAACCAAGCGACGGATGCGTCTTTTTAAACTGAGCATGCGCGGAAGAATTTCCCGTCAGGGAAATTCTCTCTCGCTCTCTCTCTCTCTGATGACCGCTACGTCATCACAGGTCATTGTCTCGCTATGCATCACTGGGAACGGCAGCACCACGAAGGCTGCGCAGGACGCCGGAAGGTAAGAATATCACGATTTTTTATTTTTAACATGGGTTGTGTTGTGTATGCGTTTTCGCAGTGAAAAACCGCGGCGAAGACTCATACACAACGTGTGCACATAGCCTTCTAGGATGCACTGGAACCGTCAAAAAAATGGACCCATTGCACTTGTTTTTTTACAATCAGTACAGGATCCGTATTTTCAACATTTTGAGGGATTGTGACTGATTGTAAAAAACAGAAGTGTGAAAGAGGCCTAAGTTCCCAGAGGAAAATAGCCACGGCGGGTTATCCCCCCTACCCATGTTGAGCACCCATGCACGCTCAGCTGATGCACGCTTCTGCTGTCTAGCATAGGACCTCTTTGCATCATTGCTCCATGTAGGCGCGCACACTTTTTTCTGGATTTTCTGAATATTATTTTTAGATTCTCTCTCTCACAGGTGAAGTATACCTACAATCAAAATTTACAGACCTCTCCATTCTTTGTAGGTGGGAAACTTGCAAAATCGGCAGTGTATCAAATACTTATTATCCCCACTCCATATTTGGTCTGTGATGCCAGGTGGGTCTCCTGCCTGGCATCAACCTTTTAACTATAACGGCACCTTAGATACCGACACAGTTGAAAACAACAAGGGAGCGTCAGCTGACATTCCCTCTTTCATCATTCCCTCTCTGCATCCGACGTCTCAGTGCAGCAGGCGCGAAAACATCATTACAACGCAACCACTGTACCGAGATATGCAGAGGATCTGAAGGCACCATGAAGAGACCGGAGCAGCAGGGGAACGGAAAGAAGTGAGTATTATTTATTTATTTTAATCTATTATACCATGTGGATCACTACGTGGGGCCGTTACACCGTGTGGAGCACTCCATGGGGTCCTATTATACCGTGTGGAGCACTCCGTGGGGTCCCATTATACCGTATGGAGCACTACATGGGGTCCTATTATACCTCATGGAGCACTCCGTGGGGTCCTATTATACCATATGGAGCACTACGTGAGGCCCTATTATACCGTGTGGAGCACTCCGTGGGGTCCTATTATACCATATGGAGCACTACGTGGGGTCCTATTATACCATATGGAGCACTACGTGGGGTCCTATTATACCATATGGAACACTACGTGGGGTCCTATCATACCATATGGAGCACTCCGTGGGGTCCCATTATACCGTATGGAGCACTACATGGGGTCCTATTATACCTCATGGAGCACTCCGTGGGGTCCTAAAATACCGTATGGAGCACTACATGGGGTCCTATTATACCGTATGGAGCACTATGTAGGGGTCTTTATACTGTATGGAAAACAATGCAAGACCCCGTTATACTGTATCGAGCACTATGCAGGGGCCCATTATATTGCATGGAGCACTTTTTGGGGCGTTTTATACTCTATGGAGCACTACGTGGGCGCATTATACTGTATGGAGCAGTATGTGGGGCCATTGTACTTTATGTAAGGAAATGCAGGGCCCCGTTATACTGTATGGAGCACTGGTTGTGGCCATTACACTGTATGGAGGACTATGTGGGGCCCATTATACTGTATGGAGGACTATGTGGGGCCCATTATACTGTATGGAGGACTATGTGGGGCCCATTATACTGTATGGAGGACTATGTGGGGCCCATTATACTGTATGGAATGCTGTGTGGGGATTACAGTTGGAGAATCATAGTGTCACCATTCTTTGAGGATTTAGGGTGGGGGGTACAGTAGGGTCATCATACCATGCGTGTGGCGGGTACTGTGGTGGAATTCACTATGGGGGTATCATACTGTGTTTGGAGGGGTTAGTTTGCATAATAGTTTATCTGTATTATTCAAGGTTTTTCATCCTTTGTTATTACATATTTAAATTAGGTAATTGGGCCATATGCTTTTTACTGCTCTTACATAAAACATTATTCCAGTATTTTATTCCAAGATCTATTAATTAAAATGTGCCATATTTTTCTGATTATAAGATGCACTATTTTTCCCCAAAATTTGGCTGGAAAATGGGGGTGCGTCTTATAATCTGAATTATAGCTGCGGTGGGGCAGGATCCCAGGGTCGCTGATGCTGGAAGCTTCTTCTTCGTACGGTGGCGGAGTCGGGTGATGGCTGTGGGCGTCAGACTAGTAACAATGAGGTGTTCGGCTGTGTGGGGGCTCCGCTGACATTTTGTGAAAGAATAGAGCCCTGCATTTTGCATACTCTTCTATATGGTGGACTCTGTAAAAATGGAAAGTGATGGGCTCACAAAATGTCGGTGCCTGCAGCCATGGCCCAACTCCTGCCGCCGCCAAACACCCCGTCCTACCTGCCTGGAGCCCGAAGCATCTCCTGCCTCTGCCAGCAGCGACCCTGCCACCTGGGACCCTGCTCCACCACTGCTGCCCCCCAGGTAAGCTAACGCAAAAGCGGATTATAACACGCATCATTTTCTAAAAAATAAAACAAAAAACTTTTCCTATTTTCCTCGCCAAAATTTGGGGTGCGTCTTAAAAACCGATGCATCTTATAATCTGCAGAATACGGTACTTTGTTCATTGGACAACCACTTTAAGTTTGTTTTCATATGAAAAAGTTAATGGTTATGTTTGATTTTAAGTAAAAACTTCCTCAAATGTAGAATTGTTGTTTTATTTAAAACCAAGCTTAGCCTGCGACTTTATCCAAGCTTTTAATTTTGGCCCTCTGTGTATTTGATTTTGACATCCCTGCTCCAGAGGAAAGAAGGTTTAATCATAATCACAGGAGATTCTTTACAGTAAGAGTAGTGAGATTATAGAACTCTGCCACATGCTGGTGTAATGAGTGATTCACTGCAAAAGTACAAGGAGGCCAGCATGCTTTTCTAGAAAAATCTAACATTACAAGTAATGGGCATTAGATTCTGTGACGGCGCATTGATCCAGATTGCTGTATGTGGAATTGGGAAGGGACTTTTCCCCTAATATAGTGAATGTCGGATGACTGAAACAAGCCTAAAGTGTTATGACCCCAATGGCAGAGGGTCTCAGAAATAAATACCAAGTCTGCAAACACAAAAAACCAGCTCATAGGGCAGTGGTAACTGGGCTGACCGTATATCTAATCCTAGCACCACAAATAGCAGCAGCCGGGGAACGTGCCTACGTTGGTTCTAGACGTCTCGCGCCAGCCGGAGAACTAACTAACCCTAGAAGGGAAAAGATAGACCTTTCTTGCCTCCAAAGAAAAGACCCCAAAAGTTGGATACAAGCCCCCAACAAATAATAACGGTGAGGTAAGAAGAAAAGACAAACGTAAGAATGAACTAGGTATTTAGCAAAGAGAGGCCCACTGACTAATAGCAGAATATAGTAAGATGACTTATACGGTCAGCTAAAAAAACCCTATCAAAATTTCCACGCTGGATATCCAAGAACCCCCGAACCGTCTAACGGCCCGGGGGGAGAATACCAGCCCCCTAGAGCTTCCAGCAAAATCAGGAATCACATTTAGTACAAGCTGGACAAAAAATAATAGTAATGCAAATAACCAAAAAACAAGGAAGCAGGACTTAGCTTAATTTTGCAAGAACCAGGACCAGCAGACAGGAGCAAACAGAAAGGACTGATTACAACGATGCCAGGCACCAGACTGTGAATTCAGGAAGTTTATATAGCAACACCCCTGGACTAACGACCCAGGTGGGTGCCAAACAGAGGGAAGACAATCCCAGAGTCATATCACTAGTGACCACAAGAGGGAGCCAAAAAAGTCTAATTCACAACACTAAAGCAACAGTCACATGTTCAATATTTGGTCAGTATTTTTCCTCAGTATCTGTAAGCCAAAACCAGGAGTGGGTGATAAATACAGAAGTGGTGATGTGTTTCTACACTGCTCAAAAAAATAAAGGGAACACTAAAATCCCACATCCTAGATGTCACTGAATAAAATATTCCAGTTGTAAATCTTTATTCATTACATAGTGGAATGTGTTCAGAACAATAAAACATAATTATCAATGTCAATCAAAATGAATATCCCATGGAGGTCTGGATTTGGAATGATACTCAAAATCAAAGTGGAAAATCAAATTACAGGCTGATCCAACTTCAGTTGAAATGCCTCAAGACAAGGAAATGATGCTCAGTAGTGTGTGTGGCCTCTACATGCCTGTATGACCTCCAGATGGTCTCCTGAGGGATCTCCTCCCAGACCTGGACTAAAACATCTGCCAACTCCTTGACAGTCTGTGGTGCAATGTGACGTTGGTGGATGGAGCTAGACATTATGTCCCAGATGTGTTCAATCAGATTCAGGTCTGGGGAACGGGGGGGGGGCCAGCACATTGAGGGTTGTGTGGCCCTCCAAAGAAATGCCACCGCACACTATTACTGACCCACTGCCAAACCGGTCATGCTGAAGGATGTTGCAGGCAGCAGAACATTCTCCACGGTGTCTCCAGACTCTGTCACGTCTGTCACATGTGCTCAGTATGAACCTTTCATCTGTGAAGAGCACAGGGTGCCAGTGGCGAATTTGCCAATCCTGGTGTTCTGTGGCAAATGCCAAGCATCCTGCACGGTGTTGGGCTGTGAGCATAACCCCATCTGTGGACGTCGGGCACTCAGACCATCCTCATGGAGTCGGTTTCTAACCGTTTGTGCAGACACATGCACATTTGTGGCCTGCTGGAGGTCATTTTGCAGGGCTCTGGCAGTGCTCCTCCTTGCACAAAGCCTGAGGTAGAGGTCCTGCTGCTGGGTTGTTGCCCTCCTATGGCCCCCTGCACATCTCCTGGTGTACTGGCCTGTCTCCTGGTAGCGCCTCCAGCCTCTGGATACTATGCTGACAGACACAGCAAACCTTCTTGCCACAGCTCGCATTGATGTGCCATCCTGGATGACCTGCACTATCTGAGCCACTTGTGTGGGTTGTAGAGTCTGTCTCATGGTGCCATGAGTGTGAAAGCACAACCAACATTCAAAAGTGACCAAAACATCAGCCAGAAAGCATTGGTACTGAGATGTGGTCTGTGGTCCCCACCTGCAGAACCACTCCTTTATTGGGGGTTGTCTTGATAATTGCCAATAATTTCCATCTGTTGTCTATTCCATTTGCACAACAGTATGTGAAATTGATTGTCAAACAGTGTTGCTTCCTAAGTGGACAGTTGGATTTCACAGAAGTTTGATTTACTTGGGAGTTATATTCTGTTAAGTGTTCCCTCTATTTTTTTGAGCATTGTATTATATCCTGATTGTTCCTCTCCTGGTTTTGGAAACTGACCAAATACTGAACGCGGCCTAAGAGGGTGGCTGCACTCACTACAGGTTAGTGGTTTCTGACCATGATGATGTACACTGTGGTTTATATGAAGGTGGAGTAAAGATTTCTTCTTTTAAAGGGAATGGGTCATCAGAAAATAAATGGCTAACACTTGGCTATTGACAAATATTATAAAAAACACATGTAGCACAAAAACCTGGTCATTTTCTTATGATATATCGTCATTAGGCAATGGCCGCACAAGTGGGGCTTACTATGGGTGAGCAGGGACTGACACTACTTCCGGTTATCAGCAGAGTCCTAGCCTTTTCACAGAGCAGGGCACGTGCTACATGCGGCTTGTAACCATGGCAACTGGGCCCCAGCACCTGATATCGTCAGGCTGGGAGATAAATGCGCCAGACTGGGCAGTCCCGTGTACGGTCCCCAGAAGCATGTCATGACAGGGCCCGTGCTCTACAGTGTGAGGCCGCCCTACTCTGCAGCACAACAATGGCAGGCCGTGCATGGAATGACTAGTACGGAGAGTGATAACCTCCGCCGTCCGCACGTACCCACCGCTACCTCCTCACCTCATTCAGCGGCCTCTCTCCGGTAACTTCCGCTTTCTGCTGTCACGTGGGGCAGGAGCCAATCATCGAGCGTCGTGTTCTCCATTCAAGTCACTCCATTTCTGTTTCAAGGCGTAATACAAGACATATCCGCTAGGGGTCGCTAAGAATACATTCTCAGAGACGATTTCTGATTAAAAAAAATGTCCCGGGAAATTCCCTGATAACTCCGCCCCAATATGTCACTGAGTCATGTGACCCAGGACTATATAGACCGCTGCACAGGATGTTTAGTCGTTGCGCAGTTTTGTGAAGAAGAAGAGAGGGCGAGTTGGCAGGTACTGAGGCGCCATAGCGGGGGGCCCATCTGTACAGTGTGGGCTGGAGGGAGGGCAGGTGTTCAGCTCCATGGCTGCGAGTGGAGTTAAAGGGGTTGTCTATTATTAGGGTGAAATCAGAACAGCAGCTAGTCCTCTGCATGGCTCTGTCTCCTGGTGCTTGTCACATTCTGTTACGTTAACGCTGCAGCCAGTCATGGTCACTGACAGGCTGCAGCTCATCAATACTTGTCAGAATAGATGTACTCTCTAAATGGGGTCTGCAGCCCATCCCTGGCCACTGATCGTTGTCATGTGAGCGCCACGGGCAATGCAGTCAACATGGCCGGGGCGAGGGAGTGTAATGTGGGTGGTTGTAATCTTACAGAAATGGGGTCTGCAGCCCATCCCTGGCCACTGATCGTTGTCATGTGAGCGCCACGGGCAATGCAGCCATAGCCGGGGCGAGGGAGTGTAATGTGGGGGGTGTAATCTTACAGAAATGGGGTCTGCAGCCCATCCCTGGCCACTGATCGTTGTCATGTGAGCGCCATGGGCAGTGCAGCCAACATGGCCGGGGCGAGAGAGGTTAATGTGGGGGGTGTAATCTTACAGAAATGGGGTCTGCAGCCCATCCCTGGCCACTGATCGTTGTCATGTGAGCGCCATGGGCAGTGCAGCCAACATGGCCGGGGCGAGAGAGGTTAATGTGGGGGGTGTAATCTTACAGAAATGGGGTCTGCAGCCCATCCCTGGCCACTGATCGTTGTCATGTGAGCGCCATGGGCAGTGCAGCCAACATGGCCGGGGTGAGGGAGGTTAATGTGGGGGGTGTAATCTTACAAAAATGGGGTCTGCAGCCCATCCCTGGCCACTGATCGTTGTCATGTGAGCGCCATGGGCAATGCAGCCAACATGGCCGGGGCGAGGGAGTGTAATGTGGGGGGTGTAATCTTACAAAAATGGGGTCTGCAGCCCATCCCTGGCCACTGATCGTTGTCATGTGAGCGCCATGGGCAGTGCAGCCAACATGGCCGGGGTGAGGGAGGTTAATGTGGGGGGTGTAATCTTACAAAAATGGGGTCTGCAGCCCATCCCTGGCCACTGATCGTTGTCATGTGAGCGCCATGGGCAATGCAGCCAACATGGCCGGGGCGAGAGAGGTTAATGTGGGGGGTGTAATCTTACAAAAATGGGGTCTGCAGCCCATCCCTGGCCACTGATCGTTGTCATGTGAGCGCCACAGGCAATGCAGCCAACATAGCCGGGGTGAGGGAGTGTAATCTTACAAATGTGACACTGCTTACCAAAGCTGTATTAGGCAGCGCACCCGCAGTCAGTATTACTGGTGGACGATCGCAGCGTCCATAACGCTACATTGCACAGTGGATGGGATTATTAGGAATCCATGCCCAGTCTGTTTCCTTTTTACGCTGCATAAAATCTCCTGTGGTGCGAGTTTCCGAGCAGCAGTAGCAGCTCAACTTCTCTTGTGAGAACGCTCGGTCTTCTGTGCAGATACCAAGGCGTCGGGAAGAGGCGGGCAAAGGGCCAGAATTGGTGCATCTGATGTGGGGCGGCGGCCGGCTGGGAAGGACCCAATGACCATAGACCTTTCCAGCCTGATAATATAAGCCCCCAGCTGTGTGCTTTACCTTGGCTGGTCGTCAAGAATAGATCATTTATTGGGTTAATACAAGTACGCAAGGCACTAATTAATCTCACAAATATCTATCTATACTTTACAAAAACACAAGTGAGCGTAGGTGCAGAATTCATGTGGAAATTCACCTGCAGCAAAGCCGGAACAAACACTGATCGTGTGCACGTGCCCTTATACTCATTGCTGTCCTGTCAGGAAGAGTTTTCAGCACGCTGATTATCACCCGAGGCAGCATTACAGGAAGGTAATGTTCATTAGACAGGATCCAGCAGTGATGTCACTGGGGTGCGGACCCCACTCCCCCTCCCGTCACAATGACCTTTGCCCAGGCTCAATATACACTGCAATATAAAAGATGGTGTCAGAGTCTGCATTATTGCTCTGTGCGTGTGCTGTAACCGGAGTAAAACAATAAGTCATTGATTACACAGTCCCCTTTTAATTTCCCTAATTCCGTGGTGAATATACACTGTGCAGAATTATTAGGCAAGTTGTATTTGAGAGGATTATTTTTATTATTGCTCAACAACTATGTTCTCAATCAACCCAAAAGACTCATAAATATCCAAGCTTAATATTTTTGGAAGTTGGAGTGGTTTTTTTTTAGATTTGGCTATCTTAGGAGGATATCTGTTTGTGCAGGTAACTATTACTGTGCAGAATTATTAAGCAACTTAATAAAAACCAAATATATTCCCATCTCACTTGTTTATTTTCACCAGGTAAACCAATATAACTGCACAAAATTTAGAAATAAACATTTCTGACATGCAAAAACAACCCCCCCCCAAAAAAAAAAATTAGTGACCAATATAGCCACCTTTCTTTATGATGACACTCAGCAGCCTTCCATCCATAGATTCTGTCAGTTGTTTGATCTGTTTACGATCAACATTGCATGCAGCAGCCACCACAGCCTCCCAGACACTGTTCTGAGAGGTGGACTGTTTTCCCTCCCTGTAGATCTCACATTTTATGAGGGACCACAGGTTCTCTATGGGGTTCAGATCAGGTGAACAAGGGGGCCATGTCATTATTTTTTCTTCTTTGAGACCGTTACTGGCCAGCCACGCTGTGGAGTAGTTGGAGGCATGTCATGGAGCATTGTCCTGCATGAAAATCATGTTTTTCTTAAACAATACCGACTTCTTCCTGTACCACTGCTTGAAGAATTTGTCTTCCAGAAACTGGCAGTAGGTCTGGGAGTTGAGCTTCACTCCATCTTCAACCCGAAAAGGTCCCACAAGTTCATCTTTGATGATACCAGCCCATACCAGTACCCCACCTCCACCTTGCTGGCGTCTGAGTCGGAGTGGAGCTCTCTGCCCTTTACTGATCCAGCCTCTGGCCCATCAAGAGTCACTCTCATTTCATCAGTCCATAAAACCTTTGAAAAGTCAGTCAAGATATTTCTTGGCCCAGTCTTGATGTTTTATCTTATGTTTCTTGTTTCAAAGGTGGTCGTTTTTCAGCCTTCCTTACCTTGGCCATGTCCCTGAGTATCACACACCTTGTGCTTTTTTTTCTCTAGTAACGTTGCAGCTCTGAAATATGGCAAAACTGGTGGCAAATGGCATCTTGTCAGCTTCACGCTTGATTTTCCTCAATTCATGGGCAGTTTTGTACCTTTTTTGCCCAACACGCTTCTTGCGACCCTGTTGGCTATTTGCCATGAAACGCTTGATTGTTCGGTGATCACGCTTCAAAAGTTTGGCAATTTTAAGAGTGCTGCATCCCTCTGCAAGACATCTCACAATTTTGGACTTTTCAGAGCCAGTCAAATCTCTCTTCCGACCCATTTTGCCGAAGGAAAGAAAGTTGCCTAATAATTAAGCACACCATATATAGGGTCTTGATGTCATTAGACATCACCGCTCCTCATTATAGAGATGCACATCACATGATTTACTTAATTGGTAGTTGGCTCTCAAGCCTGAACAGCTTGGAGTAGGACAATGTATAAAAAGTATCATGTGATCAAAATACAACTTGCCTAATAATTCTGCACACAGTGTATTGAGAAAGCCAGAGGGAGCGGCCCAGATGCCAATAAAAACCATTTTTCATTGTTTGTTGAGCAATCATTAATTTTTCGAAGGGAGCGGCAGCTGCACCCATAAAATGAAGCTATGGATCGTGAGGGTAGGACCAAATGTGTGGTTGGCGAAAAACAAATGTCCCATTAGGGCGGCTGGTGCAGAACTCCGTGGTCGGCTCCTTACCAAACTACAAGTTCTCACCTATTAAGTGGATAGGTGAACAATTTCATGCACCTGGAATACCCCTGTAAATGTTTCTGCACCCCAATAATAATAATTTGAACTTGGATGTTGTGATGCCAAATACGCACACACACCCACAATTGTGCTGAAGCGAAGGTGAAGGACACCTCTGACTACTTGCATGTTTATGGTCCTTGTTCAGCTTGGCATCCAGTGTGTTAAACTGCAGCGATCTGCACCAGCTCCAGACGAATGTCGATAAGTTCTACAAACTGTGGTACATGTCTGGTGCAGGAGCCAGCCTTAACGTCTGGTGCAGGAGCCAGCCTTAACGTCTGGTGCAGGAGCCAGCCTTAACGTCTGGTGCAGGAGCCAGCCCTACCGTCTGGTGCAGGAGCCAGCCCTACCGTCTGGTGCAGGAGCCAGCCCTACCGTCTGGTGCAGGAGCCAGCCCTACCGTCTGGTGCAGGAGCCAGCCCTACCGTCTGGTGCAGGAGCCAGCCCTACCGTCTGGTGCAGGAGCTAGGAGCCAGCCCTACCGTCTGGTGCAGGAGCCAGCCCTACCGTCTGGTGCAGGAGCTAGGAGCCAGCCCTAATGTCTGGTTCCTGTTGCAACCGTCATGATCGGAGAACACTGTAACCCCTTAGATCCTGTGTCTGTAGCGTTTTGGTGGTCTTAGTAAGGAGAGGGCTATGGCTGATTCCATTCAAGGGTTTTTCTTGTTTTGTTTTAGGAGCACACCGCCCCCAGCCTCACGGCTTCCTGCTTGCCAGGGGGCAGTGTGCTCCTGATTAATGGTTTACTCTAGCTGGATCTTTGTCCAAACTGTGAACTATGCATCTGCCGCGTCGGAGTAGTGGAGTAGCACTGAAGCTTGCCAGATCCAGTCAGCTACAGAGCAGCTCTTACAAGCTCTACAGCAAAGATCTTGTAAGCTCTGCACTTCTTGCCAAGGGGATCACCCACAGCTGATGGATTGTATTGGTGGCCAGTAACCTAGGCAACCAGCAATAATATGAAAAATACTTGTGTTCTTAAAAGCGCTGAGAATTTTTAATATCAGGGAAATTGAAAAGTTGATTCTTTTTACAAGCACGTTGCAATTTTACCCCTTTTGCACCACAGAGAAAGCCTGATCCAAAAATGATTCGGTGCCTAACAATTAGCATTAAAAAATAATTTTTTGCTTAAAAGGGGTTGTCCACTACTCAGGCAACCTTTTTCTTAATTACATTATTCTACCTTGTAAAATGAAATCGCCTTCTACTCACCTCCCATACCAGTGCCATTCCTGCAGTATCTGCTCCGGTTCTCCTGAGACTTGCGTGATGTTACACCATATAAGCCCTGCAGCCAAACAGTCAGCGGCCGCCGATGGGCTGCAGTGCTCACACCTTCCTGGTTATTCTATAGGAAGTGGGCATAGCAGCCCAATACCGGCTGCTGATTGGCTGCAGGGCTCGGGTAGCATAATGATGTCACGCAAGCCTCGGGAGGTTTGCTGACGTCACTGGAACAGCGCTGGGATGGGAGATTAACTGGGATAGTTTTAGTGGATCGGCCCTTTGCCTGTAAAATAAAATTAAAAAAAATGTAAATCTGCTCATAATTGGTAAAGGTCAGGTCGGTAATGACTTGAACTATAAAAATACCATGTTATTTGCCCACATGTTGAACATCGCTAAGAAAAAAAATAGTAGGTTTGTTTGGGGTTTTTTGTTCAAATAGGGGAACAAGTAGTCTGTAAAACATCAGACTGAACTTCTGTGTCTGTGGCACGTTCAGACATGTCTCCACATGCACAGAAAACGCCTCTCTAAGCGCTCATGCTTATCTGCGAGGAAAGCGGACTAGTGCAGTCCGAGAAATCAGATTGCTCCATGACCAATGTTAATCTGCACAGCTCATCTGCGTTTTTTTTTGTTTTTTTTGTAAACTCCGGTCTCAGATCGGGATGAGGAAAAAATATCAGCATGCCGTGATTGTCTTCGTATCTCGGACGACACTTGCTGGTGCAAGTCAGTGGGTGTGATTTAAAAAAAAAATAAATAAATGCCGTCCGTTTTTTTTTTTTTTTTTTAAATATTCCTGTCCTTTGAAAATCCGGCAATTCATCTGCCGTGTACAGTAAAATGATAGTGTGACCCAACAAGCTAGAATGGATAGAATACATATATACACATAGAATAGATAGATATAAAGATGTCAGTCACATATATAATTAGTACAGTGCTTGTGTAGCTTACTGTACATGTGTTTTTTGGTTTTTTTTTTACTTACAACATTATTTTCAGCAAAAAAATGACGTGGGATCCCCCAACATTTTATTAACCAGCAGAGGGTAAGCGGACAGCGGGGGCAGATGTTTATAGCCTGGTAAGTGGGTGATACCCATGGAGCTTCCCAGGCTATTAATATCGGCTCACAGCTGTATACTTAGCCTTTACTGATTATTAAAATGGGGGACCCCCTAAAAAAAAAAAAAAAAAACTGATGTAGGGTCCCCCTATCATTAAAACCCACAAAAGCAAGGCAGACAGCTGCAGGCTGATACTAAAAGCCTAGGAAGGGGCCATGGATTTTGACCCCATTCTAGACTAAAAACATCAACTCTCAGCCACCCAGAAAAGGCGCACCCATAAGATGCACCAATTTTGGCACTTGGACTCGCTCTTCCCACTTGCCTTGGGGGGGGGGGGGGTAGGGGGGTGATGTCACTATTGTATTGTCAGGTGACATCAAGCCCAGGAGTTAGTAATGGAGAGGCGTCTATAAGACTGCCCCATTATTAACCCTATAGTGATATTATAAAAAAGAAAAAAAATTCACACACCCTGAATAAAGTAATTTATTTGAAATAATGACACTCATTTTAAGGAATCTACATTTACCAAAAACACGTATACTTGCGTAAACACCCAATCTACTGAAGCCAATGTCTCCTGTAACAGAATTAACATAATAAACAACCATATTCCTCACCTGTCCGACGAGAAGAAAATAATCCATTTGAGCTTAATTTTTGACTAAAATGACCACAGCACCTTCCCCGAATCACTCACACAATCATCCAGTAGTTCATTGGCAAACTTCTGGCAAAGAGATAATAAATATATATATATATATATATATTTGCATCGTGATTACTCGCTAATCCCGCCCCCTGCACAGTAGCTCCGCCTCCCACCACATTACCACACATAATCCCGCCCCCCCACCACATTATGACACACAATCCCGTCCCCACACATTAAATTGTACCTGGTAGAAGTCAAGGAAAGATCTTTGAAAATGACGAAAATGACTATACATTTAATTGTGTTTACAGAGAAATTTTTACTTAATTTATGTTTCGTTATGAAATTTGTTTAGATGATGGAATGAATAAAAAACGCACATCTTACTGAATCCAGTTTGTTTTTGATTTTACACTGTGAATAAAATGTATTTTTAGTATTATTCAGATTTGTAATGATTATTATTAACTTCATTTTAAGTTAAATTACCACCTGCGCAAGCGCTATTGAATGTTGTCATTATTTACTTTAGTTTAATCACCAGCAGCGTTAATTAGATAGCAATGAGCGTGCCGAGCGTTAGCTGACTGGATACATCTAGTATGTGTGTGTGTGTATGTGTGTGTGTGTGTGTGTGTGTGTGTGTGTGTGTGTGTATATATATATATATATTTTTTTTTTTATTTTTTTTTCTTTTGCAGTCTACCCATAAGCCTGACACCATGAATATCAACACCGTAAAGACTGAAAATGGAAAAGTCTCCTGTGAGACAGCAGAGAGAACTGTGGTGCACATTAATATTAACCAGCGATCTCCCTTGGACTGCTTGCTGGATACCTTCCGTTTCTTCCGGGATATGAGGTTTAGTGGAGAAAAGACCAAGCCCTCCAGTACACCTGCTTTTGCAGCACCCCTAGGGTTTGGGGTAAAGAGTTTGTTTTTGTTATACTACTGTTGTAATAGTCAGTTTTCTCCAAATTGTGTTACGTTAAAAAAAATACATGTCTATCTCCTTAAGAAGCCACTTGTATGGTCTACAGAACTTACGTGGTTCTTGGCTTATGGCTTGTATTAAAATGTACTATAGTCCACCATATTCTTCTGATATTAGCATTTGCTAATTAACATTGAGGCAAGAAATCTTGTAAATTTCTTTTCTCAGACTGCTCAAGTAGCTTCTCCAAGTAGGTACGATCTTCACATTTATCAGGGAGGCCATCTTCGCTGAGAACAGTAGGTTCACTAATCAACCTGGGCCATTAACGGGAATGTGCCCTAAAAAAAATAAAAATATACATTTTTATTTTTTAGGGCACATGCCCTTTAATGGCCAAGGTTGATTAGTGAACCTACTGTTCTCAGCAAAGATGGCCTCCCTGATAAGTGAAGCAGGGTGGCTGCCCAGATCACAGCTGGAGACAACCACCATCCAGGAGATGCCATTGGACATGTGCAGGGGCTGCCATATTTGAGGTGTGAGAAGTGTCATACTCATACAATTAAACACCAGCAAATGAAAATTGCAACCCCCAGTGGCTGGAAAAAAAAAAATAAATTCAAAATTAAATGCAATGGTTTAAAAAAAAAAAAAAAAAAAATTTCTCCTACGCCTCATTGGGGGACACAGGACCACCATGGGTGTTATGCTGCTGCCACTAGGAGGACACGAAGTTAACAAAGATTAACTCCTCCTCTGCAGTATACACCCCTTCACTGGCTACGATTCAACCAGTTCTTGCTTAGTGTCTGTAGGAGGCACTTGGGTCTTTTTTTTCAGACCCCGACTTTCTTATTTTAATTTTTTTTTTCTGTAAATTTTTATTTTTTATCTAACGGAGTGAAGGGGGCGACGGATTCCTTTTTTATAGGGTCCGCTCTCCCCCGAACCAGCAACAGGCGAGCACGGCGAGTATACCTCCCCGTCCCTCTCTTGCGACATCTGGAGCATGCCAAATTTTACTGGGGCGACGGTTTCCTCCTTGGTCCCGATCTCCCCCTTCCCCCTGCAAGACGGCGAGCACATAGAGCCTGGCTTTAATGCACCTCTCTGGGGCCCGACAGACAAGGCCCACAGCTGATGGTGTTGCACAGAAAACCCCCACCTTGAGGGGACAGAGAAAGTATATCAGGCCTCTCCATCCCCCATGGGTGCATGGATTGAGCGTGCACTCACAGTGACAGGAGGACCTGCACAACTGTGAGTACATACCCCCCTGCGCTCTTTCTTTGCGGTAGAGGTGCAGTCCGGGTCCCTGGGGAGAGGCGCCGTTGGTCGGTGGTCAGCGGCGCTCCGTCGCAGCCGCCGCTGCACATCCCCGGGCAGGCCCAGAAATTTAGTCCCCGGTTTTTCAGCCGGACTAGGCCGCAGTGAGCAGATCCGCCCACGGCCGTAACCCCTCCCCCTATATCGGCGCTTCTCGTTTGGGACGAGAGGCGCCTTGCAGATCTCGGGGGCCATATTGCAACATCTTCCTGCCCGGTGGCTCACCGGAACCGCCACGGCTACATTCCTCCCCGGGGACACAGGCACAGGACCGTGGGTACGCTGCTTCAAGAAAGCTTAACCCCTTCCCTGCACATACTGCCCTGCTCTGTCTCTAAAGACACTATGTCTCAATCTAAGGAGACTAGAAAAGGGTAACAAGAAGCACACAGTGTTTTTCACTTCATGTGCCACTTGCAATACGGCCCTGCCCCGAGCTCACAGTACCCCGTTATGTGCGGATTGTGAACCGGCCTCTGTGCAGCCGCCTCCCGCCGCCGCCGACCCTGCAGAGCCTAGTCCCCCTGAGTGGGCCGCTTCCCTGTTACGATCTATGGCTTCCCTAGCCAAGGCAATTTGACTCCCTCCGGGGTCTCCCTTCAAGTCAGACCGTGGAGGACTCAGGCGACGGTACGGATCCGTCCACCAGCAGGGGGCGTACTCTGTCACTAACGACTCAGGGCTCCAGAAAACGTACCCATGTTACATCCCCTGACCACAGACGAGTTGGTTTTTCAGCGTCTGCGAGTTCAGTATCCCGGTCCCCTCCTCAAGACAACCTAAACGACTCTGAATATGAGTCCGACGATTCCTACGTTCAGGATTCTTCCACCTCCCAAGAGACACTCGATTCTCTCATTGAAGCGGTCAACAAGACCCTGAATGTGGACGAGGAATCCGTATCTACTCCAGAACACGTGTTGTCCTCTAAAAAGGCTAAACGTGTCCAAAAGGTTTTTGTCACTCATCCTTTAATTTAAGGAGATTGTACAAAAACACAGGGACCGTCCTGACAAACGCTTCATGGGTCAAAAGCCCATTGAGGCCAAATACCCTTTTGCTCAGGAACTAATCAAGGACTGGCTGCAGTCCCCCTCAGTGGACCTTGCTGTATCACATCTCGCTTCCAAAAGTATCCTATCCCTGTCAGACGGTTCCTCAGTCAAGAACCCCTCTGACCGTCAAATTGATTACCTGGCTAGCTCCGTCTTCGAGGCCACAGGAGCCTCTCTCTTCCCATCCTTCACCGCCTCTTGGGTGGCTAAGGCTATGGTCGCTTGGGCTGAGGTGCTTACCACGACCATCCAAGACAGCAACCTCCCTCCGGAGGCGATCAACCTGGCTAACCAGATAGCCCAGGCTGGGGACTTCGTAGTCAATGCCTCAATAGATGCGGCCAATTGCGCTGCACAGGCAGCCGCAAATGCAATCTCCATTAGAAGAGCCCTGTGGCTCAGGGATTGGCGAGCAGATTCGGCCTCCAAGCTCTTTGACATCTCTACACTACCAGGCTGGTCGTTTATTTGGAGAAAAATTAGACCAAATAGTCTCGGATGCCACTGGGGGAAAAAGTAAATTTCTCCCCCAACAAAAGCCTACCCAGCCGTTTCGTTATCAACAACAATCTCTATTCCTGCCTTTTTGCAACAATACCAACTGGTCATCTACATCCTTCTCCTCGGCTTCAGGACGAGGTTCGCGCGGTGACCGAGGTTCCCAGGTCTCTTACAGACCTAACCGTAACTGGAAACCCAGACCGAGACCATCTGGGTCTAAGGGATCCAGATCCCTTAGATCCTCCACTCAATGACTCTTTGCAACATCCGGAGGGCACCAACAAAGTAGGAGGTCGTCTACTTTCGTTCCGTCAAGCCTAGCTCTCGGTCGTCTCCGACGAGTGGGTCAGGGAACTGGTGTCTACCGGATACAAAATAGAATTTCCCCCCCCCCCCCCCCCCCCATACACGTTTCTTCCAGTCGTGTCCTCCCAAACCAAAGACAACAGCTTTTCTCCAGGCCATACGGGCACTACAAAGGGACGTAGTCATCATTCCGGTTCCCCAAGACCAAAGGGTTCTACTCGAACCTATTCGTGGTCCCAAAAAAGGACAGATCGCTGTGTCCAATTCTAGACCTAAAACTTCTGAACAAATTTGTCAAAATTCGGAGCTTCAGAATGGAATCCCTCCGCTCTGTCGTCGCGTCCATGGAAAAAGAGTTCCTGGCATCTATAGACATCAAAGATGCTTTCCTCCACATCCCAACTTTTCCTCCTCATCAGCAGTTCCTTCGATTCGCATTTCGTGGGAAACACTTCCAGTTCATGGCTTTACCTTTTGGCCTCGCCACCGCTCCCAGAGTTTTCACGAAGGTCATGGCGGCTGCCATGGCCATTCTTCATTCCAGGGGAGTGGTGGTACTTCCATACCTGGACGACCTACTGATAAAAGGTCCATCTTACCCAGCCTGCAAAGAGTCCGTCGTTCTCACGGTGGATCCTCTTTCTCGCCTGGGTTGGAAGATAAACTTCGAAAAATCCTCTCCGATCCCGGCTCAACGGATTTCCTTTCTTGGAATGACACTGGACACTTCACGCGGTCTGGTCATTCTCCCTCAAGACAAGGCCTTGGCCTTGCAGCAGGGAGCTCAGTCTTTCCCGTCCAGTCTCCCACTCCATTCGTTTCAGCATGCGCATTCTCGGGCAGATGGTAGCAGCCATGGAAGCGGTTCCATTCTTGCAATTTCACCTCCGTCTCCTACAACATGCGCTGCTGTCGGCGTGGAACGGGAACCCGTCCTCCCTCGACCGCCGTTTCACTCTGTCCCCACAGGTCAGAAGGACCCTCAGGTGGTGGACGCTGAAGTCCTCCCTAAACCAGGGAAGGTCCTTTCTCCCAGTGCGGTGGCTGGTGGTGACCACCGATGCCAACCTCATGGGCTGGGGGGCGGTTTTCAACCACCACACAGCACAAGGGCGGTGGTCCACTCGAGAGTCTCACCTTTCCATCAATCTCCTGGAAATACGAGCTATCAGGCTAGGGTTATTCAGGTTTCACCATCTTCTGGCGGGTCACCCTGTCAGAATCCAGTCCGACAACGCCACAGCTGTGGTGTACATCAACCGTCAAGGGGGAACCCGCAGCAAGAAGGCTATGCTCGGTGTCCCACATCCTTCGTTGGGCCGAGTCCAACCATTCGCCCATCTCGGCGATCCACATACCAGGTGTGGAACATTGGGCGGCGGACTTCCTCAGCCGCCAGGGCCTCGCCTCGGGCGAGTGGTCCCTTCACCCGGAGGTTTTTCAGCAGATTTGTCATCGCTGGGGGACCCTGGATGTGGACCTCATGGTCTCCAGGTTGAACAACAAAGTTCAACAGTTCCTTGCACGGTCTCTCGACCCACGGGCCATCGGGGTAGACGCCCTGGTCCTGCCGTGGCGTCAATTCCGCCTCCCGTACATATTTCCCCCTCTTCTCCTGCTACCGAGGGTCATCAAGAAGATCAGGGCAGAGGGGGGTACCAGTGATCCTTGTGGCGCCGGACTGGCCGCGCTGAGCATGGTACGCGGAACTGGTTCAGCTGGTCACCGACGTCCCCTGGCGTCTTCTAGATCGCGTGGATCTTCTCTCACAGGGCCCGATTTACCACCAGAACTCATGGGCCCTGTCTTTGACGGCCTGGCCGTTGAATCCTGGATTCTAGGCCAAGCGGATTTCACTCCCAAGGTGTCTTCCACCATGATCAGGGCTAGGAAACCCGTGTCCATGCGCAGTTACCACCGTACCTGGCAAATCTTCTTCACATGGTGCGACGCACAAGGGCGATCTCCTCTGGTATTTTCCATTCCTGCCATATTGGACTTTCTCCATTCTGGACTAGAGTCGGGCCTTGCACTTAGCTCTCTCAAAGGTCAGGTTTTTGCATTGTCAGTCCTGTTCCAACGAAAAATTGCCAATAGATTGCCAGTGAAGACTTTTTCAGGGAGTTTCCCGTGTGGCGCCTCCCTACAAGATGCCTTTGGATCCGTGGGATCTTAATTTAGTCCTTGGAGCTCTTCAAGAGACCCCCTTCGAACCGCTGCAGGACGTTTCCCTGACCTTCCTCTCCTGGAAGGTAGTTTTCCTAGTGGCTATTACATCAATCAGACGTGTTTCGGAGCTGGCGGCACTCTCCTGCCAACCTCCGTTTGTAATTTTTCACTCGGACAAGGCAGTCTTGAGGACTTCTCCTGCTTTTCTGCCCAAGGTCGTTTCCTCTTTCCACCTCAACGAGGAGATTTTTCTGCCTTCGTTCTGTCCGGCACCAGTCCATCGCATTGAAAAGGCTCTGCACACTCTTGATGTGGTGAGGGGCATAAGACGGTACGTCTCACGGACGGCTCCCTTCCGCAAGTCGGATGTCCTATTCATACTTCCAGAGGGACCAAGGAAGGGTTCTCCCGCTTCCAAAGCTACTCTAGCCAAATGGATTCGATCGGCTATTCAGGAATCCTATCGTGTCAAAGGTGTTCCTATCCCAGCAGGGAACAAGGCCCATTCTACTCGGTCGGTGGGCGCCTCTTGGGCCATTCGGCACCAGGCGACGGCGCAACAGGTCTGCAAGGCTGCGACATGGTCCCGCTTGCACACTTTTATGAAACATTACCACATTCATTCTCTATCTTCTGCAGACGCCGCCCTTGGCAGGCGCATTCTGCAATCGGCAGTACCTTAGCTGTAAGCCAGTGGTACATGGGGTATTAGCAGCTATGTTGCTCCCCACCCAGGGACTGCTTTAGGACGTCCCATGGTCTTGTGTCCCCCAATGAGGCATAGGAGAAAAGGAGATTTTTGTGTACTCACCGTAAAATCTTTTTCTCCGAGCCAATCATTGGGGGACACAGCACCCACCCTGTTAGCCGGTTGGCTTGTTGTTACTTCTTTGGTTTTGACATAGTTTATTGTCTTTTGTTTAATGCTCCTACTGCTTTACTACCGAACTGGTTGAATCGTAGCCAGTGAAGGGGTGTGTACTGCAGAGGAGGAGTTAATCTTTCTGTTAACTTAGTGTCCTCCTAGTGGCAGCAGCAGAACACCCATGGTCCTGTGTCCCCCAATGATTGGCTTGGAGAATAAGATTTTACGGTGAGTACGCAAAAATTCTCCTTTTTTAAATTAAAATTTATTGATTTACATACGGTAGTAATACAAAAATAGAAATCATGGCACCTTCCCTTTAACCGCTTTCCAACGTTGGGTGTAATAGTACGCCCACGTCTGAATCCCTTCATTTGATGTTGGCTCTGAGCCCACATCTTTCCCTCACATGTCAGCTATTTTGAAAAGCTCACCTGTGCCTCCAACAGCCACGGGTGGAATCGTGATCCACCTGCAGCTGTTAGGCTACTTTCACACTTCCATCTTTAGGGATACGCCGCAATGCGTCGTTTTGGAGAAAAAAACGCATCCTGCAAAGTTGCCCGCAGGATGCTTTTTTTTTCTCCATAGACTTGCATTAGTGACGTATTGCCACACGTCGCATCCGTCGTGCAACGGATGCATCGTGTTTTGGCGGCCGCGACGCTCAAAAAAACATTCAATGTAACTTTTTTTGTGCGTCGGGTCCGCCATTTTCGACCGTGCATGCGGGGCCGAAACTCCGCCCCCTCCTCCCCAGAACTCACAATGTGCAGCGGATGCGTTGTAAAACTGCATCCGCTGCCCACGTTGTGCTACATTTAGCACAACGTCCGTCGGGGCGACGGTTTGCGACGGGCCCGTACCGACGGATGTGTGAAAGTAGCCTTAACTAGATAAATGCTGCTGTCAATCTCTGACAGCGGCTTTTAATTCGCTCTTTCCGCAAGCGCTTGGGAAATCCCTCCCATCAGTGACCCCGTCATGATTGCGGGTCACTGATGGGTCGGCATGACAACCAGAGGTCTCCAGCTTTCCTCTATGGTTGCCATTGCCAGATTGCTATGAGCGCCGCCCGGTGGTTGACGCTCATAGCAAGTGAGCATTTCTGCTACACACAGACGATCTGATCATCGCCTGTATGTAGCAGAGCCGATCAAAGTGCTGCCGCTTCTAGTCTCCCATGTTCACTATTGAAGCGTGCAAAAAGTTATAAATTTTTTTTTGTATATTTTTAAAAAGTTCAAATCGCCCCCCTTTGCCCCATTCAAAATAAAACAAAAAAAAATCAAACATGCACATATTTGGTATCGCCGCCTTAAGAATCGCCTGATCTATCAATAAAAAGAAAAATTAAAATTAACGAGAAAAAAATTCAAAACGTCAGCATTACGTTTTTTTGGGCGTCGCTACATTGCAATAACGGGCTATCGTATCTACACCAAAATGGCATCAATAAAAATGTCAGCTCGGCGCGCAAAAAAAAGGGCCTCACCCAACCCAAGATCACGAAAAATGGAGACTCTACTAGTATCGGAAAATGGCACAATTTTTTTTTTTCCTCTTTCTTTTAACAAAGTTTGGAATTATTTTTTCACTGCTTAAATAAAAAAAGAACCTAGACATGTTTGGTGTCTATGAACTCGTAATCAACCTGGAGAATCAGAATGGCAGGACAGTTTTAGCATTTAGCGAACAAAAAAGAAAAGGAAACTGGAATTGCCCTTTTTTTGCAATTTTAAAAGCATTTTTTTCCTGTTTTCCTTCCAGTACACGATATGTTAAAACTAGTGGTGATCGAATATACCGTATATACTTGAGTATAAGCCGAGAATTTCAGCCCATTTTTTTGGGCTGAAAGTCCCCCTCTCGGCTTATACTCGAGTCATACCCAGGGGTCGGCAGGGGAGGGGAGTCTAATAATACTCACCTGCACCTGGCGCGGTCCCTACACGTCCCTGGTTCTCCCAGCGCTGGCAGCTTCTTACTGTATTGAGCGGTCACATGGTACCGCTCATTACAGTAATGAATATGGACCCGACTCCACTCCCATAGGGGTGGAGCTGCATATTCATTACTGTAATGAGCGGTACCATGTGACCTCTCAATACAGGAAAAAGTTGCTGGCACTGGGGAACCAGGGACTGCCCCGCGCCAGGAGCAGGTGAATATACGGGGGAGCGATATTCACCTGTCCTCCGGCGCCGTTCCTTCTTCCCAGTCCTCTGCAGTGGCGCTCAGGTCAGAGGGCGCGGTGACACGATTAGTGTGCGTGCCACGCTCTGCCTCTGCCTGAACAGTCAGTGCAGAGGACTGGGAAGAAGGAGCGGCGCGCCCAGCGGTGGAACGGAGGACAGGTGAATATAGCAAGTGCCGGGGGCCTGAGAGGTGAGTATGTGATTTTTTTTTTTTTTTTTTTTATCGCAGCAACAGCATATGGGGCATAATAGTCTATGGAGCATCTTATGGGGCATAATCAGCATTTGTGGAGCATTATACGGGGCAAATATCTCTATGGAGCATCTTATGGGACCATGTGCAGCATTATATGGGGCAAATATCTCTATGGAGCATCTTGTGAGGCCATGTGCAGCATTATATGGGGCAAATATCTCTATGGAGCATCTTATGGGGCCATAATCAACATTTGTGGAGCATTATAAGGAGCAAATGTCTGTATGGAGCATCTTATGGGGCCATAATCGGCATTTCTGCAGCATTATATGGGGATATGTGGCAAATGTCTCTATGGAGCATCTTATGGGGTCATAATCAACATTTGTGCAGCATTATATGGGGCATGTTTTAATATGGAGCATCTTATGGGGCCATCATATGCTCCATATGGTTTTATATGGGGCTCCTGATTCAATATGGATATTCAAAAACACTTAACCTACTGATGTCTCAATTAGTTTTACTTTTATTGGTATCTATTTTTATTTTTGACATTTACCGGTAGCTGCTGCATTTTCCACCCTAGGCGTATACTCGAGTCATTAAGTTTTCCCAGTTTTTTCGTGGCAAAATTAAGGGGGTCGGCTTATACTCGAGTATATACGGTACTTGTTGCTCAGGTTTTCCGGAGCACGCTCGGGTGATCGAGTATTTATGACTGCTTGGAGATTGTTTTCCTTGCAGCAGCTGAATGATTTGCGGCTACTAGCCTGCTTGATTACATGTGGGGATTCCCTAGCAACCAGGCAACCCCCACATGTACTCAGGCTGGCTAGTAGCCGCAAATCATTCAGCTGCTGCAAGGAAAACAATCTCCAAGCAGTCATAAATACTCGATCACCCGAGCGTGCTCCGGAAAACCCAAGCAACGAGTATACTCGCTCATCACTAGTTAAAACCAATGGTGTAGTTCAAAAGTACAAGTACAACTTGTCCCGCAAAAAAACAAGTCCTCACATGGCCATATTGACCAAAAAATAAAAAAAGTTATGGCTCTGGGAAGAAGGGGAGCAAAAAATGAAAACGTAAAAACGAAAATACCTCCGGTCGTTAAGGGGTTAAAATAAACATTGAGAATTTGAACAAAACAAAAGCAAACCTCAGTAGCCCAGAAAGTCATAAAACAGATGGGTGCGTCCAGTGTAAATGATAGCAGAAATCTAATTCAGCGAATAGCTGACATATATTTCCGCTTCTCCTGCAGATCTTTGCCGTGCCCAGGTCATCAAGAGGCATGTGTCTTTTATTGCAGCTTGCTCCTCTTAAAGGGATATTAATGGTCCATCCTCTGCACATGTGATTGGTGGCACTTCCTATCAGCTGTAAACGGTCAGCTCTGTTCACTGTGTACTGGTTGATCTCGGGTGTTGCTGCTCTGCTTCCGTTCACTTCAACAGGAGCTGACAACAGACATCGTGTGCAGAGCAGTGCATTCCCGGCCCCATACATTGTACCTCAGGCCACTGCGGGTGATCATAGGGGTTGCCGAGACCCTCACCCAGTTCATATTGATAAACCAGCGTAATGATAGAAATTCAATATCCGAGTCTTTGAAAACCCCTTTAAGATTGCTGTAAATTGTTAAACAGAAATAACGGCACCAGATTTGCCTATGGTTCAGTCCAGTTTGGTACTAAGCCCCCATCCGCAAGTGAACCAAGTGACCATGTATGATCAGGCTGATCTAGCACATATAAATATGTAACTGTGTGTTCCTTTTCATCTAGGCTGCCTATATTTCTTTGGGTGTGGTCTCTGTCATGTTGGCCATTATTTTCTGTGTTGTTCGGATAGAATTTGCGATCTTCTACAGTGGAGCCCACTTCTGGGTGGGATTTCCGGTAAGTATCACTAAATGTCCACCTGTGGCTTCTCTGGATCTGGCCTGACCTCTATCGGGGTTGGGACTATGAATGTTGAAATCCACTTTCCCTAATTTGTCCCTGTAGTTCACAAATAAAATTTCATATCGCGGTAGGATTCTTTATTCCTTTTTGTAAACTTGATATGGACAGGAAAAACTTGAGTTCGTGGTACTAGTTATATTAGTAGGTTATATTAGACTATAACAGTGGCCTCCTACAGTAACTTTGCCTAAAATCTCTTAGAATGGGTGGACTTGTTTCAGCCAATTTGTACCTTTCATTACCTTGGCTTTTTTCCCTGATTTCTTATTCAGACTGGTGTACTGCACCCTGACCACCGCTGGGGTTCTTGGCCATTCTTATATCAACCAAAACTTTTAACCCCTTTACCCCCAAGGGTTGTTTTCACATTAATGACCAGGCCAATTTTTACAATTCTGACCACTGTCCCTTTATGAGGTTATATCTCTGGAATGCTTCAACGGATCCCGGTGATTCTGACATCGTTTTCTCGTGACATATTGTACTTCATTATAGTGGTAACATTTCTTTGATATTACCTGCGTTTATTTGTGAAAAAAACGGAAATTTGGCGCAAATTTAGAAAATTTAGCAATTTTCCAATTTTGAATTTTTATACAATTAAATCACAGGGATATGTCACACAAAATACTTAATAAGTAACATTTCCCACATATCTACTTTACATCAGCACAATTTTGGAACCAAAATTTGTTTTTGTTAGGGAGTTATAAGGGTTAAAAGTTGACCAGCAAATTTTTCTCATTTTTACAACACAATTTTTTTTTAGGGACCACATCTCATTTGAAGTCATTTTGAGGGGTCTATATGATGGAAAATACCCAAGTGTGACACCATTCTAAAAACTGCACCCCTTAAGGTGCCCAAAACCACATTCAAGAAGTTTATTAACCCTTCAGGTGTTTCACAGGAATTTTTGGAATGTTTAAATAAAAATGAACATTTAACTTTTTTACACGAAAAATTTACTTCAGCTCCAATTTGTTCTATTTTACAAAGGGTAACAGGAGAAAATGGACCCCAAAAGTTGTTATACAATTTGTCCTGAGTACGCCGATACCCCATATGTGGGGGTAAACCACTGTTTGGGTACATGGCAGAGCTCAGAAGCGAAGGAGCGCCATTTGACTTTTCAATGCAAAATTGACTGGAATTCAGATGGGACGCCATGTTGCGTTTGGAGAGCCCCTGATGTGACTGAACATTTGAAACCCCCCACAAGTGACACCATTTTGGAAAGTAGACCCCCTAAGGAACTTATCTAGATGTGTGGTGAGCACTTTGACCCACCAAGTGCTTCACAGAAGTTTATAATGCAGAGCCGTAAAAATAAAAAAATAAAATTTTCCCCACAAAAATTATTTTTTAGCCCCCAGTTTTGTATTTTCCCAAGGGTAACAGGAGAAATTGGACCCCAAAAGTTGTTGTCCAATGTGTCCTGAGTACGCTGATACCCCATATGTTGGGGTAAACCCCTGTTTGTGCGCACGGGAGAGCTCGGAAGGGAAGGAGCACTGTTTTACTTTTTCAACGCAGAATTGGCTGGAATTGAGATCGGACGCAATGTCTCATTTGGAGAGCCCCAGATGTGCCTAAACAGTGGAATCCCCCCAATTATAACTGAAACCCTAATCCAAACACAGCCCTAACCCTAATCTCAACTGTAACTCTAACCACACCCCTAACCCTGACACACCCCTAATCCCAACCCTATTCCCAACTGTAAATGTAATCCCAACCCTAACCCTAACTGTAGCCCTAACCCTAATGGGAAAATGGAAATAAATACATTTTTTAATTTTTCGTAACTGAGGGAGGGGGTTGATTTACTATTTAGAGCGGGTTTTCAAGCGGATTTTTATGATTTGCAGCCGTCACACACTAAAAGACGCTTTTTATTGCAAAAAAATGTTTTTTGCGTTACCACATTTTGAGTGCTAAATTTTTCCATATTTTGGTCCACAGAGTCATGTGAGGTCTTGTTTTTTGCGGGACGAGTTGACGATTTTATTGGTAACCTTTTCGGGCACGATGATCGCTTTTTATTCCGATTTTTGTGAGGCAGAATGACCAAAAACCAGCTATTCATGAATTTCTTTTGGGGGGGTGTGTATACCGTTCCGCGTTTGGTAAAATGGATAAAGCAGTTTTATTCTTCGGGTCAGTACGATTACAGCGATACCTCATTTATATCATTTTTTTATGTTTTGGCGCTTGTATACGATAAAAACTATTTTATAGAAAAAATAATTTTTGCATCGCTTTATTCTGAGGACTATAACTTTTTTATTTTTTCACTGATGATGCTGTATGGCAGC
Organism: Ranitomeya variabilis; assembly: GCF_051348905.1. Lineage (NCBI taxonomy): Eukaryota > Metazoa > Chordata > Amphibia > Anura > Dendrobatidae > Ranitomeya > Ranitomeya variabilis. The sequence goes on along the minus strand of NC_135235.1, from coordinate 407,591,689 downwards.
TCGTTTTTTGTGGGACAAGATGACGTTTTCAGCGATACCATGGTTATTTATATCCGTCTTTTTGATCGCATGTTATTCCACTTTTTGTTCGGCGGTATGATAATAAAGCGTTGTTTTTTGGCTCATTTTTTTATTTATTTTTTTCATGGTGTTCACTGAAGGGGTTAACTAGTGGGACCGTTTTATAGGTCGGGTCGTTACGGACGCGGCGATACTAAATATGTGTACTTTTATTGTTTTTTTTTTTATTTAGCTAAAGGAATGTATTTATTGGAACAATTTTTTTATTATTTATTTAGGAATTTTTTTTATTTATTTTTTTACATTTTTACTTTGCCCCGGGGGGGGGGGGGGACATCACAGTAAAGTGACAGATCGCCGATCTGACACTTTGCTGTGCACTGTGTCAGATCGGCGATCACACAGCACAGCAGGGAGGCTTCCCAGCGTCTGCTCTGAGCAGGCGCTGTGAAGCCACCTCCTTGCAGGACCCGGATGCAGCCCCGCGGCCATTTTGGATCCGGGGCTTGCAGGGAGGAGACGCTCGGTACAAGGTGAGCACATTGCCTTGTACCGATCGTCTCAGGGAAGCGCGCAGGGAGCCCCCTCCCTGCGCGATGCTTCCCTGTACCGCCGGAACACTGCGATCATGTTTGATCGCAGTGTGCCGGGGGTTAATGTGCCGGGGGCGGTCCGTGACCACTCCTGGCACATAGTGCCGGATGACAGCTGCGATAGTCTGCTGGCGATCGGCTGCGCTCCCCCCGTGAGTGCGGCCGATCGCGCTGGACGTACTATTCCGTCCTTGGGAAGTAGGGCCCACCCCACATGGACGGAATAGTACGTCCAATGACAGAAAGGGGTTAAGAGGTTGTCCCATCAAGGAAAACCCTTAACCATTTGCTGATGCAGGGTCAATCTGAAGACTGCTCTAGTCTGCCGGAAGTAGAGCTGGTCTTATGGATCCTCCTCTATAACATCCATATGCTGTAATAGGGCACGAGGACAAGGCCATAATAAGGGAAAACCTTTTGGTATAGAAAATTTGAAACCTTCTTTTACTGACTTCATCTTCAGAATGCCACCATTGACCCCTTCATGACCCAGCCAATTTTGACCTTAATGACCTGGCCGTTTTTTGCAATTCTGACCAGTGTCCCTTTATGAGGTAATAACTCAGGAACGCTTCAACGAATCTTAGCGGTTCTGAGATTGTTTTTTCGTGACATATTGGGCTTCACGTTAGTGGTAAATTTAGGTCAATAATTTTTGCGTTTATTTGTGAAAAAAATGGAAATTTGGCTAAAATTTTGCAATTTTTAATTTTTATTCTGTTAAACGAGAGAGTTATGTGACACAAAATAGTTAATAAATAACATTACCCACATATCTACTTTACATCGGCAAAATTTTGGAAACCAAATTTTTTTTTGCTAGGAAGTTAAGGGTTAAAATTTGACCAGCGAGTTCTCATTTTTACAGCAAAATTTACAAAACCATTTTTTTAGGGACCACCTCCCATTTGAAGTCAGTTTGAGGGGTCTATATGGTGAAAATACCCCAAAGTGACACCATTCTAAAAACTGCACCCCTCAAGGTGCTCAAAACCACATTCAAGAAGTTTATTAACCCTTCAAGTGCTTCACAGCTGCAGAAGCAACCTGGAAGGAAAAAATGAACATTTAACTTTTTAGTCACAAAAATGATCTTTTAGCAACAATTTTTTATTTTCCCAAGGGTAAAAAGAGAAACTGGACCCCAAAAGTTATTGTACAATTTGTCCGGAGTACGCCGATACCCCATATGTGGGGGGGAACCACTGTTTGGGCGCACGACAGGGCTCGGAAGGGAAAGTGCGCCATTTGACTTTTTCAATGAAAAATTGGCTCCAATCTTTAGCGGACACCATGTCGCGTTTGGAGAGCCCCTGTGTGCCTAAACATTGGAGCTCCCCCCACAAGTGACCCCATTTTGGAAACTAGACCCCCCGAGGAACTTATCTAGATGCATAGTGAGCACTTTAAACCCCCAAGTGCTTCACAAATTGATCCGTAAAAATGAAAAAGCTTTTTTTTTCACACAAAATTTATTTTAGCCTCAATTTGTTCATTTCCACATGGGCAACAGGATAAAATGGATCCTAAAATGTGTTGGGCAATTTCTCCTGAGTACAGCAATACCTCATATGTGGTTACAAACCACTGTTTGTGCACACGGCAAGGCTCGGAAGGGAAGGCGCGCCATTTGACTTTTGAATGAAAAATTAGCTCCAATCGTTGGCGGACACCATGTCGTGTTTGGAGAGCCCCTGTGTGCCTAAACATTGGAGCTCCCCCACATGTGACCCCATTTTGGAAACTGGACCTCCCATGGAACTAATCTAGATGTGCGGTGACCACTTTAAACCCTCAAGTGCTTCACAGAAGTTTACAACGCAGAGCCGTGAAAATAAAAAAATTTTCTTTCCTCAAAAATGATGTTTTAGCAAGCAATTTTTTATTTCCACAAGGGTAAAAGGAGAAATTGGACCCCAATAGTTGTTGCCCAGTTTGTCCTGAGTATGCTGGTACTCCATATGTGGGGGTAAACCACTGTTTGGGCACACGTCGGGGCTCGGAAGGGAAGTAGTGACGTTTTGAAATGCAGACTTTGATGGAATGGTCTGAGGGCGTCACGTTGCATTTGCAGAGCCCCTGATGTGCCTAAACAGTAGAAACCCCCCACAAGTGACACTATTTTGGAAACTAGACCCCTCAAGGAACTTATCTAGATGTGTAGTGAGCACTTTGAACCCCCAAGTGCTTCACAGAAGTTTACAACGCAGAGCCGTGAAAATAAAAAATCATTTTTCTTTACTCAAAAATGATGTTTAGCAAGCAATTTTTTATTTTCACAAGGGTAACAGATGAAATTGGACCCCAATAGTTGTTGCCCAGTTTGTCCCGAGTATGCTGGTACCCCATATGTGGGGGTAAACCACTGTTTGGGCGCACGTCGGGGCTCGGAAGGGAGGGAGCACCATTTGACTTTTTGAACGCAAGATTGGCTGAAATCAATGGTGGCGCCATGTTGCGTTTGGAGACCCCTGATGTGCCTAAACAGTGGAAACCCCTCAATTCTAACTTCAACACTAACCCCAACACACCCCTAATCCTAATCCCAACTGTAGCCATAACCCTAACCACAACCCTAACCCCAACACAACCCTAACCCTAATCCCTAACCATAACCCTAACGACAAGCCTAATCTTAACCCTAATTCCAACTCTAGCCCTAATTCCAACTCTAGCCCTAATTCCAACCCTAACCATAAGGCTATGAGCCCACGTTGCGCATTCATGTGAGATTTTTCCGCACCATTTTTGAAAAATCCACAGGTAAAAGGCACTGTGTTTACCTGCGGATTTACCACGGATTTCCAGTGGTTTTTGTGCAGATTTCAAGTGCAGATTCCTATTGAGGAACAGGTGTAAAACGCTGCGGAATCCGCACAAAGAATTGACATGCTGCGGAAAATACAACGCGCGGTATTTTCCGCACCATGGGCACAGCGGATTTGGTTTTCCATAGGTTTACATGGAACTGTAAACCTGTTGGAAAACTGCTACGAATCCGCCGAGGCCAATCCGCTGTGGATCCGCAGCCAAATCCGCACCGTGTGCACATAGCCTAATTCTAAGGCTATGTGCACACGCTGCGGAAAACGCTACGGATCCGCAGCGTTTCTGCAGCTGCGGGTCCACAGCAGTTTCCCATGAGTTTATAGTTCAATGTAAACCTATGGGAAACAAAAAAACGCTGTGCTCATGCTGCGGAAAAAACCGCGGAAACGCAGCGGTTTACATTCCGCAGCATGTCACTTCTTTCTGCGGATTCCGCAGCGGTTTTACAACTGCTCCAATAGAAAACCGCAGTTGTAAAACCGCAGTGAAATCCGCAGAAAAACCATGTTGAATCCGCGATAACTCCGCAGCGGTTTTGCACTGCGGATTTATCAAATCCGCTGCGGAAAAATCCGCAGAGGACCAGAATACGTGTGCATTGCCATACCCTAGACCTAACCCTAGTTCTAACCCTAGTTCTAACCCTAGTGGAAAAAAAATATATATATATTTTCTTTATTTTATTGTTGTCCCTACCTATGGGGGTGATAAAGGGGGGGTTCATTTACATTTTTTTTTTTTATTTTGATCACTGTGATCACGAATCTGCCGGCCGACCATGGCTGGATTGTAATATTTCACCACTTTTCATAGGTGAAATAGTACAAATTGCTCTGATTGGCTGTTAAAAGTGCAACAGCCAATCAGAGTGATCGTAGCCACGTGGGGGCAAAGCCACCTCCCCTGGGCTAAAGTACCACTCCCCCTGTCCCTGCAGATCGGGTGAAATTGGAGTTAACCCTTTCACCCGATCTGCAGGGACGCGATCATTCTGTGACACAGCATATGCGTCACAGGTCTGATTGGCACCGACTTTCATGACGCATACGCTGTCACAGGTCGGGAAGGGGGTAACTACCTTATTATGCCCACCGTGCCCTAATAACATGAGACAGCCACAATATCATTCTGATGCCCAGGTTATAGTATTTAACATCTACTGTCTCCCAGGATGGTATCACTGTATTAACTTTTCTTCCCAAGTTTTGTGTTTCCTATTGAAAAAAATAGATCTTGGAAATCTTATTTCCTAACTGGTCGACTTGGAAAATCCAAAAAACTAATTTTCCTATCTTCTATTTCTTCACAGTTCATTGTATCTGGGATACTGAATCTTGTAGCTTATAAGTTTCCAAAAAAATTCTGGGTAAGTCTGTGACTAGAACATCCCCTGCCTTAGCCAATGATGTAGAGCCTCTTTATGGAGCGGGCTCAGGAGCGGAGTCCGCTCCACACAAGGCTGATGCCAGATGTGTTACACAGCCGGCATCTGCCTCTAATGGCAGTGGCCGGGGTGAGCTGCTGTTAACCCATTTATATGTTGCTGTAAATCACTGATGGCGGCATTTAAGCTGCATGATTCTGCCTGGTGTGGGTACTGTGCTGATGGATGTCTTGGCAGCCAAGGGACTTGCTGAGACCAATATTAGAACTATATTTTGTTAGGCTGGGGATCACAGGTTCTAGAGAGAACATCACAGTCCCCCTTTTGTCCATCTAGAAAAAATAAAAAAAAAAATCCTCATTTCATTGTTTGTAAAAATCCAATCTCTCAATATGTGAAGTTGGTTTACCTGTACAATAAATGTTGTAAAAATAAAAAAATTCCCCCCCACAAAAATATTAGTGTGTATATATGCTGATTTTGTAAGTTTGCCCACTGGCAAATACATGAAATGTCTATAATTTTAAGCGTAGGTTTATTTTAACATTGAGAGAATATCAAAAATAAAATCCAAAAAAATCACAATGTATAAATTTATATACATTTATTTGCATTTTGCAGTGAGAAATAAGTATTTGATCCTACTGGCAAACAAGACTTAATACTTGGTGGCAAAACCCTTGTTAGCAAGCACAGCAGTCAGATGTTTTTTGTAGTTGATGATGAGGTTTGCGCACATGTCAGGTTGGAATTTTGGTCCACTCCTCTTTGTAGATCATAAAGATTTTGAGACTGTCGCTTGGCGACTTGGAACTTCAACTCCCTCCATAAGTTTTCTATTGGATTAAGGTCTGGAGACTGGCTAGGCCACTCCATGACCTTAATGTGCTTCTTTTTGAGCCACTCCTTTGTTGCCTTGGCTGTATGTTTTGGGTCATTGTCTTGTTGGAAAACCCAGCCACAATCCATTTTTAATGTCGGAGGGAAGGAGGTTGTCACTCATAATTTTATGGTACATGGCTCCATCCATTCTCCCATTGATGCAGTGAAGTAGTCCTGTGCCCTTAGCAGAGAAACACCCCCAAAACATGTTTCCATGCTTGACAGTGGGACGGTGTTCTTTGGGTCATAGGCAGCATTTCTCTTCCTCCAAACACGGCAAGTTTTGATTTAATGCCAAAGAGCTCAATTTTGTCTAAAATGACCACAGCACCTTCCCCGAATCACTCACACAATCATCCAGGAGTTCATTGACAAACTTCTGGCAAAGAGGTAGATATTAGATAGATAGATAGATATCTGTAAATAAATATATATATATATATATATATATATATATCTCTATCAGAGGAGAAATAAAAAGGTGCATGAGTGTATGGCTCTTGGACGACAAAGGTGGTGGGGGGGACGTGGGAAAGTGAAAGCCTAAAAATTGTCTGTGCGCTTAAAGGGTTAGCTTTTTCCTGAATGCATTAAGTTAAGCTGGTGATCCCTTATTGTACTGTATTGTTGTAATACTGACTGCTTGATCTTTTCTCATCTACCCATATAGATGACCGCTGCCTTAATTTCCATTGTGGTCAACTTTGGTGTGTCTATTGGTGGCATGGTGGTGGCAGTTACTGATATACAACGTTTATACTGGTTTGGAAATGAACAAGTCTGCGACAATCTGCTTGAGGCATCCACTAAGTACTACAACAGAACACCGCCTCCAAGATACTACAATGGATACGCGTCCTATAACTATGACCTGAGCACATGCAAAGATACAATCCATAGATCCAATGCAAGTGTTTGTTTTTGGTTAATACTTCTTATATTCACAAAAGTGCTGCTGTAATATATCTACTTGGGAATATCAGAAAATGTGTAATAACAATATGATATTTAGCACAAAAATTATCTGAATTTCACACCCAATTAAGTAATTATTTTGACCTATATCCTATTGACTATGTACTGTATTGCCAATATATTATGCAGTGCTGTTAAAAGTGATGCCACTCTCATCTTGTACAAACGCATATAATGAGACCAAATATATAGAAAGCAAATTGCCAACATATTAGTGTGTTTTTATTTTGGGGATCCCACAGGAAACCCACACAAATACAAGAAAGCCTTTAATCTGTGCTAACCACTGAGTCATCATGAGGCCCATAAATATGAGCGCGAGTCAGAAATGATCTACAAGTGATCAAATAGGTGGTGATCCGAACCAACAACTTGGTTCACGTGCATGCTTAATGTTGTCAGCAGTCTTGGGCAGGCGTCCAGCACCTTCTTCATGGCTGCCACTTGTAACCTTCCTTGATTTTCTCCATTCATACACACTTCTTCACAACAAAACACTTCTCTTCATACTGTGCACAACGTCTCCAATAAATATTGGCACCACTAACCCTTAGACCCTCCAAAAATCACTGCACGCTGCTGGTTTGTGCAAATTGCATGTGCGGCAGCCACACAAATGTACTGTGCCAGTAACCTGTCCTAACCTGCACCCCTGAGATGCGCCATAATCCACTTTATTATAAACTTGAGGCCTTCACATGAAATCCCCCCCATACGCCATAATTCTCCCCAAGTATAACACAGCAGGAAGCCATTCCTTTCCATGACCATTTATGATGTCATGTTTCAGAAAACGGTTAAGACGTTTCTCATATAGTTTTGTTTTTCCTTTCCAGCTATTACAAAGTTGCCTGATCTATATGAGCTTGCTGATTATGATCTTGGGTGTCTGCCTCGCCATTCTCTATATGGCCTGTAGAGCAAAGTCATGTTGCCGTTCTTGTAAACTGGAGGTAAGTGATCTGATGTCTCATTACTACTGTGGGGGGTGGGGCAATATCAATATAAATATCCCTTTACATTGGTGGGGGGGCTAACAATCTCTATATAGCCAATTGATTATCCAAAAGATAGCAGATCAAACTCTAGGGGTATATATATATTCATCTACTGCAGATCTACCAGTTCTGAGCTCTGTATAACCCCTCTCCACCACTGATTGACAGCTTTCTGTGTACACTGTGTCTAGGCACAAATATACTACCGTATATACTCGAGTATAAGCCGACCCCCTTAATTTTGCCACAAAAAACTGGGAAAACTTAATGACTCCAGTATAAGCGTAGGGTGGGAAATGGAGCAGCTACCAGTAAAAGTCAAAAGTAAAAATAGATACTAATAAAAGTAAAATTAATTGAGACATCAGTAGGTTAAGTGTTTTTGAATATCCATATTGAATCAGGAGCCCCATATAATGTTCCATAAAGTTTATGATGGCCCCATAAGATGCTCCATATTAAAATATGCCCCATATAATCCTGCATAAAGGTTAATAATGGCCCCATAAGATGCTCCATAAAGATATTTGCCCCATATAATGCTGCACAAACGTTGATTATAGCCCCATAAGATTCTCCATACAGACACTTACCCCATATAGTGCTGCACAAACGTTATGGCCCCATACAGACACTTGCACCATATAGTGCTGCACAAACGTTAAGGTCCCATAATATGCTCCATAAAGATAGATGCCCCATATAGTGCTGCACAAACATTATGGCCCCATAAGATGCTCCATACAAACACTTGCCCCATTTGCTGTTGCTGCGATAAAAAAAAAAATCACATACTCACCTCTCCGTCGCTCAGGCCCCCGGCACTTTCAATATTCACCTTTCCTCGTTCCGGCGCCGCTCCATCTTCAGCGTCTTCTGCACTGACGTTCAGGCAGAGGGCGCGCACTAACCACGTCATCGCGCCCTCTGACCTGAGCGTCACTGCAGAAGACGCTGAAGATGGAGCGGCGCCAGAACGAGGAGCAGGTGAATATTGCGCAGCGCTGCGCTCCCCTCCCCGTTATACTCACCTGCTCCTGGCGCGGTGCAGTCCTTGGTTCCCGTCGCCGCAGCTTCTTCCTGTACTGAGCGGTCACCGTTACCACTCATTAAGTAATGAATATGTGGCTCCACCCCTATGGGAGGTGGAGCCGCATATTCATTACTGTAATGAGCGGTACCATGTGACCACTCAGTACAGGAAGAAGCAGGGGAGCCAGGGACCGCACCAGGAGCAGGTGAGTATAATTAGACAGCCCCCGCTCCCCCTCCCCTGCCGACCTCTGGGTATGAGTGTAAGCTGAGAGGGGGACTTTCAGCCCAAAAAAATGGGCTGAAAATCTCGGCTTATATTACTCGAGTATATACGGTAATTAGTGTAGTTTTACAGAGTGGCCTAAATGGCAGAAGGTTTATTGATCCTCTAGTGATTTCCTGCTGATAAGTGATTTACATACTGCAGCGATGTCACTAAGTCTAGGTTCACATTAGCGTTTCTGTGCGCAGCGTATCATCTGCATCCGCAAACGCACGCTTACGCATGACGCAAAAAAAACCCGCTGCATTGTATGCGTCTTTTGCCTGTGTTTGCATTGTTTATGCGCATATTTCCAGGAGGGGACGTGTCCTAAGGGGCGTGTCTCAATCGGTTCCTGGACATGCGCAGTCCGAAGTAGGCGAACACATGCGTACACATGTCCTTGCTTACCAATGCGTTCCCATAGACAGTAATGCGTTTTTTTGACGCAATCATCCGCTTGTGGGCGACTGCGCAATATTTGATGGCTCAAAAAAATGCAACATGTTGCGTTCGCCGGACACCGCCGCAAACGACGCATCAGCATGCGAATGCGTGTCCCTGCGTACACCATGTTAAAGTTATGTACTCATGCGGATCATACGCTGCGCACAGACGCTAATGTGAACCTAGCTTTACTTACTGCAATCAGGTTCTCTGCCCTCTACATTATGCTACTGTCAGATTACACACCAGGAACCTGGTGACAGATTCCTTTTTAAAAAGCTGGCTTTACAAATGCATAAAATGTTAAAACTCTGAATTTTGAAAGCAAAAAGGGAAATTAGATTTCTCCTTCGCCACATTGGGGGACACCGGACCATGGGTGTTATGCTGCTGTCACTAGGAGGCTGTCACTAGGAGGCTGACACTAAGTTGAGACAAAAAGTTAGCTCCTCCCCTGCAGTATACACCCTCATGCTGGGTTCGAGAGACCCCAGTTCAAGCTTAGTGTCCGTAGGAGGCACACTGGATTTAACACTTTTTTACCGGACGAAGGGGTGATGGAACCTTTCAAGGCTCCGATCTCCCCGAACCAACAACAGGCGAGCACGGGAGTTTTACCTCTCCGTATCTTCTCCTGCGACGTGGGATGCCACTGCCTGAGCTGATTCTTTGGGGGCGACAGGCCCCTTTCAAGGGACCGATATCCCCCCCCCCCCCCCCTTACAGACGAGCACATGGAGTGTCCTCCACGTATCCTCTTCTGCAGCCAGGCCTATTGCCGGACATTCTGCCCTGCCCACCAGGTTTTACCCTCGGCTGTTCAGAGGCTCCTTTTCATTGTGGCGTCCGTGCAGCCCCCACTGCATCACCACTGAGAAAGCGGATGATGGAAGGAGGTGGACGGTTCCTCTCCACCCCCCTCTTATGGGGATGGTGGATAGAGGCTCCCCCAACCCTGCACCTTCCTAACCACCCTGGGCACAGCTAACCTGCTGCAAGCTGCTCTGCAATTCCCCTCCATTCGGGGTAAGTGCCACCTGGGGGGGGTCGGTCGTTCCGGAGGGCTCATTTCTCAGGGTCACCACAGGGCTACTATGCGCCGGCGCGCAGGGCCGAGGCCATAAATTTAGTCCCCGGCTTCGGCCTAGTGCGGGCCGCATCCCGATAGGCCCCGCCCACCTTTTGCATCATCCTGCGGCTCCGCCCCCGGACCTGGCTCTTCTCGCTCTCTGCGAGATTACCCTCCCAACCCCCGGCGGCCATCTTTTTTACACTGCACGCCGCAGCTCCATCCACCCTGCACGTGCCAGCGTTTTCCTTTCTGGACGCCGGTCGTCTCTTCCATCAGCGCCGCCTCATCTCCTTGCGGGACACAGGACCCGGGTAAGGAGACCGCATTAGGTGCTTCCCTGCAGCATTACCCTTGCTTCCATATTGTATAGACCCTGAGGACTAACGTTTTTTTCCTATTACTTATATTGGGGTACATCATGTCGCAGTCAAGGGCCAAAAAGACCACCAAGGTGCATACTACCTTTTTTACTGCGTGTACCACCTGCCAGGCTCCACTCCCTCGGCCTCAAAGTTCCCCTCTCTGCTCAGCCTGCGATGCCCAAGGTACCCAGGACCTCAGTGTATCTAGCCCCCCTTAGTGGGCCGCGTCACTGTCACAGTCCATGGATTCTTTAGCCAAAGCGATTAAATCCCTTCATGACCCCTCTGGGGAGCGGGGCACTCTTTTTCATGGATTAAGAGATCCATCCATAACAGGGGAATCGTCGGCCAGCAGGGGCCGCTCTCACCGGAAGGAGGCACGGTCATCCGTACTACTTCTCCTGAGCATTCACCACTTCATTCAGCCTCTGGTAGCTCCACTTCTCTCACCCTCTCCAGGGGCTCGTAGCGATCACGACTCTTGAGTATGAGTCTGATGCATCCTTAGATCCGGATGCTCCGGAGTTTAGATCTACTGTTGACTCCCTCATCGAGGCAGTCAGTCATGCGCTAAAAGTGGACGATGACCCTAATTCTGCTCCGGACCATTCAGTCTCCTTTACGAGAACCAAGCGTTCCCATAAGGTGTTCGCCTCTCACCCAGATTTCCTGGATATAGTCCGGCGACACAGGGAGCGTCCGGATAAGTGTTTTATGGGCAAAAAGGCCCTGGAATCGAAGTATCCCTTTTCCGCAGATCTTGTTAAAGATTGAACGGAACCTCCACTAGTCGATTCTCCGGTATCTCGCTTGGCTACCAAAACGCTCTTATCCGTACCTGATGGTGCTTCAATTAAAAATCCCACAGAACGCCAGCTAGATTCCCTAGTTTGCCCAGTGTACGAAGCCTCAGGTTCCTCTCCATCTCCTTCCTTCGCTGTGGCTTGGGTCACCAAAGCAATGGTTTTCTGGGCAGATACCCTTGCAAAATCCATTCAGGAACAGGAACTTCCGTCTGAGGCAGCAGACCTTGCCAAACAAATTGCCATGGCTGGAAATTATGTGATGTACGCGTCTTTAGACGCAGCGGACTGTGCAGCAACTGCGGCTTCAAACGCCATCACCATTAGGAGAGCTATTTGGCTTAGAGAGTGGCGCAGATTCCTCCTCAAAAAAGTCTCTGATTTCCCTTCCTTTTCAGAGCGGACGCCTCTTTGGAGAAAAATTAGACCACCTTATTTCCGATGCTACAGGAGGGAAGAGCAAGTTCCTCCCGCAACACAGGCCTAAAGCTGCCTTTCAGCGCCAACAATATTTTTGTTTTCGGCCTTTTCGCAGTAGCCAATTCTGGTCCAATTCCGCTGCCTCGTCCAGATCAGAACGATCCCCACGCACAGACAGAGACTCCCGACCTTCATACAGGCTGAATCAGTCCTGGCGAGGAAAGCCTAGGCAACCCAGAACCAGAGGGTCCAGGCCTGCCAGATTCCCTTCGCAATGACTCGGGGACTATTCCAGTCGACACCTCCAAAGTAGGCGGACGTCTGCTTCTTTTTCAACAAGACTGGCTTTCTGTCATCCACGACGAATGGGTCAGAGGTCTGGTGTCTTCTGGTTACAAAATAGAATTGTCCACCTCCCCTCCAGCACGGTTTTTCCCCTCTCGTCTCCCAAGTTCGGGGGCTCAATCTCGCACTCTTCACCGCGCCATCGAATCCCTCCGCCACAACGGGGTCATTGTTCCGGTCCCAGAGATTCAGAGGTTTTTACTCAAACCTCTTCGTCGTTCCGAAAAAGGACGGGACGGTGCCCCTATTTTGGACCTAAAGCTCCTAAACAAGTATGTAAAAGTTCGGCACTTCAGGATGGAGTTCCTCCGGTCAGTCATTTCCTCAATGGAGACAGGCGAGTTCCTAGCATCAATAGACATCAAAGATGCTTATCTTCATATCCCAATCTTCCCGCCACATCAAAAGTTCCTCCGTTTCGCCATCCAAGAGGACCACTTTCAATTCACGGCCTTACCCTTCGGCCTTGCCACTGCGCCCAGGGTATTCACAAAGGTCATGGCGGCTGTCATGGCCATTCTTCACTCTCGAGGAGTGGTCGTGTTGCCATACTTAGACGACCTCCTGATAAAAGGTCCGTCTTATCAGGCCTGCGAAGCAAGCGTCCGCATTACCATGGATTCTCTTTCGTGCCTGGGCTGGTTAATCAACTTGGACAAGTCCTCCCCCGTTCCTGCCCGACGAATCTCCTTCCTAGGCATGATCCTGGACACGTCAAAAGGACTGGTCTTGCTCCCTCGGTCCAAGGCCCAAGAGCTTCAGCAGGGAGCTCGGACGCTCTGTCCATTCGGTTTGCCATGAAGATCCTGGGGAAAATGGTGGCCACAATAGAAGCGATTCCCTTCGCTCAACTCCATCTCCGCCCCTTACAACAGGCTCTGCTGGACAATTGGGACAGGAGTCCCTTATCCCTCGATCGGCCATGTCCTCTGCCCCCACGGATCAGGCAAGCCCTCACATGGTGGACTCTGGGATCATCTCTCCTCCAGGGGAGGTCTTTTCTCCCAATCCGCTGGCTAGTGGTAACTACCGACGCCAGTCTCCTCGGTTGGGGAGCGGTGTTTCGACACCACACTGCCCAGGGGCGTTGGACAATTCGGGAGTTGAGGCTCCCTATAAACATCCTGGAGATTTGAGCGATCAGACTTGCCCTGAGACGTTTTCACTTCCTGCTCGCGGGTCACCCAATTCAAATTCAATCGGACAACGTCACAGCAGTGGCATATATAAACCATCAGGGGGGTACCCGCAGCAGGGCGGCGTTGCAGGAGGTCTCCCACATTCTCCGTTGGGCCGAGGCCAACCACTCCACCATTTCCACAGTGCACATTCCAGGCGTCGAGAACTGGGCGGCGGACTTTCTCAGCCGTCAGGGCCTCGCCTCGGGGGAGTGGGAACTCCATCCAGAGGTTTTCCGGCAAATCTGCCTTCGCTGGGGAACTCAGGACGTGGATCTGATGGCGTCCAGACTGAACGCCAAAGTTCCCAACTTCATAGCACGTTCTCGGGATCCCCAGGCCATCGGGGTGGACGCACTGATATTCCCGTGGCATCGGTTCCAACTCCCGTACGTGTTTCCTCCGCTTCCCTTACTGCCAAAGGTGATCCGAAAAATCAAGACGGAGGGGGTTCCGGTGATTCTTGTCGCCCCGGATTGGCCACGTCGCACATGGTACGTGGAGCTCGTTCAACTTGTATCAGACGTCCCCTGGCGGTTACCTGATCGTCCAGCTCTGCTCCGCCAAGGGCCGATCTACCACCAGAGCTCAGGGGCCCTACGTTTAACAGCGTGGCTGTTGAAACCTGGATTCTAACCCAAGCTGGTTTCTCCCAGCAGGTCATTCCCACCATGATAAGCGCTCGCAAAGCGTCTTCCGCTTGCATCTATCGCCGCACCTGGAAAACCTTCTTCTCATGGTGCAGGCTCCGAGGTCGCCCTCCGCTTGTTTTCTCAATCCCTACCATTTTGGATTTTCTACAGTCCGGCTTGGATTCCGGCCTGGCGCTCAGTTCCCTCATGGGTCAGATCTCAGCGTTATCTGTGTTGTTCCAACGTAAGATTGCTGCCAACTTGCAAGTCAGGACCTTCATTCAAGGGGTCTCCCACGTGGTACCCCCCTACAGAATGCCGTTCGAGACCTGGGATCTCAATTTGGTTCTGAGCGTTCTTCAGGAACCTCCATTTGAACCTCTGCAGGACGTCCCGCTAACTGTCCTCTCCTGGAAGGTTGCTTTCCTTGTGGCAGTAACATCTATCAGACGGGTCTCAGAGTTGGCCGCACTATCCTGCCGGGCACCTTTCCTTGCCTTCCACCAGGACAAGGTAGTCCTACGCCCATCTCCGGTTTTTCTCCCTAAGGTGGTTTCATCTTTTCACCTTAATGAAGATATCGTTCTTCCCTCCTTTTGCCCACAGCCAAAACACAGGGTCAAAAAGGCCCTTCACACCCTTGACGTGGTACGGGCCCTTAGGAGGTACATTTCCAGAACTGCTCCTTTCCGCAAATCGGACTCCCTCTTTGTGCTCCCGGAGGGTCACAGAAGGGGTTTAGCTGCGTCTAAGGCCACGATAGCCAGATGGATCCGTTCTGCTATTCAATCATCCTATCGGGTCAGGGGCAGTCCTATCCCTGTGGGGATTAGAGCACACCTCACTCGGTCGATGGGCGCTTCCTGGGCCATCCGGCACCAGGCAACGGCGGAGCAGGTTTGCAAGGCCGCAACGTGGTCTAGCCTGCATACTTTCACAAGACACTACAATGTCTACATTCAATCTTCTGCAGATGCGGCCCTTGGCAGACGTATTCTGCAAGCGGCCGTCGCGTATTTATAGTCAGATGGTACACGGAGTTATTTGGTTGTATTGTTTCCCACCCAGGGACTGCTTTGGGACGTCCCATGGTCCTGTGTCCCCCAATGTGGCGAAGGAGAAATAGGGATTTTTGTGTACTCACCGTAAAATCCTTTTCTCCGAGCCACTCATTGGGGAACACAGCACCCATCCTGTTAGGCTGTTCGGCTCATTACCTTTTTGGTTCTTGACTTTTTCTGACATGTTATACTCTGTTATGTAATATATTATTATTAATCTCCTACTGCTTTTGCAGTGAACTGGGTCTCTGGAAGCCAGCATGAGCGTGTATACTGCAGGGGAGGAGCTAACTCTTTTTGTCTCAACTTAGTGTCAGCCTCCTAGTGACAGCAGCATAACACCCATGGTCCTGTGTCCCCCAATGAGTGGCTCGGAGAAAAGGATTTTACGGTGAGTACACAAAAATCCCTATTTTTAATGGATATGTAACCAAAAATGTAGTCTTGGATACTGATACACTACAAAAACAAAACCGCAAAAAAAAGTCCACACAAAGTCCTTAAGGCTATATATTAATATGCAGGTGGACTAATACGCTATGGCCAATATACAAATTATACATACAGTTAATGCATACATGGTACACTACTGTGAAAGGGTTGATAAAGGTAGTCTAGTCTTCCTTCCTTGGCCCCTTTCCCCCACACTAAATAGTGTGCACAGGGATTCACAGTAGTTGGTATTCCAGTAAAATTGTGTGTGCATTATATGTATAAGTGTATGCACACCAGATCTGTGGAGTCCGTGTCAAATTTTGGAGGATCCAGTATAAAATGGACCAACTCTGACTTCTAAAATATACAGTAGGGAAAATAAGTATTTGATACATTGTCGGTTTTTCAAAGTTTTCCCACTTACAAAGAATGGAGAGATCTGTAATTTTTATTGTAGGAACACTTCAACTATGAGCAACAGAACCTAAAAAAAAATATCCAGAAAATCACATTGTATGATTTTTACATAATTAATTATCATTTTATTACATGAAATGGTTATTTATTACAATAGAAAAACAGAACATAATATTTGGTGCAGAAACCTTTGCAATTACAGAGATCAGACATTTCCTGTAGTTCTTGACCAAGTTTGCACACTGGAGCAGGGATTTTGGCGCCCTCCTCCATACAAATCTTTCAGGTTTTGGAGCTCTTGATGGGCAACATTAGAGGGAGCTGAAAACTCAAAGATTTTTCTATTGGGTTCACGTCTGGAGACCTTGAAATGCTTCTTACCAAGCCAATAGTTAGTTGCCCTGGCTGTGTGTATCGAGTTGAAAGACCCAGCCATGACCCGTCTTCAATGTTTTTACTGAGGGAAGGCGGTTGTTGGCCAAAATCTTGCGATACATGACCCCATCCATCCTCCCTTCAATACGGTGCAGTAGTCCTGTTACCTTAGTAGAAAAGCACCCCCAAAGTATGATGTTTCTCCCACCATGCTTCACAGTTGGTACTGTGTGTTTTTTGGGGTTGTATTCAACCTTCTTCCTCAAAACACGGTGAGTGGAGTTGATGTAAAAAAGTTCTATTTTCCCTTCCCCCATGACGGCACACCTGAGAGGGGATCCGCCCAGCCAGGACAGGAAACCCTACTGAAAATAAAAGGGCGGTACCTCTCTGTCGCTTCAGTTGGGTTTCCTGTCTTGACAGGGACCCTTGTGCTGAACACGGCGGTTTGACTTACCCAGGTCCCGTCCCGGCGTGGAAGAACAGGCAGCGCCTGTGCGTCGGAGGTTCGGGTCCTGGAGGCGCCGTCCGCAGGTCCCCCGGGTCGCTGCGTCCGTGCGGGCGTTGTGCAGCATGGTTGGAGGACCGGGTTCCTTCCATGGCTGCCAGGCCGCCCTCCCCTTTCTGCCGGCGTCCAGGCGCGGCGGCCGCTTCGGGGTCGCTCGTCTGACGTCACACGCCAGGCACGCTGGGAGTGGGCTTGCCCGTGTGACGTCAGGGGCGGGCTCCGGATCCAAGATGGCGGCGCCCATGAAGAAAACGCCGGCCAGTGAATGGAGACTCCTGCGGCATGGCAGAGAAGGGGAGGGGCCACTATTGGGCACCGGAGGAGGCGGGGAGTGCAGTGGTCCCCCCATAAAAGGGTGCTGGACCACAGAAGACGCGCTCATGTTCAAAACTTCACCATGGAAGTAGGACAACAGGAGCAGCAGCAGCAGCCGCCTTCACAGCAGCAGGAGCTCTCACCAGATGCCTTGCCGAGCCACCAGCATACCAGGAGCAGCCGCTCAAGTGGTAGAAACTGGTCGTTCCGTCCGGCAAGATTCGTCGGCGTCCAGGAGGGACGCTTCACGTGCATCTGTCCAGCCTCCAAAATCGGTATCCTTGATTGTCGGCGGTGGTGAGTGATCTACGTGAATGTATCCTTTATGGTAACAGGGTCCATTTTTCTGTTTTGATCACTAGGGGTCCAGGAAAGCTAGCGGTAAAACAAAGAACCGAGAGTGTGCCCTTTGTAAAGACCCGCTTGCAGTTCAGTATCAGAAGGATCTCTGTGCTAACTGCATTAGTAAGACTATACAAGAAGAAACCCCTAATTTCGCCACTAGCCTTAAAGCCATAATACAGGCTGAAATAAAAGACTCCTTGAAATTGGCCCTTAGCGAACTGAGAGGGAGAAGCCGTAAGGCGTCTACAGAGTCGGATGCCTCTCAGAGACGGGAGTCATAAAACATCCCAATCTCCCTCTACTTCCCCGGCCTCGGTCCACTCTTCAGATTCCTCCTCGGACAGTGATTCAGGAGGTCGTCCGTGCTTTCCAACTGAGGACGTGGACAAATTAGTCAAAGCAGTTAGGTCTGCAATGGGTCTTAAAGAGAAGACACCTAGGTCACTAGAGGATGTCATGTTTGGTGGCTTAGAAGAGAGGAGGAAATGCACGTTTCCAGTTAATGCAAAAATAAAAGCATTAATTGAGAGACTGGAAAAGACCTGAAAAAATGGGTTCTTTGCCCTCTTCATCCAAAAGAAGATATCCCTTTGAAGATAAAGACTCTGAACCCTGGGAAAAGATCCCAAAAATTGACGGAGCGGTAGCTAAATGTTTAAAAAGATCATCCCTTCCATTAGAAGACTCGGGTGTTCTTAAAGACCCGCTTGATAAAAAAGCAGATGGGTTTCTCAGACATATCTGGGAAGCCTCAGCGGGGGGCCTGAAGCCAGCAATCGCTGGAACATGTACGGCCCGCGCTCTAATGGTCTGGCTACAGCAGATAGAGGATCAGCTAAGAGACAAGGTACCCAGAACCGACATCCTTGCCAATATATCCTTAGTGCAAGGAGCAGCAGCCTTTTTAGCAGACTCTTCTGCGGATTCCGCAAGACTAACGGCCAGAGCAGCGAGCTTGTCTAATGCGGCAAGAAGAGCCCTCTGGCTCAAAGGTTGTCCGGGGGATTTGCCATCTAAACACAAGCTGTGCTCCATCCCATGTGATGGCCAACTTCTCTTTGGGAAAAAGCTTGAAGAGATCCTGGAACATGCAGGAGATAAAAAGAAAGTATTTCCCAATATCCCTAAAGAGTCCAAAAAACCCTTTTTTCGGAGGAGAAGATATAATAGAGGTCGCCCCCCAGGGGAAAGAAAAAACTGGGACTTTAGGGATAAGAGAGGCTCAGGCTATATGTTTAAAGGGCCCTCTACATCGGCCAAAAAATCCCCCCAATGACATTACGCCAGAAGTGGGAGGAAGACTCTCCCTCTTCTTTCCGGCCTGGGTAAATATCTCCCCCAGTACCTGGGTCATAAATATTATCAGAGACGGCCTCAAAATAAAATTCATCTGTCCACCCAGACGAAACTTTATAATAACTGCCCGAAGGAAGTCTCTGCAGGAACAATCTGCCCTAGAAACCGAAGTCTTGGGACTTATCCACAAAAAGGTTCTTCAGGAGGTTCCGGTTCGGGAGGAGGGAGAGGGGTTTTACTCCCCCCTCTTCTTAATCCAAAAACCGGATGGTTCTTGGAGAACTATTATAAACCTAAGAAAACTCAACCAATCCATAGAGAACTACTCTTTCAAGATGGAGTCTATAAATACGACCATAAAACTTCTTTTCCAACACTGCTTCATGGCAGTAATAGACTTGAAAGATGCATATTACCATATACCAATACATCCGGAATATCAGAAATACTTGAGAGTAGCTCTCTATATCCAGAATCAGATAAAGCATTATCAATACACAGCCCTTCCGTTCAGTCTGTCTACAGCTCCCAGGGTTTTCACCAAGGTGATGGTGGAAGTAATGTCGTACCTCCGGTCCCGGGATGTAGTCATTGTCCCATACCTGGACGATTTCCTTGTAATAGGAAGGTCAGAGTCCCACTGCACTCATCAAGTATCAGTGGTAACATCAACTCTAAGGGAGCTGGGTTGGATAATAACTATCCCCAAGTCCAGACTGCTGCCAGTAAAATCACAGTCCTTCCTGGGGTTAATACTGGACTCCGAACGTCAGCTCTGTCTCCTTCCAGAAAACAAAGTAGACAAAATAATAAACCTGGCCAGTACAGCAATACGCCAGCCAACAATGACTCTGAGAAAGGCAATGTCCCTTCTAGGCTCGTTAACATCGTGTATTCCGGCAGTAGAATGGGCACAATTCCACCTAAGACAACTACAGTGGGAAGTTCTCTCAGCTCAAAGACTGCTAAAAGGGCATTTAGAAGGAAATCTGTCTCTCCCTGGGCGTAAGGGATTCCCTAGTTTGGTGGACGGAAAAAAATCACCTGACAATGGGGGTCCGGTGGCAAAATCCGGTCATAGACATCATCACGACCGACGCAAGCGGTACAGGTTGGGGGGCTCACCTGAGGTCTCACTCTGTACAAGGGACCTGGTCCATACGAGAGAAAAACTATGGATCAAACGAAAAAGAGCTATGGGCAGTGGAGAAATCCCTAAGACATTTTCTTCCTTTACTTCGGGGTCGTCATACTCGAATCCTGACGGACAATCGAGCAGTAGTAGCGTATGTCAACAATCAGGGGGGGACGAGGTCCAAAGGCCTCATGCATGCATCAAATCTACTCTTTCAACTAGCAGAACAACACCTGTCATCTCTGTCGGCGTTGCACATCAAAGGCATAGAAAACACTCAAGCGGACTTCCTGAGTCGCAGAGGCTTAAGGCAGGGGGAATGGTCCTTAAACCTCCAGATATTTCAACAAATAGTCCAAGCCTGGGGCACACCAGAGATAGACTTGTTCGCCAACTCTCACAACAGAAAAGTCAGAAAGTTCTGCTCCTTGAATCCGAGAACATCCCTTCGCAGTAGATGCCCTACTGATACCTTTTTCTCTGGCCTACGCATTCCCCCCGATAGTGATGATTCCAGCTGTGATCAGAAAAATCAGAGAGGATCAGGCGAAAATCATCTTCATAGCTCCTTTTTGGCCAAGAAGACCATGGTTCTCCCTTCTAAGGCAGATGTCGGTAACAGACCCATGGATCCTGCCAGAGGTTCCGGACCTGCTAACCCAGGGCCCAGTGACCCACTCTCAGGTGAAGGGCTTCTGTTATGACCCCAATGGCGAGGGTCTCAGAGGAACGTGGAAGTCTGCAGAATACAAAAATCCAGCTCATAGGGCAGTGGTAACTGGGTTGACCATATATCTACTCCTAACGCCAACACTAGAAGTAGCCGGGGATCATTCCTACGTTGATTCTAGATGACACGCGCCAGCCGGAGAATCTAGCTACCCCTAGTAGAGGAAAACAAAGACCTTTCTTGCCTCCAGAGAAGGGGACCCCAAAGCTGGATAGAAGCCCCCCACAAATAATGACAGTGAGGTAAGAGGAAATGACAAACACAGAAATGAACCAGGTTTAGCACAGAGAGGCCCGCTTACTGATAGCAGAATAAAGAAAGGTAACTTATATGGTCAACAAAAACCCTATCAAAATCCACACTGGAAATTCAAGAACCCCCGAACTGTCTAACGGTCCGGGGGGAGAACACCAGCTCCCTAGAGCTTCCAGCAAAGGTCAGGATATAGATTAGGAACAAGCTGGACAAAAATACAAAACCAAAACAAATAGCAAAAAGCAAAAGGCAGACTTAGCTGATGTAACTGGAACCAGGATCAGTAGACAAGAGCACAGCAGACTAGCTCTGATAACTACGTTGCCAGGCATTGAACTGAAGGTCCAGGGAGCTTATATAGCAACACCCCTAACTAACGACCCAGGTGCGGATAAAAGGAATGACAGAAAAACCAGAGTCAAAAAACTAGTAACCACTAGAGGGAGCAAAAAGCAAATTCACAACAGGCTTCCATCTCGCAGCCTGGAATTTGAGAGGGCGTTACTAAGTCGCCAAGGATTCTCTCCAGGGTTAATCTCCACCCTGTTGAAAAGCAGAAAACCCATAACCTCTAGGATCTATGGTAGGACATGGAAAAAATTCCTCGACTTCCTGGGTGAACCATTGGGGGAGGTGGCTCCAATAGGTCCTATCCTAGAGTTTCTGCAAGCAGGATTACATCTTGGGTTAGCAACCAGCACCCTTAAAGTTCAGGTTTCAGCCTTGGGGGCCCTATATAATTGTAATCTTGCCTCAAATAGATGGGTCTCGCGATTTATAAATTCTTGTAGTAGATCTTGGCCGGTCATTATCCCAAAAATCCCTCCTTGGGATCTAAATTTGGTCTTAGAAGCCCTGACTAAACAGCCCTTTGAGCCTTTGCAGGAGTTATCACCTAAGTTACTTACCCTTAAAACAGTTCTACTAGTAGCCTTAACATCGGCACGTAGGGTAAGTGATTTACAGGCCCTGTCAATATGTCCTCCTTATACTCAGGTTTTTGATGACAGGATTGTTCTAAGACCAGACCCGGCTTATCTCCCCAAGGTGGTTCAAAAGTTCCATAGGAGTCAAGAGATTACTTTACCTTCATTCTGTAGTAATCCTAAAAATCCAGGGGAACAAAAGTTCCACATGTTAGATGTGAGAAGATCTATGTTATAATACATATCTATGACTAGTCAGTGGAGGAAAGACCAAACCCTATTCGTAGCCTTTCAGGGTAGCAAAAGAGGGTGCGGGGTAGCTAAAAGTACAATTGCTAGATGGATCAGGGAGGCCATTAGTTTATCCTACTCTGCGGGTGGCACTCCGGTTCCTGAAGGCATCAAGGCTCACTCCACCAGAGCCATGGCTACCTCCTGGGCAGAAAAGGCTGAGGTATCAATTGATCAAATTTGTAAGGCCGCTACCTGGTCCTCACCCTCAACCTTTTTCAAGCACTACCGGCTAGATCTTTCTTCCTCTGCTGACCTAACCTTTGGTAGAAGGGTGCTACAAGCGGTGGTCCCTCCCTAAGGTTTCATTCTACAAAATTCTCTCAGGTGTGCCGTCATGGGGGAAGGGAAAACACCAAGGTTACTTACGGGTAGCCGTTTTTTCCGGAGCCCATGACGGCACCCGTATATTCCCCCCCCCTTTTCACCCTTTCGGTGTGCACTATTGTTTTGGGTGTGTTTAGTTAATATAATGTGGTGTTGGATTGCCATGTGTACTAACCAGGGGGGCCTCTCATGCTCTGAAAACCAACTGAAGCGACAGAGAGGTACCGCCCTTTTATTTTCAGTAGGGTTTCCTGTCCTGGCTGGGCGGATCCCCTCTCAGGTGTGCAGTCATGGGCTCCGGAAAAACCGGCTACCCGTAAGTAACCTTGGTGTTTTGTTCTCGTCTGATCAGATGACCTTCTCCCATGCCTTCTCTGGATCATTCATATGGTCATTAGTGAACTTCAAACGGAGATGTGCTGGCGTGACCAGGGGGACCTTGCGTGCCCTGCAGGATTTTAATCCATGATGGCGTAGTGTGTTACTAGCTGTAATGTTTGAGACTGGGGTCTCAGCTCTCTTCAGGTCATTGACCAGGCTCTTCCATGTAGTTCTGGTCTGATTCCTGACATTTCTCAGAATCCTCCTTACCCTGCTGATCTGCTACATACATGGTCGTGTGCTCGCCTACAACCCTTTTGGGTGAAGGTGCTTAACTTGATCCAGGAGGTGACAGGAGTAGATGTGGTGCATAACCCGTTGTCTTGCCTTTTGGGCTGTATGGATGATATTGCTACGGATGAATGTGGAAGGCTGACTATCGCAAGATTGTTGTATGCTGTGAGAAAGCTTATCGCAATGCACTGGTTGGATGAAAAACCGCCAGGGAAAAAGGAATTTATCAACAAGATAAATTTTATTGTCCTTATGGAAAGAAATATATACAGTAAGAGAGGTCAGAATACAGAATTTTGAAAATGTGTGGGGTGGATGTATGGATGGATTACCCAGGTGTGGCGTCTGCTGAGTTATTGCAAAGTAGAATGGGTGTTGTGTAGTTGATTCTGGGGGGACTCCTACATATACAGGCGTGTTTTTTTAAAGCTTGTTATCTTTTCTCAAGAGGTGATGCTGAAAATATATTATCAGGTCATGTATCTAATGTACGGTATTTGTCTGGAAATTGTATCGGACTGTGTTAATGGCGTGTCATATGCTTTAATAAAAAATACATGATTTAAAAAGAATCCTCCTTCCCTCACGAGGCAAGATCTTGCATGGAGCCCCAGACTGAGGAAGATTGACAGTCATCTTGCGTTTCTTCCATTTTCTTATAATTGTGCCAACAGTTGTTGCCTTCTCACTAAACTGCTTGCCTATTGTCCTGTAGCCCATCCCAGCCTTGTGCAGTTCTACAATTTTGTCTTTGACGTCCTTAAACAGTTCTTTGGTCTTGGCCATGATGGAGAGGTTGGTGTGTGATTATGTGCCTTTCCATCACTGTTTCACCTAGCTGTGGTGTGTTTTTTTTTTTTTTTTTCCTGCACATGTAATAAACAAGAAATAACTTTTGCAAATTATATCAGTGTTTGAGTGTGGCTGTTTCCTTAGCATCCTCAGTAGTGAGGCAGTGCTGTGGAGTCAGGGAAATTCAGGAGTCGGAGGTTTGGTTTACCGACTCCACAGCCCTGACACACTCGCACACGGTGAAATAGGTATTGAACACCTCACCACCAAATATTGACATGAAATTCCCACCAGATGTCTGTAACAACTCATCCAATACATACAGCCACAGAAATCAAACCACAGATGCCCATAAATTAAGTTTCTCCCTCGCCTCATTGGGGGACACAGGACCGTGGGTGTATGCTGTTGCCATTAGGAGGCTGACACTAAGTTAATACAAAGAAAGTTAGCTCCTCCTCTGCAGTATGCACCCTCCTGCTAGCTCCCAGAGAACTAATTCTAAATAGCAAGAGCACAAAAAGAGGATTCGGAGATCCTACAAAAATTAGAAAAAACAGCAAAACAAGGCAGAGATGCTTACCTGCCTAGGCCTCCAAACAAATGCACTATCAGGATGCAGTGGACCCATGTGGTTAAGATAGAAAAAACACAGGTGCGGCATAACCGATGAGGCAGCCACTCACGACCTGCCAAACTAATGGAGGGGGTGGCTGCTTGGCACATTGCTGCACATAAAAGACTTGTATGTGGCGCTGTTCACACTATGGAGATGCACAGCATCCAGGCAGGCCTAGTAGTGACACCCTTCTATTAGATCAGGCGGGCCTGCCCAGCGCTAACCAAATGCACTCCATGTGAACAGACACCACAGTTTACAAGACAAAAATGGGCCCAACTGCACCCCGGAAAAAAAGTGCAAAAAACACATAAAAAAAAAATTGTGAGGTATTAGTTGATATTTTGGCCAAAATACGGAAGCTCATGACCCGCGTGCTGCACCTGTGTTTTTTCTATCTTAACCACATGGGTCCACTGCATCCTGATACTGCATTTGTTTGGAGGCCTAGGCAGGTAAGCATCTCTACCTTGTTTTGCTGGGGTTTTTTTTAGCTCCCAGAGAACCAGTTCTTTCTTAGGAGGCACACGGGTCCGGTTTCGGACCAAAAACTTTATTTTAATTTTTACTTGGATGAAGGGGCGATGGATCCTTTCAAGGATCCAATCTCCCCAAACCAACGACAGGCGAGAACGTGGAGTGTCGCCTCTCTGTACTCTCTTCTGCGATGTGGGACGCCATGCCTGAGCTGATTTTTAGGGGCGACGGGTCCCTTTAAAGGACACCGATCTCCCCACACCATCAACAGACGAGAACATGGAGCATCGCCTCCATGTACCCTCTTCTGCTGCCAGGCCTAATGCCGGACAACCAGCCCTGTCCACCCAGAGGGATCAGTCCCCTTGGATTCACAGAGCCGTGCGACCACCACTGCTTCACCACTGTTTAGCGGATGAAGCAAGGAGGTGGACGGTCCCTCTCCATCTCCCTATGAAAGGGAGAGTGGATTGAGGGTTTCTTCCCCTTTATCCCTGCACCGCCCAGAGCAAGCAGCAGCAGGAAATACCGGAGGTACCTGCAACATCCTTCTGACACAGGATTCTCCCGGCAGCCTCTCCGGGTAAGCACTGAGGAAAGGAGGGCTCCGAGCAGGTCTAAGCAATGCTCACGACATTACTGGCAGGGGACACATTCCTCTTATTTTCGGTGGCAGTTGGCCTTAGGAGAAAAAAATTTAGCTACCAGCCTCAGTCTTGTGTAGGCTGCAGCCAGAGACTCCGCCCCCCCATCTCACCCTCCAGCGGCTCCTCCCACTTTTTCCGGAGCTTCTCGTCCCGGACAAGAGGCGCCCTTGTAATCTCAGCGGCTATCGTTCTGCTCCCACTGTCGCACGCTGACATCAGGAAGCGCCTGCTTGTCAGTGAACATATGCTCAGGACAGCGCTGATTGTCTCTGAGACTCGCGCTGCACAGCTGGGACACAGGACCTGGGTAAGGGAGTGCTGAACTCTCTATCTCTTTCACCTCTGCTGTATCCTATCTTTTTTTTTTTTTTTTAAGAGGCACATAGGGGTACATCATGTCCCAGCCTCAGGCTCCTAAGAAATCTCATAAGACTGACAGTCTTTTTCACTTCGTGTAACTCCTGCCAGTCTGCGTTTCCTAAAGCACAGAGTTCGCCACTCTGTAAAACCTGTGACCCCCAAATGCGCTCAGGAGCCCCCCGCTGCCATTGAACCCAGTGTACCTAGCCCCCCTGAGTGGGTTTCGTCTGTCGCAATCCATGACTTCTCTGGCCAAAGCACTTGAATACTTCACTGTCCCTTTTGGGGATCGCGGTGTTTGCACGTCTGACGTAGGGGGTCCCTCCCCTACACGGGAACCGCCGGCTAGCAGGGGCCGCTCACAATCTAGAGTCTTACAAGCATCCAGAAAACAGATCCGTAGTACATCTCCCAGGCATTCACGCACCCTGGTGTCCGTGAGTTCCGTTTCTCGCGCTCCCTCTCCAGACCTTTGTAGCGAAGACGATTGAGTATGAATCGGACGCCTCCTTGGATCCGGATTCGCCAGATTTTCAGAAAATGGTGGATTCTCTGATTGAGGCAATCAGCCAGACTCTGAAGGTTGATGAAGACTCCAACTCTGTGCCAGATCACGCTGTGCATTTTAACACCCTCATAAAACATTTGCCATTCACCCGGAGAGTTTCGGGACATAATTAATCGGCACAGGGAGCGACCAGATAAGCTTTTCACAGGTCAAAAACCTCTTGAGGCGAAGTACCCTTTTTCAGCCAATCAGAGGAAAGATTGGTCTGAATCCCCTGTAGTATCTCGCTTGGCATCCAAAACCCTTCTATCCATCTTTTAAAAATCCCACAGACCGCAAGATTGAAAATTTGGCTCGATCTGTCTTCGAGGCCTCAGGTGCGGCTCTCTATCCTGTTGTGAATTCTGCTCTTTGGCTCCCTCCGGTGGTTGTTGGTGGTAGTGCAGTTGTCTTGGGGTTGTAATCCGGGCAGGTGTTTCTGCTGATTGCAGCTCTATTAGGTATTTAGGTGTGCAGGCTCCATGAGTCAGTGCCAGTTGTCCATTGTACTTGGAGGGATTGCATCTCTCTCTGGCTCCTCATGCCATGCTGCCAATTCAGATAAGATAAGTGTCTGGTTTTTTTGTCTCTGTGCACACATGCAGTGTGCTTTGCAATTCAGTGCAATTTATTGTGTTTTTGTCCAGCTTAGACTTTGTTTGGATTTTTCAGTCATGCTGGATTCTCAGGAGATGCAGATATACTTTCTAGGTCTTTAGTTAGATGTGGAATATTTGTATTATCTGCTGTGGATATTTTTAGGATTTTAATACTGACCGCTTAGAATTCTGTCCTATCCTTTTCTATTTAGCTAGAAGTGCCTCTTTTGCTAAATCCTGTTTTTCTGCCTGCGTGTGTCTTTCCTCTTATACTCACAGTCAATATTTGTGGGGGGCTGCCTATCCTTTGGGGTTCTGCTGAGGCAAGATAGAATTCCCATTTCCATCTATAGGGGTATTTAGTTCTCCGGCTGTGTCGAGGTGTCTAGGACGTGTTGGGTACATCCCACGGCTACTTCTAGTTGCGGTGTTAGTTTAGGGTTTGCGGTCAGTACAGGTACCACCTACTCCTGAGAAAGTCTCTCATGCGGCTCCAAGGTCACCAGATCATAACACTATCCCTCCTTTGCTGCAGCTTGGGTAGCTAAATCAATGGTTTCCTGGTCGGAGACCTTGGCTAATTCCATTCAGAGCAGTAATCTTCCTCCGGAGGCAGCGCATGGCTAGCCAGATTTCTCAGGCAGAAGATTACCTGGTACATGCTTCTTTAGATTCGGCCAACTGTGGTGCTCTCTCAGCGGCAAATGCCAAAACGATCAGAAGGACCTTATGACTCAGAGAATGGAAAGCGGATTCTGCATCAACGTCTGACATCCCTCCCCAGAGCAAATTTCTTCCCCAGCAAAGGCTTAGGCAAGAAATCCGTTTCCGACTCTTTCGTGCCAATCCGAGTTAGTCCACTACTTCTTCAGGATCAGGACTTTCACCACGTAGGCACAGAGGACCTCAGGCATCCTATAGGTCCAATCAGCAGTGGAAGGGTCAGGTCAAACAGTCTGGATCTAAAGGATCTAGGACTCAAATTTTCCACTCAATGACTCCTGCCGTTATCCGGTCGACAGCAGCAGGGCGGGCGCCTACTTCTGTTCCAACAGGTCTGGCTCTCGGTTGTTCGCGACAAGTAGGTCAGAGACTTGATGTCTTCTGGATACAAAATTGAGTTTTCTTCGCAATCCCCCCCCCCCCCCCCCCAGCACGTTTCTTCCCCTCCTGGCTTCCAACCTCAAAGGCAAAAGCTTTTTCTTTTTCCCAAGCCATAGATTCTTTGCGTCACGATGGCATCATTGTCCTGGTTCCGGAAAACGAATGGTTCGAGAGGGATTCTACTCCAAAGTATTTGTTGTCACCAAAAAAGGACGGAAAAGTGAGACCCCATACTATGCCTCAAACTTCTAAACAGGTTTGTCAATGTCCGTCATTTCCACATGGAATCTCTGCGTTCGGTCATTACGTCTTTGGATAAAGGGGAGTTTCTAGTATCTGTCGATATTAGAGATGCTTACCTGCATATCCCGATTTTTATTTTTTTTTATTTTTATTTTTTTTTAATTATTATTTTGTTGTTTTTTCCCTCCGCACCAAAAATTCCTGCATTTTGCCATTCGCGACCAGCATTTTCAGTTCACAGCCTAGCCCTTCGGCCTCGCTACCGCTCCCAGAGTGTTCACAAAGGTCATGGCGGCCGTCATGTCCATCTTGCACTCTTGGGGCGTGGTCGCCCTGCCCTATCTGGACGACCTACTAGTCAAGGGTCGGTCTTTCCACAACTGCGTGGTTCCATTCGCATCACTTGAGATGCCCTCTCACCTGGGCTGGCTGATAAACTTAACCAAGTCTTCCCTACCCCCCCCCCTACTCCAGCCCAGCAGATATCCTTCCTGGGTATGACCCTGGACGCCTCTCGAGGGTTGATGAAACTCCCTCGAGACAAGGTCCTAGCCCTTCAGCAAGGAGCCTGCGCTCTTTTTAAGTCTTCACCTCATTCCATCCGGTTTGCTATGAGAGTACTGGGAAAAATGGTAGCAGCAACGGAAGGGGTTCCTTTCGCACAGAGGCATTTCCGTCCCTTACAGCATGCTCTGCTAGCGGCTTGGGACGGGAACCCATTCTCCCGGAGAGTCAGGCAGACTCTAAAATAGTGGACATTGAGCCCTTCCCTCAACCAGGGGAAATCCTTTCTCCCGGTTCAATGGCTAGTGGTCATCACCACACTGCTCAGGGCCACTGGTTGTCTCGGGAATCGGAACTTCCAATCAATGTCCTTGAAATCTGAGCAATATGGCTAGCGCTGCTGCAGTTTCATTATCTCCTAGCGGGTTACCCCATCCGAATTCAATCCGACAACGCCACGGCTGTGGCATACAATCAATCATCAAGAGGGTACCTGCAGCAGAGCAGCCATGGGCGAAGTATCCCACATTCTTCGATGGGCAGATAGGAACCACTCGGCAATTTCAGCAGTGCATATACCAGGTGTGGAAAACTAGGCGGCAGACTTTCTCAGCCATCAGGATCTCGCCTCTAGGGAGTGGGAACTTGATCGGCAGTTTTCCAACAGATCTGCCTTCGTTGGGGCTCCCAGGATGTGGATCTTTTGGCATCCAGACTGAACATCAAAGTTTCCAGGTTCATAGCTCGGTCTCGAGATCCAAAAGCCATCGGAGTGGGTGCTCTGGTTCTTCCGTGGCACCAATTCTGGCTTCCAAACATTTTTTTTTTTTTTTTTTTTTCTCCACTGCCGCTTCTTCCGAGACTCCTCAGGAAGATCAAAACGGAAGTGATCCTGGTCACTCTGGAGTTGGTGCACCTCATTGCCGACGTACCCTGGCGACTGCCAGATCATCCAGATCTGCTCTCCCAGGGGACGATTTACCACCAGACCTCAGCGGCCCTGTGTTTAACGCCTTCATGACCCCCGCTTTTTCGTTTTTCTCTTCCCTTCTTCCCAGAGCCATAAATTATTTATTTTACTTTTTTTCAGTCAATATTGCCATGTGAGGGCTTATTTTTGGCAGGACGAGATGTACTTTTGAAAGACCTCATTGGTTTTAGCATGTCATGTACTCGAAAACGGGAAACAAATTCCAAGTGTGGTGAAATTGCAAAGTTGTTGTTTTTTTTGTTTGGGTTTTTCTAGGTTCATAAAATGCTAAAACTGACCTGCCGGTATGATTTTCCAGGTCATTACGAGTTCATAGACACCAAACATGTCCAGGCTTATCTAAGTGGTGAAAAAAAATATCAAAGTTTGCTAAAAAAAAAAAAAAATCGCCATTTCCGATACCCGTAGCTTCTCCATTTTTCGTGATCTGGGGCTGTTCAAAACAGCTGCCATGTCCCGGCTTTGATGCGGGCATCAAAGGAAGCCCGCATCAAAGGAAGAGATGCGACCTCCGCTGTACTAGTACGGCGGAGGTCGGTAAGGGGTTAAAAACATTTTTTTTAAATTGTGGCATGCTTCAATAACCTCCATGGGAGGCTAGAAGCTGCGATTTCGCAATCGCTTCTGCTACATAGAGGCAATGCTCAGATTGCCCCTATGCAGCAGAATTGCTTCAAATTGCTTCATTGCCATGAGCGCCGACCACAGGGTAGCGCTCATGGCAATCTGGCATCAACATCCATAGAGGTCTCAAGGAGACCTCTGGTTGTTATGCCGACGACCAATAACTCCCGATCACGTGACGGGGGTCAGCGGTGCGCATATTTTCGGCCCGATGGCCGGAAGCCTGTGTTTGAATGCTGCTTGTCAGCTTAACTAGTTAATAGGTGCGGGTGGATTGCGATTCCATCCGAGCCTGTTGTGGGCACATGTCAGCTGTTCAAAATGGCTGACATGTCCCGTCTTTGATGCGCGCTCACCGCCGGAGCCCACATCAAAGCGGGGGTTCTGCCCTTGGATGTACTATTCCATCCAAGGGCAGAAAGGGGTTTATGGCTTGGCCGTCAAAGCCTGGATTCTCACCCAGGCTGGTTTTTCACAACAGGTAGTGTCCACGATGATCATTGCTCGTAAGCCCGTGTCAGTACGCATTTATCATCGTACCTGGAAGACATTTTTTGCTTGGTGTAAGGATCGTGGACGTCTTCATCTCGTCTCCTCTATTCCCACCATTTTAGAGTTCCCACAGACCGGTCTGGACTCAGGACTGGCACTCAGCTTGGTCAGGGGCCAGGTATCCGCCTTATCGGTCTTATTCCAAAGGAGGATTGTGACAAAACTTCAAGTGAAGACGTTTATTCAGGGGGTTACTCATGTACTAGGCAGCTGTTACGTGAAGCCTGATGTTTTCTGTTGTTCCCACCCAGGGACTGCTTTGGGATGTCCCACGGTCCTGTGTCCCCCTAAAGAGAAACAGGGATTTTTGTGTACTCACCGTAAAATCCTTTTCTCCTAGCCACTCACTGGGGGACATGGCACCCACCTTTTTAGCCTAATGGCTGGTGTTTTTCGTTAGTTTGACATGTACTTTTATATGTTGTTGTTCTATTGCTTTTGCACCGAACTGGTTCTCTAGGAGCCAGCATGAGGGTGTATACTGCAGAGGAAGAGCTTAACTGTCTTTGTATTAACGTAGTGTCAACCTCCTAGCGGCAACAGCATACATGCATGGTCCTGTGTCCCCCAATGAGTGGCTCGGAGAGTAGGATTTTACGGTGAGTACTCAAAAATCCCTGTTTTGTAATAATGAGAAATAACACATGGAAACCTTATTGGACACTCTATTAATTTTAATTAATACCCTATAAAAAAAAGCCTTTCTTCGTAATAAAAGCTTCACAATGCCTCCTGTATGGTGAAACTATCCGCATACATTGCTCAGGTATGATTTTTGCCCATTCTTCCACACAAACGCTTCTCAAATCCTGAAGGTTCTGTGGACTCTTTCTATGAACTCTGATGTTTAGTTCCTTCCATACATTGTCTGTTGGATTTAAGTCTGCTAGAATTGCCCAGCCAATCAACAGTTTATTTTCTTTCTCTTAAACCAATCAAGAGTTTCCTGGGCTGTGCGTTTAGGATTATCGTTTTGCTGAAATGTCCACCCTCGTTTCATCTTCATCATCCTGGTAGATTGCAGCAGATTTTTATGAAGAATGTCTGTATATCTGTCGATTCATCCTTCCTTCAATCATATAAAGTTTGCCAGTGCTGTATGCTGAAAAACTGCCCCACATCATGATGTTCGCACCTCCAAACTTCACTGTTGGTATTGGTTTTTTGGGGTGATATGATGTGCCTTTTGGCCTCCAAAGATGGTGCCTCATCTGAGCAAACTTTGAATGCACTTAAACATGATTTTCTATTCGCCACGACAGCACCCACTGAGAGAGGGGATCCGCCCCTAGGAACAGGAAACCTACAGAGAGATAAAAGGGGCGGCCCCCCCTCGCTCCTCAGTTGGTTTCCTGTTCCTAAAGGGGAACCTACAGAGAAGACTCTCTGAAGCTAATTGCAAGAGGAAAACTTGCCTGGATGCCGCCTGTGCGTCTCTGCTGAGCAACAGGGGCTCCAGAGTGAGTGAACAGAGTCGGGCGTTCCTGCTGGTTCCCCCCTCATCTGTTTTCAGTCGGTGGAGGACAACGATCTCCCTACTGGGACATCGTTGTAAGGGATGGCCGGTGATGCGGTGTGCCTGGGCTAACCGAAAATACCTGAAGGAAGCAGGTTTCCGGACCCGGGTGGCGATACCCTCTGAAGGATGGAGTGGTCATCAGCTGTTTCCCCAGTCCCTCAGGTATGATGGCGACGTGGGTAGTGATAGCGCTGGAAAGCCGGCCGGCTGCGACGCCGGCGCATGCGCAGTAGAGCCGTATCCCGGAAGTGAATCCCTGCCCCCAGGAGGTCGGCAGTCTATTTCCGGGGGAACCGCCATATTGGTTTTCTCCATGCCCCCTGACGCTGCACCGATGTTTCAGGTAAAAAAAAAAAAAAAAAAAGAGGAAGGGGGAGTGTGTGTGTCCTGCACTATAAAAGGCACAGGAGCAGGGACAGACAGCGCGCTATCATGTCGTCCCAGGAGGAAGTCTCTGTGCGCCCTATGGAGGACCTACTGATTGCCAGTAGTGATGCCAGAAATAAGAATGGTGGACACTCAAAGAGGAGTGATTCCACTGTGAAATCAGGAGGGAGGTCATCCCGTTCCACACCCCAGGCCAGGCAAACCCAGCAACCGGTAGATACAGGTGCTTTTGGGTGAGTGTTCCATAGCTTCAAGAAAGCTTATAAGTATTTCCTCTGCTTATGTTTTAGGCAAAGAGGACGGGGAAAACAAAGCATAAACAGTGTGCGATATGTACTGAGCCTCTGCCCGACTCTTACCTCAAAAAGCTGTGTCAGGCCTGTATAACCAACACCTTGCAGCAGGAGGAGTCTGTAAAAATGAATGACATACGGCTTATAATTCGTGAGGAACTGCAGTCGTTAGGAGGGGGCCCCTCTGTTAATGTGGAAAAGAGGAGTAGGAGAAGGTCATCACCTAAAGCTGACACGTCAGCAGAGAGTGGAGAGGTGGATTCGGATGTGTCTCAGTCGTCTGAATCATCAGGGGAACAGGATTATGTCTGTTTTCCTACTGACGGTGTCAATAACTTAATAAAGTCAGTGAGAAGTACGATGGGGTTGACTGAGTCAAAAGAACCCCAAACGCCTCAGGAACTTATGTTCGCTGGTCTTTCTCAACGGAAGGGCCAGGTGTTTCCCGTAAATCAGGCCATAAAAGACCTCGTCAAAAAGGAATGGGGCAAACGGCAAAAAGGGTTTGTGCCAATACCCTGTAAGAGACGCTACCCCTTTGATGACGAGGATATGGATTCCTGGGCCAAAGTACCTAAAGTCGATGCAGCAGTAGCATCTACATCTCGCCGTTCCTCTTTACCTGTGGAGGATGCAGGTTCCTTATCCGATCCTATGGATAGGAAATCGGATGCACTCCTTAAAAAATCATGGGAGGCCTGTGTTACTGCTTTCAAGCCAGCAATCTCAGCCACGTGTACCAGTAGGTCTATGCTGGTTTGGTTAGAGCAGCTGGACCAAAATATCAGAAATGGGGTTTCTAGAGAAAAATTACGTGCATCAATTCCCTTGATAAAAGGTGCTGCGGCATTTATATCCGATGCCTCCGTGGATTCTCTCCGCCTGGCGGCCAGAACTGCCAGCCTCTCCAATACTGCTCGCCGAGCTTTATGGCTAAAAAACTGGAAGGGTGATGCCCAGTCTAGATCCAAATTATGTGCCATACCCTGTCAGGGTGAGTACCTCTTTGGAAGTGTGTTGGATGAAATCCTCACTAAGGCGGGTGAGCGAAAGAAGGGCTTCCCTAATCCATTTGTTCCTTCTTACAGAAGGGCATTCAGGAAGCCATCATTTGGCAGAAAGGGAGGCTTTAAAGAATGGAGGAACAAAGAGTTCAGGCAGAAGGGCAATTTGTTCAATAAACGTCCCTTCAAACCAGCTGAAAAATTCCGGGAACCCTATTCCACCAGTGGGCGGTAGACTTCTAGGATTCAAAAATCAATGGAATAAAATAACTGTTAATCCATGGGCCTTGAAATTAATATCCTCAGGCCTCACTCTAGACTTTATTCGTAAACCTCCGGATTCCTTCCTGCTCACCTCCCTAAAATCCAGACTGCAACAGGAGGCACTGGAGATAGAAATTAAGTCCCTTCTTGCCAAACGGGTTTTGATAGACGTCCCGTCATCTCAAACAGGGTTGGGGTTCTACTCCCCCTTGTTTCTGATTACTAAGCCTGACGGATCCTATAGAACCATATTTAATCTGAGAAGACTAAACACGTTCATAAGACCCGTAACATTTAAAATGGAATCTGTTCGGTCAGCTATTAAAAATCTGTTCCCAAACTGTTACATGGTAGTACTGGATCTTAAGGATGCGTATTACCATCTTCCTATACACCAGTCACACCAGCAGTTTCTTCGGGTAGCAGTAGTTATAGACGGGCAAATTCGTCATTTACAATATAGGGCAATGCCCTTTGGCCTGTCCATGGCCCCTAGGGTCTTTACTAAATTGCTGTTGGAGGTAATGTCTTTTCTGCGGTTAAAAGACACTCTGGTCATTCCATATCTGGATGACTTACTAATTGTTGGAAAAAACTCCTTACAGTGTGAACAAAGGTTGGAGGAGGTGGCGTTTTCCTTACAAACGCTGGGCTGGATTGTCAACTGGGAAAAATCCAGACTCCAACCCGTCACTTGTCAGAGATTCCTAGGACTCCTTCTGGATTCAGTGGACCAAATTTGTCGGTTACCTGATGATAAGAAGTCTTCTATTGTTGGCAAAGTAAGCCTGGCAATCAAAAAACGTAGCATGTCTCTGAGAAATGCCATGTCATTACTGGGTTCATTGTCATCTTGTATCCCTGCGGTTAAATGGGGGCAATTCCATACCAGGCAGCTCCAGAAATTTATATTGCAGGAGGACATTAAAAATAAAGGACATTTGGACCGAACAATTTATTTATCATCAGAGGTAGTACACTCCCTTACATGGTGGTTAGATTGGGGAAATTTATCAGAGGGGGTACCTTGGGTCATCACCCCTACTACCATAGTAACCACGGATGCTAGTCCGGAAGGCTGGGGAGCACATTTTAAAGATCAGGTGGTTCAGGGCCTTTGGTCCAGATCAGATTTATCTAATTCCTCTAATGTAAAAGAATTAAGAGCTATATATTACTCCCTACTCCACTTTCTTCCCCAGCTACGAGGCTCTCACACAAGGGTCCTCTCGGACAACACCTCGGCAGTAGCCTATTTGAATCATCAAGGAGGTACACGGTCAGAAAATCTTATGAAAATCTCATCG
Source organism: Ranitomeya variabilis (assembly GCF_051348905.1). Lineage (NCBI taxonomy): Eukaryota > Metazoa > Chordata > Amphibia > Anura > Dendrobatidae > Ranitomeya > Ranitomeya variabilis. Next base: position 407,555,587 of record NC_135235.1, on the reverse strand, counting down.
GACATCATGACCTTAGCGGAAAGTCATCTGTTGTCCTTATCAGCAGTGCACATCAGAGGCATAGACAATATTCGGGCCGATTTCCTCAGTCGCCATACCCTTCATCAAGGGGAGTGGATGCTCAGCAGAAAGATTTTCAGATTAATAACAGACCGATGGGGAGTACCTCAAATAGACCTGTTCGCAACAAGGTCCAACCGTCAGGTCAAAACTTTTGCCTCCCTTTGCAGACTGGACAACCCGGACATATTCGATGCCCTTCAGGTGCCATGGACATTCGACCTGGCTTATGCATTCCCTCCATGGAACCTATTACCTATAGTAATCAGAAAAATAAGGGAGGAGGGAGCAAGAGTCCTGTTGGTGGCCCCATTCTGGCCCAAAAGGCCATGGTTCTCATGGCTCAGGGCGATGTCAACTACAGACCCTTGGATCCTGCCTCAGTCCAAGGACCTGTTATCTCAGGGACCGTTTTTCCATCCTCGGGTAAAAGGCATGAATCTGACTGTATGGAATTTGAGAGGCACTTACTAACTTTAAGGGGTTTTTCCAGTGGGCTTATAGATACTCTTATGAAGAGTAGGAAGCCGTCTACTACCCAAATCTATGTCAGGGTTTGGAAAAAATTCCTTCAATTTCATACTACACAACTTTCCGCTGAAGTACCTATAAATTCGATATTGGAGTTCTTACAAAAAGGGCTTGAGTTGGGACTGTCTGTAAATACCCTAAGAGTCCAGGTCTCAGCTCTGGGGGCACTCTTTAGTTATGATGTGGCGGGAGATAGATGGGTTTCGCGTTTTATATCAGCATGTGAACGCTCAAAACCTATTCATATACCACAGGTGCCACAGTGGGATCTATCTCTGGTCCTAGATGCCTTGACACAAAGCCCGTTTGAGCCTCTACATGCGGCCTCATTAAAGAACATCTCGCTAAAAACAATACTGTTGGTAGCGTTAGTATCCGCTAGGAGAGTGAGTGATCTCCATGCCTTATCAATTGACCCTCCTTATCTGTCCGTAACATCTGATAGAATAATCTTAAAAACAGACCCTTGTTATCTCCCTAAGGTAGCCACTAGTTTTCATAGATCTCAGGAGATCTTGTTACCTACCTTCTATAAAGACCACTCAACTCCAGAGGAAGCAAGGCTTCATACCCTAGATGTTAAGAGAACTGTTCTAGCCTATTTAGAGAAGACTAGGGACTGGAGGAAGAGTAGGGCTCTTTTTGTGTCTTTCCAGGGGAAAACCAAGGGTTCCAGAGTTACAAAGAACACGCTGTCACGATGGATAAGAGATGCCATAATCCTGGCGTATAAAGCTGGAGGAAGAGAACCTCCAATGCATGTGGGAGCACATTCCACAAGAGCCGTGTCGACCTCCTGGGCAGAAAGGGCGAACGTGCCAATAGACCTTATATGTAAGGCTGCAACTTGGTCTTCACCAAATACCTTCTATAGACATTATAGATTAGATCTATCTGCTGCTTCTGACCTAACCTTTGGGGTTTCGGTTCTGGATTCAGTTAACCCACCCAGTATATAGTCTCTGAAAATCTCTCAGTGGGTGCTGTCGTGGCGAATAGAAAATATCGGATTACGTACCGGTAATGCTCTTTTATAGAGCCCACGACAGCACCCATTCAAATCCCTCCCTTTTTCTTTTCTTTAGTTGCACGTGGTGTCTTAATAGGGAGATGTATATAATAGAGTAATATGATATGAGCTTGTAAATATGTATATATGCCTAAAATCCTGTTAAACTAAAAAACCTGGCGGCGGTTCCTCCTTATTCTCTGTAAAACAACTGAGGAGCGAGGGGGGGCCGCCCCTTTTATCTCTCTGTAGGTTTCCTGTTCCTAGGGGCGGATCCCCTCTCTCAGTGGGTGCTGTCGTGGGCTCTATAAAAGAGCATTACCGGTACGTAATCCGATATTTTTGTTAAGCAATGGAGTCCTGCGTGGTGAGCGTGCATACAGGCCATAGAGGTTGAGTGCATTGCTTATTGTTTTCTTTAAAACAATTGTACCTGGTGATGCCAGGTCTTTCTTGTCTTTAGCACTATACAGGTGGTCCTTTGACAATTCTTCTGATATTTCTTTTCACTCCCTCTGTCTGAAATTTAATGGGGAGCACCTGGTCATGGGCTTATGAGACCCAGTGATGTCACTGCTTACAATTCACCAGTGCCCTTTCCTCCTACACTACTAGTTGTTAGGATATCTGTTGCATGTGAGATATGGCACCTTGTGCTCATGCACAGAGGGTGGGCATCGCATACAGAGCCATACAGGAAGCCGTGAAACAAAGCTGCACAAGAGAGGCTGGACCAGGAGGCAAACTCCTCTTTTTAAGGTCCTCATATAGTGACTGCACCCCTTGCCTTCTTCCTCATTTTCTAGGAGCAATCTGCAATTTTAAAGATAGTAGATTTTAAAATATTAAAAAAAAAACTTTTACTGACTCAGACTTGGTGGGAAAAGATTAATCCAAGATCTATCCAGCTTAAGGAGCCCACACAGGGATTTTTAATTCCTATTTTTGGGAAGTATGCAGTACAATTTGACTAGGATAACCAAGCCATTAGCTAATTTTTGCCAACTCTCCTGGAATGTTTAAGATACTGCCAGGAAAACCAGTAAGTCTACTTGGTGCCGAATATACTCCTCACTTCACTAACTGTAACCACTCTCTGGTGCCACCACCACAAAGGGTATTCTGACACCAACCCGATCAGGATGTTTTCTGCAGTGGCATGGACTGCCGCCTGCAGAAATGGGGGTAAGGCTGGAGTCACAGTATTGTCTAAAAACTCGGTCTGATGTTGATCCACGAGTGGCATGCTGTCACGCAAAGTGTACGAATGGCTAAGTGCAACACTAAGGGAAAGGGAAGCAAATACTAGGGAAGGGGGGGGGGAGTGGAAACCCGTAGACAGGGTGACGTTAGATCTATCCTCACTATATAGGTTCTGCACCTAATCCCTGCCTGACCCTGGCAATAAATAAGTCCTGTGTCGGGAAGAACAGGATGAGCGCTAGTCAATCCCCACTACCACTAAAGACAGATGGGATACACAATCAAGGGGGAACACTTAGCTTAAGTAAACTCAGAGAAACACGGCCGTGCTCCAAACACCAGAGAGGAATATAGCCAATTGCTATAGCTCCAAGCCGCAACAGGGAACAGGAAATAGAAATATCAACCGCAAGTTCCGGCAGCAAGCTTGGGAGTTATATACACACCGGTCTAGGTGTGTCAACTAGAGTCGGGGGGAAGTTTCCACTGGGTCCTAAAGTCAGGAAGGCCCAGGAAGAAGTCTGCAAAACACACTAATGAGACAGTCTGCAGTTAGATGCAGAGCGACGGTCTGCAGCCTCTGACACACCTATAACACATGCAGTTTTCATGGGAGTACAATTCGTGTTTAGCATCTGAATGACATGCGAATGCAATCCGTAAGCAAAGCGATTTTTAACATGAGCTTTTACATATAGTAAATCTGTCACTTAAAGATGGTTTTCAAAGGAAATATTCTTCAAAACATATGTAGACAGAAATGTGAGTGAGATATATAATTTATGCATTGCATGTGTAGCTTACTATACATGAATTTTAGTAATCAATAAATTACAGAAAAGCATGGCATGGGGGTCCCCGTTTTTTTTGTTTGTTTGTTTTTAACCAGCAGAGACAAAGCAGACAGCTGGGGGCTGATGTTTGTAGCCTGACAAGAAATAAGACTCTCCCCAGGCTATTAATATCCCACAGCTTTTTACTTAGCCTTTACTGGTTATTAAAATGGTGAATCCCCCATAAAGCCGTATGGTCCCCCTCTAATTAATAACCAGCAAAGGCTAGGCACAGTGGCGGGCTGGTGTTAATAGGCTAGGAAGGGGCCATGCATATTGGCCCCCTCCCAGACTAAAAAAAAATCAGCCCCCAGTTGACCAAGAAAAGGTGAATCAATGAGATGCACCAATAATGGCAATTGGCCTGGCTCTTCCCACTTGCCCTGGTGCGTTGGAGAGTGGAGTAATAGTATCGGGGTTGGTGTCAGCCTTGTATTGACAGCTGACATCAATCCCAGGGTTTAGTAATGGAGAGGTGTCTGTAAGACACCCCCATTACTAACCCCATAGTCATATTGTAAATAGAAAACACCCAGAATAAAATACTTTAATTGAAATAGACACTTACCTTTTTTTTTTTTTTTTTTTTTTTTGTTACACTCACCTTGATGCCTAAGCCACTGAAGCCCATGTCCCCTGTTAAAGAAATACAATTATAAACCAACATAATCCTCACCTATCAAGCGTGAATATAATCCTCAGATGCCAGTGTCCCCTGTAAAAGAGTGAACAAAATAAACTACTATATTCCTCACCTCTCCAATGAGAAGATAATCCAGTTGTCCTCTTCCTAGTCTAGCTCTTCTACAACTAGTTGTCGGGCTCAACGCTGGCATGATATGAGTGTTCAGCCTGGCAGCCAGCAGAAACACTAAACTGTATGTCATAGCACAGCATCAGTGCCTCACTGTGTCGTGAGAAAGGTCCGCGGACTTCATAGCCAATAAACTCAGTTCACCTCACTGATGTCACCGCTAGGGCGTGAGAAAGTTCTCACACTAGCGGTGACGTCATTGAGGTCAACTGAGTACATCGGCAAAGTACTCCGCTCACCTTATAATCACCGCTAGACTCTAATGTGTAAATATTATTAATAAAATTGATGTTTTATATCTAAAACCAATATACACAAAAATATGTGAATAAACACCAACACCAATGCACTAAAATATATGGAAGCACCCAGGGGAGGTGCCTGTCCCTATATATGGCCTAACTCACCCTGCCTGCCAGCGGAGGTTGGCACCCTATAACCTGCGCTTTGGCGCCCCCACTCGTCGGCGGCTCTCCCTGTCTGCCCTATTGTGCCCAACAGTGACAGGGGAGTGAGAAAGATACCTAAAGGGTGAAAAGATAGGGTGATAGAGTCGTGCTGTTTGTCTTTCAATTGTAGGCTCATTAATAAAGCTAGTTGAAACTTATCTATTGGCTACACTAGAAATAGGTTATTATGTAGATGTCTTCTTATATGGATACCTAATTGTTGGCTACAGAATCCATGAAAAAACAAAAAACCAAACACTTGTTATATATCTACTAGATGGCAGCCCGATTCTAAAGAATCGGGAGTCTAGAATCCATATATACTTTATTTATTCAAATGTAAGAATAATACAATTAATAAATAATAGTAAGAAAGAACAAAAAATGGCTGCACTCACCAGCTCTTGACAATTCTTGTTATTTAAGGTACAGTTACACAGGATCCATGAACATGCTTATGAGGGGAGTGATGAAAGACATCAGACAACAACTTTGCGTGTTGTGGCAAATGCCACAACAACGGTTCTTTGCTTAAGAACAATAATGTAAATAATAAATAATATGTATCAATAACTATGTATATTGGTATGTTCTTTCTTGGCACAAATTGCAGGAAGTAGTATTCTAGGCAATTATATATTAGATGGGCATTTCCTGAAGGAAATACATGGTGCTTGAACAGCGCTACCAGCTTTACAGCAGCACTTTTCACACACGGGACTGGGGGGCGCGCTTACTTTTGCACCCGGGGCCGGGGGCGCGCTTACTTTTGCACCCGGGGGCGCACTTACTTTTGCACCCGGGGGCGCACTTACTTTTGCACCCGGGGGCGCACTTACTTTTGCACCCGGGGGCGCACTTACTTTTGCACCCGGGGGCGCACTTACTTTTGCACCCGGGGGCGCACTTACTTTTGCACCCGGGGGCGCACTTACTTTTGCACCCGGGGGCGCACTTACTTTTGCACCCGGGGGCGCACTTACTTTTGCACCCGGGGGCGCACTTACTTTTGCACCCGGGGGCGCACTTACTTTTGCACCCGGGGGCGCACTTACTTTTGCACCCGGGGGCGCACTTACTTTTGCACCCGGGGGCGCACTTACTTTTGCACCCGGGGTCGCACTTACTTTTGCACCCGGGGGCGCACTTACTTTTGGGGCCGCACTTACTTTTGGTGGGTGGGGCTCCTCGGCCTCCGATTTGGTTGGTGGGGCCCCTCGTCCTCCGATTTGGTGGGCGGGGACCCTCGGCCTCCGATTTGGTTGGCGGGGCCCCTCGGCCTCCAATTTGGTGGGCGGGGACTCTCGGCCTCCGATTTGGTGGGCGGGGACCCTCGGCCTCTGATTTGGTTGGCGGGGCCCCTCGGCCTCCGATTTGGTGTGTGCTCTGCCTGGGGCCACTGTGCTCTGCCTGGGGCCCCATATGCTGCCTGGGGCCACTGTGCTCTGCCTGGGGCCACTGTGCTCTGCCTGGGGCCACTGTGCTCTGCCTGGGGCCCCTGTGCTCTGCCTGGGGCCCCATATGCTGCCTGGGGCCCCTGTGCTCTGCCTGGGGCCCCATATGCTGCCTGGGGCCCCTGTGCTCTGCCTGGGGCCCCTGTGCTCTGCCTGGGGCCCCATATGCTGCCTGGGGCCCCTGTGCTCTGCCTGGGGCCACTGTGCTCTGCCTGGGGCCCCATAGGCTGCCTGGGGCCCCTGTGCTCTGCCTGGGACCACTGTGCTCTGCCTGGGGCCCCTGTGCTCTGCCTGGGGCCACTGTGCTCTGCCTGGGGCCCCATATGCTGCCTGGGGCCCCTGTGCTCTGCCTGGGTGTAGGACACTGGTGACGTCACTTATCTCCGGACATTAGCTCCGGACATTATCTCAGGACATTAGCTCCGGACAAAGCCACGGAAGTTGGCACAAATTGCAGGAAGTAGTATTCTAGGCAATTATATATTAGATAGATAGAGGAAAAAGAGCAGAATATAGTAGAAGTTAACTTATCCTGATCTTACTAATAGCATAAAATCCCCATGTACAGTTGGTGCACACATGTCAAAGATAAATAATAGGGATAAGAAAAACCTAATGTATTTCTATATTATATGCAACTACTCACTGTATATAGATATAGATTGGCAACTGCATGTGTTCGAGATATGTCCACTTAATAATCACAGCAATTACCACTGTATCCTCAGTAGCCACATTTTTAGAGCGCAAAAACACCTGCACGTATCAAACAGCCTCACTAACTCAAAGGATTAAATGCACCGTAATATAGCATGCTTCAATCTCTATACACTATGGTACTGCAAAAAGCAAAATGTCTATGCAAATTGCATGCTGATTGGTGCAACAAACACACACTCTAAATCTCCCTGAGGAATAATAAAGGTAAACTCCAATGTCTATGCAGACTGCAGACTACAGTAGTGCAACAAACACACACTCAGCGCGTTTCCCCTCCACTGAGGTTCATCAGGAGTAAATAAATAAATCATAGCCAGCGATACTTAGCTTTGTTGCAAAACTTGTGCAGCAGGCATAATGGCCAGACTCGCAATGCTTGTGAAGCAGGCTTGGTGGCCAAACTCTCAGAGACAATCCTCTCTAACTTGTGATGCATGGTGTTTTACCCCCACCCTTGTTACTCATATAGTGGTACCTATTACATGATCGACAACACCAGTTGATAGAAACAATCATGTCCGTGTCATGCTTCAAATCGGTCCTCACGCCGAGATCTACCTCGTTTGCGCATGACCGGAAATAGAGGCTTCACTGCAGTCTAGAGAACAATGTTGAAGCTCCGCGTATAACCGGATATGCCCGTGCATAATACTACTGCGCATGTCCAGGAGCACCAGAGGAAACTTCCTCCGGATCAAAATCAGCGCTATGATGGATCCGGGAATAAATACTCACCTTTATCAGGTTTCGGAAGACACACGGCGGCACTGCGCATGCTCAAACAAAAAAAAAAAAAAAACCTGATACGAGTGAGTGGCCACTCAGTATATAACACTGGCCACTCAGTATATAACACTGGCCACTCAGTATATAACACTGGCCACGCAGTATATAACACTGGCCACGCAGTATATAACACTGGCCACGCAGTATATAACACTGGCCACGTAGTATATAACAGACCGCTAAGTCTTCTGGGTAATTTCGCAATGCATATCTGGGAACGGAAGCTGGCGGCAGCCGCGTGTGCCTCGACGGAAGGTGAGAATAGCAGGCTTTTTGTGTTTTTATCATTTTGAACATTACATCTTTTTACTATTGATACTGCATAGGCAGCATCAATAGTAAAAAGTTGGGTACACACATGGTTAATAGCAGCGATAATGGAGTGCGTTACCCGCAGCATAACGCGGTCCGTTACCGCTGGCATTAACCCTGTGTGAGCGGTGACCGGAGGGGAGTATGCGGGTGCCGGGCACTGACTGCAGGGGAGTAGGGAGGGACTAATCTGACTGTGCCCGTCGCCGATTGGTCGCGGCAGCCATGACAGGCAGCTGGCGAGACCAATCAGCGACGCGGGATTTCCGTTACGGAAGTTGAGGACAGAAAGACGGAAGTACCCCTTAGACAAGACAGCCTACTGTGTCCCAAGAGTGGCATCTATGGTAGAGTAGGACCCATCAGGGGGAGATCACCTTGCCGTGGTTGATGGGCACACATGAATTGGCCAATTTATGAGCTAAGAATCTCCATTTAATCTTTAACTGTAAGTTTTATGAAAATTTTTTTTTGAGAAATGTATATTTGTCTGTGTTTTCACATGGCCGATTCATGTACATGTGCTGCTGTGCTCTTTTTTGTCTATGTGATGCAGTTTTCTGTTCTTGTACATAACATGATCTTATCACAATAATGAAATCTAATACGTGCTCTTGCTTTTTCAGAGGGCTGAGAAGGACGATGAACTGCTAAAACCGGATCCATCTGATGACATCATCATTGCCTAAGGAGGAGATCCTCTTCTGCACAGATTCTACTAATCATGGGCTAGATGGGTTTCATTACTTCTGATAGTGTACCTCTTTTACAGCCATTTACCCACCACTCCTGTCACGAGTCATTTCTTTGGTCCAATATTTCTTTAGTTTCCTAAATTTAGATGATAAAAGTAATCACTGGCTGCCGCACACCTGAAGTACATTGCAGTTCCAATAATCCAACACCCAGAGGTTCAGGAATCCTGATAATCCCATACACGAAAAAAACACTCCCATGCCAGATAATCTTAAAATAATGTGATATTCCAGTCCATAGGCAACCCCCGAGTGCCTCAGTTTGTAGCAGTGATGAGCTTGTTATAATTGGCTTCTTGAACATTGACTACTGATGTAACTTTATACCATTTATCAAGTATGGTTTAAACACTGACAGCTGTTGGTAGGTCTATCTCATAGAATTGGTACCTATTTCTTCAAATGTTGCGCCTACTTGTGTTCTTAAATTTTTGAAAAATGAATCTTTTCCTGGTACACTGTATTGTTTTGAGTGTGCCTCCGCTCAATCCCCATGACTTTCCTCTAATTTACTTAGTTCTTTACTTATCGAGGATTTTATAGTGCCTTTCTGATATCTTTTTGTGTTTGGTTCGGGAAGTAGTTAAATGTATAATCAGACCCTACAAACAAATTCTGTAAGGCTATGTGCCCACAATGAGTTTTGGATGTGTCAAACGCAGCGTCTTGCAGTTCCAGCAAAATTGATGGGATTTATCGAAAGCTCAATGCTTTCATTTCACTGTGATGAAAATATACATATAATTTTTTTGTTTAACTGACGAAAACCCAATGAAAGGAAATGCAAGTAACCTAATATTTAGTTAATCGATGCAGAAAATCTACAATATCAAAAGGTCGTTGTGGGAACAAAGCCTTATGGTATGAAATCTCAATCCAACAGTACATGGCCTACAAGGATGCATTTTACATGTAGGTGCTGGTGTTTCTAAAGAGAAATGGTGAACATTGCCGTCGTTGCATTAACAGTGGCATATCTATGTCAGCCTAAACAACATTCAGTACATGATTCCCAACATAAAAATCTAAACCATTGCATCCTTACAGTCTACAGAATATGACCGTCTGCCACCAGTGACACCTACATCCTGTCATGGAATCTGACAGCCTACCCTCTGTAAAGGAGGAGGACCGTAGTTTCTGATGATATATAATATATATAATCTCTTCTGATCTATCACAATTATCAATCATATATATCGGCACTTGTTATTTACCGCTTGTTACGATTTTGTACTGCTGTGTAAGGGACATGTAATTGCAATAAGAAATAAAAGGCACCATATCACACACCCTTGTCATTGTGTAATTTATTTAAAGAACCAACTAATTGCAATCAGGATGATTAACGGATATGTAGAGATGAGCAAACATCTTAAAATTCCAATTTGCCAATCTTTTTCTTTTGGGGGGGGTGGATTTGCAGCAGATTGATGCTCCTAAAATTGTATCAGAACGCTTTCAATTTCACTTTATTGCGCTTAATGCTTTTTAAAATGAAAAGAATGGTCCAAAAATTATCATTTGTGGGCAGTATATACAGGAGAAGTCATGGCCTTTTGCTAAGTGATAGTCCAATAATTATCCATTTTTGGGTATTAATCTGTCAGTCTCAGCAGCAGCACAGTATAGATGTAACATGATGGATGGGCAGGGGATTCTTGGCTCTTTGGCCCTGGAGGCAGCAGTACAGTATAGAACCCAATATGGACACATGCTATGGCTAATGTAATCATTCGCATCGCTGATTTGAGTGATTCCATAGTTTTTCTCCTATGCTTGGTTAGAAAAAAGTAACCATTAGGGTACTGTCACACTCTGCAACTTTCCAACGATCACGACCAGCGATACGACCTGGCCGTGATCGTTGGTAAGTCGTTGTGTGGTCGCTGGGCAGCTGTCACACAGACAGCTCTCCAGCGACCAACGATGCCGAGGGCCCCGGGTAACCAGGGTAAATATCGGGTTACTAAGCGCAGGGCCGCGCTTAGTAACCCGATGTTTACCCTGGTTACCAGCGTAAAAGTAAAAAACAAACAAACCGTACATACTCACATTCCGGTGTCCTTCAGGTCCCTTGCCGTCTGCTTCCTGCTCTGACTGAGTGCCGGCCGTAAAGTGAAAGCAGATCACAGCGGTGACGTCACCGCTGTGCTCTGTACTGCGTGCCTTACGGCCGGGAGTCAGAGCGGGAAGCAGACTGCGAGGGACCTGAAGGACACCGGAATGTGAGTATGTACGGTTTGTTTGTTTTTTTTTTTACTTTTACGCTGGTAACCAGGGTAAACATCGGGTTACTAAGCGCGGCCCTGCGCTTAGTAACCCGATGTTTACCCTGGTTACAAGCGAACGCATCGCTGGATCGGTGTCACACACACCGATGCAGCAATGACAGCGGGAGATCCAGCGACTAAATAAAGTTCCAAACGATCTGTTACGACGTACGATTCTCAGCAGGGTCCCTGATCGCTGCTGCGTGTCAGACACAGCGATATCGTATGGATATCGCTGGAACGTCACAGATCGTACTGTCGTAGCGATCAAAGTGCCACTGTGTGACAGTACCCTTAGGCTGCCGTCACACTATCAGTATTTGGTCAGTATTTAACATCAGTATTTGTAAGCCAAAACCAGGAGTGGGTGATAAATGCAGAAGTGGTGCACATGTTTCTATTATACTCTTCCTCTAATTGTTCCACTCCTGGTTTTGGCTTACAAATACTGATGTAAAATACTGACCATATACTGCTAGTGTGACGGCAGCCTTACTGACTACCACATATTTTTTGTTCTTGATTTCTTTTATTGTTTCTTAAAGCCAGAAAGTTGCCATTTGAATTTACTTTAATTTTGTAGAAAAAAAAAGTAGATCACAGACATGGCACAAAACTAAACAACTGAATGAACATCCTCCAAGGCCGGTGATTCCATAATTTTTGCCAGGGGTTGTATAAAGCCAGTGAAGAGCAGAGATGGATGGAAACCAAGCAAGTGGGAAGGTGTGACCTTTATGTTTTACACCCTTTTTTTTGCATTTTGTGTTTGTCAGACCAATTGCTCAGCCTCCTCAAATTAAAGAACGTCTTTCCCATGTGCAGTGTTTTTCAACTGGAGAAGGGACTGTTGTGGTCACATGATCCTCCATCAGCAGCCATTTTGTGAACATAAATGCTGTGTAGTTTGTGAGGAAGGCTGTACTAACAAGTGGGCAGCTCTTCACAAAGAAGAACCTTATAGGTAACCTGATTGGTTAGAATACCAAAATAAGAATATTTCCTTAGGTTCTCCATTTGAAATAAACTGCCCCATTAACCCCTTAATGCATAATCGCGCATATTAAGTCCTAGCTCGGGTGACTGTATGTGGGAGGCTCTGACGCTGAGCTTTCTCCACATGCCATTGATGCCAGCTATAACAGTAAGCTGAGCTCTGATCTTTGCGATTTACCATTTATATGCAGCTGTCAATCTGACAGCGATGTTTTAAAAAGTGTGGTTGCCAGTGGCAGCTGCTGCGTATAAACATCTGCCCCCCGTGGGTCACCGATTGGTTACGATGGCAGTCGGGGGCTGAAGAACCCGTAACGATCATGTTCATACGCATGTGAAGCTCTGCTAGTAAGAGAAAAAAGAAAGTTTGAAAAAATATAAAAATTTCCATTGCCTCCTTTTTTACCCCATAAAATATACAAATATTTGATCTTGCCGTTTTGTTTTGTTTTTTTAAGTAGCGTATATCACAATAATTAGTTAACCAAAATAGTAAATGACCTAATGAGAAAGAGGAAAAATCAAAACGCGAGAAGTGCAGTTTTAGTCACCACGCCTCCCTTGATAAAAAAAAATAAAAAATAAAAAAAGCAGCAATAATTGATCACCATGTCCTATCTACCCCAAACTCTTATTAATATAACCATTACTTCACCACACAGAAACAAGCTCAATTGATCGAAAAATAATGTTACGGCCTCAAGAAATAGCAATACTATCAAATTTTATTTTTTTTAAAAAACTTATGAATTGTTTTCACCGCTTGAATATAAAACTAATTTATACAAGCTTAGTATCATAGTAATCACGCTGACATTGAGTATAACATTACCAGGTCCTTTCTATTAAAAAATACCCAGGAAAAAGATCATATAGTTGGTTCCACAATTGGATGCAAGGCAAAAATGCATAGTTACAGATAGAAGAGACCAAAATACTGGCATGGCTCTCCAGTACTTTTCTGAATCAGAAGCTGTGCTTCTACACGTTTCCCCCTCTGATCTACCTTCTTCAGGAGAACCTTGGAAAGTGTGGCATCAAACCATGATGTCCATTCAAAGCAGAAGATGCCTGTGGTGGTGTTCTGGGTCTATAGATCCCTCTGTTTACAATTTTTAAATAGTATCTCCCTTCATGATGTACATGGCTATGCTAAGGGGTTAATCACCCAGCATAGTGTGACCTCTTATAGAACATTGTGCATGTGCACGATTCCATGGTGCTGTACAAGAGAAGGGGTTACATACAGATTACAGATATCACTTACAGTAAGCAAACTAACAATTACAGACTGATACAGAGGGGCGATAATGCTGCCCTTGCGGGCTTACATTCTACAGGATGGTGGGGAAGGAGATAGTAGGTCGAGGGTTGCAGGAGCTCCGGTAGTGGAGAGGAGGCAGCAGGGTCAGTGCAGGCTGTAGGCTTTCCTGAATAGGTGGGTTTTCTGGTTCCGACTATCAACCACATTCAGATCCTTCAGACTGATGTGTTGGGGCAAAGAATTCCAGAGGATGGGGGATATTCAGGAGAAGTCTTTGAGACGGTTGGGTGAGGAGCGAATAAGTGTGGAGGAGAGAAGGAGGTCTTGGGAGGACCGGAGATTACGTGAGGGAAGATATCGGAAGATTAGTTCAGAGATATATGGAGGAGACATTCACTAAAGGTATTCTCTGACTTGTGTATCTGTCTCACAGGCCAGCGTGAGCGCAAATACTGGATGCCATGGTATATCCCAGTTCCATGTGCGCGCACTATGCTTCCCAACAGGCGCATCTGATTGACATACAGTTCTGAATGCGCAGGGCTAACATGGTAAAGCGTGTATAAGCGCAATTTTTGTCGATCCTGATGTACTGTTAATGCATTGTCAACAAAAGCAGGCACAAAGTGTTGATCTTTTAGTATTTTGAACCCCTTTTGTGCCCATTCTTTTAAGTATATAAAGGTCTATTCACTGAGGATAATATGGATCATTGCCATAGGATAGCCTGCTTTTATAGGGTTCATACAGGTGATCAATCACGACTCTCATATCAGATCCAGTAGTGAAAAAAAAAAAGTTTTTATAGCTATATACTCCTATGAAAATAGTATTGGGTCTTATCTTTGGATAAATAGTGATGAAACTACAACAGATCACAGTAAAAGGTGGCCCGTGATAACATCATTGACCTTTTCATTAGGCCATATTGATATGGAAGGTCAAAAATTAGTCATTTAGTTACTGATGGAATCATAATGGATAAACTGATAAGCACCTATATGTGAATTGTTCATTAACCCCTTAATGACCGCCATACGTCTTTTTACTGACCTGAGATATGAGACTAGCATCCAGCAGCTGTCGGCTGTACACTATAGCTGACAACTTGCTGTATTAGCCACGATAATTGTTGCCATCATTCATATCTGTTTAACCCCTTAGATGCTGCTGTCAATGGTGATATATAAATGGTTAACAGAGTGTAGAGGCTTCCTATTTATCCCCGTTGGTGATAAAATTTAGGTGGTAAAAGTAAATTTCGTCATTCCGGTCATGTCACTTGGCATTAATTCCTTAAAAGCACCTGAAGGGTTAATAAACTACCTGACATCAGTTTTCAATATGGGGGGGCTGTTTTTAAAATGGTATCACTTTTGGGGGAGTTTCCAATGCATAGGACCTCCAAAGTCACTTCAAACCTGGATAGCTCCCTAAAATAAAATAATTTTATAAATTTCTTTGGAAAAAGGAAAAGTTACAGCTACATTTTAAAAGCTCCTGAAATGCTGACCAAATAAAATAACATTTCCCTCATGTCTGCTTAAAATCAGCACCATTTATAAAATGTCATGTATTAATGTTTTGCTATGGTATGACTATCTGGATTAAAGGGATAATCATTCAAAGTTTGAAAATTGGCTTTTCCAGGACGTCCCCCTGACAGCACTCTAGAGGATGTCCTCCTCCTCCTTGCAGGGACAGGAAAAACAACACGAGAGGTTAAAAGGTCCCACTCCGCCCCCTTTCCTTCAGTGTTTGTTTTTCCTGTCCCTGCATGGAGGGACACACAAGAGTCAGCGCAGAAGCTTACCGGATCCGGAGGGCTCGGGGATCATGCGGCTGGTCCAATATCTTTCCCCCTTGTTGGTAGCCCAGGGCAGAAACTTCCCGGTGGGGAGTCCCTCTGCCCCAGAGACCAGACGAGCTCCTGGGTAGAGCCGCTTCCTCCCGGTGGGAGGCTCTCGGCTCAGGCGCCATAGGGGAGAAGAGGCGTCGGCGCCAGGCAGAAGAGGCACAGGGACCCACGTGTTCCATAAATGAACATGGAGGGGTGGACAGAGCTTCCGGAGTCAGCGGATCAGCGTGCGTTCCACTGCGTGGAACGCGGAAGTGTTCAGGGTAGCCGAACGTCATTTCCGGTGATGTCAGCGGCGTACCCCAGTGAGACCCAGACGTCATTTCCGGTGACGACGGCAGAACAACATGTGGGGGAACGCGGAAATAGGCATAATAGGCGAGCGCTGTGATTTCAGGTGCATATCCAGCGTTCCACAGCGTGAGGAGCAGCAGGCGCCAAATTTGATTAAGCTTGCGCAGGTCGCGGTTACTCAGCTAGACTCACGAGGAGCACTGGAATAGAGGTTCTGCAATGCCGGAGACAAAGGGTGAGTGCAGCGGCGGCTGCTGGGGCCTTTTTTTGCCAGAAGGATTACACATTTACCCACGCCTGATTGTCTTTCTACAGAGGATATAGAAGTCAGGAGTGAGGATGCGGGGGTAAGTGTGCATTGCACAGTTGTACCTACACACATATGTAGACGCTAAGCAGTACCCATTCTTATGTTTAGGATAAGGATGTCCCACAGACACCCCTCCCAACGACAAAAAAAGCCAGGCAAGGCCTCGGCGAAGTCTAAGCGGTGCTCCATATGTCATGTAAAGCTGCCAGAAGCATACAAAAAAGATCTTTGCAACTCCTGTATTTCCAAGGTTGTAAGAGAAGAACAACCAACATTCTTATCAGAAATTAGTCTAATTCGGGAGGAGATAAAGTTCGTTAGCTACTATGACACAACAGTACCCTTCCAGTCCAGGTCCGAGTCGCAAGAGACCGAGAGGGGATCCAGAACAAAGGGATTCGGATTTTTCGTCAAATGAAGAATCAGACTTTAAGAGTTCGGATCAGGAGGAAGGAGAGCTGCCTCTAGAAGAACAGGATCAGGGAAGGAAGTTTCTCTTTCCAGTGGAAGACACAGAAGAATTAGTTCGAGCGGTGAGAAATACGATGCAGATGAAGGAGGAGCCGCATCCAAAATCCAGACAGGACTTGATGTTTGGGGGTCTTACATCTCAAAGACAGACTGTGTTCCCGGTGAGCGAACACATCCGACTTATGATATTGCAAGAATGGAAGGATGCGGAGCGTAGACTGGTGATGTCCTGAGAATTTAAAGGCCGTCTACCGTTTGACCCGGAGGATATCAAGACATGGGAAGAAATCCCGAAAGTCGACGTGCCTGTGGCCAAGGTTACAAAAAAGACAGCCATCCCCTTTGAGGACTCTTCAAGCCTCAGAGACGCCATGGACCGCAAGGCAGATATTCTCTTACGTTGAGCTTGGGAAACATCGGCAGCTTTGATAAAGGCTAATATAGCTGCTACGTCTGTGGCCAGGTCCATGTACTTGTGGATGGGACAGTTAGAGGAACATTTGGTTAATAAGACCCAGCGGGCTGATATAATTTCTTCCCTACCCATTATAAAATCTCCCACAGCCTTCATGGCGGATACTTCAGCTGAGTCAGTGAGATTTGCAGCCAGAAATAGTTCCTTATCTAATGCAACTCGTAGGGCTATATGGCTTACATCTTGGTCGGGAGATAATGCATCTAAAAATAAATTATGTGCCATTCCCTTTGCAGGTTCCAGGGTGTTTGGACAGGCATTAGATGACATTTTAGAGTTCGCATCTGATTGTAAAAAAGGTTTTCCTGAGGATAAACCTAAGAAATTTCCGCCCTTTCGGAAAAGACCTCCACCTCGCAAACAGCCTGACTATAGAGAGCAGTGGAGATCCAATAGAGGGGCCTATAAAGGATCCTATGCTCAAAACAGAAGGGGAAGAAATTCCCTTTTTGGGTCAAGCTCTAGATCTAGAAGGCAATGACGCCATAGGTATAGGGGGCAGACTCAGTAGTTTTCTGATCAACTGGAGGCGGATCACAAAAAACTCATATGTCCTCAATATGATATCCGAGGGCTACAAAATAGAGCTTATATCTCCCGCGCCACAAAGGTGTATCTCACCAACAGCTGTGGCAAAAAATTCAATGTTCTCAGACCTTCAGAAACTTTTCAGATCTCAAGTCATAGTTCGGGTTCCCTCATCGGAAATAGGCTCAGGTCACTACTCTTCCCTATTCTCAATCCCAAAACCGTCAGGAGAAACACGCACGATAATAAACCTAAAACCTTTAAATGTTTTTGTTGTCAAATACAAAAGGTTCAGAATGGAATCGATAAGGTCAACCATCCACCTTATAGACAGAAATTCGGTAATGTGCACTCTCGATCTGAAGAGTGCATATTATCAGGTGCCAATCCACTCAACTTCTCAGGGGCTTCTGAGGTTTTCGGTAAGATTTCCGGATCAGACCTGCCACCTCCAGTTTCAGTGCCTCCCGTTTGGCCTTGCCTCAGCTCCAAGGATATTCACAAAGCTGGTGGCAGAGGTAGTGGCATATCTAAGAAACCAAGGAATTACAATAATTCCTTATTTGGACGATTTTCTCCTGGTAGCCCGAGCAGAAGAAACTTTACTCCTACACAGAGATCAAGTCATATCGGTGTTGGAACATCTGGGTTGGGTCGTAAATCGAAAAAAGTCAAACCTAAAACCCGAGTTTCGGAAGATATTCCTGGGAGTTCTTCTGGATTCTACCTCTAGACAATCCTTTCTTCCAAGAGAAAAGCGGGAGACCATAAAGAAGATGATCATAGAGTTCCTGAGGCATCAGGTTACCATAAGATCAGCCATGAAGATCTTAGGAAAGATGACAGCTTGTATCACTTGTGTCAGGTGGGCCCAAGCTCACTCAAGACTATTACAAAATCAAGTTCTCTCAGTATGGGATCGTCGCCAATCATCGCTGGACAGAACAATTCAACTATCAACGGCAGTAAGGAGATCATTACGATGGTGGACACAAGACAGCAGCCTAAGAATAGGGGTACCATGGATTTTGACCCCTTGTGTGACAATCACCACAGACGCCAGTCAGTGGGGATGGGGAGCACATCTAGAAGGAAGTTTCTTTCAGGGCAGGTGGCCCGAAAACATCAGTCACAAGTCATCAAATTACAGAGAACTTTACGCGGTTTGGGAGACCCTAAGAAGAAATCGTTCTCGCCTAAAAAACAAGCATGTGAAGATTCTAACAGACAATATGATGGCAGTATCCTTCCTGAAACACCAGGGAGGTCCGAGGCACAAACCACTTCAGGAGTTAGCACAGAAGATATTTGTTTGGGTGGAGAACACAGTTCTGTCAATCACAGCAGTACACTTAGAAGGGTCTCAGAATATCCTGGCCGACTACCTGAGCAGGAGGAAAGTCTGTCCAACACAATGGGAACTAAATCAAGAAGTTTTTCAACTATTATGCCACCGTTGGGGAGCTCCCAAGATAGATTTATTTGCCACAAGAAAAAATTCGAAGGTGCCCAGATTCTATTCTCTCAACCCTTCGGACATGCCAGAAGCAGTCGACGCCTTAAGCCAGACATGGGACGAACCACTCTCTTACGCATTTCCTCCATTGCGATGGTACTCAGAAAGATTCAGGAAGACCAGGCAACAGTGCTGATGACTGTACCATTCTGGCCAAAAAGAAGCTGGTTTCCGTTACTGGAATCCATGACAACAGAGAACCCAATCAAACTTCCTCTATGGAAGGACATCTATCAGGGTCCTGTCCGACATCAAAATCCGGAACGATTGCACCTTTCAGCATGGATCCTGAGAGGGACATTTTGAAGGCCCGAGGTTTATCCGATGAAGTCATTTCAACCATTCAGGCCAGTCAAAAACCGGTAACTTCAGCCATCTACTACAAAATCTGGAAAAGATTCTGTATGGAGGGTGGCAGGTCAGCCGTGATGCCGGAGACCCCGGGTGTTCCCAGAGTTCTGGATTTTCTCCAATCAGGTTTCAATATGGGGCTTAGACCTAGTACCCTTTAAGGTGCAGATCTCGGCCCTCAGCACTTTCTTAGATTATCCTTTGGCTTCTCACCCTTGGATAATTAGGTTTGTTAAAGCCATCCAGAGATTACGTCCCACTTTTAGACAATTGACTCCCACTTGGGACTTAAATCTAGTTCTCAGGGCTCTATGTAAAAACCCTTATACCCTTGAGGAAGACATGCCTATCTCGGTTCGGACATGGAAAACGGCCTTTTTGGTAGCGACTACAACGGCTAAAAGAGTGGGAGAAATTCAAGCCCTATCTATTAAGGATCCATACCTTCAGATTCGTGACGATCACATAATTTTAAAATTAGATCCATCATTTATCCCTAAAATAGCTTCAGTACAAAACCGAAACCAGGAGATAATTTTACCCTCATTTTGCGAAAATCCCGCTAATGCAAAAGAACAATCTTTACATTCTCTTGATGTCAGACAAGCAGTGATAGACTATCTAGAGGCCACTAGTACCTGGAGAAAAGATTCTAACCTATTTATCCTTTTTGGGGGAAAGAATAGGGGTAAAAAAGCTTCCAAAACCTCTATAGCTAGATGGATTACAACGGTAATTGCTAAAGCCTACTCATCAGAAGGGGTAGATTGTCCAGCAGGAATTAAAGCTCATTCTACTAGGGCCATTTCAGCATCATGGGCTGAACGAGCAGGGGCGTCCTTAGAATAAATATGTAAGGCCGCAACTTGGGCCAGGGTGAACACATTTTGTAAACATTATAAACTTGACGTATTAGCAGCCCAGCAAACGTCATTTTAGAGAAAGGTTCTCCAAGCAGTTGTCCCACCCTAAAGGAGTTTTCTTTGGTATTCTCCAGAGTGCTGTCAGGGGGACGTCCTGGAAAATGGGTATTATACCTACCGATAATTCGGTTTCCAGGAGTCCATCCTGACAGCACCGTCACTTTCCTCCCTATGTATACTATGTCATATGCTGTAATATGATTTGGTTAATAAAATATTCAAATGGTATATATCCATGGTGTGGTACTTGTCAAAACACTGAAGGAAAGGGGGCGGAGTGGGACCTTTTAACCTCTCGTGTTGTTTTTCCTGTCCCTGCAAGGAGGAGGAGGACATCCTCCAGAGTGCTGTCAGGATGGACAGCATTTTTGTCATAAACTTGACAAAAATGTAAAAACAAATGGGTATTATACCTACCGATAATTCGGTTTCCAGGAGTCCAAAAATAAGAGTTATGGCTTTTGGAGGAAGAAAAAAAAATACTAAAGTGCTAAGATGAAAATTGGCTGAGGAGGCAAGGGTTTAAAGGGGTTGTCCAATTCAAACAGTTGTGCTCAAATATACTTGTCAGTTATAAAAGTATTGCGTTTTATCCTCTTCACTTCATAGGTCATACCTAAGAATGGAAGCAAAGAACTAAAACTCAATATAAATTGACATTACTTATTTGCCCAATAGTAGGGCATGTGGATGTCGTAGGTGGGTTTCCTTCACTCAGTGAGGAGAGACGCTAACAAGCAGAAGCTTTCATACGTCTGAATGGCCACCTATGATGCCACATTTTACCTGTGGAGACTGTTGCAGGGGAAATGGGCATCCCTCAGCAAATCTGCATTTTGTCAAAGGACTCCGGAACTGGACCAACAGTAATCGGTGTATCCATAGTATAGGGGCTGTAGATGTGACAACACAGATTTGAACAAGAAAATCACGGTCAGGCAAATTTTCCAGTATCGGAACGGTTTATTTCCGTCCCTATACATGTAAAAATAATATCTTAAAGAGGATCACTACTATATTAATAATTTTTCTTTTGTAAACTTGGGGCTGTTAAGACATTTCTGACATGTTTCCACCATGGCTGCTCCTGTCATCAGCAAGTCAAAGATCATCTGCTTGATGGTGATGATCTTCACCGTCAGAAGTAGGAGAACATTCTGCATCATATGATGACCTAAATGTAAGAAAATATATATTAAATGTCATATGAAACAGGATTTTTTATTATCATTGGGAAATCCACAGGCCTGCAGCATCATCACTCATTTGTAAAAGTGTGTGGTTAATGGTTAAGCCAGGTTCTAGGTTTGGAGGGAGCCCCACCAAATCCTGCTTATTGATTAGATCAACTTTGATGAGTGACAGAACCCTGGAGCTGTACACATCACACAGATTTTACAGGGAAATAGGAGATAAAGAGAGAGAGTTAATCACTTCCACTTTTCAATAATACCCCTCATAGCTGATAGTGGGGTATTTAGGAGGGCCGAAATTTAATGAAATTGCTTGTTCCAATGATGGCATCCTATTACAGCACCATACTCGAATTCAGAGTAGAGACAGAAGATGGACTACATGGTTAGAGACTGGATTTTATCAACCTGTGGGGATGATGGATGGATCGATCTCACCCAGACCTCTCTATTGCTTCTCTGCCACATTAGAAATTGGGGATTGGAAACTTGCATACATTTTAATCGACTGTTGTAAGGCTAGTTTCACACTAGCGTTTACCTGATCTGCCGCGGGCTGCGGACTTCCTCTGTGAAGCCGCGCCCCCCGCCGCACTTCCGCCGCTAGCTCCGCCTACTTCTGCATGCAGCCTGTGTACCTATATTTAACATTAGGTACGCAGGTCCTGCCGCAGTATGCGGATGGTGCCGCTGCGGCGTTTTGACGCTGCAGATAAAAAGAAAAATGCTACAGGCTGCGTCCTACGCTGGTAGCTGCAGCGTCAAAACGCCGCATGCGGCAGCCTCCGCATACAGCCACACGACCTGCGTACCTAATGTTAAATATAGGTACACAGGCCACATGCCGGCCGCATGCAGAAGTAGGCAGAGCTAGCGGCGGAGGGAGGGGCTTCACGGAGGAAGTCCGCAGCCCTCCGCAGCTGCTCCATACGCAAGTGTGAAACCGGCCTAAGAGAGGCATTAACAAGGTGGTGGCCGTACTTTACATTGGGAAACCCTCTTAACAATGTATCAGTTAAAATCAGATGAAACACGGATGGAGCACTAAAGCACAAAGTCTGTCTTCCTAGATTGATCGGCGTCTCACGGATCCCATAGACTTCTATGGCTGAGTCTGATCCACAAATCAATAGAATAGGACATGTTTGAGTATCAGGGACCAGAGCCACTGATCGGTTTTTAAAACTGATGTGTATGAATCAATCAAGCTCTATGGTTCCGAGAGCCACCCGGAAAAAAAAACGGACTGTACTAGGATGTGTCACATGTATGTGTGAATGTAGCCTAAGGCTAAGTTCACACGATCGTATTAAAAAAAATAATTCGACTTGTATATTGTCATCCGTATGCAATCTGATTGGCATCTATTTTTATACAAAAGCAGTTATTAAAATTTACAAGACCAAGTACAGCTCTCATGTTAAAGAATTGCAATGTATCCATAAAAATCAGATGCTATACGATTGATCTGTATGGGATCTGATATTTTTTGCGCACACATATACTTGAATACATGAGTCTCATTGAAAAAACGGAGATTAGCTCATGCTGTTATTTTTCATCTGAACAACATTGGTCCGAGGGTCATTTTTGTTCCACAGGCAGCACTCGCATCAAAACTACAGTCATGTGCACGTAAACCAATAGTGGTGTAGACTGTTGCCCCACAATCACATGGACCACTTTTAATCAGGAGAACATGGCTTTACCTACCCAGCTCCACAGGAAGTTTCTCCTCATTGCAGAAAGGGTGATCAGTTCCACCTATAATTAATAAATCAGAAAGTTTAGGAATGTATCATTCTGCCAGTTGCAGAAGGTACCAAAGGTGTATAGGGGCGCAGGAGAGTCTCAAACTACAATGACACGTTTGTGTGCACTCGTGGTGACAACCCACATTGTAGATTGTGTGTTAGGGACCAATATGCTGCTGGTAGTGTCAAGGTGAAAATATACTTTCTTATATACTTTTTGTACTTTTATATCTTATACTGTAAAACAATAAGTTTTTCCTATCTGCTTGCAAATGTAACTGTATTTAAAGATGGCCGCCGGTGTTTATTTTTACTTTAGTCTAGTGTCCGAAGGGTTAAGTTTCATTTCTTCTGAAATCGAAACCTAAGGAATGAGAAGAAAAGGAGGATTCACCGGGAGACGTCAGAACAAATCAGAAAGACTGAATGCTAGCTTAAACCCCGCCTAATGCACGCCTTCCCCTAACACTCAATATAGTATTGTGTATTTTAGAATAAAGCCAGTTGGTGTGACCGCTGCGGACATGTGTGGACGCACGGGAATTAACTGAGTTTGAACCAGCTACCTGTCTGACTCATTCTTATCCGGTACCAGATGCCCTGCACACATATTAATTTGGAATGACTGGTGAATGAGGGTATATTGTCGTTACGACCCCGACAATTTGGCGCAACCAACGTGGGGCGTGGCCAGCGATCCGAGACCCCCTGGACCTATGCCTGGATGTCTGTGGATGATACCCGTAGTGGCTGACCTCGAGGACTGATCACCCTCCGAACACGGTAAGTGGCGATCATATACACTGTATGTGTCACACTTGCTAGTGTCTCAGCCGTTATTGGTTTGTCTGTGGTCTCCTTGGGTCCGGGAGGTGACCGGTCGAGTGGTGAGATCGAACGCGATCCTGTGCCACGCTCTGAACCAGCAACTGAGAGACGTCGCATCCTGCGCGTCCTCGTGTACACCACACCTCCACCGGTCATTGTACTCCGTTCAACCACCCTACCCGTGACTGTTGTCTAGTAGTGAAGTGGAGTGATAGATTGAGCAAGTTGTAGAGTGTGGGGCGGCTTAGAGGAAGGGATAGGAGACGCAGCCTCTGTGATATTGTACCAGCTAGGTAATTAAGACGTCCCGAGAAGGGACCACCTGTATTTCTGTGGAGGGCTCTCACTAGGAGACCGCCTCCCGACTGTTTAGAATATCGTGGCAGGATAGTCTGTTAATCACTGGTGTTCAGGTTAGGGACAGAAAATATTGAGAGCGAGGCTCTTTTTCTAATACGTTGAGCGAGATTCCGTATTGTAGAACACCAGTGTTGATATCGCTGTCAGTGGTTTACTGCAGAAAACCATAGTATTCTGTAAGAGTCATGTTGCGTATCTTAAAGCAGAAGAAGTCCGTGCCCCACAAGTTAGATGAGGATGCCGTGGAAGTCAAGACAATGGTAGAGTCACGGGAGGGCAAGAAGGCAGTCAAGAATGTTGAGAGGTTGTACAAACATGTAGGATTGCCCTCGTCAGGGAGATTGCAGCCGTCTATGTGGCACAATCTCATAGAAAATAAAAGGGGCATGTTGAAAGATAAAGGATTGTTAGAACAAGCGCAAGCTCATCTGCGAGTTGCGCGAGGCTTGAAGAATGAAGGATGAAAATAGGTTGATGGAGAGGAAGGATCAGAGAATGCAGAACCCGTGTTTGGTTATAAAATGCCTTTGAACTGTGATCCCACAGATTGTAAAATGGCCGCCGTGCCACTGGTGATGAAAATGCAGTCCCAGTCACCTCCCTATAATGGCGGCGGGACGAGGTCTCTGGAAGCATGGGTGTGTCCTGTTTGTGGCGTGTAGAATCCAACCTGGGTGGAAACCTGCCGTGTGTGTGCGGGGCGGGCCGTCCTTGGGGCTCCGCCCAGACCACGGAGGATCATAGGAAAGTTTTGTAGAAATTAAGTCTGAAAACTGCTGCAATTTGTGACTGTGTAGAAGAAACGGAGCCTTTATCAGTGCTGTGTAGGAGAGGGGAGGGGCGAGTGAGCCCCTGCGCGACCTGCTTGAAATTTCTCCCTTCGGTGCTGTGGGCTAGAGAAAGGGGGGGCAAAGAGCTGGGCTTTTGTATTCTCCCTTCTGCGCTGAAGAATGCTGTGATTTCTCTTATCTATGTGTTTCTGGTAGGGAGGGTGCACGCATGTGGCTGCGCTCTTCAGTCCCTCTGTATTTTCTTGGTGTAGATTACGCGCTTGTAGATTTGTGTTCTGTTTAAGGCGACAATATTGTTTTGAAGTACAAAGAAATATTATAATCTGGAAATTTGAAAGTGAAATAGACCTGTGCCTAGTCTTAGAGGAAAACTTGTAAGTAATTGAAAGATTGGTAAAAGATTTACCTGCATCAAGTTGAGTGGTTGATATATATATATATATATATATATATATATAGCAAATTGAAGATAAACAGGGGGGGCTCCTTGTTAGATAATATGGTCTTTTCTCAGGAAATTAAGCCTCTACTCCTAACTGTAAGCCCTGTGCCCCTTAAAGTCAAGGCACCAATATATCCTGGACTGCCGAGAAGTTCTATGGGCGTCTTATGGTAGTATTTAAAGATCTGGGATTTTCACTGTAACAAAAAGCCCATTCATACCTTTTTGTAGTAGACCCGATATTGAGATTTCCACTCCGGATGATGCATTGAAAATAGTAAAGAGTTTTCAAAAGAATTTAGCCCAGCAGGAAAGGAAAGGGGTTAAATCAGCAGCGCTTCTTACTCGCTACCTGGCCCCCCACCGCTGCAGCTGCGAGGTCACAGCTATGTTCCTTATCTCTATGTAACAGAGTTCAGCCTCTGCCCTCCCCCCACTTCACACACAAGTCCAGCTTCACACTCCAATACGCCTTTAACCCTGTATGGGAATCTCACTCCCTCCCCAGCTTCGTTATGTCAATTTTCAGACCAAGAGCTTGCTTTAATCGGTGTAAATGGCAGACCCCCCCAGCCCGGAAAGGCCCTTACATCTCCTCTTCCCGTGAAACCTTCACACTTACAAGTCCAGATTTTCAAAGAACCTGAAGTTTGGTTTCCTTGTCATTCACGCTACTACATCACACCTCAGGGTTCCCAGGTTCTTTTCTCAGTGGGGTATGGGGACATAATTACCCACCAGGTAGGAGCCATAGTGAACCCAGCTAATTCTACCCTGTCACATAGAGGTTGTTTGGCCCAACAGATAGCCAACAGGGGGGGGGGGGCAGCCATAGCCCAAGAGTGTCAGGCCTACCTTGCCACTTGTGGCCCCTTGCATCCA
This sequence comes from Ranitomeya variabilis, assembly GCF_051348905.1. Classification (NCBI taxonomy): domain Eukaryota; kingdom Metazoa; phylum Chordata; class Amphibia; order Anura; family Dendrobatidae; genus Ranitomeya; species Ranitomeya variabilis. The sequence continues at coordinate 407,529,152 of NC_135235.1, read as the reverse complement.
GGAGACGCTATGTCCACTTAAGGAGGGAATTTGCCCTGTGATATAGTGTTACACACCGCAGGCCCTATATATGATTCCAAGACACCCGAGAACTGCCGTACAGTATTGCAGACAGAGCTCACCTATGCAGGACATGCTACAGGTGTGCTGACTCAGCTTCATGGAGACAAACAGAGACCTGTTGCTTATTACAGCGGCCGCCAGGATAGGGTGGCAAGAGGAAATCCCTTATGTGTTTGGGCTGTGTTGTCTGTCCAGCTGTTGCTACACAAATCTTCAGATTGTTTTGAATTACCCACTGATGGTCCATACCCCACACGATGTATATAGTATCCTTAATCAGGTACAATCTAGCCACATGTCCATGGCTGGACAGCTGCAACTTTGGTGTGCTATTCTCATGCCTACTAATGTGACTTTGAAAAGGTGCACTGTCCTAAACCCCGCTACACTTCTCCTAGTTCCTATGGATCCAAAGGGGGGAGGAGCAGGTGACATGGAAAAGGACACTCTTTTTCTTTCTAGAATGGATCCAGAGGAACAAGATTAGGTTTCCAAACCACATGATTGTCTAGAATTGATGTCTCAGGAAACGGCTGGTCTCTAGTGTGCCTATTCTAATGCTGATTTTGAGCTTTTTGTAGATGGATCCCGTCACCAAGATGACCAAGGACGCTTCTGTACCAGATATGCTGTGGTCTCAGAACATGAGGTAATCAAGGCAGAGTCAATGCCAGCTCATATGTCTGCACAAGAAGCAGAGCTCAAGGCGCTCACAGAAGCGTGCAAACTAGCAGAAGGTAAGACTGTAAATATCTACACTGATTCCAGGTATGCTTTTGGCATTACACACGGTTATGGGCCTATCTGGAGAGCCAGGGCTTTCCTGACAGCAAATGGCCACCCCTTTGAACATGCTGAGGCAGTCCTGCAACTTATGAATGCACTACAGCTTCCCACCCAAGCAGGCATCATAAAGGTAAAGGCACATACCAAAGGCACTGATGGACGGACAAAGGGTAACGCACTGGCAGACCAGGCTGCCAAGAAAGCAGCAAGCACTCCTGTAGCCTCTCAAGTACATCACCTAGACACCCCACCATCTCCACTTGTGTTGAAAGACATCTTAGCCCGGTTACAAGAACAGGCAAGTAAGGAGGAGAAAAATAGGTGGCAAAAGATAGGGGCTTGCTCTGATACAGTCACTGGACTATGGGGGAGGGGTGAAAAGGTCTGCCTACCACAGGTACTGTACCCAATGATGGCACAGGTTCTGCACGGGAATTTGCACCACTCGAAGACGGCCATGTGTGACACCCTACAGAGACAATGGATTGCCCCCGGGGTTTTCCACCTGCGCAGAAAGGCAGGTACAGAGCTGCATGATATATGCCACACATAATCAGAGTAGGACAGTGAAAACTCCATCCAAACACACTCCCCGGCCCCTTTAACCAATTCCAGAGACTGCAGATTGATTATGTTCAGTTGCCTAGGGTAGGGACGTATGAGTATGTGTTGGTCTGCATTGATTTATTTTCAGGTTGGCCAGAAGCCTACCCAGTTGCCAAAGCTATGGCTAAGACAACGGTGAAGAATCTGATGGCTGAGATCATATGCAGGTATGGAGTTCCTGAAGTCATTGAAAGCGATCGGAGTTCCCATTTTACTGGAGAGATCATGTCAGAGGTAATGGCAGCACTGGGGGTAAGTCAAGCATTGCATAGTCCATACCATCCACAGAGCAGTGGAAGAGTGGAGAGACTAAATGGAACTCTTAAGCTTAAAATCCAGAAGGCAATGGCAGAGACTGGTAAACCATGGACAGAATGCCTTCCTCTAGCTTTGTTTTCAGTAAGATATACCCCAAACAGGAAGACAGGACTGTCACCGTATGAGATTCTGTTTGGCAGGAGCCCCAGTCTTGAATGTTTCTTTCCACAACAGTTGCAGCTCAAGTACCAGGACTTGACTAGTTATGTGCAGGCCTTACATGGACACCTTGCCAAAGTGCATTTAACTGTCTTCAGTAGGGTTGAGCGACCTTAGCTTTTTTAGGATCGAGGTGGGTTTTGTGAAACCCGACCTTCTCGGATGTCGGATCGTATGGAATCGGCCGATTCTACTGTAAAGTCATAGCACTATGATGCCGCAGGAGCCGGAACCTATGTCATCACGCTGCCCACAATTAATTGGCTCAAAAAAATGGCGGGGAAGGCGTCATTCGAAACGCGACTTTGGCGCCAAGTTCGCGTTCCACGTGGCCGACCCACACTGGGATCGGATCGGGTTTCATGAGACGCCGACTTTGCCAAAAGTCGGCGACTTATGAAAATGAACGACCCGTTTCGCTCAACCCTAGTCTTCAGTTCTCTTCCAGACCTAGACAAGGTTCCTGGACACCATCCCTTTGTGCCAGGAGACCTGGTGTATGTGAAAAAGTTTGTGCGCAGAGATTGTCTCCAGACAAGATTTGAAGGACCTCACACGGTGATCCTGGTCACCCCCACTGCAGTAAAACTTGAAGGAAAGAGCACCTGGATCCACGCCTCATATTGTAGAGAAGACTGAACCAGTGTTTAGTCACAGTAGTGATTGAAGGGAAATGTTGCTGTTGTTTTTGATCCTGGAAATGGGGGCCATCCTCGCCCCTACCTCTTCGGCCTCTATTTTAAATAAGAATTCTGGCCCCACTATTCTCTGGGTAAACCTGACAGCCCCGGTGAATATCTGGCGATTTGATTTCTGTGATGTAGTCAAGTGTCTTGAGACTGAACGGGTGGTAGAGGGAATCATCCAGTTTTATACGGGAGATGATTGGGGATATAAACCTAGCGAAGCCATGTTCCCTAAGGATGGGACAGGTAGAAGTCTTCGTGAGAGAATGCATCTAACAGCCCTTCTGCAACTACTTAGGGGCTGTAAATGGGGTAAAAGTTGTCACCCCCTCCTCCTAAATCTTGAAAGCCCCAATCTGCTGACTTGCAGACATTTGTACTGGGAAGACATTATAATTATGTATTTAGTAGTGGATATCATGGGAATTTAGGTCATATACAGCTCCAGGATATTAGTTTCAGACCAACCAAGGCCCCTGTTACCAGTACAGCTAAAACGGGCCCAGGTGAGCGTTTGCAAAATGTAGTTAATGAAGTAATGCCCATTCCAGGTCTCAGTTGGCGAGAAGTTTTCTCCATAGAAACACAAACAGCCCCAAGGAAAAACCTATGGTTAGAATGGGTGAGATACAATGTAAGAGTCCAGAATATCTCTGTAGGATGTATTGCTTGTGCTGCTGCGAATACACACCTATACACACATGCATTGCTTTTTCCTGATGACAACACCACTGCCTGTGTCATGAATCTGTTGAAAGGTTTGAAGCCCACTGATTGCCCAGATTACGTCCCACTAATTCATGAGGAACCCAGACTAAAGGTCCCAGGAGAAGTAACCGTATTAGCTGACAATTACACCTGCTATAATTCCCACGACATTACAGGTACACCAGTAGGGATCTTCGAGACAGGTTTCTGCAAAGAGAACAGTTCTCTAGATACTGACTTGCTAATCCAACATACACAATATATGTATGACATTTATTGGTTATGTGGAGATGGTAAGCTCCATCCCAGGTTGCCTAATGCCTGGATAGGCCAATGCACCCTTGTTAAACTAGCCATGCAGTTCAAGATTTTACCTTGGGATCCAAAAATACCTGATGAACCTACCAGAAAGAGGAGAAGCCTTGATCAGCTCCACATGAGTTATGAAGAAGATCCACTAGTATATATTGATGCCATTGGAGTGCCAAGGGGGGTGGCTGACCAGTTTAAAGCCCAGAACCAGATCTATGCTGGCTTTGCTTCTATAATCCCACAGGTGCAGATTAATAAAAATGTTGAATGGATCAAATATATATATATTACAGTGAACAAAGGTTCGTCAATTATAGCTGTGATGCCTTTTAGGGTATAGTTGAGGATTTGGGCCCTAACACTTGTATGACCCGTGCTGCAACCCGACCTAAGAGAATTACACTGAATCCTGTCCAGACAAGATCACATGTAGTGACATAAGAAGCTGACACAGGATTGTGGTTGGTGGATAGTGGGGACATTAACTTTTAGGAGTAGGCTGACAGTAATCCTTTTGGGAAGGAGCTGTAGACCAGCATGTCATGTCACTCCCCACCACCAGAGAACCAACCACATCAGGTAGGGTAAGACAGATACAGGAGTATTATCCCTGGAGGCCCTCTGGCTAGCTACGCAAAACAATTGGCTGACCCTGAACCAACCTTTCTCATTTTACAGACAAATAATGACCATATGATGGATGTATAACTGCACCTAGGCAGGCCTAGGTAGTTAGTGAGCACAAAAACAGGTGACGTGCTAGGACGCAAATTAAGATTTTCTACAGATGTGACAAAGGAGAGAGTGTAGAGCTATACTTTGGACGGTTAAGACATGGGGTACAGTCCCATAAACCCACATGATGTTAGAGTATTGGTGAATACATTCATTGACGGTATGACCAAAGACTTACGAGACGAAATATAGACAGCCAGACCTGAATGGCGAAATGTAGATCCAAAAGACCTGAAGGTTTCTAAAAGAAGTTGAACAAATTAGGACAATAAGACGACGTGTCATGTATGCTGGGGCAGACACATCTTTCTTCTCCAGTTGGTTAGGTGGGATCAAGGGATTCCTTCAATAAGCTTGTCTGGTACTGATTGCCCTCCTTGTAATTGGATCGATAATTCTCTGTTGTGTTATTCCCTTGTATAAAAAGGTTATTGCCAAAGCAACTCCAACTGGCACCTTCCTCAATCAAGAAGTAGACTTACCAGAGTACGATGGTACTGATCCAGGGAGATCCCTAAGTATGTCCCCCTCAAGAGAGTAGACAAACCCCCCCCCCATTCTCAGATGATGTTAAGAGATTTAGTTTAGGGACAGTGGGAGAACTCCATGTGAGGTTAGTGAAGGGTTCAGCTGCCTGGAGGCCTCTCACTAGGGGAGAGTTTCTGAGGTGTCTGGATGAAGAAATCCACCTCCCCTTTCCCCATCACATGGACAGTCTCAAAGGATCTTTCCTTAAGGGAAAAACTTAGTGTTTATGGGGGATTGTCAAGGTGAAAATATACTTTCTTATATACTTTTTGTACTTTTATATCTTATACTGTAAAACAATAAGTTTTTCCTATCTGCTTGCAAATGTAACTGTATTTAAAGATGGCCGCCGGTGTTTATTTTTACTTTAGTCTAGTGTCCGAAGGGTTAAGTTTCATTTCTTCTGAAATCGAAACCTAAGGAATGAGAAGAAAAGGAGGATTCACCGGGAGACGTCAGAACAAATCAGAAAGACTGAATGCTAGCTTAAACCCCGCCTAATGCACGCCTTCCCCTAACACTCAATATAGTATTGTGTATTTTAGAATAAAGCCAGTTGGTGTGACCGCTGCGGACATGTGTGGACGCACGGGAATTAACTGAGTTTGAACCAGCTACCTGTCTGACTCATTCTTATCCGGTACCAGATGCCCTTAATTTGGAATGACTGGTGAATGAGGGTATATTGTCGTTACGACCCCGACAGTAGGACTGAAAAGTACCTGCACCATAGGGGAGGTCTCAATTTGCATTCCTCAAGGGCCGCAAACAGGTCATGTTTTCAGGATTTCCTTGTATTCCACAGGTGATAATTTAATCACCTGCATAGAATGATTCCAGCACCTTGTGCAATGCGAATGAAATCTTGAAAACATGCATGGTCTGAGGCCCTCGATGAATGCTGTTTGAGACCCCTGATCTAAAGGGAACTATAGGTAGAACTAGGTACATTTGAGTGGGGTGTGAACTCAAGAAGTTTCCCATAGTAAGTGATGGCATATTGACAGGTTAACTGATGAAAGCTTGATAGCCAGAATCCCATCAGAATAAGGGAGCCACAACAGGAGTAAAACTTGACTACTTTTTGGCATACAAAATGAATTAACTGAGATGATTTCTTAATATCCCAACATGTCATAATTTTCAGGCTTCACTAGAAAGCATGTCACAGCATCTAGAGATGTTTCAGCATGAGATGATAAGGCTGAGAAATGGAGAGTTTCTGGAGATACACTATGACTTATTTGCCCACCTAGACCCTGTAAATGTAATGAAGGTAAGAGAAGATTGACGTTCTCAGTTATAAATGATGACGGATTAAGAGATCCCAGATGTCCATCTAATGAAGGAATAACAGCTTTATTGTTACTTGATGAACTGGAAAATTCCCAGGAACTTAGAAGTGTATTTGGTAGAGCAGGCCAGTAAATAACTCGAGGACAACTATGATTTAGGGGTACAAGAATATGTGGTCTAGTAATTCCATGCTGAAGAAGATATTCCCAGTTGCTGGACATCCTCATTGTAGCAACGTTCAGTCTCGATGTTTAAAAGATTTCAGATTGCCTTTGATTACCATTTAAGAACCACATAGTTCCAGCTATAGTATATACTCCTGGCACCAGACAGAGAAAACTGGTCTGATTTTGGCCATCATCCTGAAGACCCCACACCAAGGTTAAAGAGGATGGGAGAGGTAAGGACCAGCAGCACCCTAAAAGAGACAAGACTCTTATAAAATTAGCACACAATTACGGTACACATTGTCATCAGCAGAACTAAATAGAGTATCAATAATCCACGTATACTATACACAGGCATAAATAAGGGGGAGCAACTTTCATGGGTGTTGGGTACCATTACGCCTTGGTAAAGCCATTAAAAATGTAACCTGTCACCAGCTTTTTCTTATCTAAATTGTATAAACCAATTCTCAGTCATTTTTAATAGCACTCCTGCAACCTGTTCATAAGAACCCAGCTGCCTCGCATATCTAAAAAAAATGGCCTTTCATGTTTGTCCTGTGCCATATGCTAGTCGGTACTGTCTGGTCTTATGGCCATACCGCGACTGCCTTTATCCCTACAATTGACGTCTCTTCTGCCTTGATTGACATGGCTGGTGTAATCTGGAAAGCCTGTTGTGCCTTCACAGCTCTTGTTCCTTACTGTGCAGGCTTGAGAGTTGGATAGACTGCAGATGACATAGGAGAACCACCATGTCAATGAAGACTGGCGAGACAGCGATTTGGGGGAACAGAGGAGGAGACGAGCACAGTCCCGAAGTGATGATTGGACCATGCAGCACCACAGAGCAGAAAATGTGTGATTACTATAAAAGTCATATTCTTAGATATGGAGGGCAGTGGGGCCTTATGAACAGGTTGGAGGAATGCTACTAAAGATGACTGAAAGGTGGTAGATACAGTTTATGGACGGAAAACCTGGTGCACCTTTACCTTACTGTATCATCTGGGAAGTAATTTACTGGATCCTATTTTACATCTCTATTCTAATTTCTATAAATTTTATTATGTTTTTTTTGTTTATTTTTCTGTCAGGTGATTTTAAACTGAACAGTCGCTCACCAACACAAGTCATTTGCTGCAGTTCCAGTCATCGTAACATTGATGAAATAGGTGGTTGCGTTTATACATGACTCCCTCCCCTGATGTCAGAGTTACAAAAGAACCGCCATTCTCCTAATCCTATTTCATCCCAAACTTTGTCGAACTACTGTTAGGTATGCACAGTCCGTAATGCATGAAAGCACAGAGCTACTGCAATTGAAAGATTTCAAGCAAATAATTTTCATTTAATCAAAGGTCATAAAACGTGAAAAATCAGATATCTAAAAAAAATAAAGAGCAGAGATATAGGACAATGCTCATTATATGCACTTCAAGAACATACCAAACATTCCAAATACTAAAAAGATAGATCATGCAATTTGCTGAAAAAAAAAGAATGGACAGCACCTCCAAAAATCATACGTTGATCTAAAGCCGCTAGGAAAAAAAATTATATAACAGAACATGAGGTTCTTAGTTTAACATTCTGATCGGACTGTATGAAGCTCACTGCCACATCACGGAAAATCTCGTAGTGGGTCCTACTGCCCTAACGGAGCGGAGCCGTGCGCCGACCATCGCCACAGCGGCAATGCACCAGCAGGGCAAACGGCCTGGTGCCCCACAGCACCCATGCTGCAAGACTGAGTCCCCATGAATCCAGACCGCGCTGCTCCACCAGCACAAAACCACAGCAACAATGGCCACCAAACAGCACCCACACTAAATGAAAGGAGCACTAAAACTCACCTTTGTCCAGCTCTTCAGTGAGAGCCAAAATGGGCTAGACCCCTTACTGCTAATTAACCCCTTTCTGACATATGACGTACTATCCCGTCGAGGTGGGGTGGGCCCGTATGACCACCGACGGGATAGTACGTCAAATGCGATCGGCCGCGCTCATGGGGGGAGCGCGGCCGGGTGTCAGCTGACTATCGCAGCTGACATCTGGCACTATGTGCCAGGAGCGGTCACGGACCGCCCCCGGCACATTAACCCCCGGAACACCGCGATGAAACATGATCGCAGTGTTCCGGCGGTTTAGGGAAGCATCGCGCAGGGAGGGGGTTCCCTGCGTGCTTCCCTGAGACCGTCGGAGCAACGCGATGTGCTCGCGTTGCTCCGAGGGTCTCCAACCTCCTTCTCCCTGCAGGCCCCGGATCCAAAATGGCCACGGGGGGCCTTCCGGGTCCTGCAGGGAGGTGGCTTACCAGCGCTTGCTCAGAGCAGGCGCTGGTAAGCCTGCAGCCCTGCCTGTCAGATCGCTGATCTGACACAGTGTTGTGCAAAGTGTCAGATCAGCGATCTCATCCTATAACATGATGTCCCCCCCTGGTGCAATGTTATAGTGTAAAAAAAACCAAATATTCAGATGTGTAAAAAAAAAAAAAAAAAAATTCCTAAATAACGAAAAATATATGTATATATTGTTCCCATAAATACATTTCTTTATCTAAATTAAAAAAAAACAATAAAGGTACACATATTTAGTATCGCCGCGTCCGTAATGACCTGACCTATAAAACTATCCCACTAGTTAACCCCTTCAGTGAACACCGTAAAAAAAAAAAAAAAGAGGCAAAAAAAAAGAGGCAAAAAACAACGCTTTATTATTATACCGCCGAACAAAAAGTGGAATAAGACGCGATCAAAAATACGGATATAAATAACCATGGTACCGCTAAAAACGCCATCTTGTCCTACAAAAAATGAGCCGCCATACAGCATCATCAGCATATCAGTTATAGTCCTCAGAATAAAGCGATGCAAAAATATATATTTTTTATATAAAATAGTTTTTATCGTATAAAAGCGCCAAAACATAAAATAAATATATAAATGAGGTATCGCTGTAATCGTAATAACCCGAAGAATAAAACTGCTTTATCCATTTACCAAATGCAGAACGGTATAAACGCACCCCCCCCCCCCCCAAATAAATTCATGAATTGCTGGTTTTTGGTCATTCTGCCTCACAAAAATCAGAATAAAAAGCGATCAAAAAATGTCACGTGCCCAAAAATGGTACCAATAAAAACGTCAACTCGTCCCACAAAAAACAAGACCTCACGTGACTCTGTGGACCAAAGTATGGAAAAATTATAGCTCTCAAAATGTGGAGACGCAAAAACTATTTTTTGCAATAAAAAGCGTCTTTTAGTGTTTGACGGCTGCCAATCATAAAAATCCGCTAAAAAACCCGCTATAAAAATCAAACCCCCCTTCATCACCCCCTTAGTTAGGGAAAAATAATAAAGTTAAAAAAATGTATATATTTCCATTTTCCCTTTAGGGTTAGGGCTAGGGTTAGGGCTAGGGTTAGGGTTGGGGCTAGGGTTAGGACTAGGGTTGGGTCTAGGGTTGGGGCTAAAGTTAGGGTTGGGGCTAAAGTTAGGGTTAGGGTTACATTTACGGTTGGGATTAGGGTTAGGAGTGTGTCAGGGTTAGGGGTGTGATTAGGGTTATGGTTGGGATTAGAGTTAGGGGTGTGTTGGATTTAATATTCATTAATGATCTGGTAGAAGGTTTGGTTTACACAGTAAAATATCGATATTTGCAGATGATACAAAACTATGTAAAGCAGTTAATACAAGAGAAGATAGTATTCTGCTACAGATGGATCTGGATAAGTTGGAAACTTGGGCTGAAAGGTGACAGATGAGGTTTAACAATGATAAATGTAAGGTTATACACATGGGAAGAAGGAATCAATATCACCATTACACACTGAACGGGAAACCACTGGGTAAATCTGACAGGGAGAAGGACTTGGGGATCCTAGTTAATGATAAACTTACCTGGAGCAGCCAGTGCCAGGCAGCAGCTGCCAAGGCAAACAGGATCATGGGGTACATTAAAAGAGGTCTGGATACACATGATGAGAGCATTATACTGCCTCTACAAATCCCTAGTTAGACCGCACATGGAGTACTGTGTCCAGTTTTGGGCACCGGTGCTCAGGAAGGATATAATGGAACTAGAGAGAGTACAAAGGAGGGCAACAAAATTAATAAAGGGGATGGGAGAACTACAATACCCAGATAGATTAGCGAAATTAGGATTATTTAGTCTAGAAAAAAGACGACTGAGGGGCGATCTAATAACCATGTATAAGTATATAAGGGGACAATACAAATATCTCGCTGAGGATCTGTTTATACCAAGGAAGGTGACAGGCACAAGGGGGCATTCTTTGCGTCTGGAGGAGAGAAGGTTTTTCCACCAACATAGAAGAGGATTCTTTACTGTTAGGGCAGTGAGAATCTGGAATTGCTTGCCTGAGGAGTTGGTGATGGTGAACTCAGTCGAGGGGTTCAAGAGAGGCCTGGATGTCTTCCTGGAGCAGAACAATATTGTATCATACAATTATTAGGTTCTGTAGAAGGACGTACAGTACAGACCAAAAGTTTGGACACACCTTCTCATTTAAAGATTTTTCTATATTTTCATGACTATGAAAATTGTAAATTCACACTGAAGGCATCAAAACTATGAATTACCACATGTGGAATTATATACTTAAAAAAGTGTGAAACAACTGAAAATGTCTTATATTCTAGATTCTTCAAAGTAGCTACCTTTTGCTTTGATGACTGCTTTGCACACTCTTGGCATTCTCTTGATGAGCTTCAAGAGATAGTCACCGGAAATGGTCTTCCAACAATCTTGAAGGAGTTCTCAGAGATGCTTAGCACTTGTTGGCCCTTTTGCCTTCACTCTGCAGTCCAGCTCACCCCAAACCATCTTGATTGGGTTCAAGTCATCTAGCGTAGCACCCCATCACTCTCCTTCTTGGTCAAATAGCCCTTACACAGCCTGTAGGTGTGTGTGTGGTCATTGTCCTGTTGAAAAATAAATGATGGTCCAACTAAACGCAAACCGGATGGAATAGCATGCCGCTGCAAGATGCTGTGGTAGCCATGCTGGTTCAGTATGCCTTTAATTTTGAATAAATCCCCAACAGTGTCACCAGCAAAGCACCGCCACACCATCACACCTCCTCCTCCATGCCTCACGGAGGGAACCAGGCATGTAGAGTGCATCCGTTCACCTTTTCTGCATCGCACAAAGACACGGTGGTTGGAACCAAAGATCTCAAATTTGGCCTCATCAGACCAAAGCACAGATTTCCACTGGTCTAATGTCCATTCCTTGTGTTCTTTAGCCCAAACAAGTCTCTTCTGCTTGTTGCCTGTCCTTAGCAGTGGTTTCCTAGCAGCTATTTTACCATGAAGGCCTGCTGCACAAAGTCTCCTCTTAACAGTTATTGTAGAGATGTGTCTGCTCCTAGAACTCTGTGTGCATTGACCTAGTCTCTAATCTGAGCTGCTGTTCACCTGCGATTTCTGAGGCTGGTGATAAACTTATCCTCAAAAGCAGAGGGGACTCTTGGTCTTCCTTTCCTGGGGCGGTCCTCATGTGAGCCAGTTTCTTTGTAGCGCTTGATGGTTTTTGCAACTGCACTTAGGGACACTTTCAAAGTTTTCCCAATTTTTCGGACTGACTGACCTTCATTTCTTAAAGTAATGATGGCCACTCATTTTTCTTTACTTACCTGCTTTTTCCTTGCCATAATACAAATTCTAACAGTCTATTCAGTAGGACTATCAGCTGTGTATCCATCAGACTTCTGCTCAACACAACTGGTGGTCCCAACCCAATTTATAAGGCAAGAAATCCCACTTATTTAACCTGGCACACCTGTGAAGTGAAAATACCTCTTGAAGCTCATCAAGAGAATGCCAAGAGTGTGCAAAGCAGTCATCAAAGCAAAAGGTGGCTACTTTGAAGAACCTAGAATATAAGACATATTTTCAGTTGTTTCTCACTTTTTTGTTAAGTATATAATTCCACATGTGTTAATTCATAGTTTTGAGGCCTTCAGTGTGAATTTACAATTTTCATAGTCATGAAAATATAGAAAAATCTTTAAATGAGAAGGTGTGTCCAAACTTTTGGTCTGTACTGTAGATCTGGGGATTTATTATGATGGAATATAGGCTGAACTGGATGGACAAATGTCTTTTTTCGGCCTTACTAACTATATTACTATGTTACTATGTTACTAGGGTTGGGATTAGGGTTAGGGGTGTGTTGGAGTTAGGGGTGTGATTGGGGTTAGGGGTGTGGTTGGGATTAGGGTTAGGGGCATGTTCGGGTTAGGGGTGTGGTTAGGGTTATGTTTAGAGTTGGGATTAGGGTTAGGGGTGTGTTTGGGTTAGGGTTTCAGTTAGAATTGGGGGTTTCCACTGTTTAGGCACATCAAGGGCTCTCCAAACGCGACATGGCGTCTGATGTCAATTCCAGCCAATTCTGCGTTGAAAAAGTAAAACAGTGCTCCTTCCCATCTGAGCTCTCCCGTGCGCCCAAACGGGTTTACCCCAACATATGGGGTATCAGCGTACTCAGGACAAATTCTACAACAACTTTTGGGGTCCAATTTCTCCTGTTACCCTTGGGAAAATACAAAACTGGGGGCTAAAAAATAATTTTTGTGAAAAAAAAGGAATTTTTATTTTCACGGCTCTGCGTTATAAACTGTAGTGAAACACTTGGGGGTTCAAAGCTCTCACAACACATCTAGATAAGTTCCTTGGGGGATCTAGTTTCCAATATGGGGTCACTTGTGCGGGTTGCAATGTTTAGACACATCAGGGGCTCTCCAAACGCGACATGGCGTCTGATCTCAATTCCAGCCAATTCTGCGTTGAAAAAGTAAAACAGTGCTCCTTCCAATCTGAGCTCTCCTGTACGCCCAAACAGGGGTTTACCCCAACATATGGGGTATCAGCGTACTCAGGACAAATTCTACAACAACTTTTGGCGTCCAATTTCTCTTGTTACCCTTGGGAAAATAAAAATTTGGGGGGCTAAAAAACCCTTTTTGTGGGAAAAAAATTATTTTTTATTTTCACGGCTCTGCGTTATAAACTGTAGTGAAACACTTGGGGGTTCAAAGTTCTCACAACACATCTAGATAAGTTCCTTGGGGGATCTAGTTTCCAATATGGGGTCACTTGTGGGGGGTTTATACTGTTTAGGTATATCAGGGGCTCTGCAAATGCAATGCCTGCAGACCAATCCATCTAAGTCTGCATTCCAAACTGTGCTCCTTCCCTTCCAAGCTCTGCCTTGCACCCAAATGGTGGTTCCCCCCCACATATGGGGTATCAGCGTACTCAGGACAAATTGGACAACAACTTTTGGGGTCCAATTTCTCCCGTTACCCTTGGGAAAATACAAGATTGGGGGCTAAAAAATAATTTTTGTGAAAAAAAGGAATTTTTATTTTCACGGCTCTGCGTTATAAACTGTAGTGAAACACTTGGGGGTTCAAAGTGCTCACCACACATCTAGATAAGTTCCTTAGGGGTCTACTTTCCAAAATGGTGTCACTTGTGGGGGTTTCAATGTTTAGGCACATCAGGGGCTCTCCAAACGCAACATGGTGTCCCATCTAAAAGGAGAGAATGGACCCCAAAAGTTGTTGTACAATTTGTCCTGAGTACGCCGATACCCCATATGTGGGGGTAAACCACTGTTCGGGCGCATGGCAGAGCTCGGAAGGGAGGGAGCGCCGTTTGACTTTTCAATGCAAAATTGACTGGAATTGAGATTGGACGCCATGTCGCGTTTGTAGAGCCCCTGATGTGCCTAAGCAGTGGAAACCCCCCACATGTGACACCATTTTGGAAAGAAGACCCCCTAGGGAACTTATCCAGATGTGTTGAGAGAACTTTGAACTTCCAAGTGTTTCACTACAATTTATAACGCAGAGGCGTGAAAATAAAACTTCTTTTTTTCCACAAAAATTATTTTTTAGCCCCCAGTTTTGTATTTTCCCAAGGGTAACAGGAGAAATTGGACCCCAAAAGTTGTTGTCCAATTTGCCCTGAGTACGCTGATACCCCATATGTTGGGGTAAACCCCTGTTTGGGCACACGGGAGAGCACGTGTCCTGAGTACACTGATACCCCATATGTGGGGGTAAACCACTGTTTGGGCACATGGCAGAGCTCGGAAGGGAAGGTGCACGTTTTACTTTTTCAAAGCAGAATTGGCTGGAATTGAGATCGGACGCCGTGTCGCGTTTGGAGAGCCCCTGATGTGCCTAAACAGTGGAAACCCCCCAATTCTAACTGAAACCCTTACCCAAACACACCCCTAACCCTAATCCCAACCCTAACCACACCCCTAACCCGAACATGCCCCTAATCCCAACCACACCCCTAATCCCAACCCTAACCACAATCCTAACTCCAACACACTCCTAACCCTAATCCCAACCATAAACCTAACCACACCCCTAACCATAATCCCAACAGTAAATGTAATCTAAACCCTAACTTTAGCCCCATCCCTAACCCTAACTTTAGCCCCAACCCTAACTTTAGCCCCAACCCGAACTGTAGCCCCAACCCGAACTGTAGCCCCAACCCTAACTATAGCCCCAACCCTAACTGTAGCCCCAACCCTAACTGTAGCCCCAACCCTAACTGTAGCCCCAACCCGAACTGTAGCCCCAACCCGAACTGTAGCCCCAACCCGAACTATAGCCCCAACCCTAACTATAGCCCCAACCCTAACTGTAGCCCCAACCCTAACTGTAGCCCCAACCCTAACTTTAGCCCCAACCCTAACTTTAGCCCCAACCTTAACCATAACTTTAGCCCCAACCCTAACATTAGCCCTAACCCTAACGTTAGCCCCAACCCTTTGGGGCTAACCTGTTATGGTTCTCAATGGCAAGAGAACATAGCCCAGCAAACATAAGTACTAGCTCTTGGAAGGATGGAAACTAAACTGACCATGAACTAAACCTGCCGCACAACTAACAGTAGCCGGGTAGCGTTGCCTACGTTTTTTATCCCTAGACGCCCAGCGCCAGCCGGAGGACTAACTAATCCTGGCAGAGGAAAATATAGTCCTGGCTCACCTCTAGAGAAGTTTCCCCGATAGGCAGACAGAGGCCCCCACATATATTGGCGGTGATTTTAGATGAAATGACAAACGTAGTATGAAAATTGGTTTAGCAAAATTGAGGTCCGCTTACTAGATAGCAGGAAGACAGAAAGGGCACTTTCATGGTCAGCTGAAAACCCTATCAAAATACCATCCTGAAATTACTTTAAGACTCTAGTATTAACTCATAACATCAGAGTGGCAATTTCAGATCACAAGAGCTTTCCAGACACAGAAACGAAACTACAGCAGTGAACTGGAACAAAATGCAAAAACAAACGAGGACTAAAGTCCAACTTAGCTGGGAGTTGTCTAGCAGCAGGAACATGCACAGAAAGGCTTCTGATTACAATGTTGACCGGCATGGAAGTGACAGAGGAGCAAGGTTAAATAGCGACTCCCACATCCTGATGGAAACAGGTGAACAGAGGGGATGATGCACACCAGTTCAATTCCACCAGTGGCCACCGGGGGAACCCAAAATCCAATTTCACAACAGTACCCCCCCCTCAAGGAGGGGGCACCGAACCCTCACCAGAACCACCAGGGCGATCAGGATGAGCCCTATGAAAGGCACGGACCAGATCGGAGGCATGAACATCAGAGGCAGTCACCCAAGAATTATCCTCCTGACCGTATCCCTTCCATTTGACCAGATACTGGGGTTTCCGTCTGGAAACACGGGAGTCCAAGATTTTTTCCACAACGTACTCCAACTCGCCCTCAACCAACACCGGAGCAGGAGGCTCAACGGAAGGCACAACCGGTACCTCATACCTGCGCAACAATGACCGATGAAAAACATTATGAATAGAAAAAGATGCAGGGAGGTCCAAACGGAAGGACACAGGGTTAAGAATCTCCAATATCTTGTACGGGCCGATGAACCGAGGCTTAAACTTAGGAGAAGAAACCCTCATAGGGACAAAACGAGAAGACAACCACACCAAGTCCCCAACACAAAGCCGAGGACCAACCCGACGCCGGCGGTTGGCAAAAAGCTGAGTCTTCTCCTGGGACAACTTCAAATTGTCCACTACCTGCCCCCAAATCTGATGCAACCTCTCCACCACAGCATCCACTCCAGGACAATCCGAAGATTCCACCTGACCAGAAGAAAATCAAGGATGAAACCCCGAATTACAGAAAAAAGGAGACACCAAGGTGGCAGAGCTGGCCCGATTATTGAGGGCAAACTCCGCTAAAGGCAAAAAAGCAACCCAATCATCCTGATCTGCAGACACAAAACACCTCAAATATGTCTCCAAGGTCTGATTCGTCCGCTCGGTCTGGCCATTAGTCTGAGGATGGAAAGCAGACAAGAAAGACAAATCTATGCCCATCCTAGCACAGAATGCTCGCCAAAATCTAGACACGAATTGGGTTCCTCTGTCAGAAACGATATTCTCCGGAATACCATGCAAACGGACCACATTTTGAAAAAACAGAGGAACCAACTCGGAAGAAGAAGGCAACTTAGGCAGGGGAACCAAATGGACCATCTTAGAGAAACGGTCACACACCACCCAGATGACAGACATCTTCTGAGAAACAGGAAGATCCGAAATAAAATCCATCGAGATGTGCGTCCAGGGCCTCTTCGGGATAGGCAAGGGCAACAACAATCCACTAGCCCGAGAACAACAAGGCTTGGCCCGAGCACAAACGTCACAAGACTGCACAAAGCCTCGCACATCTCGAGACAGGGAAGGCCACCAGAAGGACCTTGCCACCAAATCCCTGGTACCAAAGATTCCAGGATGACCTGTCAACGCAGAAGAATGAACCTCAGAAATGACTTTACTGGTCCAATCATCAGGAACAAACAGTCTACCAGGTGGGCAACGATCAGGTCTATCCGCCTGAAACTCCTGCAAGGCCCGCCGCAGGTCTGGAGAAACGGCAGACAATATCACTCCATCCTTAAGGATACCTGTAGGTTCAGAGTTACCAGGGGAGTCAGGCTCAAAACTCCTAGAAAGGGCATCCGCCTTAACATTCTTAGAACCCGGCAGGTAGGACACCACAAAATTAAACCGAGAGAAAAACAACGACCAGCGCACCTGTCTAGGATTCAGGCGTCTGGCGGACTCAAGATAAATTAGATTTTTGTGGTCAGTCAATACCACCACCTGATGTCTAGCCCCCTCAAGCCAATGACGCCACTCCTCAAAAGCCCACTTCATGGCCAAAAGCTCCCGATTCCCAACATCATAATTCCGCTCGGCGGGCGAAAATTTACGCGAGAAAAAGGCACAAGGTCTCATCACGGAACAATCGGAACTTCTCTGCGACAAAACTGCCCCAGCTCCGATTTCAGAAGCGTCGACCTCAACCTGAAAAGGAAGAGCAACATCAGGCTGACGCAACACAGGGGCGGAAGAAAAGCGGCGCTTAAGCTCCCGAAAGGCCTCCACAGCAGCAGGGGACCAATCAGCAACATCAGCACCCTTCTTAGTCAAATCAGTCAATGGTTTAACAACATCAGAAAAACCAGCAATAAATCGACGATAAAAGTTAGCAAAGCCCAAAAATTTCTGAAGACTCTTAAGAGAAGAGGGTTGCGTCCAATCACAAATAGCCTGAACCTTGACAGGATCCATCTCGATGGAAGAGGGGGAAAAAATATATCCCAAAAAGGAAATCTTTTGAACCCCAAAAACGCACTTAGAACCCTTCACACACAAGGAATTAGACCGCAAAACCTGAAAAACCCTCCTGACCTGCTGGACATGAGAGTCCCAGTCATCCGAAAAAATCAAAATATCATCCAGATACACAATCATAAATTTATCCAAATAATCACGGAAAATGTCATGCATAAAGGACTGAAAGACTGAAGGGGCATTTGAAAGACCAAAAGGCATCACCAAATACTCAAAGTGGCCCTCGGGCGTATTAAATGCGGTCTTCCACTCATCCCCCTGCTTAATTCGCACCAAATTATATGCCCCACGGAGATCTATCTTAGAGAACCACTTGGCCCCCTTTATGCGAGCAAACAAATCAGTCAGCAGTGGCAACGGATATTGATATTTAACCGTGATTTTATTCAAAAGCCGATAATCAATACACGGTCTCAAAGAGCCATCTTTCTTAGCCACAAAGAAAAAACCGGCTCCTAAGGGAGATGACGAAGGACGAATATGTCCCTTTTCCAAGGACTCCTTTATATATTCTCGCATAGCAGCATGTTCAGGCACAGACAGATTAAATAAACGACCCTTAGGGTATTTACTACCCGGAATCAAATCTATGGCACAATCGCACTCCCGGTGCGGAGGTAATGAACCAAGCTTAGGTTCTTCAAAAACGTCACGATATTCAGTCAAGAATTCAGGAATCTCAGAGGGAATAGATGATGAAATGGAAACCACAGGTACATCCCCATGCTTCCCCTTACATCCCCAGCTTAACACAGACATAGCTTTCCAGTCAAGGACTGGGTTATGAGATTGCAGCCATGGCAATCCAAGCACCAACACATCATGTAGGTTATACAGCACAAGAAAGCGAATAATCTCCTGATGATCCGGATTAATCCGCATAGTTACTTGTGTCCAGTATTGTTGTTTATTACTAGCCAATGGGGTGGAGTCAATCCCCTTCAGGGGTATAGGAGTTTCAAGAGGCTCCAAATCATGCCCACAGCGTTTGGCAAAGGACCAATCCATAAGACTCAAAGCGGCGCCAGAGTCGACATAGGCATCCGCGGTAATAGATGATAAAGAACAAATCAGGGTCACAGATAGAATAAACTTAGACTGTAAAGTGCCAATTGAAACAGACTTATCAAGCTTCTTAGTACGCTTAGAGCATGCTGATATAACATGAGTTGAATCACCGCAATAGAAGCACAACCCATTTTTTCGTCTTAAATTCTGCCGTTCACTTCTGGACAGAATTCTATCACATTGCATATTCTCTGGCGTCTTCTCAGTAGACACTGCCAAATGGTGCACAGGTTTGCGCTCCCGCAGACGCCTATCGATCTGGATAGCCATTGTCATGGACTCATTCAGACCCGCAGGCACAGGGAACCCCACCATAACATCCTTAATGGCATCAGAGAGACCCTCTCTGAAATTCGCCGCCAGGGCGCACTCATTCCACTGAGTAAGCACAGCCCATTTACGGAATTTCTGGCAGTATATTTCAGCTTCGTCTTGCCCCTGAGATAGGGACATCAAGGCCTTTTCCGCCTGAAGCTCTAACTGAGGTTCCTCATAAACCAACCCCAAGGCCAGAAAAAACGCATCCACATTGAGCAACGCAGGATCCCCTGGAGCCAATGCAAAAGCCCAATCCTGAGGGTCGCCCCGGAGCAAGGAAATCACAATCCTGACCTGCTGAGCAGGATCTCCAGCAGAGCGAGATTTCAGGGACAAAAACAACTTGCAATTATTTTTGAAATTTTGAAAGCAAGATCTATTCCCCGAGAAAAATTCAGGCAAAGGAATTCTAGGTTCAGATATAGGAACATGAACAACAAAATCTTGTAAATTTTGAACTTTCGTGGTGAGATTATTCAAACCTGCAGCTAAACTCTGAATATCCATTTTAAACAGGTGAACACAGAGCCATTCCAGGATTAGAAGGAGAGAGAGAGAGAGAAAGGCTGCAATATAGGCAGACTTGCAAGAGATTCAATTACAAGCACACTCAGAACTGAAGGGAAGGGGAAAAAAAAAAAAAAAAAAAAAAATCTTCAGCAGACTTCTCTTTTCTCTCCTTTCTCTGTCAATTAATTTAACCCTTTTTAAGTCCGGTCAAACTGTTATGGTTCTCAATGGCAAGAGAACATAGCCCAGCAAACATAAGTACTAGCTCTTGGAAGGATGGAAACTAAACTGACCATGAACTAAACCTGCCGCACAACTAACAGTAGCCGGGTAGCGTTGCCTACGTTTTTTATCCCTAGACGCCCAGCGCCAGCCGGAGGACTAACTGTTGTGAATTTGGATTCTGGGCTCCCCCGGTGGCTACTGGTGGAATTGAACTTGTGACATCATCTTCCCTGTTCACCTGTTCTGATTAGATCTGGGTGTCGCTATATAACCTGGCTTCTCTGTTAGATGCTTGCCGGTCAACAATGTTATCAGAAGCCTCTCTGTGCTTGTTCCTGCTCCCAGACATCTACTAGATAAGTTGGACATTCGTCCATGTTTTGTTTTTGTATTTTGGTTCCAGTTCACAGCTGCAGTTTCGTTACTGTGTCTGGAAAGCTCTTGTTGATCAGGAATTGCCACTCTGGTATTATGAGTTAATGCCAGAGTCCTAAAGTAATTTCTGGATGTGTTTTGTTAGGGTTTTCTACTGACCATGAAAGTATGCTTTCTGTCTTCTGCTATCTAGAAAGCAGACCTCAAATTTGCTAAAACTATTTTCCTGCTGCGTTTGTTATTTCTTCTAAAATCACCGCCAATATATGTGGGGGGCCTCTGTCTCCTTTTTTTGGGCATTTCTCTAGAGGTGAGTCAGGTCTTATATTTCCCTCTGCTAGCATTATTTAGTTCTCCGGCCGGCGCTGGGCATATAGGGATAAAAAGTAGGACATGCTACCTGGCTACTTCTAGATGATGCGGTAGGTTTAGTTCATGGTCAGTATAGTTACATCTTCCAAGAGCTTGTTCCTATAGAGGCTTATGCTAGTTCTCTGGCCATGGAGATCATGACAGTTTGACCGGCCCACTAAAGGGTTAAAATCCTTGGCTGAGAAAGGAGAGAAATAAGAAGTCTGCTGAGAGTTTTTTTTTTTTTTTTTTTTTTTTTCTCTGTGCTCTTAATTGGATCACTTGCCAGTCTGTCTATGCTGCAGTCTTTCTTTTTTTTCTCTCTCCTTATAATCTTTGAATGGCTTTGTGTTCACCTGTTAATAATGGATCTTCAGAGTGTAACTGCAGGTTTGAATAATCTCACCACGAAAGTACAAAATTTGCAAGATTTTATTATTCATGCTCCGGTATCTGAGCCGAGAATTCCTTTGCCGGAATTCTTCTCAGGGAATAGATCTAGCTTTCAGAATTTTAGAAATAATTGTAAGCTATTTTTGTCCCTGAAATCTCGTTCTGCTGGAGACCCTGCACAGCAGGTTGGGATTGTGATTTCCTTGCTCCGCGGCGACCCTCAAGACTGGGCTTTTGCATTGGCACCAGGGGATCCTGCGTTGCGCAATGTGGATGCGTTTTTTTTGGCCTTGGGCTTGCTGTATGAGGAACCTCATTTGGAACTTCAGGCAGAAAAAACTTTGATGTCCCTATCGCAGGGGCAAGATGAAGCTGAAATTTACTGCCAAAGATTCCGTAAATGGTCTGTGCTTACTCAGTGGAATGAGTGTGCCTTGGCGGCTACTTTCAGAGAGGGTCTCTCTGATGCCATTAAGGATGTTATGGTGGGGTTCCCTGTGCCTGCGGGTCTGAATGAGTCCATGACAATGGCCATTCAGATCGATAGGCGTCTGCGGGAGCGCAAACCAGTGCACCATCTGGCGGTGTCCACTGAGAAGACGCCAGAAAGCATGCAGTGTGATAGAATTCTGTCCAGAAGCGAGCGGCAGAATTTTAGACGGAAAAATGGGTTGTGTTTCTATTGTGGGGATTCTACTCATGTTATATCAGCATGCTCTAAGCGTACTAAAAAGCTTGATAAATCCGTTTCCATTGGCACTTTACAGTCTAAATTTATTTTGTCTGTGACCCTGATTTGCTCTTTGTCATCTATTACTACTGACGCCTATATCGACTCTGGCGCCGCTTTGAGTCTTATGGATTGGTCCTTTGCCAATCGTTGTGGGTATGATTTAGAGCCTTTGGAAACTCTTATTCCTCTGAAGGGGATTGACTCCACCCCATTGGCTAATAATAAACCACAATACTGGACACAAGTGACTATGTGTATTAATCCGGATCACCAGGAGACTATTCGTTTTCTGGTGCTGTATAATCTACATGATGATTTGGTGCTGGGATTGCCATGGCTGCAGTCTCACAACCCAGTCCTTGACTGGAGAGCTATGTCTGTGTTGAGCTGGGGATGTAAGGGGACTCATGGGGACGTACCTTTGGTGTCCATTTCATCATCTATTCCCTCTGAAATCCCTGAGTTCCTGTCTGATTATCGTGACGTCTTTGAAGAACCCAAGCTGGGTTCACTACCTCCGCACCGTGAGTGCGATTGTGCTATAGATTTAATTCCGGGTAGTAAATACCCAAAGGGTCGTTTATTTAATCTGTCTGTGCCTGAACATACTGCTATGCGAGAATATATAAAGGAGTCCTTGGAAAAGGGACATATTCGTCCATCGTCATCTCCCTTAGGAGCCGGTTTTTTCTTTGTGTCAAAAAAAGACGGCTCTTTGAGACCATGTATTGATTATCGGCTTTTGAATAAAATCACGGTTAAATATCAATACCCATTGCCGTTGCTGACTGATTTGTTTGCTCGCATAAAGGGGGCCAAGTGGTTCTCTAAGATTGATCTCCGTGGGGCGTATAATTTGGTGCGGATCAGGCAGGGGGATGAGTGGAAAACCGCATTTAATACGCCCGAGGGCCACTTTGAGTATTTGGTGATGCCTTTTGGTCTTTCTAATGCCCCTTCAGTCTTCCAGTCCTTTATGCATGATATTTTCCGCGATTTTTTGGATAAATTTATGATAGTGTATCTGGATGATATTCTGATTTTTTCGGATGACTGGGACTCTCATGTCCGGCAAGTTAAGAGGGTTTTTCAGGTTTTGCGGTCTAATTCTCTGTGTGTCAAGGGTTCTAAGTGCGTTTTTGGGGTTCAGAGAATTTCCTTTTTGGGATATATTTTTTCTCCCTCTTCCATTGAGATGGATCCTGTCAAGGTTCAAGCTATTTGTGATTGGACGCAGCCCTCTTCTCTTAAAAGTCTTCAGAAATTTTTGGGCTTTGCCAACTTTTATCGTCGATTTATTTCTGGTTTTTCGGATGTCGTTAAGCCATTGACCGATTTGACTAGACAGGGTGCTGATGTTGCTAATTGGTCCCCTGATGCTGTGGAGGCCTTTCAGGAGCTTAAGCGCTGTTTTTCTTCTGCCCCTGTGTTGCGTCAGCCTGATGTGACTCTTCCTTTTCAGGTTGAGGTCGACGCTTCTGAGATCGGAGCTGGGGCAGTGTTGTCGCAGAAAAGTTCTGACTGCGCCGTGATGAGGCCTTGTGCCTTCTTTTCCCGTAAATTTTCGCCCGCTGAGCGGAATTATGATGTTGGGAATCGGGAGCTTTTGGCCATGAAGTGGGCGTTTGAGGAGTGGCGCCATTGGCTCGAGGGGGCCAGACATCAGGTGGTGGTATTGACTGACCACAAAAATTTGATTTATCTTGAGACCGCCAGGCGCCTGAATCCTAGACAGGCGCGCTGGTCATTATTTTTTTCTCGGTTTAATTTTGTGGTATCGTACCTACCAGGTTCTAAGAATGTTAAGGCGGATGCCCTTTCTAGGAGTTTTGAGCCTGATTCACCTGGCAACTCTGACCCCACAGGTATTCTTAAGGAGGGAGTTATCTTGTCAGCCGTTTCTCCAGACCTGCGGCGGGCCTTGCAGGAGTTTCAGGCGGATAGACCGGATCGTTGTCCGCCTGATAGGCTGTTTGTTCCTGATGATTGGACCAGTAAAGTCATCTCTGAGGTGCATTCTTCTGCGTTGGCAGGTCATCCTGGAATTTTTGGTACCAGGGATTTGGTGGCAAGATCCTTCTGGTGGCCTTCCCTGTCACGAGATGTGCGAGGCTTTGTGCAGTCTTGTGACGTTTGTGCTCGGGCCAAGCCTTGTTGTTCTCGGGCTAGTGGATTATTGTTGCCCTTGCCTATTCCTAAGAGGCCTTGGACACACATCTCGATGGATTTTATTTCAGATCTGCCTGTTTCTCAGAAGATGTCTGTCATCTGGGTGGTGTGTGACCGTTTTTCTAAGATGGTTCATTTGGTTCCCCTGCCCAAATTGCCTTCTTCTTCCGAGTTGGTGCCCCTGTTTTTTCAAAATGTTGTTCGTTTGCATGGTATTCCTGAGAATATCGTTTCTGACAGAGGAACCCAATTTGTGTCTAGATTTTGGCGGGCATTTTGTGCTAGGATGGGCATAGATTTGTCTTTTTCGTCTGCTTTTCACCCTCAGACTAATGGCCAGACCGAGCGGACTAATCAGACCCTGGAGACATATCTGAGGTGTTTTGTGTCTGCTGACCAGGATGATTGGGTTGCTTTTTTGCCATTGGCGGAGTTCGCCCTCAATAATCGGGCCAGCTCTGCCACCTTGGTTTCCCCGTTTTTCTGTAATTCGGGGTTCCATCCTCGATTTTCCTCCGGTCAGATGGAATCCTCGGATTGTCCTGGAGTGGATGCGGTGGTGGAGAGATTGCATCATATCTGGGGGCAGGTGATGGACAATTTAAAGTTGTCCCAGGAGAAGACTCAGCTTTTTGCCAACCGTCACCGTCGTGTTGGTCCTCGGCTTTGTGTTGGAGATTTGGTGTGGTTGTCTTCTCGTTTTGTCCCTATGAGGGTCTCATCTCCTAAGTTTAAGCCTCGGTTCATCGGTCCGTATAAAATATTGGAGATTCTTAACCCTGTTTCCTTCCGTTTGGACCTCCCTGCATCCTTTTCTATTCATAACGTTTTTCATCGGTCGTTATTGCGCAGGTATGAGGCACCGGTTGTGCCTTCCGTTGAGCCTCCTGCTCCGGTGTTGGTTGAGGGTGAGTTGGAGTACGTTGTGGAAAAAATCCTAGACTCCCGTGTTTCCAGACGGAGACTCCAGTATCTGGTCAAGTGGAAGGGATATGGCCAGGAGGATAATTCTTGGGTCACTGCATCTGATGTTCATGCCTCTGATCTGGTTCGTGCCTTTCATAGGGCCCATCCTGATCGCCCTGGTGGTTCTGGTGAGGGTTCGGTGCCCCCTCCTTGAGGGGGGGGGTACTGTTGTGAATTTGGATTCTGGGCTCCCCCGGTGGCTACTGGTGGAATTGAACTTGTGACATCATCTTCCCTGTTCACCTGTTCTGATTAGATCTGGGTGTCGCTATATAACCTGGCTTCTCTGTTAGATGCTTGCCGGTCAACAATGTTATCAGAAGCCTCTCTGTGCTTGTTCCTGCTCCCAGACATCTACTAGATAAGTTGGACATTCGTCCATGTTTTGTTTTTGTATTTTGGTTCCAGTTCACAGCTGCAGTTTCGTTACTGTGTCTGGAAAGCTCTTGTTGATCAGGAATTGCCACTCTGGTATTATGAGTTAATGCCAGAGTCCTAAAGTAATTTCTGGATGTGTTTTGTTAGGGTTTTCTACTGACCATGAAAGTATGCTTTCTGTCTTCTGCTATCTAGAAAGCGGACCTCAAATTTGCTAAAACTATTTTCCTGCTGCGTTTGTTATTTCTTCTAAAATCACCGCCAATATATGTGGGGGGCCTCTGTCTCCTTTTTTTGGGCATTTCTCTAGAGGTGAGTCAGGTCTTATATTTCCCTCTGCTAGCATTATTTAGTTCTCCGGCCGGCGCTGGGCATATAGGGATAAAAAGTAGGACATGCTACCTGGCTACTTCTAGATGATGCGGTAGGTTTAGTTCATGGTCAGTATAGTTACATCTTCCAAGAGCTTGTTCCTATAGAGGCTTATGCTAGTTCTCTGGCCATGGAGATCATGACAACTAACTAATCCTGGCAGAGGAAAATATAGTCCTGGCTCACCTCTAGAGAAGTTTCCCCGATAGGCAGACAGAGGCCCCCACATATATTGGCGGTGATTTTAGATGAAATGACAAACGTAGTATGAAAATTGGTTTAGCAAAATTGAGGTCCGCTTACTAGATAGCAGGAAGACAGAAAGGGCACTTTCATGGTCAGCTGAAAACCCTATCAAAATACCATCCTGAAATTACTTTAAGACTCTAGTATTAACTCATAACATCAGAGTGGCAATTTCAGATCACAAGAGCTTTCCAGACACAGAAACGAAACTACAGCAGTGAACTGGAACAAAATGCAAAAACAAACGAGGACTAAAGTCCAACTTAGCTGGGAGTTGTCTAGCAGCAGGAACATGCACAGAAAGGCTTCTGATTACAATGTTGACCGGCATGGAAGTGACAGAGGAGCAAGGTTAAATAGCGACTCCCACATCCTGATGGAAACAGGTGAACAGAGGGGATGATGCACACCAGTTCAATTCCACCAGTGGCCACCGGGGGAACCCAAAATCCAATTTCACAACACTAACCCTAACGTTAGCCCCAATTTTATTATTTTTCCCTAAAACTAAGGGGGTGATGAAGGGGGGTTGATTTACTATTTGTAGCTGATTTTTATGATTGGCAGCTGTCACAAACGCCGATACCCCATATGTGGGGGTAAACCACTGTTCGGGCGCATGGCAGAGCTCGGAAGGGAGGGAGCGCCGTTTGACTTTTCAATGCAAAATTGACTGGAATTGAGATTGGACGCCATGTCGCGTTTGTAGAGCCCCTGATGTGCCTAAGCAGTGGAAACCCCCCACATGTGACACCATTTTGGAAAGAAGACCCCCTAGGGAACTTATCCAGATGTGTTGAGAGAACTTTGAACTTCCAAGTGTTTCACTACAATTTATAACGCAGAGGCGTGAAAATAAAACTTCTTTTTTTCCACAAAAATTATTTTTTAGCCCCCAGTTTTGTATTTTCCCAAGGGTAACAGGAGAAATTGGACCCCAAAAGTTGTTGTCCAATTTGCCCTGAGTACGCTGATACCCCATATGTTGGGGTAAACCCCTGTTTGGGCACACGGGAGAGCACGTGTCCTGAGTACACTGATACCCCATATGTGGGGGTAAACCACTGTTTGGGCACATGGCAGAGCTCGGAAGGGAAGGTGCACGTTTTACTTTTTCAAAGCAGAATTGGCTGGAATTGAGATCGGACGCCGTGTCGCGTTTGGAGAGCCCCTGATGTGCCTAAACAGTGGAAACCCCCCAATTCTAACTGAAACCCTTACCCAAACACACCCCTAACCCTAATCCCAACCCTAACCACACCCCTAACCCGAACATGCCCCTAATCCCAACCACACCCCTAATCCCAACCCTAACCACAACCCTAACTCCAACACACTCCTAACCCTAATCCCAACCATAAACCTAACCACACCCCTAACCATAATCCCAACAGTAAATGTAATCTAAACCCTAACTTTAGCCCCATCCCTAACCCTAACTTTAGCCCCAACCCTAACTTTAGCCCCAACCTGAACTGTAGCCCCAACCCGAACTGTAGCCCCAACCCTAACTATAGCCCCAACCCTAACTGTAGCCCCAACCCTAACTGTAGCCCCAACCCTAACTGTAGCCCCAACCCTAACTTTAACCCCAACCCTAACTTTAGCCCCAACCTTAACCATAACTTTAGCCCCAACCCTAACATTAGCCCTAACCCTAACGTTAGCCCCAACCCTTTGGGGCTAACCCTAACGTTAGCCCCAATTTTATTATTTTTCCCTAAAACTAAGGGGGTGATGAAGGGGGGTTTGATTTACTATTTGTAGCTGATTTTTATGATTGGCAGCTGTCACAAACTAAAAGACGCTTTTTATTGCAAAAAATAGTTTTTGCGTCTCCACATTTTTAGAGCTACAATTTTTCCATATTTTGGCCCACAGAGTCATGTGAGGTCTTGTTTTTTGCGGGACGATTTATCGTTTTTATTGGTACCATTTTCGGGCACGTGACATTTTTTGTTCGCTTTTTATTCCGATTTTTGTGAGGCAGAATGACCAAAAAACAGCTATTCATGAATTTCTTTTTTTGGGGGGGGCGCGTTTGTACCGTTCCACGTTTGGTAAAATTTATAAAGCAGTTTTATTCTTGGGGTCAGTACAATTACAGCGATACCTCTTTTAATTTTTTTATGTTGGCTGTTGTGATTCGGTTCGTGGGCTCCCCCGGTGGTCTCTTGTGGTACTGGTGTCCTGCAAGCTTTGCCTTCTCAGTTCACCTGTTCCTATCAGGATGTGGGAGTATCCTATTTAACCTTGCTCCTCAGTCATTCTAATGCTGGCCATCAATGTATCCAGAGTGATTCTGTTGCATGTTCCTGCTCCCAGTTTTCTGCTCAGCTAAGTTGGACACTTTAGTCCTTAAGTCTATTTTTGTATGTTTTGTCCAGTTTGCACTTATGTGAATCTCTGCAGCTGGAAGCTCTTGTTGGGCTGAAATTACCACTCCGGTGTCATGAGTTGTCACATGAGTTAAGGTAATTTCAGGATGGTGTTTTGAAGGGTTTTGCAGCTGACCGCGAAGTCCTCTGTTGTATCTTTCTGCTATTTAGTTAGCGGGCCTCTCTGTGCTAAATCTGCTTTCATACTACGTGTGTCTTTTCATCTGCTCTCACCGTTATTATATGTGGGGGGCTGCTATCTCCTGTGGGGACATTCTCTGGAGGCAAGCCAGGACTGTGTTTTCTTCTACCAGTGTTTTAGTTCTCCGGCTGGCGCGCGGCATCTAGAGACAACGCAGGAATGCCCCCTGGCTACTTCTAGTGTGGTGTGTAGGTTTAGCATCGCGGTCAGCTCTAGTTTCCATCACCCGAGAGCTTGTCCGTTTATTCTATGCTTCTGATGTTTCCTTGCCATTGGAAACCATAACAGTAAACTGGGAGAAAAACAACGACCAGCGCGCCTGTCTAGGATTCAGACGTCTGGCCGACTCAAGATAAATCAAATTTTTCTGATCAGTCAAGACCACCACCTGATGTTTAGCACCCTCAAGCCAATGACGCCACTCCTCGAATGCCCACTTCATCGCCAAAAGCTCCCGATTACCGACGTCATAATTTCGCTCGGCGGGCGAAAATTTTCGAGAAAAGAACGCACAAGGTCTCATCACTGAACAATCTGAACTTTTCTGCGACAAAACCGCCCCCGCTCCGATCTCGGAAGCATCAACTTCCACCTGAAAAGGAAGAGAAACATCAGGCTGGCCATACTGTTATGGTTTCCAATGGCAAGGAAACATCAGAAGCATAGAATAAACGGACAAGCTCTCGGGTGATGGAAACTAGAGCTGACCGCGATGCTAAACCTACACACCACACTAGAAGTAGCCAGGGGGCATTCCTGCGTTGTCTCTAGATGCCGCGCGCCAGCCGGAGAACTAACTACCCCTGGTAGAAGAAAACACAGTCCTGGCTTGCCTCCAGAGAATGTCCCCACAGGAGATAGCAGCCCCCCACATATAATAACGGTGAGAGCAGATGAAAAGACACACGTAGTATGAAAGCAGATTTAGCACAGAGAGGCCCGCTAACTAAATAGCAGAAAGATACAACAGAGGACTTCGCGGTCAGCTGCAAAACCCTTCAAAACACCATCCTGAAATTACCTTAACTCATGTGACAACTCATGACACCGGAGTGGTAATTTCAGCCCAACAAGAGCTTCCAGCTGCAGAGATTCACATAAGTGCAAACTGGACAAAACATACAAAAATAGACTTAAGGACTAAAGTGTCCAACTTAGCTGAGCAGAAAACTGGGAGCAGGAACATGCAACAGAATCACTCTGGATACATTGATGGCCAGCATTAGAATGACTGAGGAGCAAGGTTAAATAGGATACTCCCACATCCTGATAGGAACAGGTGAACTGAGAAGGCAAAGCTTGCAGAACACCAGTACCACAAGAGACCACCGGGGGAGCCCACGAACCGAATCACAACAGTTGGCGCTTTTATACGATAAAAACTATTTTATATAAAAACTATAACTTTTTAATTTTTTCGCTGATGATGCTGTATGGCGGCTACGATAAAAACTATTTTATATAAAAACTATAACTTTATAATTTTTTCGCTGATGATGCTGTATGGCGGCTCGTTTTTTTGCGGGACAAGATGACGTTTTTCAGCGGTACCATGGTTATTTATATCCGTCTTTTTGATCGCGAGTTATTCCACTGTTTGTTCGGCGGTATGATAATAAAGTGTTTTTTTTACGGTGTTCATTGAAGGGGTTAACTAGTGGGACAGTTTTATAGGTTGGGTCGTTACGGACGCGGCGATACTAAATACGTGTACTTTTATATATTTTTTTATTTAGATTAACCCCTTAACGACTGCTGATACGCCTTTTAACGGCAGCAGCTAAGGGTACTTAAACCACAGTGCCGTTAATTAACGGCGCTGTGGGAAAAGTGAATAGCGCCCCCCCAGAGTCGGATTTTCTCTGGGGTCTCGGTTGCCGAGGGTAGCCGAGACCCCAGAGAACATGATTCGGGGGGTTTTTACCGACCCCCGAGTTGCGATCGCCGGTAACTAACCGTTTACCGGCGGTCGCAATAAAAAAAAAAAAAACGCGATTTGCCATTTAATTTCTCTGTCCTCCGATGTGATCGCACATCGGAGGACAGAGAAATAGGGTGCCCGATGGCCCCCGATAGCCCCCCAATACTCACCTATCTCCCCCGGTGCTCCTCGTGGCTCCCGATGGGTGCCGCCATCTTTTTCCGGGGAAAAAATAGCGGGCGCATGCGCAGTGCGCCCGCCGCCCGGCCCCCGGAAGATCTTTGGGGTCTCGGCTGCCGGGGGTAGCCGAGACCCCAAAGAACATGATCGGGGTCGGTTTTTACCGCAAAAAAAAAAAAAAAAAGCGATCTGTAATTCTCTGTCCTCTGATGTGATCGCACATCAGAGGACAGAGAAATAGGGGGATTCGGGGACCCTATCATACTTACCGGTGTCCCTGGGTCCTCCTGTGTCTCCTCCTGCCGGCCGGCTTCTTCCTCGGGAAAGAAAATGGCGGGCGCATGCGCAGTGTGCCCGCCATCTGCTGCCATCTGCAGGCCGGCAGGAGAGACGAGTTGGGGCTAAAATTAGGGTTAGGGTTAGGGTTTGGGTTGGGGCTAAATTTAGGGTTAGGGTTAGGGCTAGGGTTAGGCTACTTTCACACTAGCGTTTTTTTGCTTCCGTCGCAATGCGCCGTTTTGGAGAAAAAACGCATCCTGCAAAAGTGCTTGCAGGATACGTTTTTTCTCCATTGACTTGCATTAGTGACACATTGCGACGGATTGGCACAGGTCGCATCCGTCGTGCGACGGATGCGTCGAGCTTTGGCGGACCGTCGGCACAAAAAAACGCTACATGTAACTTTTTTTGTGTGACGTGTCCGCCATTTCCGACCGCACATGCGCGGCCGGAACGCCGCCCCCGCCTTCCCGCACCTCACAATGGGGCAGCGGATGCGTTGAAAAACAGCATCCGCTGCACCCGTTGTGCGACGCTTACAACGCTAGCGTCGGTACGTCGGCCCGACACACTGCGACGGGCCGAGTACGACGCTAGTGTGAAAGTAGCCTTAGGCTTCTTTCACATTTGCGTCGGTACGGGGCGGTCGCAATGCGTCGGCCCGACGTACCAACACACGTTGTGAAAATTGTGCACAACGTGGGCAGCGGATGCAGTTTTTCAACGCATCCACTGCCCAGTCTATGTCCTGGGGAGGAGGGGGCAGAGTTACGGCAACGCATGCGCGAAAATGGCGGACGCAACGTACAAAAAAAGGTTACATTGAACTATTTTTGTGACGACGGTTCGCCAAAACACAACGGATCCAGTGCACGATGGACGCGACGTGTGGCCATCCGTCGGCAATACAAGTCTATGGGCAAAAAAAGCATCCTGTGGGCACATTTGCTGGATCCGTTTTTTGTCCAAAACAATGGATTGGGACGGATGCCACACGACGCAAGTGTGAAAGTAGCCTTAGGGCTAGGGTTAGGGTTGGGGCTAAAGTTAGGGCTAGGGTTAGATTTAGGGTTGGGGCTAAATTTAGGGTTAGGGCTAAAGTTAGGGTTGGGGCTAAAATTAGGGTTAGGGTTGGGGCTAAAGTTAGGGTTAGGATTGGGGCTAAAGTTAGGGTTAGGGTTGGGGCTAAAGTTAGGGTTAGAGTTGGGATTAGGGTTAGGGTTTGGATTAGGGTTGGTATTAGGGTTACGTTTGGGATTAGGGTTGGGATTAGGGTTACGTTTGGGATTAGGGTTGGGATTAGGGTTAGGGTTGGGATTAGGGTTAAGGTTAGGGTTGGGATTAGGGTTAGGTTTGAGGTTAGGGTTGAGATTAGGATTAGGGGTGTGTTGGATTTAGGGTTTTGATTAGGGTTATGGTTAGGGTTGAGATTAGGGCTGTTTTGGGTTTAGGGTTGTGATTATCGTTAGGGTTGTGATTAGGATTATGGATCGGATTGAGATTAGGGTTAGGGGTGTGCTGGGGTTAGGGTTGGAGTTAGAATTGGGGGGTTTCCACTGTTTAGGTACACCAGGGGGTCTCCAAACTCGACAGCCAATTTTGCGCTAAAAAAGTCAAATGGTGCTCCCTCCCTTCTGAGCTCTGCCGTGCGCCCAAACAGTGGTTTACCCCCACATATGGGGCATCAGCGTACTCGGGATAAATTGGACAACAACTTTTGGGGTCCAATTTCTCCTGTTACCCTTGTGAAAATAAAAACTTGGGGGCTAAAAATCTTTTTTGTGGAAAAAAAAATATTTTTTATTTTCACTACTCTGCATTATAAACTTCTGTGAAGCACTTGGGCATCCAAAGTTCTCACCACATATCTAGATAAGTTCCTTGGGGGGTCTAGTTTCCAAAATGAGGTCACTTGTGGGGGGTTTCTACTGTCTAGGTACATCAGTGGCTCTGCAAACGCAACATAACGCCCGCAGACCATTCTATCAAAGCCTGCATTCCAAAATGGCGCTCCTTCCCTTCCGAGCTCTGCCGTGCGCCCAAACAGTGGTTTACGCCCACATATAGGGTACCAGCATACTCAGGACAAATTGGACAACAACGTTTGGGGTCCAATTTCTCTTGTTACCCTTGTGAAAATAAAAATTTGGGGGCTAAAAAATCTTTTTTGTGGGAAAAAAATATATTTTTTATTTTCACTACTCTGCATTATAAACTTCTGTGAAACACATCGGCATTCAAAGTTCTCACCACATATCTAGATAAGTTCCTTGGGGGGTCTATTTTCCAAAATGGGGTCACTTGTGGGGGGTTTCTACTGTTTAGGTACATTAGGGGTCTGCAAACGCAACATAACGCCCGCAGACAATTCTATCAAAGTCTGCATTCCAAAACGGCGCTCCTTCCCTTCCGAGCTCAGCCATGCGCCCAAACAGTGGTTTACCCCCACATATGGGGTACCAGCATACTCAGGACAAATTGGACAACAACTTTTGGGGTCCAATTTCTCTTGTTACCCTTGTGAAAATAAAAACTTGGGGGCTAAAAAATCTTTTTTGTGGAAAAAAAAAAATTTTTTATTTTCACGAGTCTGCATTATAAACTTCTGTGAAGCACTTGGGCATTCAAAGTTCTCACTACACATCTAGATAAGTTCCATGGGGGGTCTAGTTTCCAAAATGGGGTCACTACTGTTTAGGCACATCAGGGGCTCTCCAAATGCGACATGGCGTCCGATCTCAATTCCAGTCAATTTTGCATTGAAAAGTCAAATGGCGCTCCTTTGCTTCCGAGCTCAGCCATGCGCCCAAACAGTGGTTTACCCCCACATATGGGGTGTCAGCGTATTCAGGACAAATTGTACAACAACTTCTGGGGTCCATTTTCTCCTGTTACCCTTGGTAAAATAAAAATTTGGAGGCAAAAAGATCATTTTTGTAGAAAAAATGCGATTTTTTTATTTTCACGGCTCTACGTTATAAACTTCTGTGAAGCACCTGGGGGTTTAAAGTGCTCACCACACATCTAGATAAGTTCCTTAAGGGGTCTAGTTTCCAAAATGGTGTCACTTGTGGGGGGTTTCGACTGTTTAGGCACATGCCAAATGTAAATTTTTGGTAAAAAAAAATAATCAACAAGTGGAACACAATTGTGAAGTTGAACGAAATTTATTGGTTATTTTAAATTTTTGTGGAAATACAAAAACTGAAAAGTGGGGCGTGCAATATTATTCGGCCCCTTTAACTTAATACTTTGTTGTGCCACCTTTTGCTGTGATTACAGCTGCAAGTCACTTGGGGTATGTCTCTATCAGTTTTGTACATCGAGAGACTGAAATTCTTGCCCATTCTTCCTTGGCAAACAGCTCGAGCTCAGTGAGGTTTGATGGAGATCGTTTGTGAACAGCAGTTCTCAGCTCTTTCCACAGATTCTCGATTGGATTGTTTCTAACACCTGGATACGTTTATTTGGGAACCATTCCATTGTAGATTTTTCTTTATGTTTGGGATCATTGTCCTGTTGGAAGACAAATCTTCGACCCAGTCTCAGGTCTTTTGCAGACTCCAACAGGTTTTCTTCAAGAATGGTCCTGTATTTGGCTCCATCCATCTTCCCATCAATTTTAACCATCTTCCCTGTCCCTGCTGAAGAAAAGCAGGCCCAAACCATGATGCTGCCACCACCATGTTTGACAGTGGGGATGGTGTGTTCAGAGTAATGAGCTTTGTTGCCTTTACGCCAAACAGTTTGGCATTGTTACCAAAAAGTTTGATTTTGGTTTCATCTGACCAGAGCACCTTCTTCCACGTTTGGTGTGTCTCCCAGGTGGCTTGTTGCAAACTTTACACAACACTTTTTAAGGATATCTTTCAGAAATGGCTTTCTTCTTGCCACTCTTCCATAAAGGCCAGATTTGTGCAGTGTACGACTGATTGTTGTCCTATGGACAGACTGTCCCACCTCAGCTGTACATCTCTGCAGTTCATCCAGAGTGATCATGGGCCTCTTGGCTGCATCTCTGATTAGTCTTCTCATTGTTTGAGATGAAAGTTTAGAGGGCTGGCCAGGTCTTGGTAGATTTGCAGTGGTATGATACTCCTTCCATTTCAATATGATCGCTTGCACAGTGCTCCTTGGGATGTTTAAAGTTTTGGAAATCATTTTTTATCCAAATCCGGCTTTAAACTTCTCCACAACAGTATCACGGACCTGCTTGTTGTGTTCCTTGGCCTTCATGATGCTCTCTGTGCTTCAAACAGAACCCTGAGACTATCACAGAGCAGGTGCATTTATACGGAGACTTGATTACACACAGGTGGATTATATTTATCATCATTAGGCATTTAGGACAACATTGGATCATTCAGAGATCCACAATGAACTTCTGGAGTGAGTTTGCTGCACTGAAAGTAAAGGGGCAGAATAATATTGTACGCCCCACTTTTCAGGTTTTGAATTCCACAAAAATGTAAAATAACCAATGAATTTCATTCAACTTCACAATTGTGTTCCACTTGTTGTTGATTCTTCATCAAAAATTTCCATTTGGTATATTTACATTTGAAGCATGATATGTGGGAAAAGGTTGAAAAGTTCCAGGGAGCCGAATACTTTCGCAAGGCACTGTATATTCAGTAAATGCACTCAATACTTGGTCGGGGCTCCTTTTGCATCAAAATCAATGCAGCGTGGCATGGAGGTGATCAGCCTGTGGCACTGCTGAGGTGTTATGAAAGCCCAGGTTGCTTTGATAGCGGCCTTCAGCTCGTCTGCATTGTGGGGTCTGGTATCTTTCATCTTCCTTTTTACAATCCCCCATAGATTCTATATGGAGTTAAGGTCAGGCAAGTTTGCTGACCAATCAAACAGCGGTACTGTTGTTTTTAAAACAGGTATTGATACTTTTGGCAGTGTGAACAGCGTTCCATGTCCTGTTGGAGAATGAAATTTACAACACCAAAAAGCTTGTCGGCAGAGGGAAGCATGAAGTGCTCTAAAATTTCCTGGTAGACAGCTGCGCTGACTTTGGTCTTCATAAAATACAGTGGACCTACACCAGCAGATGTCATGGCTCCCCAAACCATCACTGATTGTGGAAACTTCACACTAGACTTTAGAAATCAAGGTCCCAGAGTCTGGAGGAAGAGTGGAGAGACAGACAATCCAAGCTGCTAGAGGTCTAGTGTGAAGTTTCCACAATCAGTGGTTTGGGGAGACATGTCATCTGCTGGTGTACACTACCGTTCAAATGTTTAGGGTCACCCAGACAATTTTGTGTTTTCCATGAAAACTCATACGTTTATTAATCAAATGAGTTGCCAAATAAAGTGAAAATCTAGTCCAGACATTGACAAGGTTAGAAAAAAAGATTTTTATTTGAAATAATAATTTTCTCCTTCAAACTTTGCTTTCGTCAAAGAATGCTCCCTTTGCAGCAGTTACAGCATTGCAGACCTTTGGCATTCTAGCAGTTAATTTGCTGAGGTAATCTGGAGAAATTTCACCCCATGCTTCCAGAAGCCTCTCCCACAAGTTGGTTTGGCTTGATGGGCACTTTTTGCGTACCATACGGTCAAGCTGCTCCCACCACAGCTCAATGGGGTTGAGATCTGGTGACAGGGCTGGCCACTCCATTACAGATAGAATACCAGCTGACTGCTTCTTCCCTAAATAGTTCTTGCATAATTTGGAGGTGTGCTTTGGGTTATTGTCCTGTGGTAGGATGAAACTGGCTCCAATCAAGCGCTGTCCACAGGGTATGGCATGGCGTTGCAAAATGGAGTGATAGCCTTCCTTATTCAATATCCCTTTTACCTTATACAAATCTCCCACTTTACCAGCACCAAAGCAACCCCAGACCATCACATTACCTCCACCATGCTTGACAGATGGCGTCAGGCACTCTTCCAGCATCTTTTCAGTTGTTCTGCGTCTCACAAATGTTCTTCAGTGTGATCCAAACACCTCAAACTTGGATTCGTCTGTCCATAACACTTTTTTCCAATCTTCCTCTGTCCAATGCCTGTGTTCTTTTGCCCATAATAACCTTTTCATTTTATTAGCCAGTCTCAGATATGGCTTTTTCTTTGCCACTCTGCCCTGAAGGCCAGCATCCCGGAGTCGCCTCTTCACTGCAGACGTTTGCATGTACTATTTAATGAAGCTGCCAGTTGAAGACCTGTGAGGTGTTGATTTCTCAAACTACAGACTCTAATGTGCTTGTTGCTCAGTTGTGCAGCGGAGCCTCCCACTTCTCTGGTTAGAGCCTGTTTGTGCTGTCCTCTGAAGGGAGTAGTACACACCGTTGTAGGAAATCTTCAGTTTCTTGGCAATTTCTCGCATGGAATAGCCTTAATTTCTAAGAACAAGAATAGACTGTTGAGTTTCACAAAAAAGTTCTTTTTTTCTTGCGATTTTGAGAGTTTAATGGAACCAACAAATGTAATGCTCCAGATTCTCAACTAGCTCAAAGGAAGGTCAGGTTTATAGCTTCTCTAATCAGCCAAACTGTTTTCAGCTGTGTTAACACACTTGCACGAGGGTTTTCAAGGGTATTCTAACCATCCATTAGCCTTTTTACACAGTTAGCAAACACAAAGTACTATAAGAACACCGGAGTGATGGCTGTTGGAAATGGGCCTCTATACACCTATGAAGATATTGCATTACAAACCAGACGTTTGCAGCTAGAATAGTCATTTACCACATTAACAATATACAAAGAAAGAAACCCTGTTGCATCTTATATGCAAATAGTGGGGATACTAAGTAGTGTCCCACCGCAATCAAAATAAACTCCATCAGGCAATTTATGAATACGAGAAAAATCGGAGCAACAAAATATTAAAGAGTAGAAAAAGTACAAATTTTATTAGAATATAATTTAGAAAAAAACACCATCAAACTGACAATCAGGACAGACAATAGCGGGATATACTCTAGATTAGTGGTTTTCTGACCATGAAGATGTACACTGTGGTTTATATGAAGGTGGAGTAAAGATTTCTTCTTTTAAAGGGATTGGGTCATCAGAAAATAAATGGCTTATTGTTGGCTATTGACAAACATTATAAATACACGTAGCACAAAACCCGATCATTTTCTTATGATACGTTTCTATTAACCCAGAGACAACAAGTTGTGACTTGTATTGTTTAAGATTATTGTACTTGTTTTAATTATTTATACCCCTCCTCACATGTAAAGCATGGAATAAATGGCACTATAATAATAAATAATCTTATCTATATAATCGTCTAAGGCTACTTTCACACACAGCATATTTGCTGCGTATTTTGCTGCTGCTTTACCTGCGTTTTTTTACGCAGGCAAAAAACGCAGCTGCTTTCACACACTGCGTTTTTTTGCTGCGTTTTTTGCTGCGTTTTTTGCAGCTGCGTTTTTTTCAGCATTGTGTACTGAAATTAAAGTTTGTTTGAAAAAAAAAAAAAGGTGAAAAAAAAAAAGAGTCATTGAGGTCATTTCCTGTCTTTATGACTCAGAATACAATACACACTGGAGTTAACACTGGAGTTTTCCGGTACTCCACATTGTTTGCTGTACGTTATTCCTGACACTCCTGTGAGTTCTTCTACCATAGATATAGAGTGCCTTCTATTCAGCAGTTCCCCTCGTAGTATATCTGATTTCTAGGGGGTGTCCTCTATTCATGGCAAGTGGGTGTTATGTAATGTGTATTTTTGGCCATGGTCGACAAATCAAAGAAGCAGACTACATCATAGTTAAAAGTTCAAATATTTATTTGTAGTAACTGTCAAAATTGAAAAACTTTTCTAATAAAATTGAGAATAGAATGATTTGTTGTGTTTTTTTGTTATTAACAAAATTCCACACGTAAACACTGTAAACATCCCCAAAATGGGATTATAAACCTGTGGATGTCCAAGTCCACTCATTAATTGCCGCCAGGAGGGCATGCTTCCAGCTTTCATTAGTATTGCGCAAGGCCCTTTCCCCGTCACCACTGACGGTGAGTCATTCGGCACTTGCGCAACACTAATCAGAGCTGGAAACATGCCCTCTTGGCGGAAACTGAGGAGTGGACTTGGACATCATGGCGTTTTAAACATGAAAAGCAACATTATGCCTACTGGTCCTCATATAGGCTTTGTGAATATGAGTAGTAGCTCCAGTCTGGATGGTGTTCTTCAGACTGGGCTACTACTCTGGATGTTGGTGCACCTGCAGCAGCACTTGGAGCAGATGGCAGAGGTTTATTGAATGCTGCTGCAGGTGCAAGAGGAGTCGGCGTCGGTGGATGCCAGATGTGGTTTAGTGAACAAACCATTTCTTCAAAGGTTGGATTTATATGCGGATACTTCTTAAAACATGTCACCGCCATTGAAAGATACGTCATGCAGGAGTCCTGGACCTCGGGGGACATAGTACGCATTCTGGAAGCTAGAGTGGTTCCATATGCTGAGAATTGATCCTCTTCAGGTTGGCGATCAATTAGAGAAATTGCCCTTGCCAAGGCAGCCGTCTCCTCATCCTCCTTTGAAGAGCCTCTTTTCCTCTTCCTCTGTGTTGAGGCTGGAGGTGGAGGTGGTGTTGGTGGCGGTGGTGGCGATGCCAATGAACTAGTCTCGGAGAGGGGCAGATCATCATTTTGGGTAGAAGGGTCAGGCCTTGGCTCATTTGGAAGAGAGCTGGTAGCAGGCTGTGAAGCATGTTCATACACTGGAGTTGTTGCTGTGGCCGGGATTTCGGTCATCGGCTGGACATTGCCTATGGTTCTGTAAAGAGAAACATCAAAACAATAGTTTTAATACATTTTATTTTCTATTCAAAATTAAAGACGTTACTGATACTTACGGTCGGTAATGTAGACTGCCGTTTAAAAATTGGAGTTCCTGTTCAAAACGCCCTTGAGAAGCAGGTGCCGCAGAGCCACTTGGTGCTTCTGACCGTGACCGTGTAAATCTGTCCCTCACCGACCTCCAGCGGGTTTTCAAGGCTGAAACTAAAAAGTGAAAAATTGAACCTATTAATATACTATTCAACTACATACAGACAAGAAATTCAAAAATACTCCTCCAAAATGGAAAATATTTACAAGTTTCTTTTTGCCGCTCCTTTGTGTATGACTCGTACAGGGGATAGAGGGTGACACAGACCTTGTGCCAGGAAGCAGTTTTTGTATATTTGTTGGAAAACTCCCG
Organism: Ranitomeya variabilis; assembly: GCF_051348905.1. Classification (NCBI taxonomy): domain Eukaryota; kingdom Metazoa; phylum Chordata; class Amphibia; order Anura; family Dendrobatidae; genus Ranitomeya; species Ranitomeya variabilis. The sequence goes on along the minus strand of NC_135235.1, from coordinate 407,488,808 downwards.
GCACCCCTTATCCCAAAGACATGGGAAGTTTTGAACCTAAAAAAGGTAAAACAGTAACTACTATTAGTTATACACACAAAATTTGACAAACTTGATAGAGGCAGAAAAAGTAACACAGGCTGCTGAGGAATGACAACCCCAACTGCTTGTTATTACCTTCACACGCATACGGGACACACACGCACAGGGGACACACACGGGACAGAAAATCCAGTGAAGAGCGTTTTTTTTAATAAATATTTTGCTAGGTTTAAAAACCAAATTGGAAATAAATAGGGATTCTACGCTTACGCCTTTTTATTACAAAAAAACCACCAAAAAAAACAAACAAATGGGCCTTCCCTGCAAGACTGTGGATTCCCCGCTTTCACTGTGTAATGAATACGAAAAAAAAAAATATTCAGAAAAGGGGGTATCCATGCAGGAGGTGGATTCCCTTCTTTCACAATTCACTGAATTTTTTTTTTTTTTTTAAAGAACGGGCCACGTGCCACGTATTTAAGTGCCACGTGCCACGTATTTAAGTGCCACGTGCCACGTATTTAAGTGCCACGTATGTAAGTGCCACGTGCCACGTATGTAAGTGCCACGTATGTAAGTGCCACGTATGTAAGTGCCATGTATGTAAGTGCCACGTATGTAAGTGCCACGTATGTAAGTGCCACGTGCCACGTATTTAAGTGCCACGTATTTAAGTGCCACGTGCCACGTATGTAAGTGCCACGTATGTAAGTGCCACGTATGTAAGTGCCACGTATGTAAGTGCCACGTGCCACGTATGTAAGTGCCACGTATTTAAGTGCCACGTGCCACGTATGTAAGTGCCACGTATGTAAGTGCCACGTATGTAAGTGCCACGTATGTAAGTGCCACGTATGTAAGTGCCACGTATGTAAGTGCCACGTGCCACGTATTTAAGTGCCACGTGCCACGTATGTAAGTGCCACGTGCCACGTATGTAAGTGCCACGTATGTAAGTGCCACGTATGTAAGTGCCACGTGCCATGTATATAAGTGCCACGTATGTAAGTGCCACGTATGTAAGTGCCACGTGCCATGTATATAAGTGCCACGTATGTAAGTGCCACGTATGTAAGTGCCACGTGCCACGTATTTAAGGACAATGGCTCCTGCAGTGCATCACTGAGGTTACTATAGTTCACTGGTCTCACTTTATGGCAAAAAGCTGCGTGGGAACTTTCTCATACAGCATGCCATAAAGTGAAACTAGGGACTATTTTCTCACAGGGGCGTAGGAATACATTGTGGGGAATACATTGTGGAAGGATACCTTCCTCCCCTCATTGTCTTCCTGGAGCCCCTGGAGAGTGGTCGCATCAGCAGATGCTCCTGTTCTCCACGGGAGATCGTCGTGGGACACTCGTTTTAATTGGATTTCTGCGGATCAGGGAGTATATTGGTTGTTTATTATTTTAATATTTTTTATGACACTGGCTTCGGGGATCAAAGTGACAAGTGATGGTGAGTATGTAATCTATGTTATATGTACTGTATGTCTGTATGTATGTACTGTATGTCTGTATGTATGTATGCGCATGTCGTCGCATGCCATCGCATGGCGTCGCATGGCGCATGTCGTCGTACGCCGTCGCATGGCGCATGCAGTCGCATAGCGCATGCCGTCGCGTGGCGCATGTCGTCGTACGCCGTCGCGTGGCGCATGCCGTCGCGTGGCGCATGTCGTCGCATGGCGCATGCCGTCGCGTGGCGCATGCCGTCGCGTGGCGCATGTCGTCGCATGGCGCATGCCGTCGCGTGGCGCATGCAGTCGCATGGCGCATGCCGTCGCGTGGCGCATGTCGTCGCATGGTGCATGCCGTCGCATGGCGCATGCCGTTGCGTGGCGCATGTCGTCGCATGGCGCATGCCGTTGCGTGGCGCATGTCGTCGCATCGCGCATGTCGTCGCATGGCGCATGTCGTCGCATGGCGCATGTCGTCGTACGCCGTCGCATGGCGCATGCAGTCGCATGGCGCATGCCGTCGCGTGGCGCATGTCATCGCATGGCGCATGCCGTTGCGTGGCGCATGTCGGCGCATGTTCTGTATGTGTGTATGTACTGTATATGTGTGTGGTTTTTTTTGTTTGTTTTTTTTTACATTTAACACATTAGCCGGATGATGGGACTACTACTGTCCCATCATTGGCTACTGTGTCACTGACTGTCACTGTAGCAGGCAGAGCCCGATGGGACTTGTAGTCCCATCGGACAATGCCTGCACACAGAGACACACACACACACACACACCAAAGACCACCCCACCCCCCGCAGCAGACCCAGCACATACCCATACATACACACGGGGGGGGCGGGGGGGACACGGCACACACACAGGGCGCACACGGCACACACACAGTGGGGGGACACACGCACAGGGGGGGCACACACGGGGGATACTTACCGTCTCGATCAGCAGCCCCACGTTTATGCTCATTCATTTATCCATGCTGCTTCACTGGGGGGCGGGGGCTTCCCTCTTCCTGTCCGACGTCACGTCCGGTCCTGGGTGTCAACCCCTCCGTACAAAGACGCCGACACCCAGGACAAAGGCGCTGTGTGTGCACGTTAATATGGGGCCCTATGGGGATACGCAGACACGCCGCTGCGTAAAGAATTGACATGTCAATTCTTTTTACGCCGGCGTGTTTGCAGACAAAAGCGCCGCGTTTTTTTGCGGTGTGTCTGAACGGCAAAGTGAATTTCTCATTCACTTTGCCGGCAGACGAAAATGACATTGCGCATTTTTGAAAAGCGCCCGCAAAATAGCGCTCAAAAATGCGCTATGTCTGAAAGTAGCCTAAGGTCCACTTCCGTTTGTCTGTCACGGAAATGCCGCGTCGCTGATTGGTCGCGCCCAGCTGGCTGCGACCAATCAGCGACAGGCACAGTCCGGCCGCGAATTGGCCCCTCCATACTCCCCTCCAGTCAGCGCTCATATAGCGTTTTAGCAGTCCATTAACGCTGCCATTAACCCTGTGTGACCAACTTTTTACTATTGCCTATGCAGCATCAATAGTAAAAACATGTAACGTTAAAAATAATTAAAAAGAAAAAAATAATTCTATTCTCACCTTCCGGCGTCCACGGCAGCCTTTCTCGCTCATTGCGATGTTCCAGCCCCAAGAATGCATTGTGGCAACGACCCGTGATGACGTAGCGGTCTCGCGAGATGATGACATAGCGGTCTCGCGAGACCGCTACATCATCACAGGTTATTGTCGCAAGGCATTACTGGGATTGGAGCGTCGTGAGGAGCATCTCTAAAGGCCTGGGCTGGATCCAGGGGCTGCCGGAAGGTGAGTATATAACTATTTTTCATTTTAATTCTTTTTTTAACAGGGATATGGTGCCCACATTGCTACATTCTACGTGGGCTGTGTTACATACTGCGTGGGCTGTGTTACATACTGCGTGGGCTGTGTTACATACTGCGTGGGCTGTGTTACATACTGCGTGGGCTGTGTTACATACTGCGTGGGCTGTGTTACATACTGCGTGGGCTGTGCTATATACTACGTGGGCTGTGCTATATACTACGTGGGCTGTGCTATATACTGCGTGGGCTGTGCTATATACTGCATGGGCTGTGCTATATACTGCGTGGGTTGTGCTGTGTACTACGTGGGCTGTGCTGTCTACTACGTGGGCTGTGCTGTGTACTACGTGGGCTGTGCTGTGTACTACGTGGGCTGTGCTGTGTACTGCGTGGGCTGTGCTATATACTGCATGGGCTGTGCTATATACTGCGTGGGCTGTGCTATATACTACATAGGCTGTGCTATATACTACGTGGGCTGTGCTGTATACTGTGTGGGCTGTGCTATATACTGCGTGGGCTGTGCTATATACTGCGCGGGCTGTGCTATATACTGCGCGGGCTGTGCTATATACTGCGTGGGCTGTGCTATATACTACGTGGGCTGTGCTATATACTACGTAGGCTGTGCTGTATACTACGTGGGCTGTGCTGTATACTGCGTGGGCTGTGCTATATACTGCGTGGGCTGTGCTATATACTACGTGGGCTGTGCTATATACTACGTAGGCTGTGCTATATACTGCGTGGGCTGTGCTGTATACTGCGTGGGCTGTGCTATATACTGCGTGGGCTGTGCTATATACTGCGTGGGCTGTGCTGTATACTACATGGGCTGTGCTGTATACTACGTGGGCTGTGCTATATACTGCGTGGGCTGTGCTATATACTGCGTGGGCTGTGCTATATACTGCGTGGGCTGTGTTGTACAGTCATGGCCAAAGGTTTTGAGAATGACACCAAAATTATATTTTCACATGATCTGCTGCCCTCTGGTTTTTATTAGTGTTTGTCTGATGTTTATATCACATACAGAAATATAATTGCAATCATATTATGAGTACCAATAGGTTATATTGACAGTTAGAATGAGTTAATGCAGCAAGTCAATATTTGCACTGTTGATCCTTCTTCTTCAAGACCTCTGCAATTCTCCCTGGCATGCTCTCAATCAACTTCTGGACCAAATCCTGACTGATAGCAGTCCATTCTTGCATAATCAATGCTTGCATTTTGCCAGAATTTGTTGGTTTTTGTTTGTCCACCCGTCTCTTGATGATTGACCACAAGTTCTCAATGGGATTAAGATCTGAGGAGTTTCCAGGCCATGGACCCAAAATCTCTATGTTTTGTTCCATGAGCCATTTAGTTATCACCTTTGCTTTATGGCAAGGTGCTCCATCATGCTGGAAAAGGCATTGTTGGGCGCCAAACTGCTCTTGGACGGTTGGGAGAAGTTGCTCTTGGAGGACATTCTGGTACCATTCTTTATTCATGGCTGTGTTTTTAGGCAAGACTGTGAGTGAATACCTACAAAAAAGGGCACCACAAACATATTATTAAAAAGTATAACTTTATTAATAACACATAAACCACAAAGTGGTCATAAAATTGCCAAATCCGGCAAAGGTGAGACAGAACAAACGTCCGGGGCGAAGCATTTCTATGCGAAACGCGCGTCGGGTGTGGTGGACTCCTGGATCTCTTTACATTTGGGTAAACACTTGTTTTTTAGGTAGCTTTTGGCGGCTTATATGTTTAGCAATGGCGGCTTTCATGCTGCTCTCAGACCGATTTGTATGGTTTACTTAAGCCTTGTGATTTTCACTTTGTTTCATCGGTCTTATGTGCAATATTATAGTTATCATGTTTGCCATTATATCAGACTATGCTGCCATGCCATGTGTTTAAATTACCTTGTTCCCATCTGTTTAGCATTATACCACATTAAGTGTATACATATGTTTTAATGTTATTCCCAGGCTTGTTTTGTCCACCATTGTCGTGTGTCTGTTCTGTCTCACCTTTGCCGGATTTGGCAATTTTATGACCACTTTGTGGTTTATGTGTTATTAATAAAGTTATACTTTTTAATAATATGTTTGTGGTGCCCTTTTTTGTAGGTATTTATTCATTATGGTTGGTTAACCACATTAGGATACATTATTGGTGTTGTGAAGACTGTGAGCCGATTCCCTTGGCTGAGAAGCAACCCCACATGAATGGCTTCAGGATGCTTTACAGTTGGCATGAGACAAGACTGGTGGTAGCGCTCACCTCTTCTTCTCCGAATAAGCTGTTTTCCAGATGTCCCAAACAATCGAAAAGGGGATTCATCAGAGAAAATGACCTTGCCCCAGTCCTCAGCAGTCCACTCCCTGTACCTTTTGCAGAATATCAGTCGGTCCCTGATGTTTTTTTCTGGAGAGAAGTGGCTTCTTTGCTGCCCTCCTTGAAACCAGGCCTTGCTCAAAGTGTCTCCGCCTCACAGTGCGTGCAGAAGCACTCACACCAGCCTGCTGCCATTCCTGAGCAAGCTCGGCACTGCTGGTAGTCCGATCCCGCAGCTGAAACAGTTTTAAGATACGGTCCTGGCGCTTGCTGGTCTTTCTTGGGCGCCCTGGAGCCTTTTTGACAACAATGGAAGCTCTCTCCTTGAAGTTCTTGATGATGAGATAGATTGTTGACTGAGGTGCAATCTTTGTAGCTGCGATACTCTTCCCTGTAAAGGTACCGTCACACTAGGCGATATCGCCAGCGATCCGTGACGTTGCAGCGACCTGGATAGCGATATCGCTGTATTTGACACGCAGCAGCGATCTGGATCCCGCTGTGAAATTGCTGGTCGCTGCTAGAAGGTCTGCACTTTATTTGGTCGCTAGGTCGCCGTGTATCGCTGTGTTTGACAGCAAAAGCAAGGATACCAGCGATATTTTACACTGGTAACCAGGGTAAACATCGGGTTACTAAGCGCAGGGCCGCGCTTAGTAACCCGATGTTTACCCTGGTTACCAGCGTAAAAGTTAAAAAAACAAACAGCACATACTCACCAGCGCGTCCCCCAGCCTCTGCTTCCTGACACTGACTGAGCGCCGGCCCTAAACTGAAAGTGAAAGCACAGCGGTGACGTCACCGCTGTGCTGTTAGGGCCGGAGCTCAGTCAGTGTCAGGAAGCAGAGGCTGGGGGACGCGCTGGTGAGTATGTGCTGTTTGTTTTTTTAACTTTTACGCTGGTAACCAGGGTAAACATCGGGTTACTAAGCGCGGCCCTGCGCTTAGCAACCCGATGCTTACCCTGGTTACCCGGGGACCTCGGCATCGTTGGTTGCTGGAGAGCGGTCTGTGTGACAGCTCTCCAGCGACCAAACAGCGACGCTGCAGCGATCGGCATCGCTGTCGCTATCGCTGCAGCGTCGCTTAATGTGACGGTACCTTTAGGCCATTTTTGTGCAGTGCAATGATGGCTGCACGTGTTTCTTTAGAGATAACCATGGTTAACTGAAGAGAAACAATGATACCAAGCACCAGCCTCCTTTTAAAGTGTCCAGTGATGTCATTCTTACTTAATCATGACTGATTGATCGCCAGCCCTGTCCTCATCAACACCCACACCTGTGTTAATGGATCAATCACTAAAACGATGTTAGCTGCTCCTTTTAAGGCAGGACTGCAATGATGTTGAAATGTGTTTTGGGGGTTAAAGATCATTTTCTGGGCAAATATTGACTTTGCAAGTACAGTAATTGCTGTTAAGCTGATCACTCTGACATTCAGGAGTATATGCAAATTGCCATTAGAAAAAATGAAGCAGTAGACTTTGGAAAAATTAATATTTGTCTCATTCTCAAAATTTTTGTCCATGACTGTATACTGCGTGGGCTGTGTTGTATACTGCGTGGGCTGTGCTATATACTACGTGGGCTGTGCTACATACTACGTGGGCTGTGCTACATACTACGTGGCTGTGCAATATACTACGTGGCTGTGCTATATACTACGTAGCTGGGCTATATACTACGTGGGTTGTGCTATATACTACGTGGCTGCTATATACTACGTGGCTGTGCTATATACTACGTGGCTGTGCTATATACTACGTGGCTGTGCTATATACTACGTGGCTGTGCTATATACTACGTGGGCTGTGCTATATACTACGTGGGCTGTGCGATATACTACGTGGGCTGTGCGATATACTACGTGGGCTGTGAGACTCTTTCGCCCGGAGCCCTTAACCCCTTAAGCCCCGAGGGTGGTTTGCACGTTAATGACCGGGCCAATTTTTACAATTCTGACCACTGTCCCTTTATGAGGTTATAGCTCTGGAACGCTTCAACAGATCTTAGCGATTCTGACATTCTTTTCTCGTGACATATTGTACTTCATGATAGTGGTAAAATGTCTTCGATATAACTTGCGTTTATTTGTGAAAAAAATGGAAATTTGGCAAAAATTTTGAAAATTTCGCAATTTTCCAACTTTGAATTTTTATGCCCTTAAATCACAGAGGACTCTCAATTCTAAACATTTTTCATTTTTATTTAAACATTCCAAAAATTCTTGTGAAACACCTGAAGGGTTAATAAACTTCTTGAATGTGGTTTTGAGCACCTTGAGGGGTGCAGTTTTTAGAATGGTGTCACACTTGGGTATTTTCTATCATATAGACCCCTCAAAATGACTTCAAATGAGATGTGGTCCCTAAAAAAAAATGGTGTTGTAAAAATGAGAAATTTCTGGTCAACTTTTAACCCTTATAACTCCCTAACAAAAAAAAATTTTGGTTCCAAAATTGTGCTGATGTAAAGTAGACATGTGGGAAATGTTACTTATTAAGTATTTTGCGTGATATATCTCAGTCGTTGATACCTTTTAATGGCTAAGTGAAAAGATGGTAACAAATTGCAAGCTTTCAAGACTACACACGTCTCTTCATCAGGCATACATCCTGGCCACCATGGATGTGGAATCTTTGTACTCCAATATCCCACACCAGGATGGATTAAATGCCTGCAAATTCTTCCTGGAAAAAATAGGGACTGATGCAAATTCTGTGGTGGAACTTATAAAATTCATCCTCACCCACAATTACTTTGAATTTGACAAGAAGATCTATCTACAGGAGACTGGCACAGCAATGGGAAGTAAAATGGCCCCACAGTATGCAAATCTTTTCATGGCCAAGCTTGAAAGCCACTTTTTCTCCTCATGTCCCATCAGGCCTCTGGCCTACTACCGCTACATTGATGACATTTTAATCATCTGGACGGAGTCTGAACCACAGCTAAAGATGTTCCATGAACAGTTTAATCAATTTCACCCTACCATCAACTTGACACTCAACTACTCCTGTACCGAAATTACCTTTTTGGACACCATCATTAAGCTGCAGAACAATAAAATAGAGACATCCCTGTATCAGAAGCCAATCGACCATCCAACATACCTTAAATGGGACAGTTTCCATCCAAAACACATAAAAAACTCCATTGTCTACAGCCAAGCCATCAGATACAATCGTACATGTTCCAACCCAATGGACAGAGATGAACACCTTGGTCGCCTCAGAAAGACCTTTTTGAATCAGGGCTACCATCCAAGAACAATTGAAAACCAGATTACAAGAGCCACCAGAATATCAAGGAATCACCTGCTACATTACAAAGCTAAAGAAGAAAATAACCGGGTACCTCTAGTAGTTACCTACAATCCAAATCTGGAGGCGCTAAGGGGAGCTGCACGGAAATAACAACCTTTACTACAAAAAGATGCCCGATTACAATCGATTTTTCCAGACCCCCCACTACTGTGTTTTAGGCAGCCCCCAAATCTAAGAAGCATCATTGTCAAGAGCTCCCTGTCCTCTCCAACAGCTGCAGGTACCTTTCCTTGCAACCAGAAAAAATGTAAAACCTGTCCATTTATAATGACCACGGACAAGATAAAGATCCCCAACTCACATCAGGACTACAAGATCCCAGGTACTTTCAGCTGCGACACTTCTAATGTGGTGTACTTAATTATTTGTACTAAATGTCCAACTGGGGGTCTGTATGTGGGGGAGACAGGGCAAAAGCTTAGAACAAGAATGAATTCTCACCGCCATACAATAAGAGAAAAAAGAATGGATCTACCTGTGGCAATACATTTTTGTCTCCCGAATCATAACATTATGGACATGAAATTACTTGTGTTAAAAGGTAGCTTCAAAACTCAGAGACACAGAAGACTCTGGGAATATAAACTGATGACGACCTTTGACTGTCTTAGTGGTGGAATGAATGTGTCGCATGGATTTATGTCTTTTTACATCAACTAAGGAACTTGCCCCTCAGACTATGAGGGGTCATCACAACAGAGACCCCAATCAGAGGACAATAAAACATTCCTTATCTAAGAACTGGCCCAACATTTATGGACATAACTGTTTATCACTCATGGTAATTCTGCTTCATGCCACCTGTCTTATCCATGTTTTTTTTTTTTTTTCTGTGCTATGTTGTGTATAAATATGTGATTCTTCATCAGAATTTGTATTAGTCTATGCCTGATGAAGAGACCTGTGTAGTCCCGAAAGCTTGCAATTTGTTACCATCTTTTCAGTTAGCCATTAAAAGGTATCAACCACTGAGGACTCTCAATTCTAAACATTTTTCTATCTACTGGCTAACACGGTATCAAGATATATATCTTTCCCGTAAATAAAAATGAACATTTAACTTTTTTTCACACAAAATTTATTTCAGCTCCAATTTATTTTATTTTACCAAGGGTAACAGGAGAAAATGGACCCCAAAAGTTGTTGTACAATTTGTCCTGAGTACGCTGATACCCCATATGTGGGGGTAAACCACTGTTTGGGCGCATGGCAGAGCTCGGAAGGGAAGGAGCGCCATTTGACTTTTCAATGCAAAATTGACTGGAATTGAGATGGGACACCATGTTGCTTTTGGAGAGCCCCTGATGTGCCTAAACATTAAAACCCCCCACAAGTGACACCATTTTGGAAAGTAGACCCCCTAAGGAACTTTTCTAGATGTGTTTTGAGAGCTTTGAACTCCCAAGTGTTTCACTACAGTTTATATCGCAGAGCCGTGAAAATAAAAAAAATTTTTTTCACAAAAATGATTTTTTAGCCCCCAGTTTTATATTTTCACAAGAGTAACAGGATAAATTGGACCCCAAAAGTTGTTGTCCAATTTGTCCTGAGTACGCAGTGGGAACCACTGTTTGGGAGCATGGCAGAGCTCGGAAGGGAAGGAGTGCCATTTGGAATGCAGACTTAGATGGATTGGTCTGCAGGCGTCACGTTGCATTTGCAGAACCCCTGATGTACCCAAACAGTAGAAACCCCCCACAAGTGACCCATATTGGAAACTAGACCTCCCAAGGAACTTACCTAGATGTGTTGTGAGAACTTTGAACCCCCAAGTGTTTCACTACAGTTTACAACGCAGAGCCGTGAAAATTAAAAATCTTTTTTTTTCCCACAAAAATGATTTTTAGCCCCCCAAATTTTTATTTTCCCAAGGATAACAAGAGAACTTGGACCCCAAAAGTTGTTGTCCAATTTGTCCCGAGTACGCTGATACCCCATATATGGGGGGGAACCACTGTTTGGGCGCACAGGAGAGCTCGGAAGGGAAGGAGCACTGTTTTACTTTTTCAACGCAGAATTGGCTGGAATTGAGATCGGACGCCATGTTGCGTTTGGAGAGCCCCTGATGTGCCTGAACAGTGGAAACTCCCCAATTCTACGTGAAACCCTAATCCAAACACACCCCTAACCCTAATCCCAACGGTAAACCTAACCACACCCCTAACCCTGACACACCCCTAACTCTAATCCCAACCCTAATCCCAACCGTAAATGTAATCCAAACTCTAACCCTAACTTTAGCCCCAACCCTAACCCTAACTTTAGCCCCAACCCTAATCCTAACTTTAGCTTCAACCCTAACCCTAACTTTAGCTGCAACCCTAGCCCCAACCCTAACCCTAATGGGAAAATGGAAATAAATACATTTTTTTAATTTTATTATTTTTCCCTAACTAAGGGGGTGATTAAGGGGGGTTCGATTTACTTTTATAGCGTTTTTTATAGCGGATTTTTATGATTGGCAGCTGTCACACACTAAAAGACGCTGTTTATAGCAAAAAAGTTTTTGAGTCTCCACATTTTGAGACCTATAATTTTTCCATATTTTGGTCCACAGAGTCATGTGGGTCTTGTTTTTTGCGGGACGAGTTGACGTTTTTATTGGTAACATTTTCGGACACGTGACAGTTTTTGATCGCTTTTTATTCCGATTTTTGTGAGGCAGAATGACCAAAAACCAGCTATTCATGAATTTCTTTTGGGGGGAGGCGTTTATACCGTTCCACGATTATTTTGGCATCGCTTTATTCTGAGGACTATAACTTTTTTATTTTTTTGCTTATGATGCTGTATGACGGCTCGTTTTTTGCGGGACAAGATGACGTTTTCAGCCGTACGTACCATGGTTATTTATATCCGTCTTTTTGTTCGGCGGTATGATAATAAAGCGGTTTTTTGCCTCGTTTTTTTTTTTTTCTTACGGTGTTCACTGAAGGGGTTAACTAGTGGGACAGTTTTATAGGTTGGGTCGTTACGGACGCGGCGATACTAAATATGTGTACTTTTATTGTTTTTTTTAAATTATTTAGATAAAGAAATGTATTTATGGGAATAATATTTTTTTTTCTTTATTTAGGATTTTTTTTTTTTTTTTTTTTCAACACATGTGGAATTTTTTTTTTTTTACTTTGTCCCAGAAGGGATATCACAGATCGCTGATCTGACAGTTTGCACAGCACTCTGTCAGATCAGCGATCTGACTTACAGCGCTGCAGGCTTACCAGCGCCTGCTCTGGACCCGGAAGTAGTCCCTGCAGGACCCGGATGCAGCCCCTGGGCCATTTTGGATCCGGGGCCTGCATGGATAGGAGGTAAGAGATGCTCGGAGCAACGCGATCATATCGTGTTGCTCTGGGGGTCTCAGGGGAGCACGCAGGGAGCCCCCTTCCTGCGCGATTCTTCCCTATACCGCCGGGACACTGCGATCATGTTTGATCGCAGTGTGAAGGGGGTTAATGTGCCAGGGGCGGTCCGTGACCGTTACTGGCACATAGTGCCAGATGTCAGCTGCGATAGTCAGCTGACACCCGGCCGCGATCGGCCGCGCTCCCCCAGTCAGCGCGGCCGATCGCATATGACGTACTATCTCTTCGGTGGGAATTAAGGCCCACCCCACCTCGACGGGATAGTACGTCATATGGGATTAAGGGGTTAAAAACCTGCAGCTGGCCCTCGCCTCACTGATTGGTCGACAGGCGCAGTCCGGCCGCGAATTGGCGTGGGATTTGATCCACGCTTCACTAATTGGTCGCGCCCGGCTGGCCAAATCCTGTGTATTCATTGCATTATTCTGAAATCTTCATAAATACGGTAAACTACATACATATTCTAGAATACCCGATGCGTTAGAATCGGGCCACCATCTAGTAATAATAATAATGTCCGCACAAGGGGGGCTTATTATGGCTGAGCAGGGACTGACACTACATCTGGTTACCAGCAGAGTCTATATAAATCTAATCTTGGATAAAAAGTAACCTTTAATATAGCCGTTAAAATCAACAAATAGTCATGAAAAGGGTGCTTGGGTGCAAAAGACAGACAACAATCAAAAACAAAAACCAAACTGAGGTATATCCTAGGTGCATGGGGAGATGGTATATGCAACTCTTCTCTTCTGCTTTATTTATATCCTAGAATATAACACCCCCCCCCCCCTTTTTTTCAGACACTAATTAATAGGGTATGGGGTGTATGTATATTCTGTGTAGATCAAACCATAATGGTGGGTACTTAGATAACATCCCCCATATTTATGTATATGCTGTTAAGTCCTTTTCAGTCCCTGGCTTACTGGAGGTAAGCTTCCAGGTAAATGACACGCAAACAAAGTATTGTGTGATCATAACAGGGAAAGCTCAGGAGCCCGTCTGACTCACCGGGTGCTCACCCATCCTTTATACAGAAAAGAGTTATACATTTTAAGACATGCGCACAAGCGCTCATATTCTCTTACAAAGCTTATCTATACTGTGAAATTTACGACCTCTAGTATGTAGGTACAAGGTTACAGCAAAGAAGAGGAATGCGTTCATAAAAGGAAATGTCAACTTGCTCAAGTTTCTTGATATGAGCCAGATGAGTCCAGGAGAAAGATACAATGGATTCTTTCAGTCTAATCTCTACAATTCCCCCCTTTGACATATTCCTTTTATTTATTACCATAGGGCTAAAGACAAAGCCTTTATTTTTGGTATTACACATGTACACGCTTATATTATCAAATCTAGTATTAATTCTTCTATTGCAAATTATTTTCTTCTTTAGCAGTATACTAAAATATAAAAACAAAAATTAGTACAGTAATATTAATTAGAATCACTAGAGGATAACATAAGAATAAAGAAGAAAATTTATACTCTTGCATCTATTACACAAAGTTTATCTGTGCATACTGAGATACCCTTGAGCACAATCTGGAATAGTACGTATATGACTACAATAATCATAACTATATGTATTATGCTCTGCATGATCCCAGCAACCCACCCACCGATTCCTCTGAACCAGTTGGCTGGGTTAAGAAAAGAAAAGGTATCTGACCACCAGCTATCCTTATTCTGGTCATTATCTTTGTCATACTGATCTCTGAGTCGTTGTACGTCCTTTAATTTAAATGTCATGTACTAATTTTCTATGATGTTGTACGAATCTATTGTTCAAAGGGGTTAGAGAATTTAGTCTATCCCATGCCTCCGTTGAGGTTAACACTATTAACATCAATATTCTGAGTTTTATACTGCTCTTTTGCAATGGCTTGCATGTATCCATGATGCCTTTCCTTCAAGCTTGACTGATGTAGGTGTTGTCAACAGGACTTGGAAGGGTCCGTCAAATCTTGGTTCAAGAGCCTTTCTGGTGTGTCTTTTTACATAGACTTGATCACCTGGTTCCAACTTGTGACTTCCTTCAATGTTGTCAGGATCTGGAAGAGAAGCAAAAACTTGTGCATGCACCTTAGTTAATTGTTTCTGAAGATTTTGCACATAAGAAGTCAATGACTCAATATTTAACACAAGTTGCTGTGGAAAATAACATCCTAAATTGGCAGTCCTGCCAAACAAAATTTCATATGGAGACAGTTTAGTCTTACCCCTTGGGGTATTGCGTATTGAGTAAAGGGCCAGTGGAAGGCATTCTGTCCAAGGCTTTCCTGTTTCAGCCATGGCTTTCTGTATTTTTAATTTTAAAGTTCCATTCATGCGTTCCACCTTACCAGAACTTTGAGGATGGTACGGAGTGTGTAACTGACTTTCAACACCCAACATTTTCAGTACATTTTGAAATATTTCTCCAGTGAAATGAGTACCCCTATCTGACTCGATCACTTCAGGGAGACCGTAACGGGGTATCAGTTCGGCAACTAGCTTTACAGCAGTGTTTTTAGCTGAAGCCTTCCGAACTGGATAGGCCTCTGGCCACCCTGAGAACATGTCCACACACACCAACACATACTCATACCCATTACTTTTTGGCAGCTGGATAAAGTCTATTTGTAATCGCTGAAACGGATAGAGAGGTCGGACGTGGTGCTTCATAGGGGTCTTTGTTGTCTGTCCGGGATTATGTGTTAGGCATATAACGCATGCAGCACAATAGTCTCTTGCGTAGTTGCCAAAACCTGGAGCCAACCAGACTTGCTTTGCCAGTAGTGTCATTGCATTTGCAGACACATGAGTAGGGTGGTGTAGTCCACCAACTACAATAGGGTACCAGGCTCTAGGTAGACATATTAGTCCATCTTTCTTCCAAATTCCTGCTTGTTCTTCTGCCCCTTCCTTTTTCCACCTGTCCCTCTCCTCTTCTCCTGCATCTTCCTGTGCTTGTCTCAGTCTATCTTCAGTATTTTCTGTGGGGTTTACAGTATGAACCTGCTGTAAGGGTTTGACTGCTGCTGCTTTGGCTGCTTTGTCAGCCCTATCATTTCCCCTAGATTCCCTAGTGTCGAGTCTCACATGTGCAGCTACCTTAATTACTGCTACTTCTTTTGTTTCTTGTGCAGCCTCTAAGATCTGTTTGATCAGAGAAGCATGTTTTACAGGTTGTCCTGACGCTGTCATGTAACCTCTAGCTCTCCAGATTACTCCAAAATCAAACACAATACCATGTGCATACCTAGAATCAGTGTATATATTAGCTGTCTGATTCTCAGCTATTTTTAGCGCTTCAATCAATGCTGTTAGTTCTGCTTCTTGTGCAGACTGTTTCGGTGGAAGTGGCTCAGCTTTGAGAGTTTCAGATTCTGACACAACTGCATACCCTATATGGAAGTTACCTGTGTCATCTGCAAACCTACTACCATCTATAAACAGCTCTAAATCTGGATTTTGAAGTGGTGTTTCGGATACATTGGGTAAGCCTGCTGTTTCTTGTAAAATGAGCTCTGTACAATCATGTGTGTCTGTAGGGAAAAAATTTGCGTGTGGATCAGTGTCCTTATTCCCCCCTTCAGACTCGAGAGGTAGCAGTGTTGCTAAATTGAGAGTCTGAAGCCTAGCAAATGTGATAGTAGAGGGGAGCAGCAAAGAACACTGTAGCTGCAAATGTCTGGCCATGGAAATGTGTTTTGGTTGGACCTGGTTTAATATCCCATAAACATCATGTGTAGTTTGAACTGTGAGTGGATGCTCTAGGACAATTTCTGATGCTTTGTCCAACAATAGTGAGACAGCAACAACTACACGTACACAGGTTGGCGCTGCTCTAGCTACGGGATCTAACCTTGCTGAAAGATATGCAATTGGTCTTTGTTTCCCTGCATGCTTCTGGGTAAGAACTCCTGTAGCATGAGAATCAACTTCTGCAGCCATAAGCTGAAATGGTTTGGTGTAGTCTGGTAGCCCTAACGCTGGAGCTGAAACAAGGGCATCTTTTAATTGTTGGAACAAAATCTGACCTTCTTTTGTCAACAAATAAGGTTCACTTTTTACACAGTCATACAGTGGTTGCATTAGTTGACTGGCATGTATAATCCATTGTCTACAATGAGACACTATTCCTAAAAATGCTCGTAGCTGTTTATGATTTCTAGGCTCATTCATCTGTCTTATTGCTTCAGTTCTTTGAGGTGTAAGATGCTTTTTACCTTGAGAAATGCAATGACCTAGAAAGACCACTTTGGTCTGACAAACTTGTAGCTTTTGTCTATTCACTTTACACCCTTCTTTTCCTAGAAAACATAGTAAACTTACAGTGGACCTTTCTGCAGTTTCTAGATCTGGGCAGCAAAGTAGTAGGTCATCCACATACTGCAAAATTACTACCTGTGATTCAGGTTCAAACCTTTGAAGAACTGTTTGTAGGGCATTTGAATAAAGAGTAGGGGAGTGTATCATTCCCTGTGGAAGGCGTGTCCACGCCAACTGTTTGCCCTTAAATGTAAATGCAAACAAATGCCAACTATCTTGGTGTAAAGGAACCGAGAAAAATGCATTCGAAAGATCTATTACAGTAAATATTTGAGAACTAGCTGGTATCTGTGATAATAACGTATGAGGATTGGGTACAACTGGGGTGATTGGATCTAGAACTTTGTTTATTTCTCTTAGATCATGTACCATACGATATTTGGGCATAGAACTAAAAGAGTTCTCTTCTTGACTGGATACAGAGGAGTGTTAGCAGGTGATTGTATCTCTACCAAAACTCCTTTCTCTCTATATCCCTCTATCTGTTTTGTAATCGCTAATTCCTGCTGGGCACTCACAGGGTATTGTCTGAGCTGTGGGAGAACAGTTCCTGGTTGCACAGATAATTTTACAGGAGAGATATGCAATAATCCCACATCAGTGTCACCCTGTGCCCACAGTGTTTCTGGGATCATTGAGAGGTCTAGATCTGTGGTGTACTCTTTTTCTTCAGCATAATCCTCAAAAGCCTGAATTCTGACATATTGTTCTAATGATTCTGCATCATCAGGGATAGTCAGCATAACTGTGCCATCTTCCCTAAATTTGATGTTAGCTTCTAATTTCTTTAGTACATCAGTTCCTAACAGACATGTTGGGGCACCTCTGGCATACAAAAATCTGGATGCAAAACATTTAGGTCCTAATGAGACCTCTAGGGGCACAGTATATGGCAGTGTTCGAATTACCCCATCATAACCCTCAGCAAAAGTTGTTTGTTCTGAAATATCTTCCGGATTCGGAAGAAAATCTTGATTCAAAATTGAGGAAGTTGCACCTGTATCTATCAAAAATGGAATCTCTCTCCCCCCCACATTCACCTGAATCATAGGTCTTCTAGCTGGTAGGGAAGTTTGTAACACATCGAGTCAATCTGAATCTGGTATGGGACCATCTATGATGGTAGATTTCTGCTGATTGTCCGTTTGGAGAGGGTTATTTCTGGGAACAAATTTGCCTGACTTTATATCTGCCAACTTTTTCCTGCACTCTCTTTGGAAATGACCTGGCTTTTTACAGTAGTGGCAAGGAAAATTGTGTCTCACTCTTCCTCCTGTATTAGCTTGTGCTATTCTAACAGGCTTATGATTCTCTCTCATATCCATGGCTATTCCTAAACATCGTTGTTTCACAATATTTGGTTGTTCAATTGTTCTCCAATCTGGAGTAGAGGATTTAAATTTTTCTCTGATTTTCGGATCTAGCCCCTCTATTAATTGTTTTGTAAAAAGTCTCCTTACTGAAGCATCAGTCATATCCAATCCTTCATCCCTAAAGCTATTTTCTAGTTCTTGACTATATTCTTCAATACTTTGCCCAAATTTCTGCATAATCACACCTGTAGACCCCCTTTCCCTCTGTTTTCCTCTCATGAAAATTATTAATGCCTCTGTGAACTGGGTACCTGATGCTTCTGTCTGTAAGGCACCCCCTTCTGCCACTGGTCTATTGGGCTGTAAGTGTGTCAATAATTCCTGAAAAAGTCCGGGGGACATTTTCATTCTACATAATTCTTCCCCGTCCGCCCAGACCCCAGCATGAGTCTGCATGATTTGTTGTATATATTGTGCAAATCTAACTGGAAACTGGACAGGATCTGGTGCGTTATGTAAGAGGGACATACCCTCGGCAGGGGACCAAGGGAAGTATTGCCGTGTGTTATGGTAGTGGGTTGCCATTACTCCATTGGCGCCAGCTTCTCTAAAAGGTCTAGGCACTACCCTAACAGGGGCAAGTACAGCGCCATATCTAGGTGTACCACAGGCTAGGCAATCATTTCTCCAATCTGGATTTTGTTGTCCACAGTGTGAACATTCCCATCCTCCTACCCCACCAAGATTGGGATACAAGGCTGGAAATTGTTTTCCTCCTTCTGCTCTTCCAGATGGTACAAATGATTGGGCTTTTGGATCTAGGTAAGGTGGTGGGATTATATCACAACTTTTTCCCTTTCCCATGATCCATTTGGAAGTGTCTGGATCATACTTCCAATTCTCCTCTTTAGCTGTTTTTGAGACCTCTATCATACAATGTATGATTTCTTCCCACCCATTGTCTTTGATAATTCCACCTCGTTCTTTACTCAGTCTTTCCCATTCTGTACTGAACATAAGTGCTTCTGAAATTCCCAATTTTCCTCTTACCCTTCTAATCTGCTTTCTGACTGCCTTTCCACATCTTTCCTGTATGATATCTGCTGCTTCCACTTGTCCTAAGACAGTTTTGGTCTGTTTATTTCCCATTTTTCTTTTTCAATATTAGCTATGACTACCCTAGGTGACGTTTGGACAATCACTCACTCCATGGTGATGTCTCGTTGCCTTCTCTCCTAGGGAGCTAAAATATTGAAAGGCTCGTCTGCTCCGTTTCTTCTAATATGCAGGACGTACTTAAGTGCTATTATGCACACAGACCCAGCAACACCATACAGATCACAAAACTTTCTGTGTCAGTTAGCATACTTGTCCCAGGCTCATGAAAACCGCGTCCTGGGCTCATTCTATCACACCTTATCCAGGGAATGTAGAAACAAGTTCTATAGGAGAGTCAAGCATGGGCAGAGGTCTCCCCAAAAGGACGCAAACACATGACCCAGTTAGGCTGACTTCACCAATAACCTTGTTCTAACAATCGTGGCTTATTGTTCTACGTACTTCTATTCTTCTTTCACAACATGTCACAACCTTCACACTGCTCACACACTGTTCACACACTGTTCACACACTGCCAGGGACAGGACTCATAAGTCTATACAATATGGTAACCCGAGTTTTATAGGTATCTACTCACTACTAGACTAACCCAGCGTGACACGGCTCATAGAGATCTTTCGGATAATACAGGGCAGATAAAAGAGAACTAATAATGTCTCTTACCTGGCCAGGTATTTCAGTTCATTTGCCGTCCATTATCCCAGATCTCCGTTGTCCGTATCCGCAGGTGAATCTTGAGTAAATACTCTCGTCTCGGGTCCCTGTTCGGGCGCCAAGAAATGTTAAGTCCTTTTCAGTCCCTGGCTTACTGGAGGTAAGCTTCCAGGTAAATGACACGCAAACAAAGTATTGTGTGATCATAACAGGGAAAGCTCAGGAGCCCGTCTGACTCACCGGGTGCTCACCCATCCTTTATACAGAAAAGAGTTATACATTTTAAGACATGCGCACAAGCGCTCATATTCTCTTACAAAGCTTATCTATACTGTGAAATTTACGACCTCTAGTATGTAGGTACAAGGTTACAGCAAAGAAGAGGAATGCGTTCATAAAAGGAAATGTCAACTTGCTCAAGTTTCTTGATATGAGCCAGATGAGTCCAGGAGAAAGATACAATGGATTCTTTCAGTCTAATCTCTACAATGCAAAGAGAAAAAAATTGCGGCAGCACTCACCAGGTGGCGTGGTTCATTCCTTTATTGAAGATACGAATTCCATTAGAGTAAATGCACGGCTCGGGGGAGTGCGGACATGGTGGAAGTGAGCAGGGAAGGACAACAGCTGTTTCGCGCTATACCAGCGCTTCTACAGATCCCCCATATTTATACTACCTCGATATAAAGAATAGTCAAAAAGCACTCACTACTGCATAAAATTGGTATGTATATCACAGAGCCATATTGTTTATCTAGGAGTGCGACTCTTTATGGTTTAGGGACCTTAAACATCTCTTTGGTCCAACATTACTCCACAAACAAGACCCTATCAACCAGCCAATATCGGGGTCCGGAAGAAAACTGGGTCCACAAGTGTTACATGTGCCAAACCTAGGGACGGTACTACTCAGTAATGTCACTCTTTCAGAGTCTATATACCTCTTGCAATAGCTACCATCTTTCCCTTTATTTTAAATCATATATAGATCAAGGGGTTGGCACATGGAACAATGCGCATCTTATAGGCAAAATTGGAAAGGTGTCACCCGCATTCATGTCACCACGGACATAACCTTCATCTGAAATGTGCTGGCGGACCACTTCATAAGCCCCCCACCCGACGCGTTTCGCTACTGCTCTTCAGGGGATATATTGGGTTCAAGCATACTCATGCCGTAAAACAGACGCTGTCATAGTGTGTGGGCAAATGAAAGTTATCCAAACTTATAGTCGCACCCTGCAATCAAAAACCGCCGCCTCACCTCCGGTCATTACGTCACGTCCGCTCTCTGGATCCGGCGCAGATACCGGAAGTGCTCTGTATGGAGCGCAGACCCTCCCCGGAAGCAAAAGACCATGTTTCCGGGTCCGTCGTATCGTGCAAGCGCTGCATGGAATGCAAGCTCTATCGGTATACTCATGCATGCGTAGAGTACATACCGCTCCTTGTAAGAGCCGCTCACCAGGCCGAGCGGCCCGCTGCCCGCCATCTCATCAGCTGTCAGGTATAAATCTACTGCGAACCTAAACAAATATCGATCCGCATCAGTACCACTTAAACAGATGTACAGGTTTCAATCCTAGGAAGTCTAGCACCAAGCACCTTTTTCAGGACTATTTGTTGATTAACGGCTATATTAAAGGTTACTTTTTATCCAAGATTAGATTTATATGTTACGAGAGTTGGATTTCACCACTAGTGCTTAGTTATCAGCAGAGTCCTAGCCTTTTCACAGAACTGCACCTGCTCCATGCCGGCTTGTAACCATGGCAACTGGGCCCCAGCATCTGATATCATCAGACAAATGCGCCAGACTGGGCAGTCCCGTGTACGGTCCCCAGAAGCATGTCATGACAGGGCCCGTGTTCTACAGTATGAGGCCGCCCTACTCTGCGGCACAACAATGGCAGGCCGTGCATGGAATGACTAGTACGGAGAGTGATAACCTCCGCCGTCCGCACGTACCCACCGCTACCTCCTCACCTCATTCAGCACTGCAGGGTAAATGCTAGAGTGTATCGGCGCCTTCCAGGTGTGACGTCATTTCCGGGGGCGTGTCCTATCGGGAGGGGGGCGTGTTCTCTATTTACCAAGGCGGCAAAGGAAAGCAGCACGATAGCTTGTGGACGCCATGGAGGTTAGTGGTTTCAGGGTGAAAAAATGCTACTTGCTGATGTTTATTGGGGGGAGGCCCTGTGGTGGGCGACCTACTTGTCTGTGTGGGGAGCGACCTGTGGTGGGATTTTGGGGGGCTCCGCTGCTGGCTGGCTATTGTGGGGGACCCCGTGGTGGGATTTTGGGGGGGCTCCGCTGCTGCTGGCTATTGTGGGGGACCCCTGCTGTGGGATTTTGGGGGCTCCGCTGCTGCTGGCTATTGTGGAGGACCCCTGTGGTGGGATTTTGGGGGGCTCCGCTGCTGCTGGCTATTGTGGGGGACCCCTGTGGTGGGATTTTGGGGGGCTCCGCTGCTGCTGGCTATATTGTGGGGGACCCCTGTGGTGGGATTTTGGGGGGCTCCGCTGCTGCTGGCTATATTGTGTGGGACCCCTGCGGTGGGATTTTGGGGGGGCTCCGCTGCTGCTGGCTATATTGTGGGGGACCCCTGTGGTGGGATTTTGGGGGGCTCCGCTGCTGCTGGCTATATTGTGGGGGACCCCTGTGGTGGGATTTTGGGGGGCTCCGCTGCTGCTGGCTATTGTGGGGGACCCCTGTGGTGGGATTTTGGGGGGCTCCGCTGCTGCTGGCTATATTGTGGTGGACCCCTGCGGTGGGATTTTGGGGGGGCTCCGCTGCTGGCTATATTGTGGTGGACCCCTGCAGTGGAATTTTGGGGGGCTCCGCTGCTGCTGGCTATTGTGGGGGACCCTTGTGGTGTGATTTGGGGGACCTGCTGCTGGCTGTTGTGGGGGACCCCTGTGGTGGGATTTTTTGGGGGACTGCTGCAGCTGGCTGTTGTGGGGGACCCCTGTGGTGGGATTTTGGGGGGAACCCCTGTGGTGGGATTTTGGTGGAGGCTGCTACTGGATGTTGTGGGGGACCCCTGTGGTGGGATTTCGGGGGGGCACCTGATGCTGGCTATTGTGGGGGACCAATGTGGTGGGATTTTGGGGGGGCTCCGCTGCTGCTGGCTATTGTGGGGGACCGCTGCGGTGGGATTTGGGGGGCTCCGCTGCTGCTGGCTATATTGTGGGGGACCCCTGTGGTGGGATTTTGGGGGCTCCGCTGCAGCTGGCTGTTGTGGGGAACCCTGTGGTGGGATTTTGGGGGGAACCCCTGTGGTGGAATTTTGGTGGGGGCTGCTACTGGCTGTTGTGGGGGACCCCTGTGGTGGGATTTCGGGGGGGCACCTGATGCTGGCTATTGTGGGGGACCCCTGCGGTGGGATTTTGGGGGCTCCGCTGCTGCTGGCTATTGTGGGGCCCCCCTGCGGTGGGATTTTGGGGGGCTCCGCTGCTGCTGGCTGTTGGGGACCCCTGTGGTGGGATTTTTGGGGGGACTGCTGCAGCTGGCTGTTGTGGGGGACCCCTGTGGTGGAATTTTGGTGGGTGCGGCTACTGGCTGTTGTGGGGGACCCCTGTGGTGGGATTTGGGGGGGCACCTGATGCTGGCTATTGTGGGGGACCGCTGTGGTGGGATTTTGGGGGGACCTGCTGCTGCTGGCTATTGTGGGATTTTGTGGGGGGGGGGACTGCTGCTGGCTGTTGTGGTGGACCCCTGTGGTATGCGACCTGCTTGTGTGAGGGGGGCGACCTGCATGCTATTGGGGGACCCCTGACCTGCTTGTGGGTGGCGACCTGCATGCTATTGGGGGTGACCCATTTTAGTGGGGGGGCGACCTGCTTGTGGGGGGGGGGGTGACCTGCTGCTGGCAATTGGGGGGGACCCCTGTGGTGGGATTTAGGGGTGACCTGCTGCTTATGGGGTGACCTGTTTGGGGTGGGAGACCTGCTGCTGGCTATTGGGGTGACCCCTATGGTGGGACCCTTGTGGTGTGATTTGGGGGCGACCTGCCTGTGGGGGACCCCTTTTAGTGAGGGTGACCTGCTTATGGCTGGGTTTGGGGAGGCGACCTGCTTGTTGCGGGACCCCTTTTAGTGGGGGCGACCTGCTTGTGGAGGGGTGACCTGCTGATGGCTATTGATGGGCCCCTGTGGTAGGGTTTGGGGGTGACCTGCTGGCTATTGGGGGGGACCCCTGTGGTGGGGTTTGGAAGTGACGTGCTGCTTACAGGGTGGACCCCTTTTAGTGGGGGCGACCTGCTGCTGTCTATTGGGGAGACCCTGGTGGTGGGGTTTGAGGGCGACATGCTTGTGGTTGGGTTTTGGGAGGGCGTGACCTGCTGTCTATTGCGGGGGACCCTTGTGGTGGATGTGGGGGGAGACCTGCTGCAAGTTATTGGGGGACCCCTGTGGCGGGATGTGGGGGTGACCTCCTTGTGGTGGGATGTGGGGAGGGGACCTGCATGTGAGGGGTGACCTGCTGTAGGCTATTGGGGGGACCCCTGTGGTGAGATTTGAGGGTGACCTGCTTGTGGGGAGGCGACCTGCTTGTCGTTGAATGTGGGGAGGCGACCTGCTTGTCGTTGAATGTGGGGAGGCGACCTGCTTGTCGTTGAATGTGGGGAGGCGACCTGCTTGTCGTTGAATGTGGGGAGGCGACCTGCTTGTCGTTGAATGTGGGGAGGCGACCTGCTTGTCGTTGAATGTGGGGAGGCGACCTGCTTGTCGTTGAATGTGGGGAGGCGACCTGCTTGTCGTTGAATGTGGGGAGGCGACCTGCTTGTCGTTGAATGTGGGGAGGCGACCTGCTGCTGGATATTGGGGGGGATCCTGTGGTGGGATTTGGGGACGACCTGCTGCTTACGGATGGAACCCTTTTATTGGGGGGTGACCTGCTGCTTACTGGGGGATCCCTTTTATTGGGGGGCTACCTGCTTATGGGTTGGGTTTGGGGGGGGCTGAAGAGGGTTTAAGCTGGGTGGGGGGTGGACATCGAAGGGGGGGTGTGCTGGGTGGGGGGGGTTGGACGTCCGATGGGGGTTTGTGGGGGTTGGACGTCCGAAGGGGGGGGTGCTGGATTGGGGGGGTCCACGTCTGATGGGGGTTTGTGCTGGGTGGGGGGGTCTGCATCTGGGGGTTCCACGTCCGGTGGGGGTTGGATGTCCGATGGGGGTTTGTGGGGGTTGGACGTCCGATGGGGGTTTGTGGGGGTTGTACATCTGATGAGAGTTTAAGCTGGGGTGGCGTTCGATTGGGGGGGGTGTCTGATGGGATTTATGGTTGGGGCAGGGGGCGTCATATTTGGATTTACGCTTGAGGGGAGGGAATGTCTGGTGGGCTTTGGATTTATCCTGTGTGGCCCGCTGGTTAATGTGACGTGGAGGTTTCTGACTGGGGGAGCAAGGTTATGCTGTGTGGCCATCTGGTTGATGTGGGGGGGCTAATGCTTCAATGGGGTACACAAAAAAAATATGGGTGTATGCTGCTTATGCTATGCAAAAAAAAAAAATTTAGGTATTTCCCTGTAGAGTAGGCTACACCACCAACTGGCAGGAAGCTAATCCTTTTTAGCTTAATGTCAGTAGGAGGCAGACATGGGTCTGGACCACCCAGCCCAGTTTCTGACTTAGGTTTTGGGGGTTTTTTTATTAACAATTTTCCTTTTTCTTTTTAATTTTTTTTTTTCAGATACGGCTTTTGAGGGCGACAGTGGAATTGTCACTCTAATCTCCCACCTAGAATTGTCATTACCGTATCATCTGTGGTCTACGAGGCAAGGCCCTAACACATCAAGAGTGTTTGTGGTTCCCCAGAGGACGGTCCATGCCACGAATCCCCCTACCCTCTGGCCCCCCCAGAGCCAGATAGAGTAGGGAGGGAAGACGAATCCGTTATGTGCCAGCCGCCGAAAGGTCTGCGTCCAGGTTATTCCATGCCCATCTTCATCATCGGTCTGCGAAGAATGATGTGTGATCTTCAGGACAGGTATATCCTACCAGGCAGTGAGGGGGCTACTTTAAAAAAAAAAAAAATGGAATGGACAGGACTTTGCCCCTGAGCAATATGGACATCTCCTGGGAAACCTTCCTATTCATGCAGCCTCCATGTTTTCCAGAGGCTCCTGTGACCCTGCTCTTAAAATATCCAGGCTTCGGTCTAGGCCCTCTCTGGTGGCCGGTCCACACCGCCAGTGCCATGAACAATCATGCACGCCAACTTTCTAGTGCGTCCTACTCTGTGCCTATCAGTTTGAGTACTTCGCTTCTGCAACAGAGGATTAAAGTCTGCCTCCCAAGAGATCTGCTGTTCAATTTTGGTTGTTTTGGAAATGTTCTGTCCAAAAAACCGACGGGACAACTCTCCGACCCGCCAGGAAAAGACGAGACCTTACTTTAGGTCAACCCCCTCCTGGCATCCATGAACCCACCAGCACTGGTCTGCTAGGCCTGGATCTAGCAGACTCTCTTCGACATGATGGGGCGTTCCCACCTTGGATGTTTCTCAGGGTTGGCTGCCGTGTCCTTCACTATTCAAGGCCGTTATTATGATCTCTGGTCCGGGACACCGAAACCTCAGACACCGGAGGCAGGCCTGGGGGGGTGGGGGCAGAGCCACATACCAAACAGACAGTCCTGCCCGCATGCACCAACAGCATATTACAGTTTTACAATACTTTAGAAATGCATAAAATGAAACAAGCAAAGGCATACAGTTATTCAATGCAAAAAAAGGCAGTTTTATAAAATTAGAAATGTTTCTGTATCTAATGCTAAAATGATATTTATCCAGTATTTCTATAAGTAAAAGTCTGAGATTTGTGGGAAATGGTAATTTGTTCCTCTTAAACCAGTTCTGAATGTAAATAAAACATTGCTCTGATGAAGTCTCCACATTGTATTTTAGCCTTTCATTTCATGCGTAGGGCAGGACAAGCCCATGATGTATCTGTGTAACACATGTAAGGTGCTATAATAACAGCCTTAGGCTGGTTTCACACCAACGTTCGGCAGGGCTGCGGATGGCAGCCTTCTTCCTCCGTTAAGGCTACCTTCACATTAGCGTCATGTGACGCACGTCTCAATGCGTCGTTTTGGAGAAAAAGCGCATCCTGCAAAGTTGCCCGCAGGATGTTTTTTTTTTTTTTTCTCCATAGACTTTCATTAGCGACGCATTGCCACACGTCGCATCCGTCGTGTTTTGGCGGACCGTCGGCACAAAAAAACGTTCCATGTAACTTTTTTTGTGCATCGAGTCCGCCATTTTCAACAGTGCATGCACGACCGAAACTCCGCCCCCCCCTCCCCGAAACTCACAATGGGCCACAGATGCGTTGTAAAACTGCATCCGCTGCCCACGTTGTGCTACATAAAACACACTGTCCGTCGGGCCGACGGTTTGCGACAGCCCGTACCGAAGGACTAGTGTGAAAGTAGCCTAAGCCCCGCTCACTGCCACAACTCTTCATTCAGTTCCGCCTACGTCTGCATGCGTCCTGCATACCCTATCTTTAACATTGGGTACGCAGGCCAAGCGGATGCCTCCGCATGCGTTGTTTTAACGCTGCGCCGACCGCAATAAAATGCAACATGTTGCGTTCGACGCAGTTCAGCGCATCGTCAAAATGAGGCATGCCTGCGTACCCAATGTTAAAGATAGGGGACACATGCAGACTTAGGCGGAGCTGAAGGAAGAGGCGCAGCAGTGGGCGGGGCTTAACGGAGGAAGAAGGCTGCCGAACGCTGGTGTGAAACCTGCCTTAGACAGGCAAACCACTTTTGAAACAATGTTCACTTGTACAAGCACTTAGCCCCCTTAGTGGCGGGGCCAATTTTTTAAAATCTGACCAGTGTCACTTTATATAGTAATAACTCTGGAATGCTTCAACATCCCATTGATTTTGAGATTTTTTTTTTTTTTTTTCCTGACATATTAGATTTTATGATAATGGTAAACTTGGGTTGATATGTTTTGCTTTATTTTGTAAAAAAATCAAATTTTACAAATTTAAAAAACAAAAAATTTTGAATGATTTTCCCTTTAAGGCCGGAGTCACACTAGAGAGGAATACGGACGAGTGCTATGCGAGAAAAAAAATCGCATAGCACTCAGACCAATGTTAATCTACCATCGCTTTTTTTATTTTTTTTTCACGGCCATATTATATGTGCGAGTGAAATTGCAGTATGCTGTGATTTGCACCATATATCAGCCGAGACTCGCCAATGAAAGTCTATTTGTGCAAGAAAAACTCGCACCACACGGGCCATCAGTGTGACTTGTGAGAAATACACAACGGTGTCCTTTGAAAGGCCGACAATTCAGGTGCAGTGTACAGTAAAATCACACTGACAGGTTACAATAGAATAGATATATACACACAGTATAGGTGTATATAAAATCTAAAGAGATACACTACAGACCAAAAGTTCTGTGCTTTGGTCAGATGAGTCCAAATTTGAGATCTTTGGTTCCAACCACCGTGTCTTTGTGCGACGCAGAAAAGGTGAACGGATGGACTCTATATGCCTGGTTCCCCCGTGAAGCATGGAGGAGGAGGTGTGATGGTGCTTTGCTGGTGACACTGTTGGGGATTTATTCAAAATTGAAGGCATACTGAACCAGCATGGCTACCACAGCATCTTGCAGCGGCATGCTATTCCATCCGGTTTGCGTTTAGTTGGACCATCATTTATTTTTCAACAGGACAATGACCCCAAACACACCTCCAGGCTGTGTAAGGGCTATTTGACCAAGGAGAGTGATGCGGTGCTACGCCAGATGACCTGGCCTCCACAGTCACCAGACCTGAACCCAAACCAGATGGTTTGGGGTGAGCTGGACCGCAGAGTGAAGGCAAAAGGGCCAACAAGTGCTAAGCATCTCTGGGAACACCTTCAAGATTGTTGGAAGACCATTCCCGGTGACTACCTCAAGAGTGTGCAAAGCAGTCATCAAAGCAAAAGGTGGCTACTTTGAAGAACCTAGAATATAAGACATAACAAAAAAAGTGTAAGACAACTGAAATTAAGTATATAATTCCACATAGTTTTGATGCCTTCAGTGTGAATGTACAATTTTCATAGTCATGAAAATACAGAAAAATCTTTAAATGAGGTGTGTCCAAACATTTGGTCTGTACTGTGTGTGTGTATGTGCATATGATGACACAGATATATACAGGGGAGATGACACAGATATATACTATATACAGGAGGAGATGACATAAAGGTATATACAGGGGAGATGACACACATGTACTATATACAGGAGGAGATGACTCACAGGTATATACTATATACAGGAGGAGATGACTTACAGGTATATACTGTATACAGGAGGAGATGACATACAGTTATAT
The DNA here is from genome assembly GCF_051348905.1 of Ranitomeya variabilis. Lineage (NCBI taxonomy): Eukaryota > Metazoa > Chordata > Amphibia > Anura > Dendrobatidae > Ranitomeya > Ranitomeya variabilis. Next base: position 407,459,677 of record NC_135235.1, on the reverse strand, counting down.
ACTATATATAGGAGGAGTTATATACTATATATAGGAGGAGATGACATACAGGTATATACTATATATAGGAGGAGATGACATACAGGTATATACTATATACAGGAGGAGATGACATGTATATACTATATACAGGAGGAGATGACATACAGCAGGTATATACTATATAAAAGAGGAGATGACTCCGGTATATAGAGGAGGCGATGACTATATGACACACAGATATATACAGGAGAGATGACACACATATATACTATATACAGGGGAGATGACATACAGGTATATACTATATATAGGAGGAGATGACATACAGGTATATACAGAAGAGATGACACAGGTATATACTATATACAGGAGGAGATGACACAGGTATATGCAATATACAGGAGGAGATGACATACAGCAGGTACAGTCATGGCCAAAAGTATTCACACCCCTGCAATTCTGTCAGATAATACTCAGTTTCTTCCTGAAAATGATTGCAAACACAAATTCTTTGGTATTATCTTCATTTAATTTGTCTTAAATGAAAAAACACAAAAGAGAATGAAGCAAAATGCAAAACATTGATCATTTCACAGTCATTTCACACAAAACTCCAAAAATGGCCCAGACAAAAGTATTGGCACCCTCAGCCTAATATTTGGTTGCACAACCTTTAGCCAAAATAACTGACCAACCGCTTCCAGTAACCATCTATGAGTTTCTTACAATGCTCTGCTGGAATTTTAGACCATTCTTCTTTGGCAAACTGCTCCAGGTCCCTGATATTTGAAGAGTGCCTTCTCCAAACTGCCATTTTTAGATCTCTCCACAGGTGTTCTATGGGATTCAGGTCTGGACTCATTACTGGCCACCTTAGAAGTCTCCAGTGCTTTCTCTCAAACCATTTTCTAGTGCTTTTTGAAGTGTGTTTTGGGTCATTGTCCATGACCTCTGAGGGCGACCCAGCTTTCTCACACTGGGCCCTACATTATGCTGCAAAATTTGTTGGTAGTCTTCAGACTTCATAATGCCATGCACACGGTCAAGCAGTCCAGTGCCAGAGGCAGCAAAGCCACCCCAAAACATCAGGGAACCTCCGCCATGTTTGACTGTAGGGACCATGTTCTTTTCTTTGAATGCCTCTTTTTTTCTCCTGTAAACTCTATGTTGATGCCTTTGCCCAAAAAGCTCTACTTTTGTCTCATCAGACCAGAGAACATTCTTCCAAAACGTTTTAGGCTTTTTCAGGTAAATTTTGGCAAACTCCAGCCAGGCTTTTTTATGTCTCGGGGTAAGAAGTGGGGTCTTCCTGGGTCTCCTACCATGCAGTCCCTTTTCATTCAGACGCCGACGGATAGTAAGGGTTGACACTGTTGTACCCTCGGACTGCAGGGCAGCTTGAACTTGTTTGGATGTTAGTCGAGGTTCTTTATCTAACATCCGCACAATCTTGTGTTGAAATATCTTGTCAATTTTTCTTTTCTGTCCACATCTTGGGTGGTTAGCCACAGTGCCATGGGCTTTAAACTTCTTGATGACACTGCGCACGATAGACGCAGGAACATTCAGGTCTTTGGAGATGGACTTGTAGCCTTGAGATTGCTCATGCTTCCTCACAATTTGGTTTCTCAAGTCCTCAGACAGTTCTTTGGTCTTCTTTCTTTTCTCCATGCTCAATGTGGTACACACAAGGACACAGGACAGAGGTTGAGTCAACTTTAATCCATGTCAACTGGCTGCAAGTGTGATTTAGTTATTGCCAACACCTGTTAGGTGCCACAGGTAAGTTACAGGTGCTGTTAATTACACTAATTAGAGAAGCATCACATGATTTTTTTATGTTTGGTGTGGAATTATATCCAATTTGGCTTTAGAACAATTCTTTTTGTGTTTTTTCATTTACGACAAATTAAATGAAGATAATAATACCAAAGAATTTGTGTTTGCAATCATTTTCCGGAAGAAACTGAGTATTATCTGACAGAATTGCAGGGGTGTGAATAGTTTTGGCCATGACTGTATATACTATTTACAGGGGAGATGACATGCAGGTATATACTATATACAGGGGAGATGACATACAGGTGTATACTATATATAAGGGATATGACAAACATGTATATACTGAGAGGAAAATGAGGTGTGAGGTGAAAATGAAAAGGTGTGAGTGCAAAATGAGAGGAGTGAGGGAAAATAGTGGAGTGATCAGAAAATGACAGATGTGAGGTCGAAATGACAAGTGTTCTTGGGGAATGAGAGGAGTGAGGGGAAAATGAAAGATGTGAGGGGGAAAATGAGAGAAGTGAGGTGCTATAACCACAGATATTTACTATGCCCAGGCAACGCCGGGCTCTTCAGCTAGTAATATATATACCTGACAGGGGCCCATACATTCTGATATCATCACTAATATATACCTGACAGGAGCCCGTACAGTCTATCTACAGTAATATATACCTGACAGGAGCCCTGTACAGTCTGTATCTACAATAATATACACCTGACAGGAGCCCGTACAGTCTATACCTACAATAATATACACCTGACAGGAGCCCATACAGTCTATATCTACAATACTATATACCTGACAGGAGCCTGTACCGTCTGTATCTACAATAATTATACCTGACAGGAGCCCATACAGTCTGTATCTACAATAATATATACCTGACAGGAGCCTGTACCGTCTATCTACAATAATATATACCTGACAGGAGCCCGTACAGTCTATATCTACAATAATATATACCTGACAGGAGCCCGTACAGTCTATATCTACAATAATATATACCTGACAGGAGCCCGTACAGTCTATATCTACAGTAATATATACCTGACAGGAGTCTGTACAGTCTATATCTACAATAATATATACCTGACAGGAGCCCGTACAGTCTATATCTACAATAATATATACCTGACAGGCAGAGGCGTAGCTGGGGGTTCAGCTCAGGGGGGGTGAAACATGTGAGTGGGCCCCTAACAGCCGGACATATCATAAGTGCAAACTATGCGGCAGCACATGGGCCGAAGAGTTAAGGGGGCCCATTTCTACCTCTAAATAAGGTGCAATTTTGTATTTTTAGAAGTTCTTGGGCTGCAAAGGGCCCATATATTGTTCTTGCACATGGGCCCTTTTCTGTCTGTGTCCACCTGTGGCCCTTAACCAGGTAACCATGATTGTAACTACGGTGGGTATAGGGGAACCTCAGGAGATGACCGCACTGTTATTGAAAATAAACCTCTATACAATAACCAGCACTGATATTACCGCCATACGGTGACATATAGTGGTAGATACCAGTCCTGCATGACACACAGTTATAGATGGTGACTTACAGAGGACGTTCTTTCCGGTGGAGCCATTCACTTTTCCCATCTTTCCCACCTGGCCCAGACTGACAAGCTGTGTATACTATTACTTCAACATTTTTCAGTCACCGCTCTGTGTATAGAGAGTGGCGGCTGTAACTGATACCCCGGGACAGACTGACAGCCGGTACAGCACTACCTGCCACCTAGTAGTTAGGCTTCAATGCTTTGTAAGTGCCTACTTAATATTTAGGAGTCCCCCTATGTACAGTAATAATGGCCCCAGCATCACTGATGAGAGCAGGAGGTCATGTGACGATTTTCTTCTATTGAGAGAAGTCAAACTTGTCTAGTCAACATGTGCAAATAGCAAACGTGGTCGCATGACCGCCTGATCACAACAGTGGTCTTGGGGTCTCATGATGGCAGGTGCACCCCATCATGATTTGGCAGTCTGTAGAGTGACTGCAGACACTTATCCCAAGCCTTTAATAACTTAAAGGGAACCTGTCACCCCCCCCCCCCCAGGGCCTATTAAGGTAAAAGAGCCCCCTTCTTCAGCACTAAGGCTGCATTCTGTGAAGGTGGCTCTTATGATTTTTATCCCTAATAACGCTGAAATATTCACTTTTATAAATTGTGCGCCATATCTGTATTGAGTCCGGGGGGTAAAGTCTTTTCCCCCTGACTCAGCCGCCTCGCAGCCGTTCATCCTCCCACCGAGCACCGCCTCCTTCCTTGTCTTGTGCCGTCACCAGCGCTCTGCAATTATTTCTTGGGCATGCGCAGTGTGCGCTGCCCTGGAACTTATATCAAGTGATGTAAGTAGATCGCACCTGCGCACAGCGCCAGATTCCCAGCCCCGCAGTGTGAATAAATCATAACACACGGCGGGGCGGGATCTCGGTCCTCCGCTACACGCAGGCGCGATATCAGTACATCAGCTGATGTGCGTTCCAGGGCAGCGCACATAACCCATGCCCGAAAAATGAGAGCACAGCGCAGGCATCGGCGCCCAGTAGGATGATGGACGGCTGGGAGGTGGTTGTGCCGGGGACAAAAGACGTGCCGGGGACAAAAGACGTACCCCCCAGACTCAATACAGGTATGGCACGCAATTTATAAAAGTGAATATTTCAGAGTTATTAGGGATCAAAAACATAAGGGCCACCTTCACAGAATGCAGCCTTAGTGCTGCTGAAGGTGGCTGGCTCTATTACTTTAATAGGCCCTGGGGGGGGTGACAGGTTCCCATTAATAATTTAATTATAAGCAATTTATTCTTATAACATAGAATGCAGCCCGTGGTTACTGTATTGTTATGCTTGTTAGGGGGCAGACAGACGGACGTATTTCTCATGTGAGGATCGCATCGCAGTCCTCGGACTGACCGTCGGCTCTCCTGACCTGAGGCTGACAGTTGCATAGCAATTTATCGCGCTGTCAAGCTTATGTCAGGAGAGGTGTCAGGGCCAGTCCGAGGAATGCAATGCGATCATCGCATGAGTTATACAGTGTCTGTCTGCGCCCTTATGCTAATACTTATCCTTGTTATAGTAATATTAATCTTCTTTGCTATGCTTGTTTTACTAATACTTACGCGGCCATCTTCCTGAGGCCGCGCGTTCGCAGATGGAGCTCTAGTGCCCGGGGCTTCAGGAAAATGGCCGCCGCGATCCCCATCTGCGCACGCGCGGCATCTCGCGGCCATTTTCCTAAAGCCCCGGGCACTAGAGCTCCATCTGCGAACGCGCGGCCTCAGGAAGATGGCCGCGCGCACCGATAACAACAGGATTCACCCGGCTCTGTGCATTACCGGGGCTGCAGCATCAACTCACCGGGGAAAGGGACCCCGCTCACTGCGCCTCCTCATCTCCACCGCCACACCTCTGCCGCCGCACCTCTGCCGCCGCACCTCTGCCGCCACGGTCCACGGTAAGCCTGCATTGCGCATATAAGACGCACCCCCCATTTTCCCCCCTTTTTTTGGGGGGAAAAAGTGCGTCTTATATGCCAAAAAATACGGTATTGCTTGGGTTTTTGCTGGGGATTGGACGCTGTGTACATCCGCAGCGTCGAAACCGCAGCTTCCAGATGTTACAGCATAGTGGAGGGGATTTTATGAAATCCCATCTCCACTATGTGTACATAGACGCAGGTGGCAGACCTGCGTAACCGGACATGTGGCGCGTCTTTCTAGATAGCAGCGTGTCTATTTATCTTGTGGAGATGCTCCTTCTCCACAAGATAAATAAAACAGTCTATGAATAGGATGCGGTGATTCCACCTGTGTTCAATGAATATATGCGGAATCACCGCGCGTACAACAGGGGGCAGCGCTTTGGCCGGAGCGGGGTATCTGCTGCGTCCAAAGCGCTGCCAATACACCTCGAGGGCACATACCTTCACATATGATGGAGTGAATATGTCAGAACATTAAACAGCATAATAATAAACAGCCCCCAGTGCCCCCTCACCCACGTCAGCCCTCACAATACCCTCAAACTCTCCCATTCACTCCCAGTACCCTGTCGCCCTCCCACAATACCACCATCCTCTCATTCACCCCCACAGTGCCCTGTCCCCCTGCACACCCACAATAACCCCCATCATTTCACATTTACCCCACAGTGCCCTGTCCTCCTCTCCCACTTCAGCCCCTACAATACCACAATCCTCTCATTCAACCCCACAGTGACCATGATATGCCTGAATTACTCTAATAAATTCCATCCCCACTAACTGATGTTTTCAGGCAGGCAGTGATGAGAACCAGGAAGTGAGTGTGACCAGACAGATGCAGGGAGGGCACTAGGACCCAGCGTGCCTCAGCCAAACCAAGCGTGCACACACTGCACAGCCAGAAAGTACCTGCAGCTGCTGCTGCCAGCCAGGAACAGACTCCTCCGGTGATACCACACTGCACTCAGCATGGAGGGAGGCTCTGCAGCCGGCATTGTGCTGCTCTCTCCCTGACACCTCAGACTCGGCAGTGGATCTCCCGGAGGGCCCCTTCAGGTGACTGGGCCCGGGGCAACGGCCCCCTCTGCCCCCCCAGTAGCTACGCTACTGCTGACAGGAGTCTGTACAGTCTGTATCTACAATAATATATACCTGACAGGAGCCCGTACAGTCTGTATCTACAATAATATATACCTGACAGGAGCCCGTACAGTCTGTATCTACAATAATATATACCTGACAGGAGCCTGTACAGTCTATATCTACAATAATATATACCTGACAGGAGTCCGTACAGTCTGTATCTACAATAATATATACCTGACAGGAGCCCGTACAGTCTGTATCTACAATAATATATACCTGACAGGAGCCCGTACAGTCTGTATCTACAATAATATATACCTGACAGGAGCCCGTACAGTCTGTATCTACAATAATATATATCTGACAGGAGCCTGTACAGTCTATATCTACAATAATATATACCTGACAGGAGCCCGTACAGTCTATATCTACAATAATATATACCTGACAGGAGCCCGTACAGTCTGTATCTACAATAATATATACCTGACAGGAGCCCGTACAGTCTGTATCTACAATAATATATATCTGACAGGAGCCTGTACAGTCTATATCTACAATAATATATACCTGACAGGAGCCCGTACAGTCTATATCTACAATAATATATACCTGACAGGAGCCTGTACAGTCTGTATCTACAATAATATGTACCTGACAGGAGCCCGTACAGTCTGTATCTACAATAATATGTACCTGACAGGAGCCCGTACAGTCTATATCTACAATAATATTTACCTGACAGGAGCCCGTACAGTCTATATCTACAATAATATATGCCTGACAGGAGCCCGTACAGTCTGTAGCTACAATAATATATACCTGACAGGAGCCCGTACAGTCTGTATCTACAATAATATATACCTGACAGGAGCCCGTACAGTCTATATCTACAATAATGTATACCTGACAGGAGCCTGTACAGTCTGTATCTACAATAATATATACCTGACAGGAGCCCGTACAGTCTATATCTACAATAATATATGCCTGACAGGAGCCCGTACAGTCTATATCTACAATAATATATACCTGACAGGAGCCCGTACAGTCTATATCTACAATAATATATACCTGACAGGAGTCCGTACAGTCTATATCTACAATAATATATACCTGACAGGAGCCTGTACAGTCTGTATCTACAATAATATATACCTGACAGGAGCCCGTACAGTCTATATCTACAATAATGTATACCTGACAGGAGCCTGTACCGTCTGTATCTACAATAATGTATACCTGACAGGAGCCTGTACCGTCTGTATCTACAATAATATATACCTGACAGGAGCCCGTACAGTCTATATCTACAATAATGTATACCTGACAGGAGCCCGTACAGTCTATATCTACAATAATGTATACCTGACAGGAGCCTGTACCGTCTGTATCTACAATAATGTATACCTGACAGGAGCCCGTACCGTCTGTATCTACAATAATATATACCTGACAGGAGCCCGTACAGTCTGTATCTACAATACTATATACCTGACAGGAGCCCGTACAGTCTGTATCTACAATAATATATACCTGACAGGAGTCCGTACAGTCTGTATCTACAATAATGTATACCTGACAGGAGCCTGTACTGTCTGTATCTACAATAATATATACCTGACAGGAGCCTGTACCGTCTGTATCTACAATAATATATACCTGACAGGAGCCCGTACAGTCTGTATCTACAATAATATATACCTGACAGGAGCCTGTACAGTCTATATCTACAATAATATATACCTGACAGGAGCCCGTACAGTCTATATCTACAATAATATATACCTGACAGGAGCCCGTACAGTCTATATCTACAATAATATATACCTGACAGGAGCCCGTACAGTCTGTATCTACAATAATATATATCTGACAGGAGTCTGTACAGTCTATATCTACAATAATATATATACCTGACAGGAGCCCGTACAGTCTGTATCTACAATAATATATACCTGACAGGAGCCCGTACAGTCTGTATCTACAATAATATATACCTGACAGGAGTCCGTACAGTCTGTATCTACAATAATATACACCTGACAGGAGCCCGTACAGTCTGTATCTACAATAATATATGCCTGACAGGAGCCCGTACAGTCTGTATCTACAATAATATATACCTGACAGGAGCCCGTACAGTCTGTATCTACAATAATATACACCTGACAGGAGCCCGTACAGTCTGTATCTACAATAATATATGCCTGACAGGAGTCCGTACAGTCTGTATCTACAATAATATATACCTGACAGGAGTCCGTACAGTCTGTATCTACAATAATATATACCTGACAGGAGTCCGTACAGTCTGTATCTACAATAATATATACCTGACAGGAGCCCGTACAGTCTATATCTACAATAATATATACCTGACAGGAGTCCGTACAGTCTATATCTACAATATTATATACCTGACAGGAGCCCGTACAGTCTATATCTACAATAATATATACCTGACAGGAGCCCGTACAGTCTATATCTACAATAATATATATCTGACAGGAGCCCGTACAGTCTGTATCTACAATAATATATGCCTGACAGGAGCCCATACAGTCTGTATCTACAATAATATATACCTGACAGGAGCCCGTACAGTCTGTATCTACAATAATATATACCTGGAAGGAGCCCATACAGTCTAGTGTCTTCACCAGTGAGCTGGCTAGACTGTATGGGCTGCAGTCAGGACCTGGCAGGAGCCCATATATTCTGCTGGCTTTAATAATTTATACCTTAAAGGAGCACATACATTCTTGTGTTATGTATGGGCTGCAGCCAGGGCCAGGCAGCAGCCCATAAAATCTGCTATCTTCAAAAATATATACCTAGAAGGAGCCCGTACAGTCTAGCATCTTCAGCAGTGAGCCGGCTAGAGTGTATGGGCTGCAGTCAGGACCTGGAAGGAGCCCATACACTCTAGGCTCAACCCATTCAGCAGCCTCTCTCCGGTAACTTCCGCTTTCTGCTGTCACGTGGGGCAGGAGCCAATCATCGAGCGTCGTGTCACTCCATTTCTGTCTCAAGGCGTAATACAAGACATATCCGCTAGGGGTCGCTAAGAATACATTCTCAGAGACGATTTCTGATAAAAAAAAAAATGTCCCGGGAAATTCCCTGATAACTCCGCCCCAATATGTCACTGAGTCATGTGACCCAGGACTATATAGACCGCTGCACAGGATGTTTAGTCGTTGCGCAGTTTTGTGAAGAAGAAGAGAGGGCGAGTTGGCAGGTACTGAGGCGCCATAGCGGGGGGCCCATCTGTACAGTGTGGGCTGGAGGGAGGGCAGGTGTTCAGCTCCATGGCTGCGAGTGGAGTTAAAGGGGTTGTCTATTATTAGGGTGAAATCAGAACAGCAGCTAGTCCTCTGCATGGCTCTGTCTCCTGGTGCTTGTCACATTCTGTTACGTTAACGCTGCAGCCAGTCATGGTCACTGACAGGCTGCAGCTCATCAATACTTGTCAGAATAGATGTTCTCTCTAAATGGGGTCTGCAGCCCATCCCTGGCCACTGATCGTTGTCATGTGAGCGCCACGGGCAATGCAGTCAACATGGCCGGGGCGAGGGAGTGTAATGTGGGTGGTTGTAATCTTACAGAAATGGGGTCTGCAGCCCATCCCTGGCCACTGATCGTTGTCATGTGAGCGCCATGGGCAATGCAGCCAACATGGCCGGGGCGAGGGAGTGTAATGTGGGGGGTGTAATCTTACAAAAATGGGGTCTGCAGCCCATCCCTGGCCACTGATCGTTGTCATGTGAGCGCCACGGGCAATGCAGTCAACATGGCCGGGGCGAGGGAGTGTAATGTGGGTGGTTGTAATCTTACAGAAATGGGGTCTGCAGCCCATCCCTGGCCACTGATCGTTGTCATGTGAGCGCCACGGGCAATGCAGCCAACATGGCCGGGGCGAGGGAGTGTAATGTGGGGGGTGTAATCTTACAAAAATGGGGTCTGCAGCCCATCCCTGGCCACTGATCGTTGTCATGTGAGCGCCATGGGCAATGCAGCCAACATGGCCGGGGCGAGGGAGTGTAATGTGGGGGGTGTAATCTTACAAAAATGGGGTCTGCAGCCCATCCCTGGCCACTGATCGTTGTCATGTGAGCGCCACGGGCAATGCAGCCAACATGGCCGGGGTGAGGGAGGTTAATGTGGGGGGTGTAATCTTACAAAAATGGGGTCTGCAGCCCATCCCTGGCCACTGATCGTTGTCATGTGAGCGCCATGGGCAATGCAGCCAACATAGCCGGGGCGAGGGAGTGTAATCTTACAAATGTGACACTGCTTACCAAAGCTGTATTAGGCAGCGCACCCGCAGTCAGTATTACTGGTGGACGATCGCAGCGTCCATAACGCTACATTGCACAGTGGATGGGATTATTAGGAATCCATGCCCAGTCTGTTTCCTTTTTACGCTGCATAAAATCTCCTGTGGTGCGAGTTTCCGAGCAGCAGTAGCAGCTCAACTTCTCTTGTGAGAACGCTCGGTCTTCTGTGCAGATACCAGGCGTCGGGAAGAGGCGGGCAAAGGGCCAGAATTGGTGCATCTGATGTGGGGCGGCGGCCGGCTGGGAAGGACCCAATGACCATAGACCTTTCCAACCTGATAATATAAGCCCCCAGCTGTGTGCTTTACCTTGGCTGGTTGTCAAGAATAGATCATTTATTGGGTTAATACAAGTATGTAAGGCACTAATTAATCTCACAAATATCTATCTATACTTTACAAAAACACAAGTGAGCGGAGGTGCCCTTATTCTCATTGCTGTCCTTTCAGGAAATGTTCACGAGTCTGATTATCACCCGAGGCAGCATTACAGGAAGGTAATGTTCATTAGACAGGATCCAGCAGTGATGTCACTGGGGTGCGGACTCCACTCCCCCTCCCGTCACAATGACCTTTGCCCAGGCTCAATATACACTGCAATATAAAAGATGGTGTCAGAGTCTGCATTATTGCTCTGTGCGTGTGCTGTAACCGGAGTAAAACAATAAGTCATTGATTACACAGTTCCCTTTTAATTTCCCTACTTCCTTGATGAATATATTGATAAAGCCGGAGGGAGCGGCCCAGATGCCAATAAAAAAGGTTTTTCATTGTTGAACAACCATTAATTTTTCAAAGGGAGCGGCAGCTGCACCCATAAAATGAAGCTACAGATCGTAAGGGTAGAACCAAACATGTGGTTGGGAAAAAACAAATGTCCCATTAGGGCGACTGGTGCAGATCTCCATGGTCAGCTCCTTACCAAAAAAAAGTTATCACCTATTAAGTGGATAGGTGAAACATTTCCTGAAACTGGAATACCCCTGTAAATGCTTCTGCACCATAATAATAAGAATTTGAACTTAGATGTTGTGATGCCAAATACGCACACACCCACAATTGTGCTGAAGCGATGGTGAAGGACACCTCTGTCTGACTACTTGCATGTCATGCTCCTTGTTCAGCTTGGCATCCAGTGTGTTAAACTGCAGCGATCTGCACCAGCTCCAATCTTAAACAGTGGTACATGTCTGGTGTAGGAGCTGGGAGCCAGCCTTAATGTCTGGTGTAGGAGCTGGGAGCCAGCCTTAATGTCTGGTGTAGGAGCTGGGAGCCAGCCTTAATGTCTGGTGTAGGAGCTGGGAGCCAGCCTTAATGTCTGGTGTAGGAGCTGGGAGCCAGCCTTAATGTCTGGTGTAGGAGCTGGGAGCCAGCCTTAATGTCTGGTGTAGGAGCTGGGAGCCAGCCTTAATGTCTGGTGTAGGAGCTGGGAGCCAGCCTTAATGCCTGGTGTAGGAGCTGGGAGCCAGCCTTAATGCCTGGTGTAGGAGCTGGGAGCCAGCCTTAATGCCTGGTGTAGGAGCTGGGAGCCAGCCCTAATGCCTGGTGTAGGAGCTGGGAGCCAGCCCTAATGCCTGGTGTAGGAGCTGGGAGCCAGCCCTAATGCCTGGTGTAGGAGCTGGGAGCCAGCCCTAATGCCTGGTGTAGGAGCTGGGAGCCAGCCCTAATGCCTGGTGTAGGAGCTGGGAGCCAGCCCTAATGCCTGGTGTAGGAGCTGGGAGCCAGCCCTAATGCCTGGTGTAGGAGCTGGGAGCCAGCCCTAATGCCTGGTGTAGGAGCTGGGAGCCAGCCCTAATGCCTGGTGTAGGAGCTGGGAGCCAGCCCTAATGCCTGGTGTAGGAGCTGGGAGCCAGCCCTAATGCCTGGTGTAGGAGCTGGGAGCCAGCCCTAATGCCTGGTGTAGGAGCTGGGAGCCAGCCCTAATGCCTGGTGTAGGAGCTGGGAGCCAGCCCTAATGCCTGGTGTAGGAGCTGGGAGCCAGCCCTAATGCCTGGTGTAGGAGCTGGGAGCCAGCCCTAATGCCTGGTGTAGGAGCTGGGAGCCAGCCCTAATGCCTGGTGTAGGAGCTGGGAGCCAGCCTTAATGTCTGGTGTAGGAGCTGGGAGCCAGCCCTAATGCCTGGTGTAGGAGCTGGGAGCCAGCCCTAATGCCTGGTGTAGGAGCTGGGAGCCAGCCTTAATGCCTGGTGTAGGAGCTGGGAGCCAGCCCTAATGCCTGGTGTAGGAGCTGGGAGCCAGCCCTAATGCCTGGTGTAGGAGCTGGGAGCCAGCCTTAATGTCTGGTTCCTGCTGGAACCGTCATGATCGGAGAACTCTGTAACCCCTTAAATCCTGTTTTCACTAGTGTCTGTAGCGTTTTGGTGGTCTTAGTAAGGAGAGGGCTATGGCTGATTCCATTCAAGGGGTTTTTCTTGTTTGTTTTAGGAGCACACCGCCCCCAGCCTCACGGCTTCCTGCTTGCCAGGGGGGCAGTGTGCTCCTGATTAATGGTTTTCTCTAGCTCGATCTTTGCCCAAACTGTGAACTATGCATCTGCCGCGTCGGAGTAGTGGAGTAGCACTGAAGCTTGCCAGATCCAGTCAGCTACAGAGCAGCTCTTACAAGCTCTACAGCAAAGATCTTGTAAGCGCCGGACTTCTTGCCTAGGGGATCAGCCACAGCTGATGGATTGTATTGGTGGCCGGTAACCTAGGCAACCAGCAATAATGAAAAATACTTATGTTCTTAAAAGCACTGAGAATTTTTATTATCAGGGAAACTGAAAAGTTGATTCTTTTTACAAGCACATTGCAGTTTTACCCCTGTGGCACCACAGAGAAAGCCTGATCCAAAAATGATTCGGTGCCTAACAATTAGCATTAAAATAGAATTTTTTGCTTAAAAGGGGTTGTCCACTACTCAGATAACATTTTTCTTAATTACTATATTCTACCTTGTAAAATGAAATCGCCTTCTACTCACCTCCCATACCAGTGCCATTCCTGCAGTATCTGCTCCGGTTCTCCTGAGACTTGCGTGATGTTACACCATATAAGCCCTGCAGCCAAACAGTCAGTGGCCGCCGATGGGCTGCAGTGCTCACACCTTCCTGGTTAGTCTATAGGAAGTGGATATAGCAGCCCAATACCGGCTGCTGATTGGCTGCAGGGCTCGCGTAGCATAATGATGTCACGCAAGCCTCGGGAGGTTTGCTGACGTCAATGGGACAGCGCTGGGATGGGAGGTGTTTTAGTGGATCGTCCCTTTGCCTGTAAAAATTTTAAAAAAAATGTAAATCTGCCCATAATTGGTAAAGGTCAGGTCAGTAATGACCTGAACTATAAGAAAAAAAAAAATACAATGTTATTTGCTCATGTTGACCATCGCTAAGAAAAAAAAAATAGTATTTTTTTTTTTTTTTGTTCAAATAGGGGAACATAGCAAATAGATAATGGCTGCACTCAATTTTACTGTGCTAAAGCAAGGAAATGTGCGATACATGAAATGTGAATAGCATAATGGCTTGTGAAATTACCTTGACGTTTGGTGGATGGGCTCACAATTTTTGGCCAAATCTTGTGCTATGCATCTCGTGTTTTTTCATAGATTTCACAAGCCATTATGCTATTCACATTTCATGTATCGCACATTTCCAAATAGGGGAACAAGTAGTCTGTAAAACATCAGACTGAACTTCTGTGTCTGTGGCACGTTCAGACATGTCTCCACATGCACAGAAAGCTCATCTCTCTAAGCGCTCATGCTCATCTGCAAGGAATGCTGAGGAGTGCAGTCCGAGAAATCAGATTGCTCCATGGCCAATGTTAACCCCTTCATGAACCCAACTTTTTTCGCTCCCCTCCTTCCCAGAGCCATATCTTTTTTATTTCTCAATCAATATGGCCATGTAAGGGCTTGTTTTTTGCAGGACGAGTTGTACTTTTGAGGCACATCATTGGTTTTACCATGTCATGTACTAGAAAACGGGAAAAAAATTCCAAGTGCAGTGAAATTGCTAAAAAAGTGCAATCCCACAGTTGTTTTTTGGTTGGCTTTTTCGCTAGGTTCACTAAATGCTAAAACTGACCTGCCATTTTGATTCTCCAGGTCATTACGAGTTCATAGACACCTAACATGTTTGTTATTTTTTTATCTAAGTGGTAAAAACAAATTCCAAACTTTGCTTAAAAAAAAAAAAAATTGCGCAATTTTCCGATACCCGTAGTGTCTCCATTTTTCGTGATCTGGGGTTAGGTGAGGGCTTATTTTTTGCACGCCGAGCTGACGTTTTTAATGATACCTTTTTGGTGCAGATACGTTTTTGATCGCTTGTTATTGCAATTTTAACCCCTTTCTACCATTGGACGTACTATTCCGTCCATGTAACCCGGGCCCTAATTCCCATGAATGGAATAGTACGTCCAGTGGTAGAAAGCGATTAAAACAACGTATCTCTAAAAATATATATATATAATTTTTAATCAGATCATTTTTATTGATTGATTTTATAAACAGTTACATACATTATAGTACAAACACAATAAGTTTAACCCTTAAATTTTATATAGTTCTATACCTGCCAAGGTCGTCATTGCCAAACAGTTATCAATCTTGAAGATTTTCCCAAAGACACATTATTAAATACAGGTATTGTACCAAAACTAGTATTGGTTGTATGTTTACTAACAAAATGTTTACTGACAGAAAATAATTGGTATCTATATGTCCTCAACATACCATATTTAAAAAGCCGAAATAGCCAAATGGTCTAGTACAGTTATTGTGAGTAGGTCCGCAGATGCCACTCCGGGGGTGACCAGACACCATTCCCATATATTTCTAAATGTTTTTGAGTTCCTGTTAATGCAAGTACCTCTCTCCAGGCATATAGTATCATTCATTTTAATTTTCAATAACTCCAATGTTGGGAGATTACAATCTAATCAGTGCAGTTTTTACTATTTCCTGGCCAGAAACAGCAGGCTGATATTAACCCCTTCACCACCAAGGGTGGTTTGCACGTTAATGACCAGGCCAATTTTTACAATTCTGACCACTGTCCCTTTATGAGGTTATAACTCTAGAACGCTTCAACGGATCTTGGCGATTCTGACATTGTTTTCTCGTGACATATTGTACTTTATGATAGTGGTAAAATTTCTTCGATATAACTTGCATTTATTTGTTAAAAATACGGATATTTGGCAAAAATTTTGAAAATTTCGCAATTTTCCAACTTTGAATTTTTATGCCCTTAAATCACAGACATATGTCACGCAAAATACTTAATAAGTAACATTTCCCACATGTCTACTTTACATCAGCACAATTTTGGAACCAATTTTTTTTTTTTTTGTTATTGAGTTATAAGGGTTAAAAATTGACCAGCAATTTCTCATTTTTACAACACCATTTTTTTTCAGGGACCACATCTCATTTGAAGTCATTTTGAGGGGTCTATATGACAGAAAATACCCAAGTGTGACACCATTCTAAAAACTGCACCCCTCAAGGTGCTCAAAACCACATTCAAGAAATTTATTAACCCTTCAGGTGTTTCACAGGAATTTTTGGAATGTTTGAAAAAAAGTTAAATGTTCATTTTTATTTACACAAAATTTATTTCAGCTCCAATTTGTTTTATTTTACCAAGGGTAACAGGAGAAAATGGACCCCAAAAGTTGTTGTACAATTTGTCCTGAGTACGCTGATACCCCATATGTGGGGGTAAACCACTGTTTGGGCGCATGGCAGAGCTCGGAAGGGAAGGAGCGCCAGTTGACTTTTCAATGCAAAATTGACTGGAATTGAGATGGGACGCCATGTTGCGTTTGGAGAGCCCCCGATGTGCCGAAACATTAAAACCCCCCACAAGTGACACCATTTTGGAAAGTAGACCCCCTAAGGAACTTATCTAGATGTGTTTTGAGAGCTTTGAACCCCCAAGTGTTTCACTACAGTTTATAACGCAGAGCTGTGAAAATAAAAATTCCTCTTTTTTTTTCACAGAAATGATTTTTTAGCCCCCAGCTTTGTATTTTTACAAGGGTAACATAATAAATTGGACCCCAAAAGTTGTTGTCCAATTTGTCCTGAGTACGCTGATACCCCATATGTGGGGGGGAAGCACTGTTTGGGCGCATGACAGAGCTCGGAAGGGAAGGAGCGCCATTTGGAATGCAGACTTAAATGGATTGTTCTGCAGGCGTCACGTTGCATTTGCAGAGCCCCTGATGTACCTAAACAGTAGAAACCCCCCACAAGTGACCCCATATTGGAAACTAGACCCCCCACGGAACTTATCTAGATGTGTTGTGAGAACTTTGAACCCCCAAGTGTTTCACTACAGTTTACAACGCAGAGCCGTGAAAATAAAAAATCTTTTTTTTCCCACAAAACTTTTTTTTAGCCCCCAGTTTCGTATTTTCCCAAGGGTAACAGGAGAAATTGGACCCCAAAAGATGTTGTCCAATTTGTCCTGAGTACGCCGATACCCCATATGTTGGGGTAAACCCCTGTTTGGGTACACGGGAGAGCTCTGAAGGGAAGGAGCACTGTTTTACTGTTTCAACGCAGAATTGTCTGGAATTGAGATCGGATGCCATGTCCCGTTTGGAGAGCCCCTGATGTGCCTGAACAGTGGAAACCCCCCAATTATAACTGAAACCCTAATCCAAACACACCCCTTACCCTAATCCAAATGGTAACCCTAACCACACCCCTAACCCTGACACACCCCTAACCCTAATCCCAACCCTATTCCCAACCGTAAATGTAATCCTAACCCTAACCCTAGCCCTAACCCTAACCCTAGCCCTAACCCTAACCCTAATGGGAAAATGGAAATAAATACATTTTTTTTATTTTTCCCTAACTAAGGGGTGATGAAGGGGGGTTTGATTTACTTTTATAGCGGGTTATTTAGCGGATTTTTAAGATTGGCAGCCATCACACACTGAAAGACGCTTTTTATTGCAAAAAATATTTTTTGCGTTACCACATTTTGAAAGCTATAATTTTTCCATATTTGAGTCCACAGAGTCATGTGAGGTCTTGTTTTTTTGCGGGACGAGTTGACGTTTTTATTGGCAACATTTTCGGGCACATGACATTTTTTGATCGCTTTTTATTCCGATTTTTGTGAGGCAGAATGATCAAAAACCAGCTATTCATGAATTTCTTTTGGGGGGAGGCGTTTATACCATTCCGCGTTTGGTAAAATTGATAAAGCAGTTTTATTCTTCGGGTCAGTACGATTACAGCGATACCTCATTTATATCATTTTTTTATGTTTTGGCACTTTTATAGGATAAAAGCTATTTTATAGAAAAAATAATTATTTTGGTATCGCTTTATTCTCAGGACTATAACTTTTTTATTTTTTTGCTGATGATGCTGTATGGCGGCTCGTTTTTTGCGGGACAAGATGACGTTTTCAGCGGTACCATGGTTATTTATATCTGTCTTTTTGATCGCGTGTTATTCCACTTTTTGTTCGGCGGTATGGTAATAAAGCGTTGTTTTTTGCCTCGTTTTTTTTTTTTTCTTCTCACGGTGTTTACTGAAGGGGTTAACTAGTGGGACAGTTTTATAGGTTGGGTCGTTACGGACGCGGCGATACTAAATATGTGTACTTTTATTGGTTTTTTTTATTTAGATAATTAAATGTATTTATGGGAATAATATTTTTTTTTTTCTTTATTTAGGAATTTATTTTTTATTTATTTTTTTTACACATGTGGAAAAAATGTTTTTTAACTTTTTTACTTTGTCCCGGGGGGGGACATTACAGATCGGTGATCTGACAGTGTGCACAGCACTCTGTCAGATCGGCGATCTGCTGTGCAGGGCTGCAGGCTTACCAGCGCCTGCTCTGAGCAGGCACTCGGTAAGCCACCTCCCTCCCTGCAGGACCCGGATGCCGCGGCCATCTTGGATCCGGGACCTGCGGTGAGGAGGGAGGTAGGAGACCCTCGGAGCAATGCGATCACATCGCGTTGCTGCGGGGGTCTCGGGGAAGCCCGCAGGGAGCCCCCTCCCTGCGCGATGCTTCCCTATACCGCCGGTACACCGCGATCATGTTTGATCGCGGTGTGCCGGGGGTTAATGTGCCGGGGGCGGTCCGTGACCGCTCCTGGCACATAGTGCCGGATGTCAGCTGCGATATGCAGCTGACACTCGGCCGCGCTCCCCCCGTGAGCGCGGCCGATCGCGTATGACGTACTATCCCGTCGGTGGTCATACGGGCCCACCCCACCTCGACGGGATAGTACGTCAGATGTCAGAAAGGGGTTAATAGCCTAGGAAGGGGGCATAGGTTTTGGCCCCCTCTCAGACTAAAAAACATCAGCTCTCAGCCACCCCAGAAAAGGCACACCCATAAGATGCGCCAATTTTGGCACTTAGACTCTCTTCTCACTTGACCTGTTGGGGTGATAGTTGGGGGGTTGATGTCACTATGGTATGTCAGGTGACATCAAGCCCAGGAGTTAGTAATGGAGAGGCGTCTATAAGACTCCCCCATTATGAATACCATAGTTATATTAGAAAAAAAAACTCACAACCCTGAATAAAGTCATTTATTTGAAATAATGACACTCTCTTTAATTAATCTACATTTACCAAAAACCTTTTATACTTGCATCAACACCCAATCTACTGAAGCCAATGTCTCCTGTAACAGAATTAAAATAATAACCATATTCCTCACCTGTCGGAGGAGAAGATAGTAATGCATTTTTCCTGTGATGCATATAGCTCTGCAACATCTAGATGGCAATATGCATGGTTGCATGATGCTAATATACAGCCTGCCATCTAGCAGAGACTCTGAGCTGCGCTGCGCAGTCGTTTTTCTCTTAGATGCCATTCTGAAGGATGTAGTAGTTACATGACCTTGTTTATGCATGGGGACAGAGGGCTCAGAGTATAGACGTAGAGCTGGGAGATAAGTACCTTATTTTTCGGAATATAAGACAACCTTTTTTCACCAACATTTTTGGAGAAAATGGGGGTGCATCTTATAGTCCAAATGTAGCTTACTGAGGGGACTGCGGCAGAAGTCAGCTGATGCTGCAAGTCCCAGGCTGGTAGGAGGGGGTGTATGGCAGTGCAGGGACTCAAGCGTCACAGCCTCATAGAGAGAAGTGATGCTCGGGTTGGATGAGCTGCGGCCAGTTCGTACATTGCGGACCAATTTACAAGGACATCTGAATGTGCCTTAAGGCCATGTGCACACAATGCGTGTCTGGACGTTTTTTGTTTTTTTTACCTCCATATTTGTAGCCAAAACCAGGAGTGGGTGATAAATACAGAAGTGGTGACGTGTTTCTATTATACTTTTCCTCTGTAAGCCAAAACGAGGAGTGGAACAATCAAATTCTGAGATAAAATACTGAACGTGGCCCAAGTTGGCCTTCCAGAACATTGAGGGATCACATTA
This sequence comes from Ranitomeya variabilis, assembly GCF_051348905.1. Lineage (NCBI taxonomy): Eukaryota > Metazoa > Chordata > Amphibia > Anura > Dendrobatidae > Ranitomeya > Ranitomeya variabilis. Next base: position 407,439,573 of record NC_135235.1, on the reverse strand, counting down.
CCGCTGTCTATCAGTCTTTGGGTGGGGAAGGTAGTTATTTGCCACATACCAGCTCAGAGAGAACTGAAAGGTAGTGTTGGAGCCTACAGAGGCGCTTAGTGAGGAGTGCAGGATACAAGTCACACTAGAGATGTAATTGGTGTTATTCATCATGTGCGCACTCAGTTTTTCTAAAAGGTTACCTGAAATATATATATTTTATTTTGCAGTCTCCCCATAAGTCTGACACCATGAATATCAACACCGTAAAGACTGAAAATGGAAAAGTCTCCTGTGAGACCGCAGAGGGAACTGTGGTGCACATTAATATTAACCAACGATCTTCCTTGGACTGCTTGCTGGATGCCTTCCGTTTCTTCCGGAATATGAGGATTAGTGGAGAAAAGACCAATCCCTCCAGCTCCAATCCCTCCAGTACACCTGCTTCTGCAGCACCCCTAGGGTTTGGGGTAAAGAGTCTGTTTTTGTTATACTACTGTTATAGTCGGTTTTCTCCAAATTGTTACCTACATGGTTCTTGGTTTATGGCTTGTAATAAACTGTACTATAGTCCACTGTATTATTCTAATAGCATTTGCTATACAGGATTAAAATGGAGACAATAAATCTTGTAAATTTCTCTGTCCCCCGTGACGGCACCACGGAGAGAGGGGATCCACCCACCAAGGACAGGAAACCTACAGATAAAAAGGCGGTACCTCTCTCCCGCATCAGTTTGGTTTCCTGTCCTTGATGGGAGACCAACAGAAGACCATACCTCGTCGCAGGAATTCCGGGCCCAATCAGTCCAACTCAGACAGCGGGGGTACCCCTGTCTCGGCTGGTGTGGTGTCCCGAGGTGCCACTGCTGGGGTCAGGGGCCTCTAGGGTATGCGGGGAGAGGCGGCAAGGAGGAGCGCGGCCGCCTCTCTGGGTAAGAAAGAAATGCAGCAGCAGCATCCCAGGGGGGTCCCTCTGTGGAGCAGGAGGCAACGCTAGTGCGGCCTCCCAGCGTTAGCCTGCATGGCTGGAGCACTCGGGGGTTCCGGGAACCAGCGCTCACGCGCGGCGCCATCTTGTAGGCGGTCCCGCTGGAAATCTATTCTCGGCGGCACTGCGCATGCGTGTAAATTCGGGCGCGATCTGGCGCAATGCACGCCTGGGAAAACCAGACACCGCGCATGCGCCGGCGTTTTACACAGCGCAGATGCCGGGAACAAAGTGGCCACTATATAGAGGAAGCAGCCCAAGTCAAAACGCTTCCTATGGAGCTCAACCAGCATTCCCCTGCCACCATGAGCGACCTGGAGGGATCACCCCTATCCAGATCCACATCGCAGCCGATGTCGCAACAGCAGCAGCAAAAACGGAGGCCTCAAAGGACACCAGGATACAACCGGTAAACGACGCTCGGGATCAATGCACAGCAAGGAGTCCAGCGCAGCGTCCAGTATAAAGGATAAACCTATGCCAGATCCCCAGCCGGTACTTATGGGTCCTTCAGGTGGTGAGTGATCTTCGTGAATGTTAGGAATTAATAGGGGCCTATATTTGTCTCTTTTTCCTAGGGGAAGAAAAGTTCTTGTAAATCCAAGCAGAAAGTATGTGCCCTCTGAAGGGAGGATCTCCTCCACACCTGGGAGAAGAGACTATGTAGCTCGTGCATCCAGCAGACAGTATACGAAGGGCTTCCCGGGTTCGCCACAGACCTCAGAACCGTGATAAAAAACCAGGTGGAAGATACCTTTTAAAACCCTACAGGGGGGGAAAAAATGGAGAAAGATCAGGCACAGATCCCCTACACCAGAATCCAATGACTCAGCTAGCGAAGAAGGGGACTCGGATACTTCTAGTTCTTCTTCCACCTCATCTTCTTCATCTTCCACCAGTGGTCGTAGCTGCTTTCCCATAGAAGAAACTGATAGCCTTATTAAAGCAGTCAGAAACACTATGGGGTTAACCGAGCCTCATCCAAAAAGGTCAGTACAGGACATCCTGTTTGGGGGTCTTGAGCAAAAGAGAAGAAGGGCCTTTCCGCTTAACGGAAAAATCCAGGCTCTGATTAAAAAAGAGTGGAAAAATTCCATAAGGAAAGCTCTACTCACACCAAAAAAGAAATACCCCTTTGATGACCAATCCTGCTCTTTCTGGGATAAAGCTCCCAAGCTAGATGTCGCTATAGCCAAAGCATCAAAAAAGTACGCCCTGCCATTCAAATCAGGACTGAAACTGCGTTTCCACAAAATTCCTCATCCCTCCTACATGACGTCTTTCAGATCATCGACAGAGGAACAACTCGCGCTAGAGCAGGAAATAATGACGCTAGCAGACAAAGCTGTTTTTCTGCAAGTTCCCCCCCAAGAAAGAGGGGAAGGATTCTATTCCCCCCCCCTCTTCCTGAGGAAAAAAACAGATGGGTCCTACAGGACTATTATAAATCTGAAAAGCCTAAACAAGTACCTAAATGTACAGACCTTCAAGATGGAAACAGTAAAAACATCAATAAAAATGTTGTTCCCACTTTGTTTTATGGCAGTTCTAGACTTTAAGGACGCATATTACCACGTCCCTATTCACAAAGACCATCAAAAATTCCTCAGAATTGCGGTCCACATCTTGGGGGTGTTAAGACATTTCCAATTTGCAGCCCTTCCATTCGGGCTAGCCATAGCGCCTCGCGTTTTTACCAAGCTGATGGCGGAAGTGATGGCTCACCTAAGGGAGCAGGACACCTTAATAGTGCCATATCTCGATGATCTCCTGGTAATCGGCAACTCCCAACAACATTGCGAGAGACAGCTAAAAGAGACTAAGCAGTCTCTAGAGAACCTGGGCTGGCTGGTGAACTTGGCAAAGTCCAAGTTAATACCATGCCAAGTCCAGGAATATCTGGGCGTCACATTGGATTCTGTCAGGCAAGATTGCCGCCTTCCTTGCGAGAAAGTTCAAAAAATGATCAGCTTAGTCTCCAGAATGAGGGATCTCCCCTGCGTCAAGCAATGTCCCTCCTGGGGTCTATGACGGCTTGCATCCCTGCAGTTCAATGGGCTGAACTCCATTCGAGGGATCTTCAATGGCAAATTTTGTCAGAAGTTTCTCTAGGAGGAAATTTAGAAAATCTGTTCAAGTTTGTCACCAAACACAATACTCTCCCTAGATTGGTGGACGTCATGGGACAATCTGTCATGTGGAATCCCCCGGGGTAACCCCAGTCTCAAAAATAGTGACCACAGATGCAAGTCCCAGCGGGTGGGGGGCCCACCTGGACGATCTCATAGCTCGGGGTCTGGTCAGACAGCTTAAAGAGTGTATTTTCCAACATGAAGGAACTTCTCGCAGTCAAGTTCGCCCTCTTTGACATGCTGGGAGTGAAGGGGATTTATGCATTCTGTCATGTCAGACAACAGAGTGGTGGTAGTATATCTGAATCATCAGGGGGGTACCCGTTCCTGTCCCCTAATGGAGGTGGCAAAATCAATCTTCCAGATGGCAGAAAAAAATATTGACAGGCCTCCACATAAAAGGAGTGGACAATCACAGAGCGGACTTCCGGAGTCGGTCCCGCCTGAAACAAGGGGAATGGGAACTAAATCAGGCCATATTCAACCAGATCTCGGAAAGATGGGGAATACCTCATATAGACCTCTTTGCAAACTATCTGAACAAAAAGGTAGACACATTTTGCTCCATAACTCCTCTGGGGAACCCAGTAGCATTGAACGCATTCCTGATCCCCCTGGGACCACCAACTAGCTTATGCTTTTCCCCCACTAGTCCTAATTCCAGCAGTCCTGAGGAAAATTCGGGAAGACAGAGCTCGTGTAATACTGATAGATCCATTTTGGACAAAAAGACCATGGTTTGCTTGGATGAGGAGGATGTCCGTCTCCATCCCCTGGGTACTTCCAGATATTCCGGATCTCCTCATTCAGGGACCAGTACAACACCCTCAGGCTGCAAATTTACCCTTGACAGCCTGGAATTTGAAAGGGGGCTATTAGAGCACATAGGGTTTTCATCAGGGCTATTATCTACCCTACTACAAAGTAGAAAACCTGTAACAACTAAACAATATGGGAAAATCTGGAAAAAATTCCTTTCATCCTCAGGCGCCACAATAAGTGAAGAAATTCCCCTGAATGCCATTCTGGAGTTCCTACAAAAGGGGTTAGAAAGGGGTCTGGCCATGAGCACCCTAAAAGTACATATAGCAGCTTTGGGGGTGCCGTTCAGCTACGACTTGGCAGGGAACCGTTGGGTTTCTAGGTTTGTCAGAGCAGCAGAGAGGTCAAGACCTCTGACCTCGCTCAGTATCCCTCAGTGGGATCTAAATCTAGTCCTTACGGCCCTGACTAAACCTCCCTTCGAACCCTTAGCAGATATCCCATTGAAAACCTTATCTCTTAAAACTTCACTATTGGTCTCACTCACCTCAGCACTTAGGGTTAGTGACATGCAAGCTTTATCTGTCAACCCTCCTTTCACTCAAATCCTGGACGACAGGATCGTCCTCAAAACTGATCCAGCCTACCTCCCAAAAGTTGCTTCCCGATTCCATAGAGCTCGGGAGATATCACTTCCTTCCTTTTACCCTAACCCCAAAAACGAGCAGGAAGAATCCTTACACACATTGGACGTTAGGAGATGCTTGATACACTACATGAAAGCCACTAGGGAGTGTAGGGAGGATGGATCTCCTTTTATCTGTTTCCAGGGTCCCCGAAAGGAGGAGAAAGCCTCAAAAAGCACCATAGCAAGATGGATCAGATATGCCATCAGCCTATCGTACTCATCAAGTGGGGTACCAATTCCAGGAGAAATCAGAGCACACTCAACGAGAGCCATAGCGACCTGGGCAGAGAGGGCCGGTGCTTCAATTGATCAGATATGTAGAGCTGCTACCTGGTCTTCACCCTCAACATTCTATAAGCACTATAGATTGGACCTTATCTCTTCCTCAGATCTTGCCTTTGGGAAAAGGGTTCTGGAAGCTGTGGTCCCTCCCTAAATGTACAGTCTCTGCAATTCTCTCCGTGGTGCGTCATGGGGGACAGAGAAAATTGTAGTTACTTACCGATAACGGTATTTCTCTGAGCCCATGACGGCACCTGTACATTCCCTCCCTTCACATAAGAGTGCGCACATTGATAGAATGTACCTATGCTAAACACTTAAGTAAATAGTCGCGCGGTATCTCGGCTAAAGTCTTCAAGTAACGTTGATCTAGATTCTGTTTTAACTTAAGCTCCCATCATGCTCTGTAAACAGCTGATGTGAGAGAGGTGTACCACCTTTTTATCTGTAGTTTTCCTGTCCTTGGTGGGCGGAACCCCTCTCTCCGTGGTGCCGTCATGGGCTCAGAGAAATACCGTTATCGGTAAGTAACTACAATTTTCTCTTCAGACTGCTCAAGTAGCTTCTACAAGTAGATACGATCTTCACTTTTATCAGTGAGGCCATCTTTGATGAGAACAGTAGGTTCACTAATCAACCTTGGCCATTAACGGAATGTGTCGTGAAAATATATATATATTTAATTTTCTAGGGCACATTCCCTCTAATGGCTAAGGTTGATTAGTGAGCCTACTGTTCTCACCAAAGATGGCCTCCCTGATAAGCTTGAAAGTAGGTGGCTGCCCAGGTGACAACTGGAGGAAATCACAATCCAGGAGATGCAGTTGGATATGTACAGTGTTAAGGTGTGTAAGTGTTGTACTCATACAATTAAACACCAGCAAATGAAAATTGCAGCCCCCAGTGGATGAAGAAAAAATAAATAAATACAACATTAAATGCAATGGTTTACATTTTATTTTTTTATTTATTTTTTATTAAAAATAATTGATTTACATAGGGTAATTAATAATACAAAATTCATCCGATGGTGTGCTTGTTGGGGTGCGTGGATGAGATTGGAGTGGATAACAACCTGAAGACAGCTATTGCCAGATTGCTGTATATGGCCCGGAAGGTAATAGCGTGAAATTGGATTAAGGACGAGCTGCCTTCAAGAAGAGAATTACTCCAATATGTGAAGCAGGGCCTGAAACTGGAAAAGGGGTTTTATCAGAAAAGAGGGAAAATTGAAATTTTCGATAAGCTGTGGTCTCCGTGGCTTGCCATGGGATAGGTTTGTTATAGAGACCGGGTGAATCAAGACCCTGAATTGGTGAAAACATAACACGTGGCCTATGGTCCTAACTGAAGGGATAGTCATCCTATAGATTTGAGTGTGGAGCTATTACACAAGTTGGGCTGTCTTATTGGGGTGGGGGGGCGGGATAAGTTGGGATTGCGGGGTTCGTTTGGGGGGAAAACTTTGTACTGAAAAAAGAATGTAACATGTCAATTGTAATGTTATTCTTAATAAAAATTTATTTGAGTTAAAAAAGAAAAAAAAAATACAAAATTCATGGTACCTACCCCTTTCCGACATTGGGCATAATAGTAAGCCCATGTAGAAATCCCTCCATTTGATGTTGGCTCTGGCGCTAAGCCCACATCTTTCCCGGCACATGTCAGCTGTTTTGAACAGCTGACATGTGCCTCTAACAGCTGCGAGTGGAATGGCAATCCACCTGCGGCATTTAACTCTCGCTTTTCGGAAGTGTGCGGGAAATCCCGCCCATCGGTGACAATGTCACATGATCACGGGTCACTGATGGGTCGGCATGACAACCAGAGGTCTCCAGCAGACCTCTATGGTTGCCATTGCCAAATTGCTATGAGCATCGCCAGGTGGTCAGCTCTCATAGCAAGTGAGCATTTCTGCTACATTCAGGCGATCCGATCATCTCCTGTATGTAGCAGAGCCGATCAAAGTACTGCAGCTTCTAGTCTCCCATGGGGACTATTGAAGAGTGCCAAAAGTTAAAAAAAAAAAAAAAAAATTTAAATATAAAAGTTCAAATTGCCCCCCTTTCACCCCATTCAAAGCAAAACATTAAAAAAAATCAAACGTAACGAGAAAAAAAATTAAAAATGCCAGAATTACTTTTTTTTGTTCCTGCTACATTGCAATAAAATGCAATAATGGGCAATCAAAAGATCGTATCTGCACCAAAATGGTATCCATAAAAACATCAGAAAATAAGCCCTCATCCAACCTGAGATCATGAAAAATGGAGACGCTACATATCTTGGAAAATGGCACTTAGTCTACGTTCACATTTGCGGTCGGCGCCGCATCGTCGGGCGCCGCAGCGTCGCCGCATGCGTCATGCGCCCCTATATTTAACATGGGGGCGCATGGACATGCGTTGCACTTGCGTTTTGCGACGCATGCGTCACTGCGGCGCACGCGTCCGGGCGCAGAGGACGCAGCAAGTTGCATTTTTGCTGCGTCCAAAATCAACCAAAAAAAGGACGCATGCGTCGCAAAACGCAGCGTTTTGCTGCGTTTTTGTTTGCGTTGTGCGTTGCGTCGCCGACGCTGCGGCGCACAACGCAAGTGTGAACGTAGCCTTATTTATTTTTATTTTTTTCTTTTTACCCAATTTTGAATTTATTTTTTCACTACTTTAAATAAAAAAAGACCCTAGACTTATTTGGTGTCTATGAACTCGTAATGACCTGGAGAATCATAATGGCAGGTCAGTTTAGCATTTAGTGAATATGGTAAAAACAACTGTGGGATTGCACTTTTTTGCAACTTAAAAGAAAATTTTTCCCGTTTTCCAGTACACGATATGTTAAAACTAATGATGAGCTAGTATACTCGTTTCTCGGGTTTTCCAGAGCACGCTCAGGTGGTCTCCGAGTATTTGTGACTGCTCAGATTTAGTTTTCATCCCCGCAGCTGAATGATTTACAGCTAGTAGCCAGGCTGAGTACATGTGGGGGTTGCCTGGTTGCTAGGGAATTCCCACATGTAATCAAGCTGTCTAGTAGCTGTAAATCATTCAGCTGCGGCGATGAAAACTGCTGCAATGAAAGCACTCGCAAATACTCGGAGACCACCCGAGCGTGCTCTGGAAAACCCAAGCAACGAGTATACTAGCTCATCACTAGTTAAAACCAATGGTGTAGTTCAAAAGTACAACTCGTCCCGCCAAAAAACAAGTCCTCACATGGCCATATTGACCAAAAAATAAAAAAGTTATGGCTCTGAGAAGGGGAGCAAAAATCAAAAATGCTAAAACTAAAATGCCTCCGGTCGTTGAGGGGTTAAAAGAAACTTGGAGAATTTGAACCAACAAAGAGTCAGTAGCCCAGAAAGTCATAAAACAGATGGGTGCGTCCAGTGTAAATGATAGAAATCTAATTCAGCGAATAGCTGACATATATTTCCGCTTCTCCTGCAGATCTTTGCCGTGCCCAGGTCATCAAGAGGCATGTGTCTTTTATTGCATCTTGCTCCTCTTAAAGGGATATTAATGGTCCATCCCCTGCACATGTGATTGGTGGCACTTCCTATCAGCTGTAAACGGTCATTTCACTATTCACTGTGTAGTGGTTGATCTCGGGTGTTGCTGCTCTGCTTCCGTTCACTTCAACAGGAGCTGACAACAGACATCGTGTGCAGAGCAGTGCATTCCCGGCCCCATACATTGTACCTCAGGCCACTGCGGGTGATCATAGGGGTTGGCGAGACCCTCACCCAGTTCATATTGATAAACCAGCGTAATGATAGAAATTCAATATCTGAGCCCTTGAAAACCCCTTTAAGATTGCTGTAAATTGTTGAACTGAAATAACGGCACCAGATTTGCCTATGGTTCAGTCCAGTTTGGTACTAAGCCCCCATCCGCAAGTGAACCAAGTGACCATGTATGATCAGGCTGATCTAGCACATATAAATATGTAACTGTGTGTTCCTTTTCATCTAGGCTGCCTATATTTCTTTGGGTGTGGTCTCTGTCATGTTGGCCATTATTTTCTGTGTTGTTCGGATAGGATTTGCGATCTTCTACAGTGGAGCCCACTTCTGGGTGGGATTTCCGGTAAGTATCACTAAATGTCCACCTGTGGCTTTCCTGGATCTGGCCTGACCTCTATCGGGGTTGGGACTATGAATGTTGAAATCCTCTTTCCCTAATTTGTCCCTGTAGTTCACAAAGAAAATTTCATATCATCGCGGTAGGATTCTTTATTCCTTTTTGTAAACTTTACATGGACAGGAAAAACTTGAGCTCGTGGTACAAGTAGGTTATATTAGACTATAACAGTGGCCTCCTACAATAACTTTGCCTAAAATCTTTTACAATGAGGGGATGTGCTTCTCTTAGCAGCCAAATTGTAACTTTCATCACCTTGGCTTTTTTTTTTCTGATTTCTTATTCAGATAGGCGTACTGCAGTGGCCACTGCCGGGGTTCTTGGCCATTCTTAAATCAACCCAAACTCTTTTAAGAGGTTATCCCATCAAAGACAACCCTTAGCCATTTGCCGCAGCAGGGTCAATCTGAAGACTGCTCTAGTCTGCCAGAAGTAGAGCTGGTCTTATGGGTCCTCCTCTATAACATCGGACACGAGGACAGGGCCATAATCCCTTTAAGGGACAACCTTTTGGTATAGAAAATGTGAAACCTTCTTTTACTGACTTCATTTTCACTATGCCACCATTAACTACCATATTATGCCCACCGTGCCCTAATAACATGAGACAGCCACAATATCATTCTGATGCCCAGGTTATAGTATTTAACATCTACTGTCTCCCAGGATGGTAGATGGTATCACTCTATTAAATTTTCTTTCCAAGTTTTGTGTTTCCTACTGAAAAAAAAAATAGATCTTGGAACTCTTATTTCCTAACTTGTCGACTTGGAAAATCCTAAAAACTAATTTTCCTATCTTCTATTTCTTCACAGTTCATTGTATCTGGGATACTGAATCTTGTAGCTTATAAGTTTCCAAAAAAATTCTGGGTAAGTCTGTGACTAGAACATCCCCTGCCTTAGCCAATGATGTAGAGCGTCTTTATGGAGCGGGCTCAGGAGCGGAGTCCGCTCCACACAAGGCTGGTGCCAGATGTGTTACACAGCCGGCATCTGCCTCTAATGGCAGTGGCCGGGATGAGCTGCTGTTAACCCATTTATATGTTGCTGTAAATCACTGATGGCGGCATTTAAGCTGCATGATTCTGCCTGGCGTCTGTTTCTGGGTACCCATGGTGTGACAAAAGGTTGTCTTGGCAGCCAAGGGACTTGTTGAGACCAATATTTGGACTATATTTTGTTAGACTGCAGATTACGTGTTCAAGGGGAACATCAGTCACCCTGTTACCCAGCTACAAAAAAATACACTTGTTTCAGTGTTCATAAAAGTCTAATCTATCAATATATAGACCTGTTTATCCTTTTCAGTAAATGTTGTAAAGGAATACAAATTATATATAATATACATTTTTTTTTTTTTTAATTTGTCCAATGGTTTTAATCAATAATTCGTTTGGCAAACAGCCCTCAACACAGTTATGTCACAGGAGAAATAAAAAGGTGTATGAATGTATAGATTTTTGATGACAATGGAGGGGGTTGGTCGGTAGGGAGTTAAAAGCACCAAAATTGTCTGTGCCTTTAAGGGGTTAGCGTTTTCCTGAATGCATTAAGTTGGATGCCCCTTTCTTATTGTATGTTCTAATACTGACTACTTGATCTTTTCTCATCTACCCATATAGAAGACCGTTGCCTTTATTTCCATTCTGGTCAACTTTGGTGTGTCTATTGGTGGCATGGTGGTGGCAGTTGGTGATATACAACGTTTACACTGGTTTGGGAATGAACGAGTCTGCGACAATCTGCTTAAGGGATCTACTGACTACTACTATAGAGCAACACAGCCTCCAAGATACTACGATGGATACAATTCCTATAACTATGACCTGAGCACATGCAAAGATACATTCCAAAGATTCAAGGCAAGTGCTTGTTTTTGGTTAATACCATATTTTTTGCTTTATAGAACGCGCCTAGATTTTAGAGAAGAAAATAAGAGAAAAAATATTTTGAGCCAAATAGTGTGCAGACACCTTTAATAAAATACAAAAATATCTGTGGATGACTCTCTGTTATGGGGGATCTGTGAATTACAGTACAGTGCCTGCAGTACTGTATATTGTAACAACCACCCCCCTCATCCTCAGGAATACACCCACTTAGGCTACTTTCACACTGGCGTTAACTGCATTACGTCGCAATGCGTCGTTTTGACGAAAAAACGCATCCTGCAAAAGTGCTTGCAGAATGCGTTTTTTCTGCATTGACTAACATTAGCGACGCATTTGCGACGCAATGACACACGTCGCAACCGTCGTGCTACGGTTGCGCCGTGCTGTGGCGGATTGTCGGGAGCAAAAAACGTTACATGTAACGTTTTTTGCTCCCGACGGTCCGCTTTTTCCGACCGCGCATGCGCGGCCGGAACTCCGCCCCCACCTCCCCGCACTTCCCCGCACCTCACAATGGGGCAGCGGATGCGCTGGAAAATGCATCCGCTGCCCCCGTTGTGCGGCGGAGACAACGCTAGCGTCGGGGACCTCGGCCCGACGCTAGTGTGAAAGTAGCCTTACTGTATACATGGATGTATTCTGAAAGATGAGGGAGGTGGCAGACACATTTACAATAAACACCTTGGACACAACATTACAGTGGATATTCACAGTAAATATGGCTAGAACCCCCATCTTATATACCCATTGATACAGTATATTCTGAAGGATGATGGGGGTTGTTTGCTCACCTTTCCTAAAAGGATATTGGTCTTGTGAGTACCGTAGTTGCAACATTAAATAGTGTGCAGAGACAGATGCTTGATTGGTGGAGGCAGCTCAGCATTAGGGTTCTTTCACACATCTGTGTCTCCGGTACATGTGGTGACAGTTTCCACACGTACCGGAGACACTGACATCGTAGACCCAATCAAATGAATGGGTCTGTGCTCATGTCAGTGTGTTTCCATGGACCTTGTGTCTGTGTGCCCCACACGTAAACATGTCCGTTTTTTACCGTCAGCATGAGCGGCAAAACATCCCACACACTGAGAACACACATGGATGTCATCCATGTGACACGCATCGGCGTCAGAAGAAGCACTACAGTAATTGCTGTTCCCTGGGGCCAGGTGCTGATGACTGCTGTCATCATACTCCCCTGCTGTGGCGGCGATCGGCGCAAGCAGAGGAGAATGATGAGTTCTAGTCAAGTCAGAACAATGACGGCAGATGGGACTATTACTCCCATCAACCTACACCTGCTGCCGCTAATAAATGACAGCAGGAGCTGATGATGGGGTATTCCTCACCCGCCGCCTGCGATAGAATTAAATAAATTAATGAAAATCCCGGCGTGGGCTCCCCCGTATTTTCTATAACCAGCCAGCCAAAACTCACAGCTGGGGGCTGCAACCCTCAGTTGTCAGCTTCAGCAAGGCTGGTTATCAAGAATAGAGGGGTCCCCACGCCTTATTTTTATTTAATTAAATTATTTAAAAAAACTGCATGGGGTCCCCCCATTTTTGGCAACCAGACTTTCTAAAGCTCACAGCTGGGGGCTGGTGTTCTCAGGCTGATAAAGGGCCATTGATCAAGGCCCCCTCAGCCTAAAATTATCAGCCTACAGCTGCCAGAATAGGCGCATCTATTAGATGCACCAATTCTTGCGCTTTGCCCCTGCTCTTTCCACATGCCCTGTAGCAGTTGGCAAGTGGGGTTGATGTCACCTTTGTTTTGTCAGGTGACATCAAGCCCACGGCTCAGTAATAGAGATGTGTCTATAAGACACCTATCCATTACCAATCCTATAGTTGTATTGTAAATAAAGACACAGCCAAAATAAAGTCTTTTATTAGAAATAAAACAAAACACAGTTGTAATTTTTATTTAAAAATAACAAACACAGTTACGGTATACTCGCCTAACGCCTAATTCCCCGATGCCCTCGATCTCCTGTAATAAAAATAAAATAAAAAAGCAATATACCCTACCTATACCTTCTGTCCCATGCCGTAATCTATGTCTGGGGGAGAAACCGTTTTCAGCGTGGACGGTACCAAGATGTGACCAACCAGGCTGAAAACCATTGGTGAATGAGCTGCTGCGAGCACCGCATCAGTGACCGGAGATAACTTCATCGAGGCCAGGCCGAGAGCTCCATCTGCGCCGCATCCGCAGCCATTTTCCTGAAGACATCGCGTAGAGGCAGGCACAGATGGAGATTTCAGCTTTCCTCCATCTGCGCCGAGTGAGAAGCCGGACCCCGGATGAAGAATGGCAGCTGCCATATAGGGCCGCCGCACCACCACCGCAACGCCCACAGCTCTGGGCCTGCAGCATTGACACCTTGGTAAGAACAGTGTTCGGTTTATAAGACGCACCCCCATTTTCCCCCTAATTTTGATGATCCAAAAAGTGCATTTTATAATCCGAAAAATACGGTACTTCTGATATTCACAAGAGTGCTGCTGTATTATATCTGCTTGGAAATGTCGAAAAATGTATAACTATTTTTTGCTAAACAGCATATTGTTATCTGAATTTCACACCCAATTAAGTAATTATTTTGACCTATATCCTATTGACTATGTTCTGTATTTCCAATATATTATGCAGTGCTGTTAAGAGTGATACTATTCTCATCTCTTACAAACGCATATGAGGCCAAATATTATAGAAAGCAAATTAACACATTAGTTGTTTTTACGTTGGGGAGACCCTCACAAATGCAAGAAAGCCTTTAAACTGTGCTAACCACTGAGCCATCACGAGGCCCATAAATATGAGCGTGTCAAAAAGTATCTACAAGTGCTCAAATACGTGATGGTCTCACCCAGCAACTGGGTTCACATGCATGCTCAATGTTGTCAGCAGTCTTGGGCAGGGGTCCGGCACCTTCTTCATCGCTGCCACTTGTAACCTTCCTTGATTTTCTCCATTCACACACACTTCTTCACAACAAAACACTTCTCTCCATACTGTGTACAACGTCTCCGATAAATTGTTGGCACTGCTCACCCTTAGGCCGGCCTCACACTGGGCGTAAGACAATACGCCACGTATTATACGTCCGTACTACGGCCGTAATACGGAGAAATGTTCCCAAAATATTGATCCGTAGTCAGGGTGTGTCAGCGTATTTTGCGCATGGCATCCTCCGTATGTAATCCGTATGGCATCCGTACTGCGAGATTTTCGCGCAGGCTTGCAAAACCGACATCTAATGGATTTATGTGCTCAAATGTTCGGGAAAACATATATACAGTATATATACAGTATATATATATATATATATATATATATATATATATATATATATATATATATATATATATATATATATGTCATTGAGACACATATATATATATTCTGTATTTAGATTTCATTCAGCGCGATATGTGTTAAAAGCCGGTAATTCAATTGCCGGCTTCTCATTTCTCCTGCACAAACCCGACAGGATATGAAACATGGTTTACATACAGTAAACCATCTCCTATCCCCATATTTTTTTTTGCATATTCCACACTACTAATGTTAGTAGTGTGTATGTGCAAAATTTCAGCGCTGTAGCTGCTGAAATAAAGGGTTAAATTGCGGAAAAAATTGGCGTGGGCTCCCGCGCAATTTTCTCCGCCAGAATGGTAAAGCCAGTGACTGAGGGCAGATATTAATAGCCAGGAGAGGGTCCATGGTTATTGGCCCCCCCCTGGCTACAAACATCTGCCCCCAGCCACCCCAGAAAAGGCACATCTGGAAGATGCGCCTATTCTGGCACTTGGCCACTCTCTTCCCACTCCCTGTAGCGGTGGGATATGGGGTAATGAAGGGTTAATGCCACCTTGCTATTGGAAGGTGACATTAAGCCAGATTAATAATGGAGAGGTGTCAATTATGTCACCTATCCATTATTAATCCAATTGTTGGAAAGGGTTAAAAAACACACATGATTTAAAAGTAGTTTAATGAAATAAACACAGCGGTTGTTGTAATAATTTATTGCTCTCTCAATCCATCAGCAACACCCTCGCTTGGAAAAATAATAAACGCACAAGATACATACCTTCTGGTGAACCGTCTCGTCCCACGAAGTAATCCATCTGAAGGGGTTAACTAATATTACAGGCAGGAGCCCTGCAAATGCAGCTGTGCTCCGTGCCTGTAATCCCCGGCGAATGAATGAAATGTAGGTCATTGACCTACATTTCCTTCAGTCGCGGTGAGGCGCCCCCTGGTGGATGTCCTCATATGAACTGGAGCGTGGGAAAAAGTTCCCAGGCTGCAGTTCATGAGAACATCCACCAGAGGGCGCCTCACCGCGACTGAATGTAAGTACAGATCTAGCTTTCCTTTCAGCACCCGGGGATTACAGGAACGAGCGAGTGGTTTATCGCAGCTCGTGCCTGTAATTTTAGTTAAGGCTAAGTTCACACTAGCGTTGTGCGCCGCTGCGTCGGCGACGCAACGCACGCAAAAACGCGGCAAAACGCACGCAAAAACGCTGCGTTTTGCGACGCATGCGTCGGTTTTTGCCGAAAATCGGACGCAAGAAAAATGCAACTTGTTGCGTTTTCTTGGTCCGACGCTTGCGGCAAAAAAGACGCATGTGTGGCACAACGCAACAAAAAAAAACGCATGCGTCCCCCATGTTAAGTATAGGGGGCGCATGACGCATGCGTCGCCGCTGCGTCGCCGACGCAAACCCGACGCACATTAGCTTAACGCTAATGTGAACGTAGCCTAACCCCTTCAGATGGATTACTTCGTGGGACGAGACGGTTCACCAGAAGGTATGTATCTTGTGCGTTTATTATTTTTCCAAGCGAGGGTGTTCCTGATGGATTGAGAGAACAATAAATTATTACAACAACCGCTGTGTTTATTTCATTAAAATCCTTTTTAATCTCGTGTGTGTGTGTTTTTTAACCCTTTCCAACAATTGGATTAATAATGGATAGGTGTCATAATTGACGCCTCTCCATTATTAATCTGGCTTAATGTCACCTTCCAATAGCAAGGTGGCATTAACCCTTCATTACACCATATCCCACCGCTACAGGGAGTGGGAAGAGAGTGGCCAAGTGCCAGAATAGGCGCATCTTCCAGATGTGCCTTTTCTGGGGTGGCTGGGGGCAGATGTTTGTAGCCACGGGGGGGCCAATAACCATGGACCCTCTCCTGGCTATTAATATCTGCCCTCAGTCACTGGCTTTACCATTCTGGCGGAGAAAATTGCGCGGGAGCCCACGCCAATTTTTTCCGCCATTTAACCCTTTATTTCAGCAGCTACAGCGCTGAAATTTTGCACATACACACTACTAACATTAGTAGTGTGGAATATGCAAAAAAAAAGGGGATATGAGATGGTTTACTGTATGTAAACCATGTCTCATATCCTGTCGGGTTTGTGCAGGAGAAATGAAAAGCCGGCAATTGAATTACTGACTTTTCACTAACACTAACACCGTGTGGAATCCGTATTTTTCTCGCCCCCATAGACTTTCATTAGCGATTTTTTTGCGCAATACGCTGACAAACGCAGCATGCTGCGATTTTGTACGGCCGTAGAAAGCCGTATAATACTGAACCGTAATATACGGCTAATAGGAGCAGCCCCATTGAGAATAATTGTGCCGTTTATTTTGCGAGTTTTACGGACGTAATTTCTGCGCTCTTACGTCCGTAAAACTCGCTAGTGTGAGGCTGGCCTTAGACCCTCCAAAAATTACTGCACGCTGCTGGTTTGTGCAAATCACATGTGGGGCAGCCACACAAATGTACTGTTCCGGTAACCTGTCCTAACCTGCACCGCAGGGTTGGAGTAATGTTCACAACCGTGCACCCCAGAGATGCGCCATAATCCCCATTATACATTGAGGCCTTCACATGAAATCCCCCCCCCATACGCCATAATTCTTCCCAAGTATAACACAGCAGGAAGCCATTCCTTTCCATGATCATTTATGATGTCATGTTTCAGAAAACGGTTAAGACGTTTCTCATATAGTTTTGTTTTTCCTCTCCAGCTATTACAAAGTTGCCTGATCTATATGAGCTTGCTGATTATGATCTGGGGTCACTGCCTCGCCATTCTCTATATGGCCTGTAAAGTAAAATCATGTTGGCGTTCCTGTAAACTGGAGGTAAGTCATCTAATGTCTCCTTGCTACTGTGTGCGATATTCCTGCAAATAGCAGATTGTTCTTTTTCAAATAATTTTATTAACATTTTTAAACATTTATATTACCTTTATTAATCGGTTGAAATGCTTCAACTATGGGGGGAGGGAAGGTAATGGGAAGGGGAAGGGAGGGCGAAATAGGGAAGCAAATAACAAGTAAACGTTAACATAGCAGATTGTTCTAACCTGCTGTAGGACTCAGATGCCGAACATAAAAATCTCTAACGTGGTGGGGGGCAATATCAATATAAATGAGTACTTTGTCAATATATAGATATATAGCAACCAACTGTAGACAAAGTGCTGTAGAGCTTGTGCAAATAATCTAACTGGGTGCAATAGGGTATATGACCCAGGCAAGGAAGGAAGCGTAAGGGAAATCGGATAACTAGGAACCCGCATTTCTACCAAGGTCACCAGTCCTAGAAATGGGATAATACTATGAGAATACAAAAAAACCTTATAGCTACCAGATCACCACCACCTTGACGTGTTTCTCCATCATCCTTCTTGTTCATATGAAAGTGTATACAGGGTGTTCCATCATGTAAACCTTATCAGGGTGGTGACACATGAATGTCTGCAGTTGGTCACTATATATTGACAAGGTACCTATAGTGTTTTATCTGCTTGGGGTTTTTTGTTTTGTTTTTTTTTTAAATCCGGTTATTATTGAACCAGATGGAGGCCCGATGCTATCACATCGGGAGGGCGGTAATGTCACGATGGGGGCAGGTTTGCAGCGTTGAGAATCTCCCCCCTACCCCCCCCCCCCCCTCCCTCCCATGTGCTCACAGCTGCTGGGCGGGGGGGGAGCAAAAGACAATACTGACATTACAGCAGCAGATGGCAGAGGACACATTCTGTGAGGTAAAATATTTTATAAAAACAGTCAGTGAAATATTTTACCTCACAAAATGAATCCACTGTGATCCCCTGCAGTAATGTCAGTATTGTCTTTTGCTTCCTCCCCTGCCCAGGAGATGTGGTATGCTCCGTACACGGTCAGACAGTCAATTTTTAAAGTGAACTTTCGTTTGTGGGAAAACCCCTTTAATGTGACCAGCTTCCTCTGCCAGTAGACACGTCACGCATCTGCCGCCGGGATCAGACGAATGATTCACTGCACCTGCTCGTAATTCACGCAGGCGCAGTAAATCGGACCACGGCCATGTTTGTGCAGACAGATAGTGGCGGTCACATTAAGTTTGCGCATGCGCCCCTCCTGTACAATGATGGCTCCAGTCAGTGAATAATTCGTCTGATCCCAGTGGCAGCGTGTTCGCAACGGTGTTCCGCTGGTGATACCGCGCAAGAGGCTGCGTGAGTACGTACGTACGTACGTACGTACGTACGTACGTACGTGTGTGTGTGTGTGTGGTGCGATAGTGTTCTGCTGGTGGTACCGCTCAATAGGTTGGTACCAGCAGCAGTTTCCATATTGAGACACCCATCACTTGGGTGTCCCAATATAGCGGTCGGTGAACTTCCTCCGCTTGGAATTCTGGGATACGGTGACATCTGGACAGAACAGGAAATAAAAATATTACAAGGCAATTATATAAAAAGACTAGATGGTGGCCCGATTCTAACGCATTGGGTATTCTAGAACATGTATGTATGTCGCGCTGTGAGTGGGGGTTAAACTCCGCGCCAATATCGCAGATTGGTCGCACCTGGCTGGCCGATCAGCAAAGCGTGGTTCAAATCTGGCGCTAATTCGCGGCCGGACTGCACCTGTCGCTGATTGGTCGCGGTTGGCTGGGCACGACCAATGACCGAAGCGGTGTTTAAATACCGCGCCAATATCGCTGATTGGTCGTGCCCGGCCAGCCGCGACTAATCACCGAAGCGTGGTTCAAATCCCCCACCAATTCACGGTCGGACTGCGCCTGTCGCTGATTGGTCGCTGGATGTCAGGGGTTCGGGGCGCAGGACATAGTACAGCCACGTAGTATATAGCAGCCACATAGTATATATCACAGCCCACTAACACAGACAGCCACGTAGTATATAACACAGCCCACGTAGTATATAACGCAGCCCACGTACTATATAGCAGTGTGGGCACCATATCCCTGTTAAAAAAAAAAAAAAAAAGAATTAAAATAAAAAATCGTGCTATTCTCATCTGGGTAATTTCGCAATGCATCACTGTGAACGGAAGCTGGAGGCAGCATCGCGTGCATCGGTGGACGACGGAAGGTGAGAATAGCACAATTTATTTATAATTTTTTTTATTTTTAACATATCTTTTTACTATTGATGCTGCATCAATAGTAAAAAGTTGGTCCGGGATGGGGTGACACACTGGCACTGACTGGAGGGGAGTAGGGAGGGGCCAATTCGCGGCTGGACTAAGCCTGTCGCTGATTGGTCGTGGCCTGCCGGCCGCGACCAAACAGCGACGCAGGATTTCCCAGACAGACAGAAGTACCCCTTAGATGATTATATACTGTGTGTATATATAGATTTCCCAAAATACTACAAAGAGACAAGCGTAGCACTCAATGTCCACCCACCCTGAACAAAACAATTCTCGGTAGAATAGGTTTCATAGCGCACAAACTAGTATATTTCAGATGAGTTTTACCAAAGATGACTGACTCTGCTTTACAACGCCAACCTCTAGTTCTAATAAGCTGTGAATTGTCGACCAATAGCATTCCCTTCACCAAATATTACAATAATCTTGCATGTTTAGAGAGCCATGCATTTTTTATTTTTATTTTTTTTTAAAGTACGGTACAATTTAAAAATAGATTGCATTAAAATGATCCTATTTATATGCTCATAGAAAAATGTTAGGAGGACTATTTCTCAAAAGATGCTAATCCTAAGGCCGAAGCCACACTAAACATGAAAAATTGGTCCAAGTCTCCCCTCTGAGAGTCGCATGAGCCATCAAATAGGTAATAGGTAAAAAAAAAAAAACTTTCAGCCCCCCCCCCCGCCCATTTTAACCCCTTCCTGACATCCGACGTACTATCCCGTCGAGGTGGGGTGGGCCCCCATGACCGCCGACGGGATAGTACGTCATAGCCGATCGGCCGCGCTCACGGGGGGAGCGCGGCCGATCGCGGCCGGGTGTCGGCTGCATATCGCAGCTGACATCCGGCACTATGTGCCAGGAGCGGTCACGGACCGCCCCCGGCACATTAACCCCCGGCACACCGCGATCAAACATGATCGCGATGTGCCGGCGGTGCAGGGAAGCATCGCGCAGGGAGGGGGCTCCCTGCGGGCTTCCCTGAGCCCCCCGCAGCAACGCGATGTGATCGCGTTGCTGCGAGGGTCTTACCTCCCTCCCTGCCTGCTCCAGACTCGGATCCAAGATGGCCGCGGATCCGGGTCCTGCAGGGAGGGAGGTGGCTTCACAGACGCCTGCTCAGAGCAGGCACTGTGAAGCAGCCTGCACCTCTCGCAGATCGGTGATCTGTCAGAGTGCTATGCAAACTGACAGATCACCGATCTGTATTGTCCCCCCCTGGGGCAAAGTAAAAAAGTAAAAAAAAAAATTTCCAAATGTGTAAAAAAAAATTAAAAAAAATATTCCAAAATAATGAAAAAAAAAATATATATATTATTCCCATAAATACATTTCTTTATCTAAATAAAAAAAAAAACAATAAAAGTACACATGTTTAGTATCGCCGCGTCCGTAACGACCCCACCTATAAAACTGCCCCACTAGTTAACCCCTTCAGTAAACACCGTAAGAGAAAAAAAAAAAAAACGAGGCAAAAAACAACGCTTTATTACCATACCGCCGAACAAAAAGTGGAATAACACGCGATCAAAAAGACATATATAAATAACCATGGTACCACTGAAAACGTCATCTTGTCCTGCAAAAAACAAGCCGCCACACAGCATCATCAGCAAAAAAATAAAAAAGTTATAGTCCTGAGAATAAAGCGATACCAAAATAATTATTTTTTCTATAAAATAGTTTTTATCGTATAAAAGCGCCAAAACATAAAAAAATGATATAAATGAGATATCGCTGTAATCGTACTGACCCGAAGAATAAAACTGCTTTATCAATTTTACCAAACGCGGAACGGTATAAACGCCTCTCCCAAAAGAAATTCAGGAATTGCTGGTTTTTGGTCATTCTGCCTCACAAAAATCGGAATAAAAAGCGATCAAAAACGGTCACGTGTCCGAAAATGTTACCAATAAAAACGTCAACTCGTCCCGCAAAAAACAAGACCTCACATGACTCTGTGGAGCAAAATGTGGAAAAATTATAGCTCTCAAAATGTGGAGACGCAAAAACTTTTTTGCTATAAAAAGCGTCGCTGGTTTCACACTTGCGTTTTTGTCTGCAGCGTTTTTTGCACAAAAAAACGCATGCGTTTTTTCCCTATATTTAACATTGAAAACGCATGCGTTTTTTTTGTACACGTTTGGTCGCGTTTTCAAACGCATGCGGTTTTTTTCTGCATGCGTTAATTTTCAGAAATACAACCTGCAGTATTTTCTTGCGTTTTTAAGCACATGCGTTTGTTTGCGTTAAAAACGCATGCATTTTTATCGAAAAAAAAACAGAAAACACACTGAAAAGCCACCCACCACCATCATTGTGATAAAGGGATCCAAACCCTAACCCTAACTCTACCCCTAACCTCACCCCTAACCGTTTAATGAACATTTTCTGACAGTCATAGTGCCACGTATTTCAGTGCCACGTATTTCAGTGCCACGTATTTCAGTGCCACGTATTTCAGTGCCACGTATTTCAGTGCCATGTATTTCAGGGCAACGTATCACATATTTCAGTGCCACGTGTTTCAGTGCCACGTATTTCAGTGCCACGTATCACGTATTTCAGTGCCACATATTTCAGTTGCACGTGTTTCAGTGCCACGTATTTCAGTGCCACGTATTTCAGTGCCACGTATTTCAGTGCCATGTATCACGTATTTCAGTGCCACGTGTTTCAGTGCCACGTATTTAAGTGCCACGTATCACATATTTCAGTGCCACGTATTTCAGTGCCACGTATTTCAGTGCCACGTATTTCAGTGCCACGTATTTCAGTGCCACGTATTTCAGTGCCACGTATTTCAGTCACGTTTAGGGTTAGGGGTAGGGGTAGGGTTAGGGCTAGGGTTGGGGCTAAAGTTAGGGTTGGGGCTAAAGTTAGGGTTGGGGCTAAAGTTAGGGTTGGGGCTAAAGTTAGGGTTGGGGCTAAAGTTAGGGTTGGGGCTAAAGTTAAGGTTGGGGCTAAAGTTAGGGTTAGGGTTTGGATTACATTTACGTTTGGATTAGGGTTGGGATTAGAATTATGGGTGTGTCAGGGCTAGGGGTGTGGTTAGGGTTACCGTTGGGATTAGGGTTAGGGGTGTGTTTGGGTTAGGGTTTCAGGTAGAATTGGGGAGTTTCCACTGTCCAGGCACATCAGGGGCTCTCCAAGCGCGACATGGCGTCCAATCTCAATTCCAGCCAATTCTGCGTTGAAAAAGTAAAACAGTGCTCCTTCCCTTCCGAGCTCTCCCGTGCGCCCAAAAAGGGGTTTACCCCAACATATGTGTTATCAGCGTACTCGGGACAAATTGAACAACAACTTCTGGGGTCCAAGCTCTCTTGTTATCCTTAGGAAAATAAAAATTTGGGGGGCTAAAAATCATTTTTGTGGGAAAAAAAAGATGTTTTATTTTCACGGCTCTGCATTATAAACTGTAGTGAAACACTTGGGGGTTCAAAGTTCTCACAACACATCTAGATAAGTTCCTTGGGAGGTCTAGTTTCCAATATGGGGTCACTTGTGGGGGGTTTGTACTGTTTGGGTACATCAGGGGCTCTGCAAATGCAACGTGACGGCTGCTGACCAATCCATTTAAGTCTGCATTCCAAATGGCGCTCCTTCCCTTCCGAGCTCTGTCATGCGCCCAAACAGTGGTTCCCCCCCACATATGGGGTATCAGCGTACTCAGGACAAATTGGAAAACAAATTTTGGGGTCCAATTTATTCTGTTACCCTTGTAAAAATACAAAGCTGGGGGCTAAAAAATCATTTTTGAGAAAAAAAAAAAAAAAATTATTTTCACGGCTCTGCGTTATAATCTGTAGTGAAACACTTGGGGGTTCAAAGCTCTCAAAACACATCTAGATAAGTTCCTTAGGGGGTCTACTTTCCAAAATGGTGTCACTTGTAGGGAGTTTCAATGTTTAGGCACATCAGGGGCTCTCCAAACGCAACATGGCGTCCCATCTCAATTCCAGTCAATTTTGCATTGAAAAGTCAAATGGCGCTCCTTCCCTTCCAAGCTCTGCCATGCGCCCAAACAATGGTTTACACCCACATATGGGGTATCAGCGTACTCAGAACAAATTGCACAACATTTTTTGCGGTCCAATTTCTTCTCTTACCCTTGGGAAAATAAAAAATTGGGGGCGAAAAGATCATTTTTGTGAAAAAATATGATTTTTTATTTTTACGGCTCTGCATTATAAACTTCTGTGAAGCACTTGGTGGGTCAAAGTGCTCACCACACATCTAGATAAGTTCCTTAGGGGGTCTACTTTCCAAAATGGTGTCACTTGTAGGGAGTTTCAATGTTTAGGCACATCAGGGGCTCTCCAAACGCAACATGGCGTCCCATCTCAATTCCAGTCAATTTTGCATTGAAAAGTCAAATGGCGCTCCTTCCCTTCCAAGCTCTGCCATGCGCCCAAACAATGGTTTACACCCACATATGGGGTATCAGCGTACTCAGGACAAATTGCACAACATTTTTTGGGGTCCAATTTCTTCTCTTACCCTTGGGAAAATAAAAAATTGGGGGCGAAAAGATCATTTTTGTGAAAAAATATGATTTTTTATTTTTACGGCTCTGCATTATAAACTTCTGTGAAGCACTTGGTGGGTCAAAGTGCTCACCACACATCTAGATAAGTTCCTTAGGGGGTCTACTTTCCAAAATGGTGTCACTTGTAGGGAGTTTCAATGTTTAGGCACATCAGGGGCTCTCCAAACGCAACATGGCGTCCCATCTCAATTCCAGTCAATTTTGCATTGAAAAGTCAAATGGCGCTCCTTCCCTTCCAAGCTCTGCCATGCGCCCAAACAATGGTTTACCCCCACATATGGGGTATCAGCGTACTCAGGACAAATTATACAACAACTTTGGGGGTCCATTTTCTCCTGTTACCCTTGGTAAAATAAAACAAATTGGAGCTGAAATAAATTTTGTGTGAAAAAAAGTTAAATGTTCATTTTTATTTAAACATTCCAAAAATTCCTGTGAAACACCTGAAGGGTTAATAAACTTCTTGAATGTGGTTTTGAGCACCTTGAGGGGTGCAGTTTTTAGAATGGTGTCACACTTGAGTATTTTCTATCATATAGACCCCTCAAAATGACTTCAAATGAGATGTGGTCCCTAAAAAAAAAATGGTGTTGTAAAAATGAGAAATTGCTGGTCAACTTTTAACCCTTATAACTCCGTCACCAAAAAAAATTTTGGTTCCAAAATTGTACTGATGTAAAGTAGACATGTGGGAAATGTTACTTATTAAGTATTTTGCGTGACATATGTCTGTGATTTAAGGGCATAAAAATTCAAAGTTGGAAAATTGCAAAATTTTCATAATTTTCGCCAAATTTCCATTTTTTTCACAAATAAACGCAAGTTATATCGAATAAATTTTACCACTAACATGAAGTACAATATGTCACGAGAAAACAATGTCAGAATCGCCAAGATCCGTCAAAGCGTTCCAGAGTTATAGCCTCATAAAGGGACAGTGGTCAGAATTGTAAAAATTGGCCCGGTCATTAACGTGCAAACCACCCTTGGGGGTGAAGGGGTTAAAAGCCAGTAAACGCGAAGTATACAGTCGTGAGATGATATTAATAAGCTGTGAACCTTCATGGGTATTAACCCCCTCCCAGGCTACAAACATCGGCCCCCCCAGCCTTCGACTTTCCGTCTGCTGGTTACTAAAGTTGCCCACGCCATTTTTACGGGGACCGTAGGAGGGCAACAGCACTGCCAGAGCCCTGCAAAATGACCTTTAGCAGGCCACAAATGTGCATGTGTCTGCACAAACGGTTAGAAACCGACTCCATGAGGATGGTCTGAGTGCCCGATGTCCACAGATGAAGGTAGTGCTCACAGCCGAACAACATGCAGGATGCTTGGCATTTGCCACAGAACACCAGGATTGGCAAATTCGCCACTGGCGCCCTGTGCTCTTCACAGATGAAAGCAGGTTCACACTGAGCACATGTGACAGACGTGAGTCTGTAGATGCTGTGGAGAGCAATCTGCCTGCAACATCCTTCAGCATGACCGGTTTGGCAGTGGGTCAGTAATGGTGTGGGGTGGCATTTCTTTGGAGGGCCGCACAGCCCTCCATGTGCTCGCCAGAGGTAGCCTGACTGCTATTAAGTACCGTGATGAGATCCTCAGACCTCTTGTGAGACCATATGCTGGTGCGGTTGGCCCTGGGTTCCTCCTAATGCAGGATAATGCCAGACTCTTGTGGCTGGAGTGTGTCAGCAGTTCCTGCAAGATGAAGGCATTGAAGCTATGGACTGGCCCTCCTGTTCCCCAGACCTGAATCCGATTGAACACATCTGGGACATCATGTCTCGGATGCTTTAGTCCAGGTCGGGGAGGAGATCCCTCAGGAGACCATCCACCATCTCATCAGGAGCCTGTCCAGGCGTTGTAGGGAGATCATACAGGCATGTGGAGGCCACACACACTACTAAGCATCATTTCCTTGTCGTGAGGCATTTCCTTGTCGTGAGGCATTTCCACTGAAGTTGGATCAGCCTGTAACTTAATTTTCCACTTTGATTTTGAGCATCATTCCAACTCCAGACCTCCGTTGGATATTAGTTGCGATTTTACGTTGATAGTTTTTAGGTTTTATTGTTCTCAACACATTCCATTATGTATTGAATAAAGATTTACAACTGGAACATTTCATTCAGTGATATCTAGAATGTGGGATTTTAGTGTTCCCTTTAAATTTTTTTTGGAGCAGTGTACATATATACATGTGTTTCACGGACGTCTATATATCTGTGTATATATGTTCTATTCTAACCTGTCATTCTGTGATTTTACTGTACGCAGCACATGCCGGCTTTTCAAAGGACACCAGTGAGTAAAAAAATCGGTCAGCACTCGCATGGTCCGAGTGCTGTGCAATTTTTTTTTTTCTTTTTCTCGCACCCATTTGGCAAATCTTGGATTATATATGCATACAATGCCAGCATGCTGCGATTTTTACATGGACGCTAAATACGCCCAAGAAAATAAACAGTGATGTGAGCTGCCCCATAGATTAACACTGGGCCGAGTGCTATGCGATGTTTTCTCACATAGCACTCACCCGTATTCTATGGTTGTGTGACGCTGGTAGTACTTATTTTGGGGGGGGTGCTGATGAGCATCACATTTACTATTTGCAAATCAAATGCCACAGGGCAGATGTTATATAATTGGTGAGGCAAAAGGAAAAAAGTCTGAGTATTTAAGAGGGGTGTTCATACTCTGTTCTTGTACATATATGTAACATGAGCTTACCACAATAATGAAATCTAATACGTGCTCTTGCTTTTTCAGATGGTTGAGAAGGACGATGAACTGCTAAAACCGGATCCATCTGATGACATCATCATTGCCTAAGGAGGAGATCCTCTTCTGCACAGATTCTACTAATCATGGGCTAGATGGGTTTCATTACTTCTGATAGTGTACCTCTTTTACAGCCATTTACCCACCACTCCTGTCATGAGTCATTTCATTGGTGTAATATTTCTTTAGTTTTCTAGATGTATGTGATAAAAGTAATCACTGGCTGCCATACATCTGAAATACCTTGGATTTCCAATAATCCAACACCCAGAGGTTCAAGAATCCTGATAATCCCATACATGGAAAAAAAACACATACATGCCAGATAATCCTAAAATAATGTGATATTCCAGTCCTTAGGCAACCCCCGAGAAAGCCTCAGTTTGTAGCATTGATGTGCTTGTTATAATTGGCTTCTTGAACATTGACTACTGATGTAACTTTATACCCTTTATTCAGTATGGTTTAAACACTGACTGATGTTGGTAGGTCTGTCTCATAGAATTGGTACCTATTTCTTCAAATGTTGCACCTACTTGTGTTCTTAAATTTTGAAAAATGTTATCTCTTCCTGGTACACTGTATTGTTTTGAGTGTGCCTCCGCTCAATCCCCATGACTTTCCTCTAATTTACTTAGTTCTTTACTTATCGATGATTTTATAGTGCCTTTCTGATATCTTTTTGTGTTTGGTTCGGGAAGTAGTTAAATGTATAATCAGACCCTACAAACAAATTCTGTAAGGCTATGTGCCCACAATGAGTTTTGGTTGTGTATATTGCGTTGTGTCAAACGCAATGTCTTGCAGTTCCAGCAAAATTGATGGGATTTATCGAAAGCTCATGCCCACTGTGATGAAAATATACATCATTTTTTTTTTTTTTTTTTTAACTGACAAAAACCCAATGAAAGAAAATGCAAGTAACCTAATATTTAGTTAATCGATGCAGAAAATCTACAATATCAAAAGGTCGTTGTGGGAACAAAGCCTTATGGTATGAAATCTCAATCCAACAGTACATGGCCTACAAGGATGCATTTTACATGTAGGTGCTGGTGTTTCTAAAGAGAAATGGTGAACATTGCCGTCGTTGCATTAACAGCGGCATATCTATGTCAGCCTAAACAACATTCAGTACATGATTCCCAACATAAAAATCTAAACCATTGCTTCCTTACAGTCTACAGAATATGACCGTCTGCCACCAGTGACACCTACATCCTGTCATGGAATCTGACAGCCTACCCTCTGTAAAGGAGAAGAACCGTAGTTTCTGATGATATATAATATATATAATCTCTTCTGATCTGTCACAATTATCAATCATATATATCGGCACTTGTTATTTACCGCTTGTTACGATTTTGTACTGCTGTGTAAGGGACATGTAATTGCAATATGAAATAAAAGGCACCATATCACACACCCTTGTCATTGTGTAATTTATTTAAAGAACCAACTAATTGCAATCAGGATGATTAACGGATATGTAGAGATGAGCAAACATCTTAAAATTCCAATTTGCCAATCTTTATTTTTTTCTTCGCCACAACAGCACCCACTGAGAGAGGGGATCCGCCACTAGGAACAGGAAACCTACAGAGAGATAAAAGGGGCGGCCCCCTTCGCTCCTCAGTTGGTTTCCTGTTCCTAGAAGGGAACATACAGAGAAGATTCTCTGAAGATTTTATGAGAAGAGGAACACCCATCTGGATGCCGCCTGTGCAGTTTCTGGTAGAGCGGCAGGGGCTCCAGTGCGGGTGGTAGGGTCGGGGGAATGTTCCTGCTGGCTCCCAACTCCTTTGTGACATGGGATCATGATGTCAGCTAACATAGAAAAACTCAAAAAAAAAAAAAAAAAAAACACAACATGAAGAGCAGACTCTCCAAAGCCATGTCAGATGACAAATGCACTCGCAGGGTGCAGCAGGCCCCCGATAATAAATGCTAAGCAGCACAGGTGCAAGCTACTGATGAGAGCAACCATCCACTCGCCCAAACATTAGAGGAGTTGGCTGCCTAGTAGCAAAAATGCACACAGGTATGGCTTGTATAAGACACTATTCACACAGATAAATGTGATGCACAGTGTCTGGACAACCTATTAATCACGCCCATAGCATTAGCAGGCGGGCCGTCCAGCACTATATATATATATATATATATATATATATATACACATGCAACACACAAGAAACAACATAAAGGGACCTTGCCGCACCCTGCAAAATGATAAAAAGTGCAAAAAAGATGAAAAATTAAATAATGTATGACAGAGCGAGCCTATCCTGAGGAGGGGCATTCGTATTCCAGTAAAAAAAAAAAAAAGTGTGTGTGTGTGTGTGATAGCCTGCCTCTATAACTATATAAGACACTAAGTAAGGTGGTTGTATGTGCGCCAATATGTCATCCCCATGTGACAATACCACGCGCCCACTGGAGGAGCTAATGTTACCAGTACGTGACAGTTAGCAAGAAAGGTAGTGGACACTCTAAAGTGAGTGATTCCACTGACAAAACGGGAAAGGACAGCAGATCAACCCGGTCGACACCCCAGGCTAAGCAAACATCCTTGCAGCCGGTATTTTTTTCCAGGTTATTTATCAGGGTGAGTTTGTGTTAAAATTGCATTGAACTGACGGTCGTCTATATTTTTTTTTTTTTTTTTTTTTTTTATATAGGCCAAAAAAAACTGCGAAGACCAAATATAAGCAATGTGCGTTATGTTCTGATCCCCTGCCAGATACTTATCCCAAAAGATTATGCCAGTTTTGTATAGTACCTTACAGGAGGAGGGGTCAGTCAAAATGGAGGACATTCCCTTAATGATCCGACAGGAATTGCAGTCCTTTAGTGGACCATCTACTAATATAGAAAAGTCCAGCAAAAAATTACCCTCACCCAGAGTGGACACATCTTCTGAGAGTGGGGAGATAGATTCAGATATTTCACAAGCATCTGTCTCCTCAGATGAAGAGGACTATGTCTGTTTTCCAACAGACGGTATTAATAATCTAATCAAATCTGTAAGAGACACAATGGGTTTATCAGAATCCAAAGAGCCCCAAACTCTGCAGGAGGTTATGTTCACTGGTCTCTCCCAGCGAAAAGGTCGTGTTTTTCCAGTAATTCAGACCATTAAAGATCTGGTTAAAAAAGAGTGGAAGAAACAAGGGCAAAAAGGGTTTGTGCCCATAGCATCTAAAAGACGCTACCCATTTGATGACGAGGACCTAGCTTCTTGGGCTAAAGTACCTAAGGTGGACGCTGCTGTAGCCTCTACTTCTCGTTGTTCCTCCTTGCTGGTAGAGGACGCTGGAAGCCTATCTGATCCAATGGATCGAAAATCTGATGTACTTTTAAAATGATCCTGGGGAAGCTTGCATAGCGGCATTCAAGCCAGCAATCTCGGCTACATGCATGGGGAGGTCCATTCTTATTTAGCTTGATCAGCTAGACCAGAATATAAAAAAATGGAATATCTAGAGATAAATTACGCTCCACTATTCCCTTGGTTAAAGGTGCTACGGCTTTTTTGTCAGACGCATCCACAGACTCTCTCGGTTTGGTAGCTAGAGTAGCTAATTTAACTAATACAGCTCGCAGAGCGTTATGGTTAAAAAATTGGAAAGGTGATGCCGAATCCAGATCTAAGCTTTGTGCGATACCCTGTCAGGGTGAGTACCTCTTTGGGACAGTGCTAGACTATATCCTGACTAAAGCGGGTGAGAGGAAAAAAGGGTTTCCTAATCCATTCATTCCCTCCTACAGAAGAACATTCAGGAAGCCGGCATTTGGCAGGAGGAAAGACTATATAGTCCGCTGGATCAATAAAGATTTCAGACAGAAGGGAAACCGATTTCACAGACATCCCTTCAAACCGGCTGATAGATCCCGTTAGTTCTTCCCTGCCAGTAGGGGATAACTGCTACATTTTGGTCACCAATGGAGAAAAATAACTACTAATTCCTGGGCCATTGATATAGTAACATCTGGTCTAGCCTTAGACCTTATCCTGAATCCTCGGGATTCTTTCCTATTGACTTCCTTAAAATCTCGGCCACAGCAGGAAGCATTAGAGCTAAGACTCTTACTATCTAAACAGGTGTTAGCAGAAGTCCCAGCATACCAAAGAGGGAAAGGCTTTTACTCTCCTTTGTTTCTAATACCCAAGCCTGATGGTTCATTTAGGACCATAATTAATTTAAGGAAATTAAATACCTTTTTGAGATCTAAAACCTTCAAAATGGAGTATATACGTTCAGCTATTAAGATTTTGTTTCCTGTCTGTTACATGGCGGTTTTGCATCTTAGAGATGCGTATTACCATCTGCCTATACGTCACTCACATCAACAGTTCCTTCGAGTAGCCGTTACACTAGAAGGTCAAGTTTGTCATCTACAATTTAGAGCAATGCCCTTTGGGTTGTCTATGGCTCCCCGGGTCTTTACTAAGTTATTATTAGAGGTAATGTCATATTTATGGGTTAAAGACACCCTTATTATTCCATACCTAGATGACCTCCTAATAGGAAGATCCCCCCCCCCCCCCCCTTCAATGTGAGCAGAGGCTAGGGGAAGTAGTTTCTTCTTTGCAATCACTTGGCTGGATTATCAACTGGGAAAAATCCAGACTCAAACCGGTGACCTGTCAAAGATTCCTGGGGCATCTTCTAGACTCAGTAAGCCAGAAATGTCTGCTTCCTGATGCTAAAAGGACATCCATAATTAATAAAGTAACATTGACGGGTGTAGTATGTCTTTAAGAAAA
Source organism: Ranitomeya variabilis (assembly GCF_051348905.1). Lineage (NCBI taxonomy): Eukaryota > Metazoa > Chordata > Amphibia > Anura > Dendrobatidae > Ranitomeya > Ranitomeya variabilis. Next base: position 407,408,111 of record NC_135235.1, on the reverse strand, counting down.
GCCATGTCTTTGCTGGGTTCATTAACCTTGTGTATTCTTGCGGTACAGTGTGCGCAACTACATACTAGGAAACTACAAAAATTCGTGTTACAGGAAGATAGCAGGCAGCAGGGACATTTAGAATGCACATTATTCCTACCATCAGATATAGCTCACTCCTTTAGATGGTGGTTAAATCCGGTTAATCTCTCAGGCGGAGTTCCTTGGGTGGTGGTTCCTTCAAACATCATTACCACAAATGCTAGTCCTTGGGGCTGGGGTGCACATTTTAATGAGGTAGTTCAAGGTCAATGGTCTAGAGCAGAAACTAGTGACTCCTCTAATGTGAAGGAATTGAGGGCAATATATTATGCCATACTTAACTTTCTTCCGTAGCTACGAGGCTCCCATACAAGAATTCTTTCCGACAACACTACCTCAGTAGCTTACCTAAACCATCAAGGAGGTACGCGGTCAAACAACCTCATGAGCATTACTACAAGCATCATGAATCTAGCTGAGAAACATCTTTTTGTCCCTGTCAGCTGTGCATATCAGGGGTATAGACAACTTTCGTGCAGATTTTCTCAGCCGCCACACCCTTCATAAGGGAGAATGGATGCTCAGAAGACGGATCTTCAGGATGATAACTATCCGATGGGGAGTACCTCAGATAGATTTGTTTGCAAATCTTATATGTAAGGCAGCAACCTGGTCTTCGCCTTCTACCTTTTATAGGCACTATAGGCTAGACCTGTCATCTTCCTCTGACTTAGCCTTTGGAGTATCAGTTCTTGACACGGTGGTCCCACCCAGGTGATTGCCTCTGTAAATCTCTCAGTGGGTGCTGTCGTGGCGAAGAGAAAAAAGCGGATTACTTACCGGTCATACTCTTTTATAGAGCCCATGACCGCACCCACTCACATCCCTCCCTTATTATAGTAACACGTGGTACTTTGGTGGTGAGGAGTTAATGGTAAACTGTAAATAATAAGAAATTGTAAATATGTATATATAATTATTATGGAGCTTATTGACTAAAACGTGGTGGCGGTTCCTCCCATTCTCTGTAATACAACTGAGGAGCGAGGGGGGCCGCTCCTTTTATCTCTCTGTAGGTTTCCTATTCCTAGGGGCGGATCCCCACTCAGTGGGTGCTGTCGTGGGCTCTATAAAAGAGCATTACCGGTAAGTAATCCGTTTTTTTTTTTGGGGGGGGGGGATTTTCAGCAGATTGATGCTCCTAAAATTGTATCAGAACGCTTTCAATCTCTTAACGCAAATCGCATTCGGCCAGCCATGAACCTTAGATGATTTTTGACCTTTCATTCTGGCAACCTGCTTCTCTCTGGGAGAACAAAGCGATCCGTCCAATTGACCTCTTGCCAGTCATTTGTTCGATACCCTCATAAACATTTGATTGTTGGTTGAGGCAGGTACAGCCAACACTAGTCTGTGTAGTGGGGGGGTGAAGTGAATTTGACAACACATCTGTCTGTAGTAGTAAACTACTACCCGACAGTCTGTTTTTATAATCGACTGCATTGTTGCACTTTCTGCTTTTTAAAATGAAAAGAATGGTCCAAAAATTATCATTTGTGGGCAGTAAATACAGGAGAAGTCATGGCCTTTTGATAAGGGATAGTCCAATAATAATTCCTAAAAAGGGATAAACCACGTTGTTGAGAAAATGAACAAGCAATAGATTTTTATCGGTCAGTCCCAGCAGCAGCACAGTACAAATGTAACATGGAATGGTAGGAGATGTTTGGCACTGAAGGCAGCAGAACAGTATAGAACTCAATATACAGATGGGCCCATGCTATTGCTGATGTATTCATTGGCATCGCTGGTGGTCTGACCACGGGCCCCAGCGCCTCTGAGATCAGGACTCGGCAGCCTAATCTTGAGTGAAGCGGAATTGTGCATGCTTGACCTCCCCTAAATTCATTATCTATGGATTTCCCAGAGGAAGGCTGTACTAGGCTATTTCTTATGATCCCATTGACAGTAAGTGGAGCAGATGCTGAGCGTACGAAGACTGGATTGCAGAGCCATGATCTCTGTGATTCGAGAGCCCCCACCTTTTTTAAAGGGACTCTGTCGGCACAGATTGACTGCAAACGAAGAACATGCACTCTGTGCACCACGGTGTGGCCAATCATTGAACTGCACCTTCTCACCTTCTTGTTTTCTAATTCTTCCTCCCCTTTTCTGACAGCTCTGAAGTTTATAGAGCTAGTGAAGGGCAGAGATGGAAACCAAGCAGGTGGGAAGGTGTATATAGGATGGCCCTGGTGTGGTGCACTGAGCACCTGTAGTTGGTGTGAACAGTAGTGATGAGCAAGTATACTCGTTACTTGAGATTTCCCGAGCACGCTTGGGTGACCGCTGAGTTTTTTTAAGTGCTCAAAGATTGTTTTCATCGCTGCAGCTGAATGATTTACAGCTACTATCCAGGTTGAGTACATGTGGGGGTTGCCTGGCTGCTAGGGAATCCCCACTTGTAATCAAGCTGGCTAATAGCTGTAAATCATTCAGCTGAGGCGATGAAAACTAAATCTCCGAGCACTAACAAATACTCGGAGGACCCCTGAGCATGCTCGGAAAATCTCGAGTAACTCGAGTATACTCGCTCATCACTAGTGAACAGTCATTCTGTGCTCACAGTCCATTTAAGGATAAGTTAATGCAATGCTTCATCAAGCAAGCACACTTTAGATGGTTGTATACTTTCAACTTTGTAGCAACCACTTTGTTTCGAGTTTTGTTTTGTTTTTATAAATATAAATCATTTCCAATAAAGTTTTCTTTTTTATCTAATTGAATAGTATAAGACTAAAAGCTTATGATAATGACCTTTGCTATACACCTTTTTTTTTTTTTGTATGTCAGACCAATTTATCAGCCTCCTCAAATTGAAGACCTTATGTGCAGTGTTTTTCAATTGGAGGAGAAGGGACCGTTGTGGTCTCATGATCCTCCATCAGCAGCCATTTTGTCAACAGAATTATGTACAGTAGTTTGTGAGGAAGGCTGTACTAACAAGTGGGCAGCTCATCACAAAGAAGAACCTCTGATACATTTAACCTGATTGTTTAGAATACCAAAATTAACCGCTTCGCGACATGCGCCGTACTAGTACTGTGCTGCGGGAACTGAATTTGTGCCAGCCGCATTACTAGTACAGCGCCGCGATTACCTCGGTCTGAGAGCAGGCGCCGGCAAGCCTCCTTCACTGCCTGTCAGATTGCTGATCTGACACAGTGCTGTGCAAAGTGTCAGATCAGCGATCTGATGTAATATAGCGATGTCCCAACCTGGGAAAAAAAATAGAATGTGTAAAAATATTAAAAAAAAATAAAAAATCCCCAAATAAAGAAAAAAATAAATATTTTTCCAACAAATCCATTTATTTCTATAAATAAAAAAAAACAATAAGTACACATTTCCTATCGCCGCGTCTGTAACGACCCGCTCTATAAAACTGTCCCACTAGTTAACCCCTTGAGTAAACACCATAAAAAAAGGCAAAAAAAAAAAATGCTTTATCATATCGCCGAACAAAAAGTGCAATAAGGCGCCATCAAAAAGACGGATGTAAATAAAATGGTACCGCTCAAAACGTCATCTTGTCCTTCAAAAAACAAGCCACCATACAGCTCCATGAGCAGAAAAATAAAGTTATAGCTCTCAGAATAAAGCGATGCAAAAATAATTATTTTTCTATAAAAGTTATTGTATAAAGTGCCAAAAAACAAAAAATTAAATTGAGGTATCGCTGTAATCGTACTGACCTGAAGAATAAAACTGCTTCATCGATTTTACCACACACGGAACAGTGTAAACGCTCCCCCCAAAAGAAATTCAGGAATTGCTGGCTTTTGTTCATTCTGCCTCCCAGAAATCGTAATAAAAAGCGATTTAAAAAATGTCATGTGCCCGAAAATGGTGCCAATAAAAGTGTCAACTCGTCCCGCAAAAAACAAGACCTTACATGACTCTGTGGGCCAAAATATGGAAAAATTATAGCTCTCAAAAGGTGGTAATGCAAAAACAATTTTTTGCAATAAAAAGCATCTTTTAGTGTGTGACAGTTGCCAAACATAAAAACCCGCTATAAATAGTAAATCAAACCCCTCTATCACCCCCTTAGTTAGGGAAAAATAATAAAATAAAATAAAAAGTATTTATTTCCATTTTCCAATTAGGGTTGGGGCTAAAGTTAGGGTTAGGGTTGGGGCTAGAGTTGGGGTTAGGGTTTGGATTATGTTTACGGTTGGGGTTAGGGTTGAGATTAGGGTTAGGGGTGTGGTTAGGGTTGGGATTAGGGTTAGGGGTGTGTCAGGGTTAGGGGTGTGGTTAGGGTTATGGTTGGGATTAGGGTTAGGGGTGTGGTTGGGGTTAGGGGTGTGTTCGGGTTAGGGTTGGAGTTAGAATTTGGGAGTTTCCACTGTTTAGCGACATCAGGGACTCTCCAAACGCGACATTCCGTCTGATCTCAAATCCAGCCAATTGTGCGTTGAAGAAGTAAAACGGTGCTCCTTCCCTTCTGAGCTCTGCTTTGCACCCAAACAGTTTACCCCCACATATGGGGTATCAAGGTACTCAGGACAAATTGGACAACAACTTTTGCAGTCCAATTTCCCTGTTACCCTTGGGAAAATAAACATTTGGGGGCTAAAAAATCATTTTTGTGGGAAAAAATGATTTTTTTATTTTCATGGCTCTGTGTTATAAACTTTAGTGAAAGACTTGAGGGTTCAAAGTTCTCAGAACACATCTAGATAAGTTCCTTGGGGGGTCTAGTTTCCAAAATGGGGTCACTTGTGGGGGTGTCTACTGTTTAGGCACATCAGTGGCTCTGCAAACGCAACGTGATGCCCACAAACCATTCCATCAAAGTCTGCATTCCTTCCCTTCTGAGCTCTGCCATGCGCCCAAACGGTGGTTCCCCCTCACATATGTGGTATCAGCGTACTCGGGACAAATTTCACAACAACTTTTGGGGTCCAATTTCTCCTGTTACCTTTGGTAAAATAAAAAATTGGGGGCGAAAAGATCATTTTTTGAAAAAAATATTTTTTATTTTTACGGCTGTACGTTATAAACTTCTGTGAAGCACTTTGGGGTTCAAAGTGCTCACCACACATCTAGATAAGTTCCTTAGGGGGACTACTTTCCAAAATTGTGTCACTTGTGGGGGGTTTCCACTGTTTAGGCACATCAGGGGCTCTGCAAACGCAACATGGTGTCCGGTCTCAATTCCAGCCAATTTTGCATTGAAAAGTCAAAAGGCACTCCTTCCCTTCCGAGCTCTGCCGTGCGCCCAAACAGTGGTTTACCTGCATGTATGGGGTATCAGCGCACTCAGGACAAATTGTACAACAACTTTTGGGGTCCAATTTCTCCTGTTATCCTTAGTAAAAATAAAACAAATTGGATCAGAAGTAATCTTTTTGTGAAAAAAAGTAAAATATTCATTTTTTTTTTTTAAATATTCAAAAAAATCCTGTGAAGCACCTGAAGGGTTAATAAACGTCTTGAATGTGGTTTTGAGTGCCTTGGGGGGTGCAGTTTTTAGAATGGTGTCACTTTGGGGCATTTTCTGTCATATAGTCCCCTTAAAGTCACTTCGTGTGAGGTGGTGCCTAAAAAAAATTGTTTTGCAAATTTTGTTGTAAAAATGAGAAATCGCTGGTCAACTTTTAACCCTAATAACGTCCTAACAAAAAAAAAATTGTTTCCAAAATTGTGCTGATGTAAAGCAGACATGTGGGAAATGTTATTTATTAACTATTTTGTGTGATATGACTCTAAGCGCATAAAAACTAAAACTTTGAAAATTGCGAAATTTTCAAAATTTTCCCCAAATTTCCGTTTTTTTTTTGTTCACAAATAAATGCAAGCCATATCGAAATTTTTTTACCACTAACAAGAAGTATAATATGTCACAAAAAAACAATCTCAGGATCACCGGGATCTGTTGAAGCGTTCCAGAGCTATAACCTCATAAAGTGACAGTGGTCAGAATTGTAAAAATTGGCCCTGTCATTTAGGTGAAAATAGGCTTTGTCTCAAAGGGGTTAATGACCACAGTAGGGGTCATCCCTAACCTCCACTGGGACCTTGGCTTGTCCTAGGTGGAGCAGAGAAAGGAGACTAAAAGGTCTACACATCGCCTCATCTATTGGAGTATTCGTAAAGCGGGTGAAGGCATAGATCCAGTCCAGGGAGTGGCGGAAGACAACCGCTATACTGTATAGACGTATATTAGGGAGATTAAGGCCACCTAAGGATTTAGTTTGTTGCAGCTTAAAAATACTAATTCTAGAGCCCCATATAAATTGACGGAAGACTTTTGTTAAAAACCTGTCATCAGCTTTAGATAATAGAACTGGCAGCGTCTGTAAGGAAAAAAGTATTTTCGGGAAAGAGATCATTTTAATTAGATGGCCATGATTTTGGTAAGCAATTTCAACGTTTAGGAGGGAGATCGGACGGTAGGAGGCAGGGAGAAGAGCGTCCCTGCCTGGCTTTAGCAACAAAGATAACCAAGCTTTGTTGAAGAATCGGTCAGGCATAGAACCAGAGTCAATAATATGATTAAAAAGAGAAGTGAGGTGGGGAGTGAGTAAAGGTTGTAAGGTTGACAAGCCAGAGATGGTATGTCACTCTCCATAAGGAGAAACGATACCCCTTAGACCCCAGTCCAAAGCCTCTCACCTAGCCAAATCAGTTCTCATGCTTCTCACTGACGAGGGCCAACAGCCCGAAACACCGTGTCTGCGAAATGAGATACTGATTTGGCTTTTATCCTAAGTCATATTGCACGACTCGTTAGAGGGTTGATTGTGACTTGTAGGATCGCTACTTCCAACAGGTGGCGCTATAGAGTTAAGTCCTCTTTTTCTCAGAAGAGGCAATTTGCATAGTAAAGGTTGTAACATTTTATAGAATTCAACCAAAAACCCATCTGGATCGGGTGCTTTAACCGCTTAACCCCCGGATCTTTTTTTCGGTTTTGCGTTTTTGTTTTTCACTCCCCTCCTTCCCAGAGCCATAACTTTTTTTATTTTTCCGTCAATATGGCCATTTGAGGGCGTATTTTTTGCAGGACGAGTTGTACTTTTGAACGACACCATTGGTTTTACCATGTCGGGTACTAGAAAACGGGAAAAAAATTCCAAGTGCGGTGAAATTGCAAAAAAAAAGTGCAATCATACACTTGTTTTTTGTTTGTTTTTTTTGCTAGGTTCACCAAATGTTTAAACTGACCATTATTATTTTCCATGTCATTATGAGTTCATAGATTTAAAAAAAAAAAAAAAAAAACTAGGCATGTTTGGTGTCTAAGTGGTGAAAAAAAAATTCCAAAATTTGATAAAAAAAAATAATAAATTGTACAATTTTTCGAGACTCGTATTGTCTCCATTTTTCGGGATCTCTGGTCGGGTGAGGGCTTATTTTTTGCCCTGACGTTTTTAATGATACCATTTTGATGCAGATACATTCTTTTGATCGCCCGTTATTGCATAACGACCAAAATAACGTAATTCTGGCATTTTAAATTTTGTTTTCGCCACGCCGTTTAGCTTAATTCTTTTTTTTTTTTTTATCGATACATTGGGCGATTCTGAATGCAGCGATACCAAACATGTGTAGGTTTGATTTTTTCGTTGTTTTATTTTGAATGGGGCTAAGGGGGGTGATTTGAACTTTTATATATATTTTTTTTTTTCATATTTTTTAAAACTTTTTTTTTTTTACTTTTCCTGTGCTTCAACAGCCTCCATGGGAGGCTAGAACCTGACATAGCCTTATCGGCTCTGCTAAATAGGAGCAATGCTCAGATCGCTCCTATGTAGTAGAATTGCTGCATTGCTATGAGCGCTGGCCACAGGGCGGCGCTCACAGCAATCTGGCATCAACAACCATAGAGGTCTTCAAGAGACCTCTGGTTGTTATGCCAATGCATCGCTGTCCCCCAATCACGTGATGGGGATCAGCAGTGAGCGCATTTCTGGCCCCATGGCCGGAAGTGCTTGTTAAATGCCACTGTCAGCGGCATTTACCTAGTTAATAGCGGTGGGTGTATCGCGATTCCACACGCTGCTATTGCGGGCACAGGTCAGCTGTACAAAATGGCTTGCATGTCCCGGCTTTGATGCGGGCTCACCGCCGGAGCCCACATCAAAGCAGGGGATCTGCCATCGGATGTACTATTCCGTCCGATGGCAGAAAGGGCTTAACCAACTTTGAAGACTTGATGACTGATCCCACCTCCCAGGAGAGATCGGCTGATTTAAAATTTCCCTTTGGGTAGCGGTAAGTTTTGGCGGATCAACCTTATGTAAAAATTTGTATCCATCCTCCCAGGAGTCTAGGGATGGGCCATAAAGGTCTGCATAAAAATCTCTAAAAACTGCACAGATTTGAGTCGGGTCACGGGTGATTGAGCCATAGAGTAATGCAATATTAGAGACTAGTAGCCGCTTTGAATGGCTTCGTTAGGGATGCCAAAAGACGGCCTGGTTTATTACCCAACCAAAAATATTGAGTGCGTTGATGAGCTAACTGATTGTGTGCCTGTTCATGCAATAGGGTATTTAAATTTTGTTTAGCCGTAAGGTTGCCTCTCTGAAAGAGGGAGTATTATGTAATTTAAAATCTCTATATGATTGAGTAAGCCGGTCTAAGAGAGGCTGAAGAGAGGAAACAATTTCTTTCTTTTTTTTCTTGGACACAAAAGAGACAGTATGTCCTCTAAGCACTGTCTTAGCAGTGGCCCAGAATAGGTTGATATCATCTAGGTGTTCCAGGTTATCCTCCATGAAAGTCTCCCACCAACCAGATATATAGCGTTTGAAGTTATCCGAAGTGTAAAGATATGAGGGAAAACGCCAACGAAAAGATACAGTTCTACTAGTGGAGAGTTCCAAAGTAAGTAAAACCGGAGAGTGGTCCGAAATAACTGATGGGAGGATATCAACTGTTTTTAAGAAGGAAAGAAGAGGGGAAGAGATTAACCAATCAATACGAGTATGAACGTCATGTATTCTAGAATAAAAAGAGTATTCTCTCTCCGTAGGGTGGCAGCATCAACTAGATCAAGCCTTTCTAGTAGGTAGAAATTGCTCCAGTTTACGAATGAGATGCAGGCAGAGGTGTAGATCTATCAAGGAAGATGTCATGAAGGGTATTTAAATCACCTGATTGTCCTTAGTCATAGATATATTCTGAGCCATCAGTCTGCTCCAGCCATCTTTCAAATTCCATCTTTCAAATTACGGATTTCTAATTACACTACTCTGAATTAGACTCGAATTCTAAGATGCATATGGCTGCTCACCACCATCAGTCCTATAATATTGTCGTCATCACCATCTATATCATCTAATCAAGTTGTCTCCTCTTCCCACAGGTATGGTCTGAATGTACTCATCTTTCCCCGGCTCCTGACTGTTTGTGAACTGCATTTACTCCCTGTATGGTATGCTCTGAATGTACTCCTCTTTCCCCGGCTCCTGACTGTTTGTGAAGCCGGGCAGGAGCCGGTGGCTGTGACATCATACTCACCCTCCTCGCGCGGCCCTGCACATCCCTGCATCTCCGCAGTCCCCGCGCCGGCAGCTCTATTCTCCTAGTGTATCCTCATCCAGGGCAGGGTCCTCTCTCCTTCTGTACTTGTGTGTGCTTTGTATTGCTCATGTTTATTGTGCTTGTCTATATTTGCCCCTTTCACATGTAAAGCGCCATGGAACAAAGGACAATATATAAATGTATAATAATAAATAATAATAATGCCAGCCATAAACAACTTCCAAGAGTCTAGCAAACAAGGAAAGATTGGCAGTGTTGGGCGCATAAACATTAATGAGGCAATATTCCCACTGCTCGATAAGGACTCTGACTAGTAAATATCGTCCTGCCTTATTTCTCACTACATCTTGTATAGAGTATTCGAGGTCCTTATAAAACAAAATAGCCACCCCACGCTTCCATGAAAAGAAAGCCTACAAGCACTCCAAATAATGTCTTTTACAGAGCGCTGGGTGACCTCTGCAAAGCCAGTGAGTTTCTTGTAAAAAGATATGTGGGCGTAAGCGGGTATTATGGTCTAATACCTTTCTGCGCTTTACCGGAGAATTAAGACCAGCCACATTCCAGGATTACAGTTTGAGAGAGTCTATATTAATCAAAGGTAGCCATGTTAGCCTATCCCACATGAAGGCCAAAAAGTATAAATAGTAAAAAAAAAAAAAAAAAAGACAAGTGGGCAAAGTTCCGTCCCAGAGAGCAAACCTCTTTTTTTTTTTTTTTTAAATCATGTATTTTTTTATTAAAGCATATGACACGCCATTAACAGTCAGATACAATTTCCAGACAAATACCGTACATTAGATACATGACCTGATAATATATTTTCATTTTACTAAACAACACCCTTACCACCTAACCAACCCTCCTCACCCTCCCCCCAATCTCTTGCCCATTATCCAATACCACCATCTGACAGCATCACCTCTTGAGAAAAGATAACAAGCTTTATAAAAACACGCCTGTACATGTAGGAGTCCCCCCAGAATCAACTACACAACACCCATTCTATTTTGCAGTAACTCAGCAGACACCACACCTGGGTAATCCATCCATCCACCCCACACATTTTCAAATTTTATATTCTGACCTCTCTTACTGTATATATTTCTTTCCATAAGGACAATAAAATTTATCTTGTTGATAAATTCCTTTTTCCCTGGCGGTTTTTCATACAACCAGTGCATTGCGATAAGCTTTCTCGCAGCATACAACAATCTTGCGATAGTCAGTCTTCCACATTCATCTGTAGCAATATCATTCATACAGCCCAAAAGGCAAGTCAGCTGGTTACGCACCACATCTACTCCTGTCACCTCCTGGATCAAGTTAAGCACCTTCACCCAAAAGGGTTGGAGGCGAGCACACGACCACCTCATATGTAGCAGATCAGCGCTTTCCTCACCACACCTGGGACACTTTGAGTCACCTCTCAGTCCTGCCTTTCTCATCCATGCCGGGGTCCTGTACACCCTATACACCAGGTATAACTGTGACACCCTTTTATCCTCACTCAGGGAAGCCCTTGGGATATATTGAAGTATGGACTCCCACTGGGACTCCGACAAGGGGCCCACATCCGCCACCCATTTATCCTTAATCCTTAATGGATGCTTCAATAAAAAGGTATCCATCAGACCCCTCTACATCAAGGTAATGAACCCCCTCGTACTCCTCCGAGGCCCAATAAGATACAACAAGCTATCTGACTGCAGATTCACGCGCGACACCTCATTTTGACAGTTTAGGGCATGTCTCAACTGCAGGTACTGAAAGAATGACTTCTGGATTAAAGAAAACTCAGTCCTAAGTGTCTCGAATGTTTTAATAACATCTCCATCAAGCAACTGAGACACAAACCAAATACCAATGCACCTCCACTGACTGAACCCCCTCAATCTCTTAAGGTCTGCCAACCTAGGTTCAAACCAAATTGGCGTATATCTCGTAAATTCCGTTACTCCCCTCCATTACTTAATTTTCTGCCATACTTTCCCCATCATAGCTATTGTTGGGAATTTTTGGGGGTTAATTCTGAATCTACCTGCTTCAAGACTGGCCAACAATGGGCCCTTCCCTACCGCGCGTTCAATGATTATCCCCGCTGAAGAGCTCTGTTCTGGCTCTCCCCAACCTACCATGTACTGGCATTGAGATGCTATATAGTAAATCCATGGATTGGGGACCGCCAGACCACCCCCATCCTTTGCCCTTTGCAGATGTTTCAATTTGATGTGTGCCCGTCCACCCCTCCAAATTAAATCCCTAAATAGAGTATTGATCCTATAAAATTTACTCTGAGGGGGCGCATGCGCGGACTCTGATGGAGCTGGAAGTGCTCGGCTGAGCTCCGCAACCCGACGCCCATACATACCCCTTTCGCGCACCGGAATCGAAAAAATTTCAAAGCGAACAGACTCGCCTTATATCAGAGAGCCCCGAGGCTTATAATGCCCAAGAAAGAAGGAGCGGGTCAACCAGTGAGCCGCCCGATCTCCGAGCTCCTGGCGGGCAGCGGTGCTGGTAAAATGGCCACCGCGTCTAATCCCACTCCCGCCCCGACCTCACAGCTAAGTGAAGGAGCAGGCGACGAGAACTTGAGTGATGGAGGAGACGCCGTTATCTCCACAGCGACGTTAACTAGAACCCTCCAGGAGACATTCCGCACTGAACTTACTACTGCCATGAATGCAGTTTCCACCCAGCTACAAGATATTATCCAGCGTACGGCAAGCCTGGAAGAAAAAATGGACGCCACTGCAGAGGCGCTAGGAGAAGACCAAGAGACCATCAAACTCCATGCGGATCGCATTATGGACTTAGAACTAAGAAGTGAGGACCTGGAAAACAGGTCTCGCAGAGGAAACATTCGGGTACGTGGATTACCAGAATCCTATGTGGCATTGAAAGAGACAATTTCTACATTATTTGCAGCGCTTCTGCCGGCTGCAGACCCATCCTTTATGCATGTTACAAGGATCCATAGATCACTGGGCAAGCCACGGTCCCCAGACATCCCCAGGGATGTAGTCCTCAAAATGCAATATGAGGAATCCAGAGATTTAATTCTCAATGCTGCGAGACCACTGTCTACACTTCCTGGCCTTCCAGACTCAGTGCGTCTATTTTCAGATATAGCACCAGCCACGCTGTTCCGCAGGAGAGCCCTTAAGCCGGTCACTATAGCTTTGCAGACAGCACAAGTGAAATACCGCTGGGGTTTCCCATTCTCTTTATCTTTTACACATGAGAATGAACTACATATATGTCGTACGTTGGATGAAGGCAAAAAGGCCCTCGAACAAGCCGGAATACCATTTCCTGATACCTTACCGTCACTTCCGCAACGAAAGCCACGTCCGACTAGAGAATGGCTGCAAGCCCCTATGACTAGGAGCCAACGCACACGAATCACTTGACTGGGTCCTAAATATTCTATAGCGGTTTTGTCTAGTGTTGCTGCTATATCGCAGCCTTCTGATGGCTAAGCCAAGTTATTTTGGTTTGACTGTTCCACTCTGTTAGATTATTCAGTAATCTTCTGATTCCGAGTATATTAAGATGAGCCCGTATTTATATACATCCCTGTACTATGCTACCTTCCACTCCCCCCCCCCCCCTTTTTTTTTTTTTCCCTCCTCCTTTTTCACTATACCCCCTTCCCCCTTCTCAATACCTATCCTTGGCAGGGCCTTTTGTTATAACGGGTAGGACCTCGGATTTACCACATGTTGCCTAACTCTGGTGATACCTGGATTACCTTTTATTATGGTACCCTGGGTCACCATACGTTCTGGGTCTAGAACCCAAATTCTTGTTTTTTTAATGTTTTATGTGTTTGTCCTCCCCTGTATTGTACCCTCCCCCTTGTTTTCCCACAGATTTGCTCAATGCTGTCCAATCTGCTACCTTCAACAAGGGCGTTTCCTCGGGTCTGGTTGGAGGAGCGCTCGGGTCTTCCGGTCTGTAAGTGGTAACTATATGTTTAACAATGTGTAGAGTGATCTCTCACAATGTGAGAGGGCTGAATTCGCCCATCAAACGGAAAAAAGCCTTCTTAGACTACCATAAACATAAACCTGATGTTTTGTGTTTACAGGAAACCCATTTCTCCACTACCTCTTCCCCTAAATTTTTCGACTCTAGCTATGCCCGCCATTATCTTGCCTCCTGGGACCGTAAAACTAGGGGTGTTGCTATATTCCTCAAAAACTCTTTCCCTTTTCATTTAACCGATTCCTACTTGGACCCGGAGGGTAGGTTCATAATTTTACAAGGGACTTTGCAAGGTAAAAATTTCTGTATTGTAAATAGTTACCTCCCCGCCACCACCCAGCTATTGGTTTTCAAAATGATCTTAACAAAACTCTCTAATCTCATATCATCACTTAATTTGGTGCGGAGATTTTAACTTGGTCCTAAACCCAAGCCTGGATATTAGTTCAGTTCGGAGATCAGACATTACCAAGACTGACAGAAAAAAAATCCTTCACTTGATGAATGAGAATAGATTGGTAGATATATGGCGGGAGGTAAATGGGCACACGAAAGGTTACACATTCTTCTCACCAGTCCATAAATCGTACTCACGCATTGACCTACAGATAACGACGGCAAACTCACTTGCATCGGTTTTGTATTCACGCCATGTCCCATCGACATGGTCGGACCACGATTCTGTCCTATCTGTCTTTAAATTCGATATCACTACATCCAAGCTATTTAAATGGCGTCTAAATGAATCCCTGATCATAGATCCCTCAATATCATCCCAAATCAGTGAAGAACTAAAACTTTTTTTCAAAACTAATGAGACTAATGACTCTACCCCTGGGAATATTTGGATGGCTCATAAAAAGTAAATCACTGGCTCATTAATCAAAATAGCCTCCTTCCGTAAAAAAAATAGATCCGCCCTCCAAAATAGGCTGGAAACCAAATTATTCAAGCTAGAACAGGCAAATCAGCTGTCTACATCCCGTTATTTAATAAAACAAATTTTAGACGTTAAAAGACAGTTGAATGCTGTACTCACTGGTAGAACAGAAAAAGCTCTGGCCTGGACTCGAGCCACCTTCTACAAGCAGGCAAATAAACCTTCCAGAATGCTAGCACGCCAATTACGTGCAAAAGAATTTATAAACACCATCCCCTCCATTAGGGATAATTCAGGACGTATATTAGCTCACCCTGAGACCATCTATAGAGTCTTTCAAGACTATTATCAGAAACTATATTCCTCTCCTCAAACTACCCCCACGAATCTTTTGAAATCCTTACTACAGGACATTAGCCTTCCTAAAATTGCTGAATCTGTGGCACAGCAGCTCCAGTCAGAAATCCTATCTGAAAAAATTAATGTAATAATTAAAAAATTAAAAGCGGGGAAAGCACCAGGACCCGGCGGTCTTTCGGCCCTCTACTATAAAAAATTTGGAAACCTCCTTATGCCGCACATTAAAAATTTCTGCAACACCCTTCTCACTGGCTCCCAAATGCCCCCTGAATTCTATATCGCACATGTGACAGTCATTCCCAAGCCAAAACGAGATCACTTATCAGTTAAGAATTATCGTCCCATTTCCTTATTAAATGTTGACTTAAAAATATTTACATCACTCATTACTGACAGTCTTAACAAAATCCTCCCCTCGCTTATACACCAAGACCAAGTAGGTTTATTCCGATGAGACAAGGACCTGATAACATACGTAGAAATCTCAATATTATCCACTCAGCAAACCGATCTCAAAAACCTCTCATGGTATTAGCTTTAGATATTGAAAAAGCTTTTGACACAGTACTCTGGCCCTACCTCTTTTCAGTGTTGACCAAATTCGACTTCCCCCAAAAACTAATCTCATGCCTCCAACTAATTTATGATAAACCGTCAGCATACCTCAAACTCCCTTCAACCAAACCGTCGCCTATAGATATACAACGAGGCACACAACAAGGATGCCCGTTGTCACCAGCATTATTTGCATTAGCCATGGAGCCATTAGCTGCAGCTATAAGAGACAACCCTAACATTTTAGGCCCCATAGATCTTGGTGAACAATATAAAGTGAGCCTTTTCGCGGACGATCTCCTGCTGACATTAACTAACCCTTATTCCACTCTGCCTAATCTATTCTCACTCCTCCGCACATTTGAAAAAATATCAGGTCTTAAAATTAATGTGGACAAATCAGAGGCTTTACTTATTAATACCCCCAGGAAAGACCAAGATAACTTAGTTTCGCAATTTGGTTTTACAAGGAAAGAGCACTTTCTAACTTACCTTGGAATTAACCTCACAACTCATAAATCATCTCTCTTTAAATGGAACTACTCCCCCTTAATCAAAAATTTCCAGGCTGATATAGCGAAGTGGTCACGTATGAAAATATCTTAGCTAGGCCGACTACACACTATAAAGATGATTTCCCTACCGAGATTTCTATACCTATTTAGATCACTCCCTATTACGGTACCATCAAAAAGCCTCTGAGATATTCAGTCAACTATATCTAAGTACATATGGAATGGAAAGAGACCCCGTATTAAACAAAATATCATGTTTTTGCATAGAAAGCTTGGAGGTCTGTCACTACCCAATTTTTTGCTATATTTCAAATCTGCCCAAATAGCCCAAATGGCCAAACTTAATTCCAATAGCAATAGTCCTAGGTGGGTACAATTAGAATCATATCTTCTACGACCATACTCTCTTTATGGCCTTTTATGGTCTACAGTGAAACTTCCACAAAATATCCTGGTTACAGCCCCCTTTTCGGCCCTCTCCCTAATCATATGGAGGAAGGAGAGATTTAAATATGGGCTTCAATCTAAATTTTCCCCCCTCATATCTCTATTCCATAACCCCATGTTTCCACCAGGGTTGGAACCAGCATTATTTTCTTGGTGGATTCTAAATGGGATCACCATGTTGAAACACCTTTGTTCACCGTTTAATTTATTGTCCACTAAACAGGAATTCGCTCAACGTCATGAACCACCGTTCAGAGAAGCTCTACGCATAAACCAGGTCTTCCATTTTGCCAGACAGAACTTACTCCGTGGGACCCCGTTCTACCCAACCAGTTTTGAACAAAGGTGCATAAATGACCCAACGGGGAACGGGATAATTTCCTTGATATATTCCTTGATTAATGTACCACGCACAACTGGGAAATTAAAATATATGCTACAATGGGAGGAGGATTTGGGACTCACCTTACCCATAGAGACATGGCATAGATGCTGTGACATGTTATCTAAAGGCAGTCATCAGACATCATTGACTGAAACATCATTTAAGGTATTACATAGAGCGTACTATGTTCCAACAAAACTACACGCCATATATCCTCACATTTCTGAAAACTGTTTTAGAGGCTGCAATGTCCCTGGCGATATGTTTCACATTTGGTGGAAGTGTCCAGTTGTCGAGGGCCTGTGGCGTGAGGTCAAACTAATAATTGATCAGATCTTTGGTAAAACAATACCCATGGACCCCACAGTCTTTCTGTTGGGCAAGAAGCATCATGGGTTTTCGAAGAGTTTACAGAAATTGGTGATTACTATATGTATGGCAACCAAAATTCACATAGCAGCCAAATGGGGAACCCCGTCATTGTCTATTTCGATGGTTAAAGATAGGGTGAATGAGATCCTATTATGTGAACGAATCCAGGCAACCAGGAATGATGACTGGAACCCATGGCTTGAACTCGACCCCAGCGCTCTTCTGACCCAGGCCCTCACATTGTCTCCTTAATCACTATAATTGTATTGATATTTGTTTAATTTTAAATATTTTTGTGGAGAAGGGAATGTTCGGGAGACCTATACGTGCTTATCTGTCTGTTCAAAACCCGAGTTATCTTGTTTTGCATGTCTGGTTTAAGCCCGAACGCGTCTAGCTTTTGATTCTTTATACCATATGACACACTAAGTTATACCCATAAATATGAGGACAGCGTTGAAGCACTATGCCCTGTTGTTGTTACCCCTAGTCTGTTTTTGTCTTGAACCTAAATTGTCATTATGTCTAATTCCCCCGATGAATACTTGTTGCCTCCAATTAACAAATGTTGTATTTATCAATAATTTACTTACAGTATTTCCCTGCATGGAGGATTGTCTATGTTATATTATGTTATGTTGAAAATTTCAAATAAACATATTGAAACTAAAATTTACTCTGAGGCAGCCACACTGGAGCACTATGCAATATGTAGAGGAGCTGAGGCATAAGTATCATTTTGATCAAATTAGCTCTGCCTGCGACTGACAGAAATAGCTTCTTCCAGGCCCCAATCTTCTGCTGGAACTTCCCAAGCAAAGGAGTCAGGTTGAGCCACACATAGTCCTCTATTTTGTCTGAAACCACAATGCCCAGATACTAAAACTCATGTACTACTCTTAAGGGAACCCCAGGGTCAAGAGTCAGAGGAGCAGCCGCGTCCATGGGCAACAACACAGACTTCTCCCAATTAATAGATAATCCGGAAAGAGCCCCAAATTTAGAAATACTGTTCATAGCGGCCCCCAGAGACTCCTGTGCATCTTCCAAAAACAATAACACGTCGTCAGCGTACAGGGCTATTTTTTCTTCATAGTTTCCATAACCAAAAAACCCCTTTACGTCCCTGTCCCTCCGTATTGCCGCCGCCAAGGGCTCAACAGCAATTGCAAACAGCAGAGGAGACAAGGGGCACCCCTGCCGTGTTCCCCTATATAAAGGGAAATCCCCCGACAAGACTCCATTCACCCATATCCTGGCTCTTGGAGACGCATACATCAGCTGCACCCAACGTATGAACCTCTCACCAAAACCCATAGCCTTCATGACCGCCCACAAATACCGCCACTCCACACTATCAAACGCCTTAGCGGCTTCTAAAGACACCACAACCCTCCGACCCATATTATCCGCCTTTACCTGCATATTGAGAAACAGTCGTCAAAGATTACACGCTGTAGAACTATTGGGCATAAATCCGGACTGGTCCCGGTGTATTAGTGTTGTTATCACCTTGTTAAGACGGTTAGCCAACATCTTGGCCAAGATTTTGATATCTATCATTAATAACGAGATTGGGCAATACGAAACTGGATCCCTACCCTGTTTTGGCAGTACAATAATTATTGCCTCCCGCATGGACCTCAGCAGCTCCCCCTCCACCAGACCAGCAGCATACACCTCCAATAAGGCAGGAAGCAGTATCTCTTTATATTTTTTATACACCTCCCCCGGGATCCCATCTACCCCCGGGGCTTTATCATTGGGCATAGAGACCAATGCGGCGACAAGCTACTCCAAATTAAACGGCTCCTCGAGAAGTTCCCGATCGGCCACTGAGAGTCTGGGAAGCTGTTCCCCTGTCAAGAAACCATCCACCTCCTCCATCGTTGGCTGTACCCGTGATTTATAAAGATCCGAGTAATACTCCGTCATCACCTCCAAAATTGCTTTGCAACCAGTGTGCTCCCTCCCATCCCTTCCCTTCAAAGTGACTATATGTGTGGAATCTCTCTGCGCCGTCACTATTCTGGAAAGGAGATGGCCCGCCCTGTCCCCCTCTTCAAAGTATTTGGCAGTTTGAAACATTCTTCTACGTTCTGCTGTTTTCATTGCCATCTGACATACTCTATTCTGCACCACCTTTAACCTTCCCTGTGCCTCTGGGGATTGATCGTTAATTAATGCCTCCTCAGCCTCCTCCAACTCTTTTATCAACATCTGATCCTTCCTGCCTGTTTCTGCCTTGATTCGGGATATCCCCTTAATACAGAGCCCTCTGAAATAGGCCTTCATGGCCTCCCACACCGTCAATACCGAAGCCGACCCAGCATTAATTTTAAAATATTCCTTAATTTATTATTATTATTATTATTATTATTATAATTATTTATTGTTATAGCGCCATTTATTCCATGGCGCTTTACATGTGAGGAGGGGTATACATAATAAAAACAAGTACAATAATCTTAAACAATACAAGTCATAACTGGTACAGGAGGAGAGAGGACCCTGCCCGCGAAGGCTCACAATCTACAAGGGATGGGTGAGAATACAGTAGGTGAGGATAGAGCTGGTCATGCAGCGGTTTGGTTGATCGGTGGTTATTGCAGGTTGTAGGTTTGTCGGAAGAGTTGGGTTTTCAGGCTTTTTTTGAAGGTTTCGATGGTAGGCGAGAGTCTGATGTGTTGTGGTAGAGGGTTCCAGAGTAGGGGTGATACGCGAGAGAAATGTTGTATACGATTGTGGGAAGAGGAGATGAGAGGGGAGTAGAGAAGGAGATCTTGTGAGGATCGGAGGTTGCGTGTAGGTAAGTACTGGGAGACGAGGTCACAGATGTATGGAGGAGACAGGTTGTGGATGGCTTTGTATGTCATGGTTAGGGTTTTGTACTGGAGTCTCTGGGCAATGAGGAGCCAGTGAAGGGATTGACAGAGGGGAGAGGCCGGGGAATAGCGGGGGGACAGGTGGATTAGTCGGGCAGCAGAGTTTAGAATAGATTGGAGGGGTGCGAGAGTGTTAGAGGGGAGGCCACAGAGCAGGAGGTTGCAGTAGTCAAGGCGAGAGATGATGAGGGCATGGACTAGGGTTTTTGCAGATTCTTGGTTGAGGAATGTACGGATTCGTGAAATATTTTTGAGTTGAAGTCGGCAGGAAGTGGAAAGGGCTTGGATATGTGGTTTGAAGGAGAGATCAGCGTCAAGGATTACCCCGAGGCAGCGAGCTTGTGGGACTGGGGAGAGTGGGCAGCCATGCACTGTAATGGATAGGTTCGTTGGGGGGGTCGCGTGAGACCCCCCCCCCCCCTATGTGTCCATCTAAATCAATAAGGTGTAGCCAGAATGGATTCAGCCTCCACATGCACCCCCTAGCAGGCAAGGATCCCACACCCTCAAGTATCACACTCATGGGGGAATGATCAGATATTGTTCTAGCCATATACGTTACTTCCCCTACAAGGCCTAACATCTGTGAATTGCCCAAGGCTAGATCTATTCTTGACAAAGAAGCGAAAGAGGACGAAAACCAGGAATACTTATACACCCCAGGATGAGAAATCCTCCATAAATCATGCAGAGCAGTTTCCCTCAGGACGACACCAAATGGTGTGCAATTACCACACGACTTCAACGGCTGTCGTCTCCCTCTATCCTAGTGTGCGTCCGGAATGTTGTTAAAGTCCCCTATTATCAAAAACGGTATCCCCGGTGTAGAGAGCAAACCTTAATACCCAAATTTACCAAAAAGACTGAATGCAGAGTGTGCCCAAGGAAGGGGAACCCATCCTCAAACGAACTGAAAAACAACATATAAACCATAATACTGAACATCAGGCTAAATTATCCCAACTAATAGCATTGCTTAGAAAGGAAATTTACATGATTAGAACAAATATTGTGCAATACTAAAAAAAACCTAGGTGATAATAGTGCAATAAGACCACATCACCACCCAAATCCCAATACTCAAAGATAGAACATATGACCACAAACCAAAGTCAAGTATCCGGAGAGGATGACGGAAAGGAATGCTCTATTTCCTACAAGGCTTTATCAGAATCATCGAAAAACACCGGCTTTCAGTGAAGCAGCACCTGGAGGTGTGCAGGATATAGGTCAAAACGTGTGCCCCGGTCATGTAACAGTCTACAAATTGATGAGAAAGCACAGCACTTGGCCGCCACCAAAGCGGAGAAGTCCTGTAACATGAAAAGGGAGTGACCCTCATACTTCAATGAGGAGGCGGCGGCTCAAAATGCCCGGAGCAGTTGCATTTTGTCCTGGTAGTTGAGCAACTTAAAAATAACAGGGCGTGGGCGGGCTTTTGGATCAGAACAGTCAGGTCCAGTTCTGTGGGCTCGATCCACTACCATGGAACCAGGCAGGTCAGGCAAATTGGGTGCCCGCGGGAGCCAGGAGGAAGTAAAGTGATGAAAGTCTTTCACTGACTCAGGAACGCCAATGATCCGGAGATTGTTTCGACAACTCCGATTCTCCAAGTCATCAAATTTTTCCTGAAGCTGCTCTATTACATGGTCTCTGTCCTTTACTTGAGCAGCGTAGGATTGTAAAGTATCCTCCAAATCGGAAGTCTGCTGCTCTGCCGCTGAGATTTTACTGTGTGTTCAGTCAACTGGGATGTGATTGTTTCCAGCGAGGATTGGAAAGACTGAAGTCTGGCGTCAATTGCCGGCATGAGTTTCATCGTAATAGAAGTGGCAATGGCTTGCAGAGATTGCTCAGACATGAGGTATTAGAGTCCGGTGTTTTAGGAGGACATTTGGCAACCTGAGCTCTGGTTTTAACAGATTTAGAGCTACCAGGGTTCAGAAATTTATCCATGGGAGATGGAGAGGAGTATGTAGTCACAAAGTATGCATGTAAAAAGAGAGGGGGATACTGCAGCTGAGATTTAGCTGAAGAATCTTACATAATCTATATACCATATATACTCGTGTATAAGCTGAGATTTTCAGCACATTTTTGTGTGCTGAAAATGCCCCCCTCTGTTTGTACACGAGTCATTGCCAGAAAGCTGTCGGGGGAGGGGGAGCAGCGGCAGGAGTCGGCGGCTGTGACATCATACTCACCCTCCTTGCGTGGTCCTACACGTCTCTGCATCTCCGTTGTCCCGGCAGCTCTCCTCTGCTCAGCGGTCACATGGTACCGCTCATTAAAGTAATGAATATGTATGCATCTTTACTCCCATAGGCATGGAGCACATATTCATTACCTTAATGAGCGGTACCACGTGACTGAGCAGAGGAGAGGAGAGCTGCCGGGACAACGGAGATACAGGGACGGGCAGCGACTGCGTGAGGAGGGTCAGGAGGACAGGGGAGGATGCGGAGCCATGCATACACAAGGGGGAGGATGGGGAAAGACGCGGAGCCATGCATACACAAGGGGGAGGACGGGGGAGGACACTGAGCTATGCATAGAAGGGGGAGGACACCAAGCCATGCATAGAAGGGGGAGGATGCCGAGCTGTTGTGAGTTTGGTTTTTGGGCTCCCCCGGTGGTCACTGGTGGTACTGGACTTGTGTGCTTCACTTTCTCTGTTCACCTGTTTCCATCAGGATATGGGTGTATCCTATTTAGCCTTGCTGCTCAGTTATTCTAGTGCCGGCCATCAATGTAACCAGAGCCTTTCTGTTGCATGTTCCTGCTTCTAGACTACTATCAGCTAAGTTGGACTCTTAGTCCTAAGTTTGTTTTGCATTTTTGTTCCAGTTCACAGTTATGTTATTTTTCTGTAGCTGGAAGCTGTTGTGGGCCGAAATTGCCACTCCGGTGTCATGAGTTGACACATGAGTCTTAAAGTAATTTCGGGATGGTATTTTAATAGGGTTTTCAGCTGACCGTGAAGTTCCCTATTGTATCTTCTTGCTATCTAGTAAGCGGACCTCGCTTTGCTGAACCTACCTTCATACTGCGTATGTCTTTTCCTCTAAACTCACCGTCAATATATGTGGGGGGCTTCTGTCTCCTTTTTGGGGGAATTTCCCTAGAGGTAAGCCAGGTCTGTCTTTTCCTCTATTAGGGTTAGTTAGTCCTCCGGCTGGCGCTAGGCGTCTAGGGATAAAACGTAGGTACGCCACCCGGCCACTGTTAGTTGTGTGGTAGGTTTAGCTCACGGTCAGCTCGAGATTCCATCACCCAAGAGCTGTTCTGTTATTTATGTTCTCTGACGTTCCCTTGCCATTGGGAACCATGACACCGAGCCATGCATACAAGAGGGAGGACGCCGAGCCATGCATACAACTAGGAGACCGGGGGAGCCACACATAGCAAACAGGGATGAGGGGACAATGCATACACTTGGCTTATAATCGAGTCAATAAGCTTACCCAGTTTTCCATGGCAAAATTAGGTGCCTCGGCTTATACTCGGGTCGACTTATACTAGAGTATATACGGTAATAGGTTTAGACATCAGAGAAAGCCAGGTAGGATTAGATCCAAATTGTTTAGTAAATCTGAACAATAGATTAGGGCCCAGCAACAAACAGGCACAAATACATTCCAGGTAGGGCCTGGGTCAACCGCAATACAGAAGGCGAGCCCCAATGGAGGGGGCTTTATCCGTTATTTATCCAAGTACGTGTAGGTAGGTGCTGTTATAAAAAAAGCAGTAATCACTGCGTAGCATTGACCTCCAGAAATAGCAGATAGAAAGTTCAGATCAGTAGCAGTCTCAGAAGCAGTGTTTGATGTTGGTTCAAGGTGTTATGGAGTCTCAGAGATGAAGAAAACTTCAAATGGCAGCAGGGGCAGTAATGAGGTAGGAGAAATGCTAACCCAGGGGATGTACCCACTTTGTGGATATTGAAGGTATATGGGCCAAAAAAGAGGGCCCTTATATGAATCTCTGGTACAAACTAGACCTTCTGCTAAGATCGTAGAAACAGATGCTGCTCTGGTGTGCCACCTTCAGGAAGGGTCAGAGTGAGCTGGTGACAGTCCCACTTGTGGTCAGAAGTGAGTGAGGTATCTCTTCGTCGCCACCATCGCCTGATAGCTGTGCTAGAAACTGGGGATAGGGAACTAATTTAATGAGGGATCTGTGGTGCTGTCCACTCAGCAGCCTGCAGTGTCCGCTCCTGCTGGATTTCAAAGCCAATATCTCGGCTGTGCCAGCACGTAGAGGGTCACAGGTGGTCTTGGATTGCTCCACAGGCAGTTCTGAATCCACCCAAACAGGGTCCAAATGAGACCAGCTTCTTTTTGTTGAGTTATAGGTTGCTCTCTCTGGTGTCCTCAAGGAGCTCAGGAATCCTGCTTCCTACATGCCAGGACTCCAGACCACGTCCCCATGCGCTAGTGTTTTGTACTGGCCACACATATATTTATACATATAAATGAGATCTCCTCTGAGGCATCTTTTTTTTCTAAGCTAAACAAGCCCAAACTTTTCCAACCTCTCCCTCAAGGGACTAGGGAGTTCCAGCCAGTCTCCCATGCCGGTACTTGCCCAGCCTCAAGCTGCGTAGCGGCTGTGATCTGATGAGGGTAGGCACATTCAGCATAGAGTGGCTGTTGACCCGTTAAAAAAAATAATGCATATATTTGGCCTTCACTTTTATTGGCGTAACAAGAAAAAGAAAAATCAAAACGCGAGAAGTGCAGTTTTAGTCTCCACGCTTCCCTTTAAAAAAAAAGCAATAATAATTGATCAACATGTATCTTCCAGAAACTCATTAATACAACCATTGCTTCACCACACAAAAACAAGCTCAAGCGATGGAAAAATAAAAATGTTATAGCCTCAAGAAATGGCTATACAAATCAATATATATTTTTTTGTTTTTACCACTTCAATATAAAACTAATTTATACAAGCTGGGAATCATCGTAATTGCACTTGACTTTGAGTCACATTACCAGGTCCTTTCTACTAATACCTCAGGTAAAATAGATCATATAGTTATCCATAAAATGAATACAAGGCTAAAATGCATAGTTACAGATAGAAGAGACCAAAGGTCCAAATTGTTAGTTATTTCAGAGACAGAAAAAATCTGAATACATCTAGCATGAGTCTCTAGTACTTCTGAATCAAATGCTGTGCTTCTATGTGTTTCCCCCTCCGATATAACTTCTTCCGGAGGCCCTTGAAAAGTGTGGCATCAATCCATGATGTCCATTCAAAGCAGAAGATGCCTGTGTTTGTGCTCTGGGTCTATAGATCCCTCTGTTTACTATTCTTAAATGATATCTCCCTTCATCATGTACATGGCTATGCTAGGAGGTGAATCCTATGACCTCTCATAGAACATTGCATGTGCACCGCATCATTCTACCGTTCACATGCTTCCTAAAGTTCATTCACTAAAGGTGTTTTCTGACTTATGTGTCTGTCTCTCAAATACTGGATGCTATGGTATATACCAGTTCCATGTATGCACGCACTATACTTCCCAACAGGCGCATCTGATTGATGTACAGTTCTGAATGCGCAGGGCTAACATGGTAAAGGTGTATAAGCGCAATTTTTGTCAGTCCTGATGTAAATTGACAATGAATTAACAGTACAAGAGCAGGCACAAAGTATTGATCTCTCAGTATTTTGAACCCCTTTTGTGCCCATTCATTTAAGTATGTAGAGGTCTATTCACTGAGGATAATGTGGATCATTACCATACCAAAGCCAATTTTATAGCAGTAATACAAATGATAATATGGGAAATTGCCATACAATAGCCTGCTTGTATAGGGGTAATACAGGTGATCAATCACAACTCTCATCGAATCCAGTAGTGATAAAAAAAAAAAAAGTTTTTATAGGGATTTATATCTGTATACTCCCATGAAAATAGTATTGGGTATCTTTGGATAAACAGTGCAAGTACAACAGATCACAGTAAAAGATAGCTCGTGATAACATCATGGACCTTTTCATAGGGCCATATTAATATGGAAGGTTAAAAATTTGTCATTTAGTTATTAATGACATTTATAATAGATAAACTGATAGAAAGCGCCCAACTATCCTAATCATCAAATTGAGTTTCCTTTTGAAAGATTAGTTTATCTCAATCTCCTTTTGTCTTGTGTTCCCCAATTACCTCCAGGACACAGAAGGAAAATGTATCTCACACGACATAATATTGGTGTCCTTTTTAGCATACAATGAACAAACAAAACCCCCCAAAAAATGGTGGTAATAACATTTTCTCCTTCCCTCATGACAACATGATGGAGAGAGAGAATCCGCCCTTCAAGGACAGGAAACCTACAGATAAAAGGGCGGTACCTATCCCTCGCATCAGTTGGTTTCCTGTCCTTGACGGGGAACCTTCACTATAGCGTACCTGAACAAAAGAAGATTGAAGAGATGGTGTCCAGGTCTGGCCAGACCACTTGGAATTTTGATTTCTTCAGAATAATATATGGTAAAATGGAGTGTGTAATTAAAAACTTCTACTCATCCTGCAATAAACAAGCCCTCAAACTGCTATGGAAAAATAAGAGTTATGGCTTTTGGAGGAAGAAAAAGAAAATACAAAAGTGCCAAGATGAAAATTGGCTGAGGAGGCAAGGGTTTAAAGGGGTTGTCCAGTTCAAACAATTGTGCTCAAACATGCTTGTAAGTTATAAAACTCTTATGTTTTATCCTCTTCACTTCATAGGGCATACCTAAGAATGGAAGCAAAGAACTAAAACTCAATATAAATGGACATTACTTATTTGCCCCCTGGTAGGGCATGTGGATGTCGTAGGTGAGTTTCCTCCACTCAGTGAGGAGAGACGCTAACAAGCAGAAGCTTTCATACATCTGAATGGCCAGCTATGATGCCACATTTTACCTGTGGAGACTGTTGCAGGGGAAATGGGCAACCCTCAGCCAATCTGCATTTTGTCAAAAGACTCCGGAACTGGACCAACAGTAATTGGCGTATCCATAGTATAGGGGCTGTAGAGGTGACAACACAACTTTGAACAAGAAGGTCACGGTCAGGCAAATTTTCCAGTATCAGAACTGTTTATTTCAGTCCCCATGCATGTAAAAATAATATCTTAAAGAGGATCACCACTATATTAATAATTTTCTTCTATAAATTTGGGACTGTTAAGACATTTCTGACATGTTTCCACCATGGCTGCTCCTGTCATCAGCAAGTCAAAGATAATCAGCTTGATGGTGATGATCTTCACCGTCAGAAGTAGGAGAACATTCTGCATCATATGATGACCTAAATGTAAGAAAATATATATTAAATGTCATATGAAACAGGATTTTTGATTATCATTGGGAAATCCACAGGCCTCCAGCATCATCAATCATTTGTAAAAGTGTGTGCGCTCCCAATGGTTAAACCAGGTTCTAGGTTTGGAGGGAGCCCCACCAAATCCTGCTTATTGATTAGAACAACTTTGATGAGTGACAGAACCCTGATGCTGTACACATCACACGGATTTTACAGGGAAATAGAAGATATAGAGAGTTAATCACTTCCACTTTTCAATAATACCCCTCCATAGTTGATAGTGGGGTATTTGGGAGGGCCAAAATTTAATGAAATTGCTTGTTACAATGATGGCATCCTATTACAGCACCATACTCGAATTCAGAATGAGATATTTTTTTACCAATGTTTATAGAGACAGAAGATGGACTACATGGTTAGAGACTGGATCTTATCAAACTGTGGGGATGATGGATGGATCGATCTCACCCAGACATCTCTATTGCTTCTCTGCCACATTAGAAATTGGGGATTGGAAACTTGCCTACATTTTAATTAACTGTTGTAAGAGAGGCATTAACAAGGTGGTGGCCGTACTTTACATTGGAAAACCCTCTTAACAATGTGTCAGTTAAAAACAGATGAAACACGGATGGAGCACTAAAGCACAAAGTCTGTCTTCCTAGATTGATCCGAGTCTCATGGATCCCATAGACTTCTATAGCTGAGTCTGATCCACAAATCATGCAGAGAATAGGACATGTTTGAGTCTCAGGGACCAGAGCCACTGATCAGTTTTTAAAACTGATGTGTATGAATCAATCAAGCTCTATGGGTACGAGAGCCACCCGAGAAAAAAACTGACTGTACTAGGATGTGTCACATGTATGTGTGAATGTAGCCTAAGTCTAAGTTCACACGAGCGTATTAAAAAAATCATCCGTATGCAACCTGATTGGCATCCATTTTTATACATCAGCAGTTATTAAAATTTACAAGACCAAGTACAGCTCTCATGTTAAAGAATTGCAATGTATCCAGAAAAATACTATTGCTATACGATTGATCTGTATGGGATCTGATATTTTTTGCGCACACATATACTTGAATACATGAGTCTCATTCAAAAAACGGAGATTAGCTCATGCTGTTATTTTTCATCTGAACAACATAATTGAACAACATTGGTCCGAGGGTCATTTTTGTTCCACAGACAGCACTCGCTTCAAAACTACAGTCATGTGCACGTAAACCAATAGTGGTGTTGGTGTAGACTGTTGCCCCACAATCCCATGGACCACTTTTAATCAGGAGAACATGGCTTTACCTACCCAGCTCCACAGGAAGTTTCTCCTCATTGCAGAAAGGGTGATCAGTTCCACCTATAATTAATAAATCAGAAAGTTTAGGAATGTATCATTCTACCAGTTGCAGAAGGTACCAAAGGTGTATAGGGGCGCAGGAGAGTCTCATAAACTACAATGACACATTTGTGTGCACTGGTGGTGACAACCTACATTGTAGATTGTGTGTTATGCAGACATTTTCTTGGACTTTGTTGCTTCCCTCCCTGAGGCCAACTTTGCACCTATAGCAGGCACAGACTACACCCTTCACTTCCCTCCTTGGCTTCATCCTCTCATGACATTCGTGACCAGAATGTATCATGTAAGGGACCAATATGCTACTTATAGGACTGAAAAGTACCTGCTCCATCTAAAGGGAGCTATAGGGAGAACTAGGTAAATTTGAGTGGGGTGTGATCTCAAGAAGTTTCCCATAGTAAGTGATGGCATATTGCTTATAGGTTATGCTCTTACTTACTAACTGATGAAAGCTTGATAGCCAGAATCCCATCAGAATAAGGGAGCCACAACAGGAGTAAAACTTGACAACTTTTTGGAATACAAAATTAATTACCTGAGATGATTTCTTGATATCCCAACATGTCATCATTTTCAGGCTTCACTACAAAGCATGTCACAGCGTCTAGAGAAGTTTCAGCAGCTTGAGATGACAAGGCTGAGAAATGGAGAGTTTCTGGAGATACAATATGACTTATTTGCCCACCTAGACCCTGTAAATGTAATGAAGGTAAGAGAAGATTGACGTTCTCAGTTATAAATGATGATGGATTAAGAGATCCCAGATGTCCATCTAATGAAGGAATAAAAGCTTTATTGTTACTTGATGAACTGGAAAATTCCCAGGAACTTAGAAGTGTATTTGGTAGAGCAGGCCAGTAAATAACTCGAGGACGTTCACTGGAGACAAAAGTTTCCAAGTTTTCAGATGCAGGAGGCCAACTATGATTTAGGGGTACAAGAATATGTGGTCTAGTAATTCCATGCTGAATAAGATATTCCCAGTTGCTGGACATCCTCACTGTAGCAACGTTCAGTCTCAATGTTTGAAAGATTCCAGATTGACTTTGATTACCATTTAAGAACCACATAGTTCCAGCTATAGTATATACTCCTCGCACCAGACAGAGAAAACTGGTCTGATTTTGGCCATCATCCTGAAGACCCCACATCAAGGTTAAAGAAGATGGGAGAGGTAAGGACCAGCAGCACCCTAAAAGAGACAAAACTCTTATAAAATTAGCACACAATTACACATTGTCATCAGCAGAACTAAATAGAGTATCAATAATCCACGTATACTATACACAGGCATAAATAAGGGGGAGCAACTTTCATGGGTGTTGGGTACCATTCCGCCTTGGTAAAGCCATAAAAAATTTAACCTGTCACCAGCTTTTCCTTATCTAAATTGTATAAACCAATTCTCAGTCATTTTTAGTAGCACTCCTGCAACCTGTTCATAAGAACCAAGCTGCCTCACATACCTAAAAAAAATGGCCTTTCATGTTTGTCCTGCGCCATATGCTAGTCGGCACTGTCTGGTCCGATGGGTGTACCGTGACTGGCTTTATCCCTACAATTGACGTCTCTTCTGCCTTGATTGACATGGCTGGCGTAATCTGGAAAGCCTGTTGTGCCTGCGCAGCTCTTGTTCCTTACTGTGCAGGCTTGAGAGTTGGACAGACTGTGGATGACATAGGAGACATCCGCTATGTCAATGAAGACTGGCGAGGCAGCGATTTGGGGGAACAGAGGAGGTGACGAGCACAGTCCCGAAGTGATGATTGGACCATGCAGCACCACAGAGCAGAAAATGTGTGATTACTATAAAAGTCATATTCTTAGATATGGAGGGCAGTGGGGCCTTATGAACAGGTTGGAGGAATGCTACTAAAGATGACTGAAAGGTGGTAGATACAGTTTATGGAGGGAAAACCTGGTGACTGGTTCACTTTAATAAACAGGGCTAATGCAGTACTGCAGATCTTTGCCTGGGTTAAAGGAAAGCTTACCTATGCTTATATTTGAGGTTCTACAAAAAAAAAAACTATTCGGGTATGTATCCACGTTCAGGATTGCCTCAGGATTTGGTAAGGATTTTATGCAGGTAAAATCCTGACCAAATCTGCACCTGAGGTCACTGGCAGGTCAACTGCGTTGTTCTTGCGTTGTTTCTGCAATGTAAGGACATGCTGCCTTCTTAAAAGACGCGCCGCATGTCCGTTTCCGCGGGTCTGCCGCATGCGTCTTTTACTGCATAGTGGAGACGGGATTTCATGAAATCCCCTCCACTATGCTGTAACATCTGGACGCTGCGTGTTTGACGCTGCTGCTCTACACTGCGTCAAACACGCAGCGTTTCCTGAACGTGGAAACATACCCTAACAGGTTGTATTTTACCCCTTTCTGCCATGAAAATCCTAAACCAACGACCAGCTACCTCTCACCTGTCCAAAGAGTAAGGGAGCCAAATCTTCACACCTTTACCTTACTGTATCATCTGGGAAGTAATTTACTGGATCCTATTTTACATCTCTATTCTAATTTCTATAAATTGTATTATGTTTTTTTGTTTATTTTTCTGTCAGGTGATTTTAAACTGAACAGTCGCTCACCAACACAAGTCATTTGCTGCAGTTCCAGTCATCGTAACATTGATGAAATAGGTGGTTGCGTTTATACATGACTCCCTCCCCTGATGTCAGAGTTACAAAAGAACCGCCATTCTCCTAATCCTATTTCATCCCAAACTTTGTCGAACTACTGTTAGGTATGCACAGTCCGTAATGCATGAAAGCACAGAGCTACTGCAATTGAAAGATTTCAAGCAAATAATTTTCATTTAATGAAAGGTCATAAAACGTGAAAAATCAGATATCTAAAATAAAAAAGAGCAGAGATATAGGACAATGCTCATTATATGCACTTCAAGAACATAGCAAACATCCCAAATACTAAAAAGAACATTGAACACTTTTCCTTTTGGAACATGATGAGATAAGAGTATACAAAATAAATTAAATCTTGATAGAATTACATAAATGTACCACCTAAACCAACACCGTGAACATAAGGCATCACTTTTTGCATAGTGATACTGTTATTATGGAACACAGCTTTATTATTCAGTTCACATGATTAGCTCTTAATATAAAGACTTAGTTAGTTATCTTGTGTAACCCATCATCCCATGAAATGTGCTGAAAACACATTAGTACAGACGGGTTAGTAATCTACTTACCACCAATTCCAACAATCAGGATGGGATAGAAACGAGACATAGTCTACAGATGAGATCTGCAGTATGTGCACTCATGGAGGGCGGCGATGATTATTTCAGCTTATTGTCTTTTGCCGTTAGCCCACACACATCTGGAGAGGAACCTGGCACTCAACCACAACCATTGTCTGCCACACAGAAGCTAGAAATGTATGAAGATGGATGGATGGATGGATGGATGGATGGATGGATGGATGGATGGATGGATGGATGGATGGATAGATAGATAGATACAGGTTCATCTCACAAAATTAGAATATCATCAAAAAGCTAATTTACTTCAGCTCTTCAATACAAAAAGTGACACTCATATTATATAGAGTCATTACAAACTGAGTGATCTATTTCAAGTATTTATTTCTGTTAATGTTGATGATTAGGGCTTACAGTCATTCAAAACTCAAACGTCATTATCTCAGTAAATTAGAATACTTTATAACACCAGCTTGAAAAAATTATTTTAAAATCCGAAATGTTGGCCTACTGAAATGTATGTTCAGTAAATGCACTCAATACTTGGTCGGGGCTCCTTTTGCATCAATTACTGCAACAATGCGTCGTGGCATGGAGGCGATCAGCCTGTGGCACTGCTGAGGTGTTATGGAAGCCTACGATGCTTTGATAGCAGCCTTCAGCTCGTCTACATTGTTGCGTCTGGTGTCTCTCATCTTCCTCTTTACAATACCCCATGGGTTAAGGTCAGGTGAGTTTGCTGGCCAATAAAGCACAGTGATACTGTTGTTTTTAAGCCAGGTATTGGTACTTTTGGCAGTGTGGACAGGTGCCAAGTCCTGCTGGAGAATGGAATTTCCATCTCCAAAAAGATTGTCAGCAGAGGGAAGCATGAAGTGCTCTAAAATTTCCTGGTATACAGTGGACATACACCAGCAGATGACATGGCTCCCCAAACCATCACTGATTGTAGGTACTTCACACTAGACCTTGGAAATCAAGGTCCCAGAGTCTGGAGGAAGAGTGGAGAGACAGACAATCCAAGCTGCTTGAGATCTAGTGTGAAGTATCTACAATCAATGATGGTTTGGGGAATCATGTCATCTGCTGGTGTAGGTCCACTGTGTTTTATCAAGACGAAAGTCAGCGCAAGCCATCTGCCAGGAAATTTTAGAGCACTTCATGCTTCCCTCTACCGACAAGCTTTTTGGAGATGGAAATTTTATTCTCCAGCAGGACTTGGCACCTGTCCACACTGCCAAAAGTACCAATACCTGGTTTAAAAACAACAGTTTCCATTGTGCTTGATTGGCCAGCAAACTCGCCTGACCTTAACCCCATAGAGAATCTATGAGGTATTGTAAAGAGGAAGATGAGAGACACCAGACCCCACAATGCAGACGAGCTGAAGGCTGCTATCAAAGCAACCTGGGCTTCCATAACACCTCAGCAGTGCCACAGACTGATCGCCTCCATGCTACGACCATTTATGCAGTAATTGATGCCAATGGAGCCCCGGCCAAGTATTGAGTGCATTTACTGAATATAAATTTCAGTTAATCAACATTTCTGATTTTAAAATCATTTTTTAAAGGGCCACTGTCACCCCCCTCCAGCCATTATAAACTAAAAGAGCAAACCTTGTGCAGCAGTAATGCTGCAGTCTAACAAGGTGGCTCTTTTAGTTTTTGATCCAGTTATTCCCTCAATAAAGCGTTTTAAAATTTGTACAAAATAACCTGTCCTTAGACCTGGAGGCGGTCCGAAGCTTCCTCGGTGAATATCCCAACGGCCGTCACTCTTCTCTTCTGGGGATGTGGTCGCCGCCCCCTTTGCGCTGTTTCTTCTTAAATCCGGCGCCTGCGCTGTGCATGCCTGCCTGGGACAGGCGCAGTCTCCATTGTCCGTCATAGGTCAGATGCAGGGTGCCTGACTGCGCCTGTGTGGGCAGTGTGGCCACCCTGTTGCTGAATCCCCGCCCCGCACTGTGTTATTCATTATGCACAGTGCGGGGCTGGGGTTCCTGGGCATGCGCACTGCGCTGTTCAGACGCTCCCCCGGTCCCCCGCCTTCCAGCATTGCCGTAATATACAGGTTTCCTTGCCAGCGTTTGGAATGAAGCAGCCGCAAATGACAACGCTGGAAGGCGGGGGAGCTGGGGGAGCGTCTGAGCTGGGGGAGCGTCTGAACAGCGCAGTGCGCATGCCCAGGAACCCCAGCCCCGCACTGTGCATAATGAATAACACAGTGCGGGGCGGGGATTCAGCAACAGGGTGGCCGCACTGCCGGCACAGGCGCAGTCAGGCACCCTGCATCTGACCTATGACGGACAATGAAGACTGCGCCTGCCCCAGGCAGGCACGCACAGCGCAGGCGCCGGATTTAAGAAGAAACAGCGCGCAGGGGGCGGCGACCACATCCCCAGAAGAAAAGAGTGATGGCCGTTGGCAGATTCACAGAGGAGGCTTCGGACCGCCTCCAGGTCTAAGGACAGGTTATTTTGTACAAATTTTAAAACGCTTTATTGAGGGAATAACTGGATCAAAAACTAAAAGAGCCACCTTGTTAGACTGCAGCATTACTGCTGCACAAGGTGGCTCTTTTAGTTTATAACGGCTGGAGGGGGTGACAGTGGCCCTTTAAGCTTGTGTTATAAAGTATTCTAATTTACTGAGATGACGGCTTTTGGATTTTCATTGGCTGTAAGCCATAATCATCAACATTAACAGAAATAAACACTTAGAGTCATCACAAACAGAGTGATTTATTTTATCTAATATATGAGTTTCACTTTTTGCATTGAAGAACTGAAATAAATTAACCTTTTGATTATATTCTAATTTTGTGAGATGCACCTGTAGATGGAGAGATTAGATATAAAATACAGAAGCACTACAAATAACTTAGAAGCTCCATGTGGGAGTGGAAACAATACATTTGATAGATTTGTGAGAATAAAGAGCCCCATTTTTTTCATATTGCAAATAGGAGTGCTGCCATTTTTTTTTTTTGCACCATTTGGAAGTATACTCAGTTGGGATCCTGGGATTTGCCCCCACTTTCTAAGAATGGATCTTTGATGATTTGATTAGCCTCATAGCTCATTGGAAAAAGTAAAGCATGACCCTGGAAGGTAATTCCTGTATGTTCAGAAATAAAAGCTAAATAAATCAACATGGTCTAATGCGGTCCATTGCCGCTAGTCAGGAAGCGACTCCAACTCACAAATGATGAGATAAAAGATAATTTTTATTCAATATAGAAATAAAAGACAAATAAAATAATTTAAAAAGACAGGGCAATGAACCTCTAAAAAAGAGGGAAGAAAACACAGTAAGCAGCGATGTCAGAGAACCGGGGATAGCCAGTAAAAGATCCCACTGTGATACACTGAAGGAAGCAAAAAAGTAAACATTACCAGTAATATGGTCATTATTATGCAATGTAAAGGTGCCAGTGGGCTAGGAGATGGTACTATGAAAAAACCTGTAATACTGCTTCCCGTTAAAGATGCTATAAGTATAGGAGGCAAAAGAAATGCAAGGGCTGCGATGTGCAAGTACAGTAAATCTTCCTGCTCTGTGTTGATATAATACCCCTACAAAAGGCACTCCAAGGATGGTCGATAGGCAGCATCATTAGTAAAAAGTCAATCAGTTTTCCAAGAGATGCTACAGATCGCTTGGAAAACGCTAGCATTCTGCAAGCCAATTACGCTTGTAAAACGCTAGTGTTTAGCGGGAAATCGCATGCCAATTCTGCATGCGTTTTACCAGCTGCACAGTTGCGGAATTGCCGCGGAAATTTCTGCGGAAATTCTGGATGTGTGCACATAGCCTAAATGTTATGTGTTAGTGGTTACCTCTAGTTAAAGGTGTTTTTGCCGCCTCATAAAGGGAATCTGTCACCAGGTTTTTGTTATTTAATCTGAGAATCACATACTGTTGAGACAGAGACCCTGATTTCAGCAATGTCACTAATGAGCTGTTTGCTGTATCTTTCGTTAAATCACTGTTTTATCAGCAGGAGATCATCACTTGAAGACTATGTTCACACACTATCAGTATTTGTTCAGTTTTTTTACCTCAGTATTTGTAAGCCAAAACCAGGAGTGGGTGATAAATACAGAAGTGGTGACGTGTTTCTATTATACTTTTCCTCTGATTGTTCCTCTCAGTCCTCAAGATACCACAACAGATCAGGTTTTTCAGGATCTCTTTACTATTGTTATTCAATCACCTGTACAAGTGATCATTCAATCACATATGTAATGGAAGGGAAATACTGAAAGCATGATTTGGTGGTGGCTTTTGAGGACTGAAGTTGGGGAATGCTATCTTAAAGGTTATGTTATAGTCTATTGCCATGTCAGCACATACATCCGAATCCAGATTTGCGAGGGGTTTAGAGGTCACTGAACGGGTGCTTGAGCGCAATGTGAAAGCACCCTTACAGAGGAAGTTGGAGAGTATTACAAATAAACTATTTGCAGTAAATGTTATATAAATTTATATATAATTATTATCTCCGCACCACTCCAGCATTCCTACTGTGCTTTGTTCACCTTATCTCAAGCATTGACATGTTGCCCGCATAGGCTGCCATCGTAATTGACAGCAAGAGTCCAGATTACACAGGACAATGCACTTCCGATTATGAGCTGTGCCCACACAATCGCAATGAAGCTTGGCTTAACTGATCGCTGAGCTGCTTAAACCTCTAAATGCCGTGATCAATAGCAATCTTGCACTGGGTCTGCCTGCTACTGTTGCCTGTTAGACTATGCTATAAGCCTTGTCTAGCAGGCATTCTGTCAGAGTCAAACAGATAGGTCTAATGCTTTAAAAAGCATATGTGATCAAACAAATGTTAAAAATACCATAAATGGAAAAGGAAAAATAAATAAATATGAAAATCAAACCACCGAAAAAAAGTGGAATAAAAACGCGATCAAAAAGTCATATGTAAATAAAAATTGTATCCCTGAAAACGTCATCACCTCAGCCAGAAGAGAAAAAAAAAAAAAAGAAATGATAGCTTTCCGTGTATGGCGCTGTAATATATATATATTTTTTTTCTATAAAATTGTTTTCGTGTAAAAGCGACAAGACATTAGAAAAAAAAATGTACATCACAGTTCTTGCCCTGACTTGAAAGAATAAAGCTGCATTATCACTTTTACCACAAGATATATGGCATAACAATAAACCCCCACAGCTCTTAAAAAAAAATAATAATAATTCCTGGATTGCTGGTTTTCGTTCATTCTATTGCTCAAAAATCAGAAAGCGATCAAATTACTATGTACAACAAAAAGGTACCAATAAAAACTTCAACTAATCCAGCATAAAAAGCCCTCAAATGACTGTTACCAGAAAAGTTACAGCTCTCAAAATAATGTTAATAAAATACAGGGATTTTTGTGTACTCACTGTAAAATCCTTTACTCTGAGCCACTCATTGGGGGACACAGACCATGGGTGTATGCTGCTTGCCACTAGGAGGCTGACACTAAGTTAACACAAAAAAAGTTAGCTCCTCCACTATAGTATAACCCTTGTGCTGGCTCCCAGAGAACCAGTTTGGTGCAAAAGCAGTAGGAACAAATGGTAACAACATAGAAGAGTACAACATGTCAACTTGGGCGGGGTGGCGCCGGAGGCTATCCTGAGGGTAGTGGCCTTCGTGGACAACGTCACCGTCTTTGTTTCTTCGCAAGAGGAGGCGGTGGTGGTGATGTCAGAAGTGGAGAGCTACTCGGAGGCATCCGGGTCCAAGGTCAACCAGGACAAGTGGGAGAGTCTCTGGCTGGGAGGCGGGGATCCCTCGTTTGATCTTCTGGACACCCTCCCCGAACCCCAAGAACATGCCAAAGTCCTAGGCATCGAATTTGGCCATGGTGATTACCCCACGAAAAACTGGGAAGGCAGAATCAAAGGTGTCGCCCAAAGAGTGGACCAATGGAAGGGTTGGTCTTTGACCCTGAGGGAAAGGGTTGACCTGTGCAAAGATTTCCTGCTCCCCTTGCTAATCTACCTGGGCAGCGTCTGTGTCTTGCCAGAGCCTCTCTGGACACGGGTCTACAGTCTGTTCTTCCAGATGTTATGGGGGAATAGACTAAACCTAGTCAAACAGGAGGTCACTTACCGCACGAGGAGACTAGGGGGGTTGAATATGGTGAACCCCGTGATGTTCCAAGTGAACACCTTTTTGAAAGTTAATGTGGAAAACCTCTGGAAAGAGAGGGCTCCTCCGTGGGTATTCTCCTGCAAGGGATGGTTTTAGCCTTTTTTCCAGGAATGGGAGATGGGGGAAGACTGAAGGATCTTTGCACACCGCACGGGCATCTCCCGGCTTATGTTACCCCGGTTCTGAAAATGATGCGCCAGTGGGGTCTGGGAATGTGGGAGGTGAGGTCCCTCCCGAGGAAACTCCTCGACATGCGGGTCTTGCTTTCACATTTTCAGAAACCATTGGTCCTCAAGGACTGCCCAAGTCGGGATCTAGAGGATGGGTTAAGTTTGTTAAATTCTAGCAGGATCCCCAAGAAGTATTGGGACTTGACGCTGCTTCCAAGGTAAGTTGTATGTGAGGGACAATTTGAAGTACAGGAGCTCCGAGGACAGGAATTGTCCCCGTGAGGCTTGTGCTACCATGCTGGAAAGCATGGAGCACTTCCTGCTTCATTGTCCCTTTAATACAGAGGTGTACAACAGGGTGGGTGCTTCCATTGGATGGCCTTAGCTGGCCACTCTTTCCTATGCCGAGTGGGCCTATGGAGCGTTCAGAGACCTCGGGAGAAGGGACCGAGCCACTTTATTCTTAGTCAGCGCAGTGGTCAGGTACTTCACATGGAATGCACGAGTTTTAGTTTCGACGCAGAGTAAAATCCTCCGTGTAGATGAAGTTTGTAGCAGCATCCTAGGTGCCCTGGTGAAGGTGCGTTCTCTGGAGTGCGAAAGACTGGGTGCCCGGAGGGCGGCCCATCTCTGGAGGGGTTTCTCCTTCAGGGTGCCTTAGTCCGTTAGCGCTCCTATATCCTGGTGGTGGGCTGATGTCTTTATACCCTAGATTTTTGTTTTGTATTTCTGTTCCCTGAATAGAAGGTTTGCAGGCATCGAACTTGAGCCTTGGGTGGTGAGTATGTAGGTTGTGTTCTGTAATGCTGGTTTATGTATATAGTGTATTGTATATATTTTGTATAATAGAGGGTCTTCGTTAGGTTGGGTGGGGGGATTGGGGGGTTCAACGGTGGTGATAAGAGACTGATCTGGCCTGGCCCAGGCCCCGCCTGGGGAAAAACTTTGGGGCCTGATCCTAGCTCAGATAATTCCTGAACTTTGTAGCCAGAGCTGGATCAGGGGTGGAGGGATAGTTAAGGTACCGTCACATTAAGCGACGCTGCAGCGATATCGACAACGATGCCGATCGCTGCAGCGTCGCTGTGTGGTCGCTGGAGAGCTGTCACACAGACAGCTCTCCAGCGACCAACGATGCCGAAGTCCCCGGGTAACCAGGGTAGACATCGGGTTACAAAGCGCAGGGCCGCGCTTAGTAACCCGATGTTTACCCTGGTTACCAGTGTAAATGTAAAAAAAAACAAACAGTACATACTTACATTGCCGTGTCTGTCGCGTCCCTCGCCTTCAGCTTCCCTGCACTGTGTAAGCGCCGGCCCTAAAGCACAGCGGTGACGTCACCGCTGTGCTTTGCTTTACGGCCGGCACTGACACATTCAGTGCAGGAAGCTCTGAGCAGCAGCGCGGACGCCGGGGGACGTGACAGACATCAGAGGGAGAGTATGTAGTGTTTTTTTTTTACTTTTACAATGGTAACCAGGGTAAATATCGGGTTACTAAGCGCGGCCCTGCGCTTAGTAACCCGATATTTACCCTGGTTACCATTGTAAAACATTGCTGGCATCGTTGCTTTTGCTGTCAAACACGACGATACATGCTGATCTGACGACCAAATAAAGTTCTGGACTTTCAGCAACGACCAGCGATATCACAGCAGGATCCAGATCGCTGCTGCGTGTCAAACACAACGATATCGCTATCCAGGACACTGCAACGTCACGGATCGCTATCGTTATCTTTGCAAAGTCGCTTAGTGTGAAGGTACCTTAAGTGTAGGTGTGTGTTTATATATATATTTAAAAAAACAAATATAATAAAATAAATGGAAAAAAAAATGTTAATTTTGTACACTGTATTGTATTTAGGTTTGTTGTAGGGTGAATGTGGTGGTGTAAGGGGGTGGCTGGAAGGTATGCGGTGTTGTATAAATCGGTTTAGTGTAATATGTTTATAGTGTATATATTGTATATAGGACGGTGTGAATGTAGTTGGGGTTGTATATAGTAATATGAATGAAGCTGGGCCGGGGATCTTACATGATTTTATACTATTTATTATTTGTAATTTTACGGTGGTATTCATGTAAGTTATGAGTATTTTGTTTGTTGTCTTTTAGTTTTGCTTTCTTTATTTTATTGGAATTTTTCTTTCTTGTCCCTGATTTGTAGGTCATGAACTTTCTCCATTTTGGTTCCATTTCTGGTTTCTTTGTGATTTTTGTCGTTTGTTGTCGTCTGATTGGAGCTTTGCTCTTATGTTTCGTTCTGTTGTTCTGTTATTTGTAATGTATCATAGTTAGTGTCACGTGAAATATTTTTTATTTAATAAAAGACCTACAACATGTCAACTTAAAAAAACAGGCAAAAGCCATATAAGCCATTAGGCTAACAGCGAGGGTGCTGTGTCCCCCAATGAGTGGCTGGGAGACAAGGATTTAACAGTGAGTACACAAAAATCCCTGTTTCTCCTTCGCCTCATTGGGGGACACAGACCATGGGATGTCCCAAAGCAGTCCCTTGGTGGGAAAACAACACAAAGTATTAGGCTTCATGCAACAACTGCCTAAATGTGTGCCACCGCTGCCTGCAGAATTCTTCTGCCCAGACTCGCATCTACTGAAGCCTGAGAGTGAATATTATAGTGCTTTGCGAAGGTAAGTAAACTGGACCAAGTCGCAGCTTTACAGACCTGCTCTGACATCGCCTGATGCCGAATGGCCCAAGAAGCCCCCACCGCCCGAGTGGAGTGTGCTCTGATCCCCACTGGGATGGGCTGACTTCTGACGCGATAGGACTCCTGGATGGTGGAACGATTCCACCTGGCTATCGTGGCCTTAGAAGCAGCAAGACCCTTCTTGTGACCTTCTGGGAGAACGAACAGAGCATCTGTTCTTCTGAAGGATGCCGTCCTTGAGACGTACCTTCGCAGAGCTCTCACCAGGTCAAGAGTGTGGAGAGCTCTTTCAACCCTGGGAATAGGGGCCGGACAAAAGGAAGGGAAAACAATGTCTTCATTAAGATGGAAGGACGAAACGACCTTTGGCAAAAAGGAGGGCGATGGCCTGAGGACAACCTTGTCCAGATGGAAATTAAGGAAAGGCGCCGGGCAGGATAAGGCGGTTAGTTCCGAAACTCTTCGGATCGATGT
The DNA here is from genome assembly GCF_051348905.1 of Ranitomeya variabilis. Lineage (NCBI taxonomy): Eukaryota > Metazoa > Chordata > Amphibia > Anura > Dendrobatidae > Ranitomeya > Ranitomeya variabilis. The sequence continues at coordinate 407,366,729 of NC_135235.1, read as the reverse complement.
GATCGCCACAAGGAAGGCAACCTTCCAGGACAGAAAAAACAACGAAATGTCCTGAAGCGGTTCAAAGGGAGGTTCCTGAAGGGCACTTAGCACCAAGTTGAAGTCCCAAGGCTCTAAAGGCATGCGATAGAGAGGAGCAACGTGTGACACCCCTTGAAGAAAGATCTTAACCTGAAGTTTTGATGCGATACATCTCTGAAATAAGACCGATATAGCAGAGATTTGGCCCTTGAGAGAACTGAGTGCCAGGCCAGAGTCCAGACCGGCTTGTAGGAACTCTAAAATGGTGGGAACTGAGAAGACAAGAGGGGAAAGACCGCGATCCTTGCACCAAGCAAAAAATGTCTTCCAGGTACGGTGATAGATACGCACCGATGTGGGTTTATGGGCACTAATCATAGTGGAAATGACCTGTTGAGAAAACCCAGCCTGGGTCAAGACCCAGAATTGAATGGCCATGCCATTAAACACAAGGCCCCTGAGTTCTGGTGGTAGATCGGGCCCTGGGACAGCAGATATGGCCGATCCGGCAGCCTCCAGGGTATGTCGGCGACGAGGCGTACCAACTCTGCGAACCAAGCACGGCATGGCCAATCAGAAGGGACCAGTATCACTTGGACTCCTTCTGCCTTGATCTTCCTGATTACTCTGGGGACTAGCGGTAGAGGGGGAAAAATGTACGGAAGGCAGAATTGGTGCCACAAAAGAACCAGAGCATCCACTCCGATTGCTCTTGGATCTCGAGACCTCGCTATAAACTGGGGAACCTTGGCATTCAGTCTGGACGCCATGAGATCCACATCTGGGGTTCCCCAGCGAAGACAGATCTGATTGAAGACTTCCGGATGAAGCTCCCACTCCCCTGAGGTGAGACTCTGATGGCTGAGGAAGTCCACCGTCCAGTTTTCCACTCCTGGAATGTGCACCGCTGAGATCACCGAGTGGTTGTTCTCTGCCCATCGAAGGATGTGAGTTACCTCGGATATGGCTGCCCTGCTGCGGGTACCCCCTTGATGATTGATGTATGCCACAGCCGTGGCATTGTCTTATTGAATATGGATGGGGTGACCCGCTAGAAGATGATGGCACTGTTGGAGGGCCAGCAGAATAGCATGGATCTCCAGAACATTGATTGGTAGCTTCGATTCCTGAACTGACCAGCGGCCTTGAGCAGTGTGATGGCGGATGACTGCTCCCCAGCCCGAAAGACTGGCACCGGTAGTCACCAACAGCCATTGAACGGGTAGGAAAGACTTCCCACGGTTGAGGGAAGAGTTCAACGTTCACCACCTGAGAGCCTGTCTGACCTGCAGGGACAAGTGGCACCTGCGGTCGAGAGAGAACGGGTTTCTGTCCCAAACCGCCAGAATGGCATGTTGTAGGGGACGAAGGTGCAGTTAGGCAAAGGGACCGCTTCCATTGTGGCCACCATCCTTCCTAGTACCCTCATTGCAAACCGGATGGAGTAAGGGGAAGACTGCTGTAGCGCTCGGGCTCCTTGTTGAAGGGCTAAGACCTTGTCTGGAGGGAGAATTACCAACCCTCGAGATGAGTCCAGGGACATTCCTAGAAAGGAAATCTGTTGGGCTGGGACAAGAGAGGATTTGCTTAAAGGGAACCTGTCACCCCCCTGGCGTTTTTAACTAAAAGAGCCACCTTGTGCAGTACTAATGCCGCATTCTGTGAAGGTGGCTCTTTTTTTGGGGGTCCCTTCCAACGCTGCAATATCGCTTTTTATAATTTGCCCGCCATACCTTTAGTCTGTCCGGGGGCACGTCTTTTCCCCCTGGACACAAACGCATCCCAGCCCTCACTCAGCCCCTCCGTGCGCCACCTCCTCTGCCTTCATCAACGTCCCCGCCACCTGCGCTAAAAGTTCCCATCATGTGATGTGAGTCGAAGGGCAGTGCAAACTGCTCATGCCCGAAAAAAGAACTTACAGTGCAGGCGCCAGGGACGTTAATGAAGGCTGAGGAGGCGGCGCCCGGCGCACGGAGGGGCCAAGTGATGGCTGGGAGGCGTTTGTGTCCGGGGGAAAAGACGTGCCCCTCAGACAGACTAAAGGTATGGCGGGCAAATTATAAAAAGTGATATTGCAGCGTTGGAAGGGACCCCCGAAAAAAAGAGCCACCTTCACAGAATGCAGCATTAGTGCTGCACAAGATGGCTCTTTTAGTTAAAAACACCAGGAGGGGTGACAGGTTTCCTTTAAGTTTATCAGCTAGCCCAGGAGAGAAAGGGTATCGCAAGTAATGCAAACGGACTCTGCGCAGTCGTGCAAAGATGGACCCTTGATCAACAGGTCGTCCAGATAGGGCAGAACGATCACACCCCAAGAGTGCAGGATGGACACGACAGCCGCCATGACGTTTGTGAACACTGGGGGCCGTAGCGAGGCCAAAGGGCAGGGCCGTGAATTGAAAATGCTGGTCGCCAGGGCCGGCTCCAGGTTTTTGAGGGCCCCGGGCGAAAGAGTCTCAGTGGCCCCCCCCCCTTTAACACATACCACGATTCATGATGCCCAGATACAGCAGAGAAATATAGGTAGAGTACAATGCCAGATTTCACTTCTTACATGAGTGATAGCTATTGTAAATTCTGCAGTGTATATATACAGGACAGGAGGAGTGGTACTGTGCGGTGTATATATACAGGGGAGAGGTACTGTGCGGAGTATATATAGAGGGGAGTGGTACTGTGCAGTGTATATATACAGGGGAGAGGTACTGTGCGGTGTATATATACAGGGGAGAGGTACTGTGCAGTGTATATATACAGGGGAGAGGTACTGTGCGGTGTATATATACAGGGGAGAGGTACTGTGCAGTGTATATATACAGGGGAGAGGTACTGTGCGGTGTATATATACAGGGGAGAGGTACTGTGCAGTGTATATATACAGGGGAGAGGTACTGTGCGGTGTATATATACAGGGGAGAGGTACTGTACAGTGTATATATACAGGGGAGAGGTACTGTGCGGTGTATATATACAGGGGAGAGGTACTGTGCAGTGTATATATACAGGGGAGAGGTACTGTGCGGTGTATATATACAGGGGAGAGGTACTGTGCGGTGTATATATACAGGGAAGAGGTACTGTGCAGTGTATATATACAGGGGAGAGGTACTGTGCGGTGTATATATACAGGGGAGAGGTACTGTGCAGTGTATATATACATGGGAGAGGTACTGTGCGGTGTATATATACAGGGGAGAGGTACTGTGCGGTGTATATATACAGGGGAGAGGTACTGTGCGGTGTATATATACAGGGGAGAGGTACTGTGCAGTGTATATATACAGGGGAGAGGTACTGTGCGGTGTATATACTTCAACAGCCGCCCAGCCCAGGCCCCCAGCACCTGTCCTGTATATATATTATATACACTGTATCTATACAGGCTGTGCTGGGGGCCTGGGCTGGGCGGCTGCTGTAGTGTATATATATATATATATATATATATATATATCAGCTGCAGCCACCCAGCCCATGGCCGCCCCAGGTCACCCAGACTGTCAGAATATACAGCGATATAGCATGGCACTCACTCAGGTGCCGGTAGCAGCTCCTCCAGTCCGGAATCTGCCTGTGCCTGATTAGTTCAGCACTGCATAGTGCACACAGCCAGGAGAGCAGAGCAGGAGAACTCTCCGCCCATAATGTCACGCTGGCTGTGTCCTTAACCCCTATGTGCCTGGCCCTGCACTGACTGAGAAGATGCTTGTGCCAGGCAGGGCAAATTGAAAGGGTAGAAAGGGTTAAAGCGGCCAGATGGATGTATGACTGCGTGAGTGGGCCCCCCTGTCTTGTCAGGGCCCCGGCACTTGCCTGGGTGCGCCGGGTGCTGACGCCGGCCCTGCTGGTCGCGAATGGCGAAGTGCAGCAATCTCTGGTGAGGGGAAAAAATCGGAATATGTAAGTAAGTGCCACAGATGTCGATTGAGGCCAAGAATTCTCCCTCTTCCAGGGAAGTGATAACTGAGCGCAGAGATTCCATGCGGAAATGACGGACCTTGACAAACTTGTTTAGAAGTTTAGGTCTAGTATGGTCTTACCTTTCCGTCCTTCTTTGGGATGACGAAAAGGTTCGAATAGAAACCCTGAAACCTTTCGCTTTCTGGGACAGGGACAATGACACCATCGTGATGCAATGCGTCTATGGCCCGGGAGAAAGCGTTTGCCCTTGCCTCTAAAGAGGGAGGATGAGAGGGAAAGAAACGTGAAGGGGGGCGCGTAGCAAAGTCGATCTTGTATCCAGACGACACCAGATCACTGACCCACTCGTCGGAGATGACGGAGAGCCAGACCTGACGAAAGAGAAGTAGGCGGCCTCCTGCCCTGTCGGTGTCGACCGGATAGCGCTGGTAGTCAGCGTGAGGAAAATCTCTGGGACCTAGGACATGTAGGTCTCAGACTGGTTGGGTCGGGACTTCCAATGCTGGTTAGGTCTGTACGAGACCTGAGCTCCTCCATCCCTTCGTGGAGAACGTCCTGAACCGGACGAAGTAGTGGTAGTGGCCCAGCCTGGAGTGGAGCGAAAGGAACGGAAATGGATTTGTTGCTGTCTTTGAAAGGGACGCCTAAGTAATTTACTCTTTCCTCCCGTAGCATCGGAAATAAGCTGATCCAGCTTTTCTCCAAATAGGCGACCGCTTTGATAAGGAAGAGAGGTGAGAGACTTTTTTGATGCTGAGTCCGCCTTCCACTCTTTGAGTCATAATGTCCTTCTGATAGTGATGGCATTGGCTGCTGACTGCACAGCACAACCGGCCGCATCCAATGATGCATGTACCAAATAGTCGCCTGCCCGGGAAATTTGGTTGGCAAGGTGTGCTGCCTCTGGAGGAAGGTTACTGCTCCGAAGTGAAGTAGCTAAGGTCTCTGACCAGAAAACCATTGCCTTAGCTACCCATGCTGCGGCAAAGGATGGATAGCGAGCCGAACCTGAGGCTTCAAAGACAGAGCGAGCCAAACCTTCTGACGGTCCGTGGGAGTTTTGGTGGATCAGCCATCTGGCACAGACAGGAAAGTTTTGGATGCTAAGCGGGATACTGGGGGATCTACCGCCGGAGATTCAGCCCAATCTTTTTTCAGATCTGGTGAAAAAGCCAGATTACTTACCGGTAATGCTCTTGTAATGAGTCCACGACAGCACCCACTTTGAGAGAGGGACCAGCCCATAAGAAAAGGAAACCTACAGAGATAAAGTTGTTTTTCAGAGTACGAGAGGAACCGCCGGTGTTAATTTAATATTTGTCCATAATTTGTTACACATTTTGTCTTATATATGTACACCCATGAGGAAATATTATTGTATACATAAATAACTATATATATAGCTAACTAGGGTGGGAAGTGAGAGGGTGCTGTCGTGGACTCATTAAAAGAGCATTACCGGTAAGTAATCCGGCTTTTTACCCTTCGCCACGACAGCACCCACTTTGAGAGATTTACAGAGAACCTTCACCTTGGTGGGATCGCCGTGCTGAAGACAGCTCTACCAAAAGCCAAGTCAGATGAAGAAGATAGGTCAAGCCTATAATGATTATAAAAAGTCGAGGGTGCCGACCAAGTTGCGGCCTTACATATGAGCTCAATGGAGATGTCTGCTTTCTCCACCCAAGAGGATGCTACAGCCCGAGCCGAATGTGCCTTCACTCCTTCCGGAGGAGTCTTGCCTTTTGCCGAGTAGGCCAGACAGATGGCATCTCTAACCCATCGGGACAAGGCAGCCTTTGGGACCCTGTGACCTTTCCTGTGGCCCTGAAAATATATAAACAGAGCCCTACTCTGTCTCCAGGACTGGGTTCTCTATGTAACTCAAGAATGCTCTTCTCACATCCAACATATGAAGCATCTCCTCCTCCGGACTTGACGGATTGTCATAAAAGGAAGGAAGGAAAATCTCTTGAGATCTATGATAATTTGTTGCTACATTAGGGAGATATGATGGATCTGGTTTGAGAACTACCCTATCCTGGTATGTCAATAGGAAAGGAGGGTCTACAGAGAGTGCCTAGATGTCTCCAACTCTTCTGGCAGATGTTAAGGCTATCAATAAGGCTACCTTATATGAGATGTTTTTTAGAGGAATAGACTGTAATGGCTCAAAAGGGGGTCCAGTTAAGGCGTCAAGGACCAGATTGAAGTCCCACGGTGGTAAACGCGGGATATGTACTGGGGTACTCCTTTCACTTGCTTTAATGAATCTTGCTATCCATCTATCACCTGCTATATTGGCACCATAAAGGGCTCCTAAAGCAGACACCTGAACTCTTAACATATTAACTGAAAGACCTAGTCCATGAGCCTTCTGTAAAAACTCTAGGATGGTCTTAATTGGAACTGTGTCAGAGAAGGGTTTTGCATAGTAGTTCAAAAACTTTCTCCATACTCTGCTATATATTATGGTTGTAGAATTTTTCCTACTTAGCAGTAGTGTATTAATCAGGTCTTGGGAAAAGCCTCTTGATGTTAATATTTGCCTCTCAAGTTCCACGCCGTCAAGTGAAGTCCTTTCACTTGCTGGTGATGAAATGGACCTTGAGATAGTAAGTCTGGAATCGTTGGCAGTATCCAGGGATCGCAAACTGACATCGCTCGAAGGCATGAGAACCAAGGTCTTTTTGGCCTGAAGGGTGATATTAGAATCACCCTTGCTCCTTCTTCTCTCATCTTTCTGATCACCAACGGAATTAGCATCATTGGCGGGAAGGCATAAGCTAGGTCGAATTTCCAGGGAAACTGGAGCGAGTCTACCATGTCTGGTTGATCCGCTGTGTTTAGGGAGGCAAATATTTGCACCTGTCTGTTTTTTCTGGTCGCAAATAAATCTATTTGTGGAAGTCCCCATACCTCGACTATCTTCCTGAAAATCTGAGCATTGAGAGTCCATTCTCCTTGGTGTAGCGTGTGACGACTGAGGAAGTCGGCTTTTGAGTTTTCTACTCCTCTGATGTGAAGAGCCGTGAGGGATAAGAGGTTGACTTCTGCTAAATCGAAAATATTTGTCGTTGAAGACATTAGACTTTCCGATCGTGTTCCGCCTTGATGATTTAAATACGCGATGACTGTCATATTGTCCGATAGGATTCTTACGTGAGATCCTCAGAGCTGGGGAAGGAAACAATTCAAAGCATGATTAACTGCCTTCAGTTCCTTCCAATTGGAGGACTGCTGCATTTCAACAGTGTTCCAGTGGCCCTGAACTAGATCCTGATCTAAATGGGCCCCCCACCCTTCTGGGCTAGCGTCAGTGGTAATTATTTTAGAGGGTTTTATCATCCATGGGACCCCCCTGGACAGATGGTTTTTATTTAACCACCAAGATAGAGAATTAAGCACCTCTGTAGAAAGGGTAATCTTTGTATTCAAACATCCCTGACAATGGAATTGTGCAAATAAGATCTCATGTTGTAAGGACCTAGTGTGATATTGGGCCCATTGCAGGGATGCAGGAGGTGAGTGAGCCTAAAGGTACCTTCACATTAAGCGACGCTGCAGCGATAGCGACAACGATGCCGATCGCTGCAGCGTCGCTGTTTGATCGCTGGAGAGCTGTCACACAGACCGCTCTCCAGCGACCAACGATGCCGAGGCCCCCGGGTAACCAGGGTAAACATCGGGTTGCTAAGCGCAGGGCCGCGCTTAGTAACCCGATGTTTACCCTGGTTACCAGCGTAAAATGTAAAAAAAAAAAAACAGTACATACTTACATTTGCGTCCCCCGGCGTCCGCTTCCTGCACTGACTGAGCGCCGGCCCTAACAGCAGAGCGGTGACGTCACCGCTGTGCTGTACTTTCACTTTCACTTTACGGCGCTCAGTCAGTGTGGGAAGCGGACGCCGGGGGATGCGAAGGTGAGTATGTACTGTTTGTTTTTTTTACATTTTACACTGGTAACCAGGGTAAACATCGGGTTACTAAGCGCGGCCCTGCGCTTAGTAACCCGATGTTTACCCTGGTTACCAGTGTAAAACATCGCTGGTATCGTTGCTTTTGGTGTCAAACACGACGATACACGCCGGTCTGACGACCAAATAAAGTTCTGAACTTTGTTCAACGACCAGCGATATCACAGCAGGATCCTGATCGCTGCTGCGTGTCAAACTAAACGATATCGCTATCCAGGACGCTGCAACATCACGGATCGCTAGCGATATCGTTTAGTGTGAAGGTACCTTAAGAGAGACATGGAGTCTCTTAGTGACATATGAGGATTAAGGTACCTTCACACTAAGCGACGCTGCAGCGATACAGACAACGATGCCGATCGCTGCAGCGTCGCTGTTTAGTCGCTGTGTGGTCGCTGGAGAGCTGTCACACAGACGGCTCTCCAGCGACCAACGATGCCGAAGTCCCCTGGTAACCAGGGTAAACATCGGGTTACTAAGCGCAGGGCCGCACTTAGTAACCCGATGTTTACACTGGTTACCATTGTAAAAGTAAAAAAAAAAAACACATACTCACATTCCGGTGCCCGGCGTCCGCTTCCCTGCACTCCTCCTGCATCCTGTGTCAGCGCCGAACATCTCCGGCATCTCCCACAGAGCAGAGCGGTGACGTCACCGCTCTGCTTTACGGCCGGCACTTACACAGGATGCAGGAGGAGTGCAGGATGCAGGAGTCGCTTAGTGTGAAGGTACCTTTAGACTTCGCCATACTAACTTTCGAGATTATGGTCAACTTCTTGGATTCTGGTTTTGACTTACAGAGTCCAAGTGTAGTCCTAAGAAGGACTGGAGGGTTTCTGGAAGAAGTCTGGATTTCTCAAAGTTCACAATTCATCCTAAAGCCTGTAAAGATGAAATGGTATTAGCCAAGCGCTCTTTACATTGTGAGGCAGATTTTCCTATCATTAAAAAATCATCCAGATAGGGTACAATCAGTGTATCCTGTTGTCGTAGATAAGCCATCACCTCGAGCATAACTTTCGTGAAAACACGAGGAGCCATTGAAAGGCCGAATGGCATTGCTGTAAATTGGAAGTGACAGATCCGGCCTCCTAGGTTGACTGCCACTCTGAGGTATTGTTGGTGTTCTGCATGAATAGGAGGATGGTAGTACGCATCCTTCAAGTCTAATCCAGTCATAAAACATCTAGGAAATAAAAGTTTGATAGTAGACCTGATTGATTCCATCTTAAAGGTGCGTTCATACAAAAAAGTATTCAATTTTTTAAGATTTATTATAGTACCGAATGAACCATCAGGTTTGGGAATCAGGATTAAAGGGGAATAAAATCCCCTTCCTTCCTGATTCCTTGGTACTTCTATGAGAACATTTTTAGCCAAAAGATTGAAGATTTCTAACTGGAGCGCCTCTTGCTGTTCCGGTGCTCTAAGTGATGTTACTATGAAAGTATCAGTTACGCCTGAGGCCGACTGTTATGCCAGAGACGGTGGTGGACAAGAGTGGACCCACTGGACCGTGATACCGAACCTCCTCCAAGTGAGTGATCCAGTATAGACAACCCCTATACAGGGACAGTTAGGAAGCAAACTCGGAGGCCTCAAGTACCACGGATGCCAGGACCAGGGATTGGCTCAGGAAGGGAAGGAATGAAGACGGGTCAGGAGAACTGGACAGGGGAGGCGGAGCGGAGGATGTATGGGAGAGGAGACCAGGGCAGAGGTGAACAGAGAAACCAGAAGATTAGCAGAGGAAATGAGAATGTATAGAATGAGGAGCTAGGGAAGCGGTTTAGAGACTGCGATCAGAGGTGAAACCAAAGACAGCAAGACGGGCCTGGAAAGACAAGCAAAACCAGAGCAGGAACTCACAAACACTGCCGGGTCAGGTCGCAGCCCAGGATAAGGAGTGTGTGCGCGCCCGATCTCTAAGGAGAGGACGGGAGGAGACAGGGCACGTGACAGGCTGCAGAGGGAAGGCGCGCCGACGCGCCTGAAGAGACACGTGCCGGGAACCAGACCAGGAAGAAGCAGAGGCAGGAGCGACGACTGCGGAGGAAGAAGGAGCAGCGAGAGCGACGTCGGCAGAGACAGCCCCGGGACCGGCAGAGGTAAGTATAGCGGTAACAGTACCCCCTCTCTTACACCCCTCTCCCCTCGTCCTAGACAAAAATTTCTTAAGAACAAGAGGTGCATTAATGTTCTCCCGGGGTTCCCAAGACCTCTCCTCAGGACCAAATTCCTTCCAATCAATCAAAAAGGTTTTACCCCTAACATTCTTTGAGGCTAAAATATCCTTTACCTCAAAAACATGAACAGCACAAACTGGTGGAGGAGAAGATCTGGAAACGGGGTGAAAATGATTTAGAATAACTGGTTTAAGGAGCAAGATGTGAAAGAAGTTGGGAATGCGGAGTGAAGCAGGCAACCTCAGCTTGTAGGCTACGTTATTAATACGTCGGAGTACTTCGAATGGACCGATGTAACGAGGACCCAACTTGTAGGAAGGTATCTTTAGTCTGATATATTTTGACGAGTGCCAAACCTTCTCACCCGGCTGATAGGTTGGAGCATCCAGACGTCTCTTGTTGGCTTGTTTCTTCATACGTTCTCCCGCTCTCTTGAGCACCTCTTCAATCTCAAGCCAGACTCGGGAAAATTCCAATACCTCGGAATCAGCTGCAGGAACCCTAGAGGATGCAGAAATCGGCAAGGGAATATTGGGATGCATGCCAAAAACTACAAAGAATGGAGACTTGGCAGAAGACTCATTAGGATGATTATTATAGGTGAACTCTGCCCACGGAAGAAGACTGGACCAGTCATCTTGATGTGAGTTAGAGAAATGACGTAGGTAGGAAGACAACACTTGATTTATACGCTCCACTTGACCGTTGGTTTGCGGGTGATATGCGGAGGAGAAGTCCAATTTCACCTCTAAGAGACCACACAAAGCCTTCCAGAATCGAGACGTAAATTGAACTCCACGATCAGAAACAATATGTTGAGGGAATCCATGAAGTCGGAATATATGCTGGACGAAGACTTTAGCTAATTCGGGAGCGGAGGGCAGTCCAGGTAGAGGAACGAAGTATGCCATCTTTGAGAACCGGTCTACCACCACCAAAATGGTAGTATATCTGGAAGAGCGAGGCAGGTCAGTAACAAAATCCAGAGTGATATGTTGCCACAGGGACGATGGAACAGGCAATGGAAGCAGAAGCCCTGATGGTAGACGCCTGGGAACCTTGACTTTTGCACAAGAAGAACACGAAGCTGTGAAGTCAGTTACATCTGGACGGAGAGAAGGCCACCAATAGAATCGGAAGATGAGTTCTAGAGTCTTCTTAACACCGACATGCCCAAAAATTGTGGAAGATTGTCCCCAACGCAAGATCGTTTTTCTATCAGCCTCTGGGACAAAGGTTTTGCCTGGAGGTTTGGTGATCAGTCTTATGGGAGCCACAGTGACAATTTTGGATGGATCCAAAATGTGGGAGGGTTCCTCCTCAAAGTCAGAAGGCTGGAGAGAGCGAGATAACGCGTCAGCCTTGATATTCTTCGACCCTGGACGAAAGTGCAACTCGAAATCGAAACGGGTAAAGAACAAAGACCACCTGACTTGTCTGGGATTAAGACTCTGGGCAGACTGAAGGTAGGAGAGATTCTTGTGGTCAGTGAAGATAGTAAAAGGATGGACTGCTCCTTCCAACAAATATCGCCACTCCTCCAAAGCCATTATAATGGCCAGCAGTTTCCGATCCCCGATGGAATAGTTGCACTCCACAGATGAAATAGCTTTAGAAAAGAACCCACAGGTGACCAAACGACTAGTAGAAGACTTCTGTGACAGCACCGCTCCAGCACCAATGGAGGATGCGTCCACCTCCAGAACAAAAGGTTTGTTTGCTTCGGGTCGATGTAAAATAGGAGCAGCTGCAAAAGCATGTTTTAGACTAAGAAAAGCATCTTCAGCCTCCGGGGATCAAGTTGCGGAGCCCAGACCTCTCCTCGTAAGATTCGAAATTGGCTTAGTTACAGACAAGAAGTGCGGAACAAACTGTCGATAGTAGTTGGCAAAACCGAGAAAACGTTAGATAGTCTTTACTCCCACCGGACGAGGCCACTGGAGTATCGCAGAGAGTTTCTCCGGATCCATTGTTATGCCAGAGACAGTGGTGGACAAGAGTGGACCCACTGGACCGTGATACCGAACCTCCTCCAAGTGAGCGATCCAGTATAGACAACCCCTATACAGGGACAGTTAGGAAGCAAACTCGGAGGCCTCAAGTACCAAGGATGCCAGGACCAGGGATCGGCTCAGGAAGGGAAGGAATGAGGATGGGACAGGAGAACTGGAGAGGGGAGGCGGAGCGGAGGATGTATGGGAGAGGAGACCGGGGCAGAGGTGAACAGAGAAACCAGAAGATTAGCAGAGGAAAAGGGAATGTATAGAACGAGGAGCTAGGGAAGCGGTATAGAGACTGCGATCAGAGGTGAAACCAAAGACAGCAAGAGGGGGCCTGGAAAGACGAGCAAAACCAGAGCAGGAACTCAGAGTAAAACTCAACAGTCAGGAGCCTCCACAAGGAGAGGGTGGCCTGAAATACAAGATGCCAGCCCCCCATTGGCCAACAAACACTGCTGGGTCAGGTCGCAGCCCAGGATAAGGAGGAGGAGTGTGCGTGCGCCCGATCTCTAAGGAGAGGACGGGAGGAGACAGGGCGCATGACAGGCTGCAGAGGGGAGGCACGCCGACACGCCTGAAGAGACACGCGCCGGGAACCAGACCAGGAAGAAGCGGAGGCAGGAGCGACGACTGCGGAGGAAGAAGGAGCAGCGAACGCAGCGTCGGCAGAGACAGCCCCGGGACCAGCGGAGGTAAGCATAGCGGTAACAGTATCTTGTGGAAGTGTCACGGGAGACCTAGGCAGGAAAGAGCTAATAACCCGGGCCCCTGCGATTTCCCTCAGACTAGGGAAACCCTGACTGACCCTCTCTCAGAGTTTACACTGATGGTGTGCATGTCTGAGCCTCCACCCTCGCCCTGTCTCCTGTTTCAACCCTAGGCTGAAACCACAACCCACCACCCAGTGAAGAGTCCACACTCCAATACCCACAGTAAGCACAGACAAGGATAATGGAAAAATAAGCACCACACTGCAGTCACTCAGGAATACACTATAATTGCAAAGGGCAAAACAAATACAAATATAGGAAGGAGCAAATAAGACAAAGGGAAATACACCACCAGCAACGATACTCCAACTACTAGCTCACCACTCCAGACCGAGAGAACATGCACAGACAGAAGCTATAATCGGCGACGCCCAATGTTCAGGAGAACTATTTAAAGGCAGTGGGCATGGCCCAGCTTCCAATCTGAGCACCAGGTAATTTAACCCTGGACCAGCTAGATAAAATCTAGCCCATGCCAATGAGCGCATAGTGGTCAAAAGCGGAATTACCGCTGTCTGTTGAACGACCTGGTCTGAACAGCGTCCGACATGACAGTACCCCGCCTTCTACGAGGGACCCCAGGGCCCTCACAGCTTATAGGACCTGGCTTGTCCGGATGGCGGCGGTGAAAAAACCTGACCAGCCGATCCGCATGAACGTCCGAGGCTGGTACCCAGGACCTCTCCTCAGGCCCATAACCACGCCAGTGTACCAAGTACTGTAAATCTTAATACTCCACAGAGAACACAGTCAACAAATCCCATAAAACATATATCTTTATTAAATAGATTAAAATAATCAACAGTACATAGAAAAGGTACAAAGGAAACAATGGGGCTAGTAGGAAAAACTTATGTCCATGCACAAAACACATAGGGTTATGGGATCACATCACTGCAACAATACATACTCTAATACTGGTGTAAACCACATAAGGTGGATACAAACTCGTCTGGAAGCACACCAATGCAGGATCGTCACCCTGAAACCAATACTGATAGTATAGTGCAAGTGCACACAAGTAAATAATAAGCACTAAATAGCAACCATTCAGTACACAAATATTATCATGGAGGTATTACCTGATGTGCGTTAGCGGTGAAGGACCCCAAGCCCACCCCGACGCGCGTTTCGGAGCACCGCAATGCTCCTTCCTCAGGGAGTGTGTGACGGACAGGTGCCAGCAGCATCTTTATATGCCGCCATACCGGAAATACCCATAACCGCAAGGCGCACCACCTACTTGTCCTGCCATCCAAGAGCGCCGCTGCCATCCGGAACCGGAAACACGCGGGCCCCACGTGATCCGGCATCACATAACAACGGACGCCGAAAATGACAGGACATAGGTGGGCACAGTGCAGTAATACATAGCGGACGCCATTATAAAAAAGGGCAAAAGGAAGGGCACAATAAATGCACATATTTAAGAACAGACAAAAACAGGAGACAGATAACCATAACAGTAAAATTGTAAATAAGATGAATGTAGTGCCGCCGCATCGATAATGCATCACTGAGTGCAAACGAAGCACACAAGGAAACATCAGGAAGCCGCAAAACACCACATACTAGGGGATAAACCTATCTAATATATATATCCATAAATGAAACAAGGACACAAAAAAATCAAACAACAATAAAACACCATAGACAAACAGACTATACAACATATCCCAAATACATCCATATATAAATATATATATTTATAGCACAGACATATGTATATAACGGATATAATATCCCCACATAGTAGAAGCCACAGTGGTACTGAAATGCCATCATTATCCCAACACAAAAATAAACAATAATACATAAAAAAGCCCAGCACAACGACAAAAACAAAAAGCAAATAGCAATACAAAGCGAAGGAACGAACAGACAATAAAAAATACAAAACACAAAAAAGTAAATAAGAGATAACAAATAAAAAATAAGAAATAAGAAACAACATTCAATAATGCTGATAGATGTGTCATGCGACGTTCCAGATACCCTTGAAATTCGAAGGTCAGCAGAATATGACGTGCACCCATCTAAAAGATATATAATAATAAAATGTGAATAGAAACAAAGTGCATGGCAACAGTAGATCCCACTATCATTCCAGGAACGAATAATCACAAGAATGGAATGAATGAGATATACTCATTAAGTCCATTCGGATGGATTGTCCCCAATGTCCAAATCCACTTACACTCTTATTGCGCTAGACGTTTAGAAAGATTACCTCCCCTGATATTGATTTGTAGCAGGTCAATGCCCCGTATTCGCAATAATTTCTCATCACATTGATGGAAATCATAGAAGTGACGCAGCAGGGTTTTTAGGGTGGATGTGTCCGTGCAGGTAGCTGCCGCGCTAATTCCCAGTACGTGCTCCTTTTATACGGACTTTAAGTTGCCGTGTGGTCAGACCAACATAGATCAGACCACACGGACAGGTAGCATAATAGATCACGTATCGGGAAACACAGGAAATACGTTGTCTGATGTTATATTCTTTCGTGCCATCTGAGTTGGAAAAGGAGGTACACCTTTCAACATTAGGACACGCGACACACCTACCACATGGAGCACATCCACCCCCCGGCCGCATCGCATCTAAGAACGTAGGCATGGCCTGGCCCACATAGTGGCTACGTGTCAATTGGTCACGGAGGTTTCTCGCTCGTCTGAACGCAATCGAGGGATTATCCGGCAGAAATTTAACAATAATTGGGTCAGCTTTCAGGATAGGCCAAGCATTCTTGATAGCTGTACGTAGTTTGTCATGTTGGGGATTAAACGACGTGATAAATCTCGCCACGTTGTTACTATTAGATTTTCTAGATACATGACCATAAAGTAAATTATTACGGTCGGAGTATTTGGCACGATGGTACGCCTTCTTAATACTCCGACCGCTATATCCCCTAGACAAAAAACGCTGTTTCAGCTCCACCGCCCTAACCTCAAAGTCAACATCGTCAAAGCAAATCCGGCGAAGGCGCAAGAATTGCCCCACCGGAATCGCCTGGACCATATGGCACGGATGGCAGGACGAGGCGTGAAGTAAGGTGTTGGTTGCTGTACGTTTTCGGAAGATATCTGTCTGGATGAAACCAGATCCATCTTTGTAGATGGTAACATCGAGGAAGTCAATCCTCTCAACATCCCACACCGGGGTTAGACGTATGTTAAGATCGTTGCTGTTCAGGGAGGATATAAACTGCGCAAGGTCGACGGCGGTGCCCTGCCAGACAAAGAAGATTTCGTCGATATAGCGTGTCCAAAATAGGACGCGCTCTATCGACCCCTGTTTGTCTGACAGGAAGAGATCCCTCTCCCACAGCCCCTGGAACAGGTTAGCGTAGGATGGCGCATGTCGCATGTGCATGTGGCAATGTCGTTGTATGGCCTAAAGTCATGTACGAGAGGGAGGCATGACACTGGCATTGTCGAGACCCTGGGTATACCGGGTGAACACCTTTTACCCCATAACCCACCATGGTCACCTCCTCCTTCCCCCGTTACACCCTCCACTCTCCCATTCACACAGAAAACACATGACAAGAAATACTTTTGGAATAACTTGGCCACAGCAGCCTTTTATTTAACACATAAAATAAATAACAATTACACACAATATAAATATTACTCTTGTACTAGGAGGAGTCCTTGAAGCTACAAAGAATCTGGCGAATACCCAAAACATAACTGTGAACATAACAGTAAACACATAATTACTCCCAGCCGTTACAACCCTGGCTCGGGAGCACCGATAAACCCAAAGGTTTAACTGTTCACGAAAACTTCACTGTGATTCGACCACCCCAGCCGAAAGTCCCTACCACAATTCGCCAGATCCAAACCTGTTAAACTCTGAAAACAGGGGACCCATATGCCAATGGATCCCCAGAACCAATTTCCACCAACTCCAAGGACTCCCCCCAGCCGCCACAACAAGGGTCGATGAACCCCTCAAAGGCCCGAGACCCCCCCAGACCGAAAAGCCATGGCCCTTTCAATACCTTCTTGTAGGCCTAGAGCCCACAGATCACTTCCCACAGAATTCAAGTGCACGCCGTCCGCCAACCAAAAACCACCTTCACCCTTTTCTAACTCAAAGTGCCTCACAGCCACACCCCCATTCCAGGACACAAATGATGACACCGCTCTGTTCACCTTCACCCTAGCCTTGTTAATTTTAAAACAAGACCGCATGTTCCGCCAACGAGTACGTGGCACAATATCCGACCAAACAACTGTTAGGCCAGGATACAGCACCCACAACCACAGCAAATCCTGTTTGATGTCCCTAACCAATTCCCGGAAAGGTCGTACCCCCAAATCATTCGCCCCGGTGTGCAACACCAAAATATCCGGTGCCCTATCCAAACTCACGCTGTTGTGCACCTCTTTCAAAACTCTGCTCCAGAGCATACCCCGGAAACCAAGCCACCGAACCACAGCCACCGTTCGCTCAAAACCCAGTTGTCTACCCTGGCTCCGCACGTCGGCACGCAAAGCTCCCCAATAAACGAACGAGTGACCGAAGATCCACACCAAAACCGGCGAAGACCCTGAAACAACAAAAAAGACAACACTTAGAAAAAACCAACCAGACAAGCAAATACCCCCAGCTCACGAGGCATTAACGTTCTGCGGTAACCCGGTGAGGCCTAACATAACTGCGATACCTATTGGACTGCCACCGCCCGATTCGGCGAATGTCCTCACCCCCAAACCGCCCAATGCGGCCTCAGTTGCCGCCCCAATCCGAAAAGAGTGAGGCGCAAAACACGAACTGTCCAACCCCAGTAATCGCACCCCCTTCCTGAAAACCACTGTAAATTGGTATCTGGACAAAAACGTACCATCGGCATGACACAATAAAGCACCCTCACTATTGGGCCTCAGACTACTAAAGCTAGCTAAACAACTCACCGGACACATGGCTGAACAAGCAACCTTCCCCAATACTACTCTCTGACCCCGACCCTCCTGATCAGTCCTTGACTTCCGCAACCAAAATTCCACCCGATCGGGAGACAACAACACATCCTTAGCTAGAACGCCCCCCCACCACATGCTTACTGGGAGCGACCAGCTCCCCCAATCTAAGCGCCCCGAAAAAGGCAAACGAAAAAGCCAACCTGAAGAGACAGCACTCAAGTTCCGATGAACATACTGAAGGCAGAATCTCACCTAATCGCTCCAACAAGGCGAAAGAAACAGGGCGCCTGGTATCCCCTTGACCCCGACGCCTACGAAAACCTTTAACCACCTGTGTAACCAAAAAGACCTTAGACAAATCTCTCTGCCCTCTTAACTTAAAACCAAAGGCTAATGCCGCCAAAGTCCGGGACACCTTAGCCGCAGACCAACCTTCCGATGCCCAAACTCTTAACCAGGTGTAGCATGGTTAAAGGGTGTCTAATCGACGGGAGGTATGTATCACAGAGAAGGCTTGTCGCTGTGATGTAACCCGGAGTGTTTTCTGTTTGCACATAAAGCAATAAGGAGTTGCTTAGTATATTTGGGTCCGGGTTACGGGTAGCTATGAGAGATGGGAGGGTCTGGCTACCCATAT
Source organism: Ranitomeya variabilis (assembly GCF_051348905.1). Lineage (NCBI taxonomy): Eukaryota > Metazoa > Chordata > Amphibia > Anura > Dendrobatidae > Ranitomeya > Ranitomeya variabilis. The sequence continues at coordinate 407,348,283 of NC_135235.1, read as the reverse complement.
ACCTCACCCCTGGGTAAGGGGCATAACCATGCCTGTGTTTTCTTCAGGACCTGTGGTGATGTCAGAACCACATGTCTAATTATGTGATGGGTTCCTGGGTGTGGTTTCAGGCTACATAATGGAGGTGTGTTTGGCACATGGAGTGAGTGTTAGGGATTCTGTCAGTGTGGACAGAGATCCCTGTGTCCAGGTGGGACACTACAGACAGGAGTCTGTGTGTGTGGAGGAGAGAGCCTCCACAGTGTGTTTAAGGCTTCAGATAGAGCCTGAGTGCTGGACATTGCACAGCCTGTGTGCCCACAGGCCTGAGAAGAGCAGAGATCTTCTATGGACTTTTATGTTATGTTGGCCTGATGTACAGACTGTTATCTTTTTTTGCTACCTTGCTGGTTTATGGAGCAAATAAACCTGTCAACTTTTAAAGGAACGTGTCTCCTGCGTGTCAGCCATTGCACATGAGCGAGTGAATCCCTTACAATTGGTGTTTTGGATGCGGGCATAGATCCAAGGAGCACGTCTTGCAGCGCTGGCTGGTCTGAGCCAGAAGATTGGACGGTCTTGGAAAAACCGTAACAACTGACCGGGGTCAGTGAGAACTGCTGTTTTGGGATACCTCTGGTGTGGCCGCCACCAACAGGTGACGGTCTGGATACCGTGTGATACTGCCTGGGGTCAGTGGAAAAAACATAACTGTGTTTGGGCTTTAAAGCCGGCTGTGTAACAGACAGGAGTCTGTGTGCTGTACTGACCAGGGTCAGTGAAAGACTGTGTTTTTTTTTTTCTATAAAGCACATGTGCAGGTGTTTGCTGTGGCTCGGCGGGGCCACGAAGACTGAAGGCGTCTAGCTGTAACTCGGCGGGGTTACGAAGGTTGCTGTGGATCGGCGGGTCCACGAAGTCTGCAGTGGTTACGTGGAGTGCAGTTGCAGCAAGAGGTTCTGCAGCAGCCGGAGCTGCAGTTGCAGCAAAGAGAGAAAAAAAAAAAGAAGACATTGCTGGTTTAATGTGTGCGGACTCTTAAATGGCCAGAGTCACATTTGTGTGCTGGGCGAACTGGGGCCTGAGAGTACTGTGGAAAGTCCACAGGGTGTACCCCAGAGTGGGGTGGTGTCCCTAAAAGTGGGGTGGAGTCCCAAAACGGAGCGGTGACCCCAAATAAGTATGGTTGGCCAAAAAGGGGCTGCGTCTCAAAAGGGGGTAGTTGCCCAAAAGGGGGTGGAGTCCCTAAAAGGGGTGATGGCCCTAAAGGAGAAAATAGTCCACAAGGGGGCGGTAACCCATAAGGGGGTGGAGTCCAAAAAGGGGGCGGCAACCCAGTTAGGGGTGGTGGCCCAAAAAGGGGCGGCGGTGAGTGCGCTGATGGACTGTTGCCGGGTTCAATGTAAGAACAGCGCATGTTCAGAATGTTGTACTGACTTTTCATCTGGCAAGATGTCACAGAGTTGTTCTGTAGAAGTCAATGGAGTGTGCGTGACTGGACTTCTGGACTCAGGGAGCCTGGTGACGCTGGTGAGCACCACACTCCCTGTCTATCTGATTCTCGGAAGGAAGATGGAAGCCCACTGCGTTCATGGGGTCGCTAGGGATTATCCGATGTCCAGGGTAATCATTGAGACGCCCACTGTTATTGCCAGCCATGATGTACCTGTAGTCTCAGACTTGCCATTCCCTGTTGTAATTGGCCAGGACTTTGAAAGGTTTTGGGACTTGTGGGAGGAAAGGGGAGTGTCTGATGGCTCAGAACAGAGTCTGAGTGACCCTAAGGGAGCCTCACCACAACAGGAGGCTGTAGTGATTCCGAGTGGTGTGATGTGTAAAGAGAAAGTAGCGCCACCTAATGTCAATAGTCCAGAGTTATGGGTGACTGGAAGAAAGTGTGGGTCGGACACCTGTTTAAGTGGGGACTTGTTGTTCCAGGATGACAGAGTGAGAGGGGGTGACTCCTGTTCAGACTGTGACTCAAGCGCAAAGGGAAAAGAGTACAGTAAGGAGGAGCAGAGTAAAAGTCACAAATCTTCATCTCGTCGCGGGGGACGCAAAAAGGCGGGACAGGTTACGCCCTCTGAGAAGAGAGATGATGAGGAAGAGACAGGGTCAGTTACAGATCAGGTTACTGTATTTGATAAGGAGGTCACTTTACCTCTGACAAATCCCAACACAGAGGTAGGGCTGGAATTAGAACAGACCTGTAGTAGACCCACATCTGCAATCCCTGGAAAGAGTGAAGTGGCTCAGTATAATGAAGTACCTCCTGATGCTGAAGAGATGGAGAGCTCTGAAGATACCAAGAGTCCAGAGGTACTGAAGAGTAAACAGACAGAGAGCCCAGGAGAGACCATAGAGGTGGATGCAGAAACAGGTGGCACTCTGAAGAAGCAGAGTCTGAGTGGGCAAGAGAGCCCGTCTGAAAATCTAATTAGAGAATTGGTGGTGCAACATGTGCTGGCCAAAAGAGAGCAGGACCATAACATAGAGCTGCTTAAAGAAACAGTCGAACGAGAAAGGGTCCTGAGGCAAGCCATTGAGCACAAAGTGGGTGACCTAGAGAAGGAGGTCGTTGAACTCAGAGGACACCTATCAGCGTGTCAGGCCATGAATAGGGCCATATTGAAAGATATGGATGTGCTCAGAATGGCTCAAGAAAAGCATCAGCAGGAGCTTCTCCAGAGAGAGGAGGAACGTTGCTGCCTGGCAGAGGAGTTGCCAATGCCCATCTTGGCGAAGGCTCAAGCGGAAGAAAAGACTGAGGAAGAGTTCATGCTAAAAGTGGAACAAGAGTGTCACCCGGTCGTGACAGACGTCTTGGTGGAAAGGTCAGAGGCAAAAAGGGAGCCATCTGTCTTTGAAGAGAGTGAGACCCTGCTCTTCAAGACCGTGATTGATGTACCTGAAGAGGTGCAAGAAGCCTGTAGGTGTGCATGAGGCATTTAGAAAGGCAGTAGAGGCGTGTAGTGTGCACTGGGCGCCTGAGACTCATCAACTGGTCATACTTTCGTCTAGAGAAGTCACAGTGAAGCGGGTGGCTGTCCTGAGAGAGATGCATCTACAATGCCTCCACACAAAACAAATGATCACGTTGAAGAATGAGAAAGCCGCTCGACGTCTGGAGCTAGCGAGAGAAGCTCAAAATCGGCTTGGCTTGGAGGAAGACATCATTCTGGTACCCAGAAATTTGGTGGGAAAAGTCATCGGGAGGCTTGGCCGAGTGATGCAGGAGATGGTGAATAGGTCCGGTGTGAAGAGACTGAGAGTTCTGGGTGATGACGAGGCCCAGGTCGTGGGTGAAGAGAAGATGATTCCGTTCCTTGTTGTCGGATCCATGGAGAGTCTTGAAAATATCCGGATGCTCCTGGGGTATCGCATGAGTTACCTATTAGAAGTTGAGCAGCTAAGATGTGAGAGGGAACAGGTCAATATAGAGCTGTGGGAATTGGCAAACAGATTGCCACCACCTTCAACTTGCAATATAGAGAGACGGAGAGGTTCTCTAAAGATTCGAAATCCCCAAGCTAACAGAGGATATAGAGATACAGGGAAAAACTGCTCTTCAGGCAATAAAGACCATGGGAGAAGGTGGCCTGATGAAACAGCTAGAAGCAGTGGTGCCTCAGTTAGCTCAGGGTTAAGTGACCTCAGCAGGAGATCCTGTAGCAGACGGTTTGACTGTCAGGGACGACTGAGAGAGGTCTCTAGTCGGTTAAGGACAAGTGCCAAGCCCCACGGCTTTAGGCAGAGGGGGGAGGTATGTAGCATGGTTAAAGGGTGTATAATCGACGGGAGGTATGTATCACAGAGAAGGCTTGTCGCTGTGATGTAACCCGGAGTGTTTTCTGTTTGCACATAAAGCAATAAGGAGTTGCTTAGTATATTTGGGTCCGGGTTACGGGTAGCTATGAGAGATGGGAGGGTCTGGCTACCCATATACCTCACCCCTGGGTAAGGGGCATAACCATGCCTGTCTGTGTTTTCTTCAGGACCTGTGGTGATGTCAGAACCACATGTCTAATCATGTGATGGGTTCCTGGGTGTGGTTTCAGGCTACATAATGGAGGTGTGTTTGGCACATGGAGTGAGTGTTAGGGATTCTGTCAGTGTGGACAGAGATCCCTGTGTCCAGGTGGGACACTACAGACAGGAGTCTGTGTGTGTGGAGGAGAGAGCCTCCACAGTGGCTTCAGATAGAGCCTGAGTGCTGGACATTGCACAGCCTGTGTGCCCACAGTCCTGAGAAGAGCAGAGATCTTCTATGGACTTTTATGTTATGTTGGCCTGATGTACAGACTGTTATCTTTTTTTGCTACCTTGCTGGTTTATGGAGCAAATAAACCTGTCAACTTTTAAAGGAACGTGTCTCCTGCGTGTCAGCCATTGCACATGAGCGAGTGAATCCCTTACACAGGATAACAACGCTCCCACCTGATCCTGCGCGCTCGCCCCATAACACCCTGCCGCCAAGAAACCCTCCCAAGACAACCACACCGCCTGATAGGCATCCCACGTCCTAGGAGCTAACGACGACCTAATCAAACCTTCAGCGTCTCGAACACCACCTGCCAGAGCTCCACAGGGCATCTCAAGCCGACAACTTCTGCCTCCGGGGCCAACAACCGGAAACGGTCGAACTGTGAACGAGAAAGAGAATCAGCAATGGAATTACAAGAACCCGGCACATGGGATGCTGTCACATGCGCATTCAACCTTAAGCATGTCAATACCAACTGCCTCAGAACACGCACCACCGGGGGCGATGACGCCGCAAGCCCGTTGATAGCGCAGACGACACCCATGTTATCACAATTAAAGCGCACACGCTTATCACGGAAATTCTTTTCCCATAAATGGACCGCCACCAGGATGGGAAAAATCTCCAACAACGCAATATTCCTGACCAAACCCGCAGCAACCCAGGCCTCAGGCCATTGTTCCGCGCACCATTGCCCCCTAAAATACGCTCCAAAATCGATCCCACCTGCGGCGTCCGTAAACAACTCCAGCGTGTCACTATCCATCACCTCATCCATGATCAATGAGCGTCCATTATAATCCGCCAAAAACGTATTCCAGATCACCAAATCCTCCCTCACCTCAGCAGACAATCTGATGAAATGATGAGGGGCCCGTACTCCAGCCGTAGCACTAGCCAATCTTCTGGAAAAAACTCTCCCCATGGGCAAGACGCGACATGCAAAATGAAGCTTCCCCAACAAAGACTGCACCTCGCGCAAAGACAACTTTTTTAAACGACAAGCCCTGGCCACTTCGGCCCGAAGACCTGTTACCTTCTCCATCGGCAAGCGAAACTCCCACCGCACCGTGTCAATCACAATGCCCAAAAAACAGAGACACGTGTCCGGGCCCTCTGTTTTTTCGGGAGCTAACGGAACACCGAAAAGATTAGCCACCCACTGAACCGCGTTCAACAACCTGCGACAACGATCGGACCCTGCAGGGCCGACGCACAAAAAATCGTCCAGGTAGTGAATAATGGAATCACAACCGGACACATCGCGGACCACCCACTCCAAAAATGAACTAAAGGATTCAAACAAAGCGCAGGACAAAGAACAACCCATCGGTAAACACCTGTCCACGAAAAATCCCCCATTCCAAAAATAACCTAACAACCTAATACTGGATGGGTGAACCGGCAACAAACGAAACGCTGATTCAATGTCCGTCTTGGCCAGCAGCGCCCCTTTTCCAGACCTGCGCACCCAAGCCACTGCCTCATCAAAAGATACATATACCACAGAGCAAAGCTCCAGTGCTATACCATCGTTAACGGACAAACCACGTGGATAGGACAAATGATGAATCAGACCAAATTTCCCGGGCTCTTTCTTAGGCATGACACCCAGCGGCGACACCACTAAATCTGACAACGGTGGTACCCTAAACGGGCCCGCCATACGACCCAACGACACTTCCTTGCCTAATTTCTCAGTGACCACCGCACTGTGCATCAGAGCAGAACGTAAGTTTTTAACTCCTTGTGGCTCTACAAAACTGGGCGCCGGTATCACAAAACCATTCTTAAAACCTGAAAATATTAACTCGGCCTTCACCTTATCAGGGTATCTACTTAGATAAGGGGCCATCTTTTCCAAACTCACCGGAGTCACTCCCTTGGGTATTACCAGCCCCGGACTTGGGCTTGCCTTTTTTAAAACATTTGGCGGCCCCATGAGAGGAGCCACTGCAATGGGAGCAGAGATGTTTAAATTTGCAGTTGGCCCCAAACTTGCAATGCCCTTCATTAAACTGCCAACATAATCCCGGTTTTCGCTCTCCAGAATTACCCGACTGGGCCCCGTAACCTGACCCACCGGCCTGATTAGCCTGACCTGAGGATCCGGATCCCCCATGAAAGGAATGCCCGAATTTATACTGCGCCATGACCCTCAGCCACAAGCCGATATCCTTCTAATCCCACCTTATTGCAGGCCGAATAGCTCTCCGCTGCCAAAATTGCTCATCATACCTGAGCCACGCCTGCCCCCCATAAACCCGATAAGCCTCGCCAATGGAATCCATGTAGCAGAACAACCCAGCGCTGTTTTCCAGAGCCTTCTCGGCAATTACGCTGGCTAAAATCGCAAACGCCTGCAGCCAATTGGAAAACGTTTGCGGTATAAGCCGCCACCTCTGCTTTTCCTCATCCTCTTTTTTACTTTCCTCTTTTCTGCCCTTATCCAAATGAAATTTCTCTAGCGGAAGCAATGAAAATATCTCAACGTATTCATCCTTTCCAATTTTTTCTTTCACCTCCTTTTTAAGATGAGCCCCCAAAGGACCCTCAAAACATACATAAACCTCCCCGTGAGCCCTATCATCCAAATGCACCCTGCACTCCTTCTTCTCAGTCTGTACCGACACGGACACCGGCACTTGCGTTGCCGCCACACCAACCAGGGGCCCACAAGGGGGTACCCAAGCAGCCAGCTGCCGCTGCTCCAACAAACCCCTACCCAACCTAGCCAACAACGCCTGAACGTTATCCAAAACTTCCCGCACACCTGCGCCTTCTGCAAAACCCGACCCAATAACAACATCCGCACCGACTACACTACCCCGCGTACCACCAGTAAAAGGTACGGAAACGTTTTGCAGACATGGACTAGACACAGACAAATACTCACCGGGCAGCGAGGAGGCTGTGACCCCTCCAGCCGGAATGCCGGTCTCCTGACGTCCCTGCAGCCCGAACTCCGGCCTCGGCGAAACCTGCCGCGATCGTTGCCTCTCGAACGTATAGCCCGGTGCCACCGCTGAGGAAGGGGTTGTCCCTCCGCTTCGGACTGGAGTGCTAACCAGTCCCGACCTTCCAGCCGAGTCCCCTTGTGCTGCAAACGCCACCCCAGGAGCCGCAGATGCGCCCCCGCTGTGATCAAGCTGCGCAGGATACCCCCCTGCCGGCGGTGACTGGACCGGCACATCGCTGGGCTGTATTGTGCCGTCCGCCCACCCGGTGACTCCAACGCTGCTCAGATTTGAAGGGGCAGGCCGTGCGACAGGAGCATCGCCGCTGCGGCCTCCCGTACTGCAGTGCCTCTCTCGTAGCCCGGCGCGCGCTGGCTCCGCCCCCCTTCTGCCACGAGGCAGAGGCCCAGCAGCCGCCGATGGGGCCCGCCCGGCGGTAGGATTCCTCCCAGGCCGGGGCCTGCTGGCACTGTTACTCACCGGCGCCCGGCCTGGAGGGTCCCTGGAGGGGCTCCTGCGCCTGCGAGGGGCCCTGGGAGCCATATCTGGGGACAGTCTTTCCGGGGGCCTGCATCGCCGGGCACGCCGCTCCAAAGGGGGAACCGCTGCAGCCACTGAGCTCCCGCCGAGAATTCCAGCTACTTGCGCCTCCAGCCAGCCATCAGGGTGCGAAGCAGCCGCCGCCCTGAGGCTCTCCAAGGCCCGATCTAACGCCGACATAGTAAGTGGTGTGCTCAGGGGCTTCGGAGAGCGGGAACTAACAGGCCCCACCCTCTACTAACCCTATAATACCCCCCATCCCTAACCCCTCCTCCCAATTACCCTAAATACCCACCTCCAACCCATTGTCATGCTGGCCTCCGCCCAGGCCTTGCTCCGGCCATTACTTTTCGTCAATTAAATGACAGTGTATGTTATAAAAAGCTTACATACAACCCTCTCTTGGCCTTTAGTGCAAAATTAGAAACCATCATTAAAAAAGCATTAGACAACGACATTGTCACCAGGGATCTGGCTTCGGCGCTAATTGTCAGGGAACCTACGATCCCTACATTGTACCTCTTACCCAAGATTCATAAAGATGCTAAGTCGCCACCCGGCCGTCCAATCGTGTCTGGGAGGGGGAATTTTTTGGAGCAGGTCAACAAGTGGATCGATTATTATCTCCAACCTCTTGTACAAAATCTTCCCTCCTTTCTTAAAGGGCACCTGTCACCCCGTTTTTTCCGTATGAGATAAAAATACTGTTAAATAGGGCCTGAGCTGTGCATTACAACAGTGTATTTTGTGGACCCCGATTCCCCACCTATGCTGCCAGGGGAGTTAAAACAGCGCGATGTGCGCAGATGGAGATCGCGGCGGCCATTTTCCTGAAGCAGAATTCGCATCTCGGCTTCAGGAAAATGGCCGCCGCGATCTCCATCTGCGCACGCGCGGCATCCCGCGGCCATTTTCCTGAAGCCGCGGCCAGCAGAGCGCCGCTTCTGCGCACGCGCGGCAAAAGAAGATGGCCGCCCCCACCGATCACCAATGAAATAGCACACATCGCGCTCTTTTCACTCCCCTGTGCAGTGGATTCGGGACCTTGGACATTCGCACACCACTACACCACCAACGGAAAACTAAGCAAGATCTGGGGGAAGACACCACGCCCTTTTGACCAGACCAGCCTGATTGACAGGCGAAAACGGCTACTTTGGTAACGTATTTTGGCAGCATAGGTGGGGAATCGGGGTCCACAAAATACACTGTTGTAATGCACAGCTCAGGCCCTATTTAACAGTATTTTTATCTCATACGGAAAAAACGGGGTGACAGGTGCCCTTTAAGGACACTGGGGATTTACTGCGCAGGGTGGACGGCTTGTGTTTAGAGGGTGATACTCTCCTGGCTTCAGTTGATGTTGAGTCCCTTTATACTAATATCCGGCACAGTGATGGATTACGTGCAGTTCGATTTTTCCTCGGCACATCCACACTTTCTACACCTATTAGGGACCTCATCCTGGAGCTTCTTGAGTTCACCCTCACACACAACTTTTTTGTGTTCAAGGGATCCTTCTACCTACAGCTCCAGGGCACAGTGATGGGTGCGGCCTTTGCGCCATCCTACGCTAACCTGTTCCTGGGGCTGTGGGAGAGGGATCTCTTCCTGTCAGACAAACGGGTCGATAGAGCGCATCCTATTTTGGACGCGCTATATCGACAATATCTTCTTTGTCTGGCAGGGCACCGCCGTCGACCTTGCGCAGTTTATATCCTCCCTGAACAGCAACGATCTTAACATACGTTTAACCCCGGTGTGGGATGTTGAGAGGATTGACTTCCTCGATGTTACCATCTACAAAGATGGATCTGGTTTCATCCAGACAGATATCTTCCGAAAACGTACAGCAACCAACACCTTACTTCACGCCTCGTCCTGCCATCCGCGCCATATGGTCCAGGCGATTCCGGTGGGGCAATTCTTGCGCCTTCGCCGGATTTGCTCTGACGATGTTGACTTTGAGGTTAGGGCGGTGGAGCTGAAACAGCGTTTTTTGTCTAGGGGATATAGCGGTCGGAGTATTAAGAAGGCGTACCATCGTGCCAAATTTACTTTATGGTCATGTATCTAGAAAATCTAATAGTAACAACGTGGCGAGATTTATCACGTCGTTTAATCCCCAACATGACAAACTACGTACAGCTATCAAGAATGCTTGGCCTATCCTGAAAGCTGACCCAATTATTGTTAAATTTCTGCCGGATAATCCCTCGATTGCGTTCAGACGAGCGAGAAACCTCCGTGACCAATTGACACGTAGCCACTATGTGGGCCAGGCCATGCCTACGTTCTTAGATGCGATGCGGCCGGGGGGTGGATGTGCTCCGTGTGGTAGGTGTGTCGCGTGTCCGAATGTTGAAAGGTGTACCTCCTTTTCCAACTCAGATGGCACGAAAGAATATAACATCAGACAACGTATTTCCTGTGTTTCCCGATACGTGATCTATTATGCTACCTGTCCGTGTGGTCTGATCTATGTTGGTCTGACCACACGGCAACTTAAAGTCCGTATTCGGGAGCACGTACTGGGAATTAGCGCGGCAGCTACCTGCACGGACACATCCACCCTAAAAACCCTGCCGCGTCACTTCTATGATTTCCATCAATGTGATGAGAAATTATTGCGAATACGGGGCATTGACCTGCTACAAATCAATATCAGGGGAGGTAATCTTTCTAAACGTCTAGCGCAATAAGAGTGTAAGTGGATTTGGACATTGGGGACAATCCATCCGAATGGACTTAATGAGTATATCTCATTCATTCCATTCTTGTGATTATTCGTTCCTGGAATGATAGTGGGATCTACTGTTGCCATGCACTTTGTTTCTATTCACATTTTATTATTATATATCTTTTAGATGGGTGCACGTCATATTCTGCTGACCTTCGAATTTCAAGGGTATCTGGAACGTCGCATGACACATCTATCAGCATTATTGAATGTTGTTTCTTATTTCTTATTTTTTATTTGTTATCTCTTATTTACTTTTTTGTATTTTGTATTTTTTATTGTCTGTTCGTTCCTTCGCTTTGTATTGCTATTTGCTTTTTGTTTTTGTCGTTGTGTTGGGCTTTTTTATGTATTATTGTTTATTTTTGTGTTGGGATAATGATGGCATTTCAGTACCACTGTGGCTTCTACTATGTGGGGATATTATATCCGTTATATACATATGTCTGTGCTATAAATATATATATTTATATATGGATGTATTTGGGATATGTTGTATAGTCTGTTTGTCTATGATGTGGTATTGTTGTTTGATTTTTTTGTGTCCTTGTTTCATTTATGGATTTATGTATTAGATAGGTTTATCCCCTAGTATGTGGTGTTTTGCGGCTTCCTGATGTTTCCTTGTGTGCTTCGTTTGCACTCAGTGATGCATTATCGATGCGGCGGCACTACATTCATCTTATTTACAATGTTACTGTTATGGTTATCCGTCTCCTGTTTTTGTCTGTTCTTAAATATGTGTATTTATTGTGCCCTTCCTTTTGCACTTTTTTTATAATGGCGTCCGCTATGTATTACTGCACTGTGCCCACCTATGTCCTGTCATTTTCGGCATCCGTTGTTATGTGATGCCGGATCACGTGGGGCCCGCGTGTTTCCGGTTCCGGATGGCAGCGGCGCTCTTGGATGGCAGGACAAGTAGGTGGTGCGCCTTGCGGTTATGGGTATTTCCGGTATGGCGGCATATAAAGATGCTGCTGGCACCTGTCCGTCACACACCCCCTGAGGAAGGAGCATTGCGGTGCTCCGAAATGCGCGTCGGGGTGGGCTTGGGGTCCTTCACCGCTAACGCACATCAGGTAATACCTCCATGATAATATTTGTGTACTGAATGGTTGCTATTTAGTGCTTATTATTTACTTGTGTGCACTTGCACTATACTATCAGTATTGGTTTCAGGGTGACGATCCTGCATTGGTGTGCTTCCAGACGAGTTTGTATCCACCTTATGTGGTTTACACCAGTATTAGAGTATGTATTGTTGCGGTGATGTGATTCCATAACCCTATGTGTTTTGTGCATGGACATAAGTTTTTCCTACTAGCCCCATTGTTTCCTTTGTACCTTTTCTATGTACTGTTGATTATTTTAATCTATTTAATAAAGATATATGTTTTATGGGATTTGTTGACTGTGTTCTCTGTGGAGTATTAGGATCTCTGGTTTTTCAGTTGTCCCTTTATTTAGTCCTAGCATACACACATGGAGCACCAATGTAGGTGTTTACTTGGGTATAGATAATATGTGTGTCCCATGTGTGTAAAATGTATGCCGCAACACCATTATTACTACAAGTACTGTAAAGTGCAGCGCACTACACGAGAGTCAACCACCTTGGAGACTTCAAATTCCAAATTACCATCCACCAAGACTGGAGGTGGCATAGGCGCCGCGTCCACGGAACCCACCACCTTCTTTAAGAGAGACCTGTGGAACACGTGTATCTTATACACCGTAGGAAGCGCCAACCGGTATGCTACCGGGTTAATGACGACGGTGACCCTAAATGGACCAATAAACCGTGGACCCAATTTAAGGGATGGTATCTTGAGTCTTATGTTTTTTGTGGATAACCACACCCAGTCATCCACACTCAGGTCCGGACCTGGCACACGCCTACTGTCAGCCACACGTTTGTACCTAGCACCCACACTCAACAAGCGCTGTTTAACTCTCCTCCAGACTGATGACAATTGTGCTCCTAACTGGTCTTCCTCCGGAACGCCGGAAGAGCCCCTCTGACTCAAAGTACAAAATTGAGGATGTAGCCCGTAAACACAAAAAAACGGAGACTCCCCAGAAGACTCCTGGCGGTGATTATTGATGGCAAACTCAGCCAAAGGAAGGAACGTCGACCACTCCTCCTGGTTAACTGAAACAAAGCAGCGTAAGTACTGTTCCAAATTTTGATTCATACGCTCGGTCTGACCATTTGACTGAGGATGAAACGCCGAAGAATGAGACAACTTGATCCCCAGCCGTGAACAAAATGCTTTCCAAAATTTGGCCACAAACTGAGACCCCTATCAGAAACGATGTCAGACGGAACCCCATGAAGTCTGACCACTTCCTGCACAAATACCTGAGCCAGAGTCTTAGCGTTAGGCAACGAAGGCAAAGACACAAAGTGCGACATTTTTGAGAACCGATCAACAATCACCAAGATGACCGTGTTCCCAGCTGAGGAGGGCAAGTCAGTGATAAAATCCATGGAGATTTCATTCCATGGCTTACTAGGTACCTCGAGAGGAAGTAGTGTGCCAACAGGACGGGAGCGGGGCTTCTTAGTCCTAGCGCACGTGGTGCAAGCTGACACGTATGAGACCACGTCCTGTTGGATCTTGGGCCACCAAAACCGACGTGACACCAACTCCAAGGTACCCCTAACCCCTGGATGGCCAGCCAGGACAGCATCAGGATGCTCCGCCAAAACCTTTAAGAGGAGATGAAGCGGTACAAACGTTTTGTTGACGGGAAGCTCAGATGGTACCTCCTCCTAGGCCTCGGCAATCTCAGCCTCAACCTCGGTAGTGAGAGCTGAAACCACAACACCCTTTTGGAGGATGGGTACCGGATCTTCCCGAGGCTCTCCCTCCGGGAAACACCTGGACAAAGCATCCGCCTTAGTGTTTTTAGAACCAGGTCTGTAAGTGACCACAAAGTTGAACCGCGTGAAAAACAATGCCCAGCGAGCCTGCCTGGGAGACAGACGCTTGGCAGACTCCAAATAAAGCAAATTCTTATGGTCGGTAATAACAGTAACCTGATGAACCGACCCCTCCATGAAGTGTTGCCATTCCTCAAAGGCCAATTTGATTGCCAACAACTCTCTGTTGCCGATATCGTACTTAAGTTCGACGGGCGACAGTTTCTTGGAAAAATAGGCGCACAGACGCAAACCGCTCAAGGAGGAGCCTTGTGACAACACCACCCCCACACCAACCTCAGACGCATCAACTTCTACAACAAAAGGTTTCGATACATCTGGTTGCACCAGAATGGGAGCCGAAATAAACCTGTTTTTAAGAGATTCAAATGCGCACACAGCAGCCTAAGGCCAAACGGAGAAATTGGTACCCTTTTTAGTCATGTCAGTTAGCGGTTTAGCAATGACAGAAAAATCCTTGATAAACTTCCTATAGTAGTTAGAAAACCCAAGGAACCGCTGAAGTGCTTTCAGGTTATCAGGCCGTTCCCAATGCAACACCGCTTGCACCCTGGCGGCGTCCATTTTAAAACCAGAAGCAGACACAATATAGCCCAAGAAAGGCAACTCCTGTACCGAAAATACACATTTCTCCAATTTTGCATACAGCTTATTCTTTTTCTGAGGAGCTGTAACACCTGCCTGACATGATCTAAATGAGTATCACGGTCACAAAATTATATGAGGATGTCATCTAGGTACACAATAACGAATTTCCCCAAAACATGCGAGAACACATCATTTATGAAATGTTGAAACACTACAGGTGCGTTTGTCAACCCAAATGGCATCACCAAATTTTCAAAATGACCCTCAGGGGTATTAAAAGAAGTCTTCCACTCATCACCTTGACGGACTCTTATGAGGTTGTACGCCCCCCTGAGGTCAAGCTTGGTAAACCACTTAGCACCTGCCACCTGGTTGAACAAATCCGGTATCAATGGCATGGGGTATGGATCACGAACAGTAATCTGGTTCAACTCCCTGAAATCCAGACATGGCCGTAGTCCACCATCTTTCTTCTTAACGAAGAAGAACCCTGCTGCCACTGGTGAGGACGAAGGCCTGATGTGCCCTTTGCTCAAACTTTCAGCAATGTAATCCTTTAGCGCTTGTCTCTCCGGACCGGAGATGTTAAACATCCTTGCTTTAGGCAACTTGGCCCCTGGTTTAAACCTGATAGAACAGTCATAGGAGCGATGTGGTGGCAACTCTGAACAACCCTTCTCAGAGAACACATCCACAAAATCCAAAAGTGACTCAGGAACACTTGGAGTCACATCAGAAACACATGTGGCCAGGCAATTCTCCTGACAGAAATCACTCCACTGAATTATGTCCTGAGTTTTCCAGTCAATAACCGGGTTGTGTGTAGACAACCATGGGAAACCCAGAACCAATTGTGCCGGAAGACTCTTGAGCACCTTACATGTAACCTGCTCGAAATGAAGAACCCCAATGTGGAGTTTAACCTCAGCCACAAACTCAGTAATCTCCCCCTGTGGGAGAGGAGCAGAATTGATGGTGACCACGCGGATAGGATGAGGCAGTTTTTCGATCCTAAAACCAGCAGTGCGCGCAAACTCCTCATCAATGAGATTTGTGGCAGAACCACTATCCACAAAAACAGTGATTGGTAGCTCTCTGCCAGCGACAACAACTTTGGCAGGGAGCATGCACTGAGAAACCATCATGGAGGATATACATAAGCTCAGATTGGACTCCTCCACACCCTCTGAGCTTAAATGTTTTTCCGCCGTTGCGTCTTTCTTTGACAGCAGAGGACAGATATTAATAAAATGACCAGTTTTACCGCAGAAAAAACAGGCTCCCTGCTTCCTGAGTACAGGGGCTCGATTCTTAACATGTGATACCCCTGCGATTTGCATAGGTTCCGTGGGCTCACCTGTAGCAACCTCACATGAACCTAAACCTTCACCCACAGGTGGCGTCTTATGATCCCCCTGACGCAAACGGCGATCAATGCGAACAACAAGAAGACTCATAGCAGAATCTAGTGAAGCAGGAGTCTCGTACATCAGGAGGGCTTTTTTTACCCTATTAGAAACTCCAGAAATAAAGTGACTCCGCAGGGCAGAATCATTCCACTGTGTGTCGACCGCCCAGCGGCGAAATTCAGAACAGTAATCCTCTGCAACACGCTCCCCCAGGCGAATAGTGCGTATCTTAGATTCTGCTAGAGCCATTCTGTCAGGCTCATCGTATATGTTTCCAAGAGAGGAAAAAAAACTCTCCAGAGTCAAATGCAGCAGAATCAGATGGCAAAGAAAACGCCCATGCTTGGGGATCCCGGCTTAATAATGACAACACCAGGCCCACACGCTGAGCCTCATTACCAGAGGAGATCGGGCGCATACGGAAATACAGTTTGCAAGCTTCACGAAAAGAAAAAAATTTACTGCGTTCCCCAGCAAATTTTTCAGGCAAAGGAAACTTAGGCTCAGCAACTTTACCTGTAACTCCGGCTTGCACATTAGACACTGCTAGTCCCTGTTGCTGCACTGCCCCTCTTAACTCAGTGACCTGTAGGGACAGCGCCTCCAACTGGCGGGTTAAGGAAATCATGGGATCCATGGAAATAATGTTGTCCGATTATAATGTCATGGGAGACCTAGGCAGGAAAGAGCCAATAACCCGGGCCCCTGCGATTTCCCTGAGACTAGGGAAACCCTGACTGACCCTCTCTCAGAGTTTACACTGATGGTGTGCATGTCTGAGCCTCCACCCTCGCCCTGTCTCCTGTTTCAACCTTAGGCTGAAACCACAACCCACCACCCAGTGAAGAGTCCACACTCCAATACCCACAGTAAGCACAGACAAGGATAACAGAAAAATAAGCACCACGCTGCAGTCACTCAGGAATACACTATAAATGCAAAGGGCAAAACAAATACAAATATAGGAAGGAGCAAATAAGACAAAGGGAAATACACCACCAGCAACGATACTCCAACTAATAGCTCACCACTCCAGACCGAGATAACATGCACAAGACAGAAGCTATAATCGGTGACGCCCAATGTTCAGGAGAACTATTTAAAGGCAGTGGGCATGGCCCAGCTTCCAATCCGAGCACCAGGTAATTTAACCCTGGACCAGCTAGATAAAATCTAGCCGACGCCAATGAGCGCATAGTGGTCAAAAGCGGAATTACCGCTGTCTGTCGAACGACCTGGTCTGAACAGCGTCCGACATGACAGGAAGTCGAAAAAACCCTGATTTTATTAGGTGAAGGATCCACTGACTTGAAGTTATATGTTCCAATTTATGGTAAAAAAAAAAAAAAAAATAGCCTTCCACCTACTGGGATTTCATTACTGACGGTATCTACTGCGTTTAGCTGTTTCGGAGCCACTAAATAAGGCACCTTTCTGCTTTCTTTCCTTCGTATCCCAGCGGTCTCTTTGTGATTCATACGGCCTCCTTCTGTTAAATGGCCGTCTTCTAAATGCTCTCCTATAGGAAGGAAGAAATTGTTTAGGAAAATCCTTCCTTCTCTCTCCTGCTTTGGTGAGTAGGTCATCAAGAACCTTTCCAAATAGGAACTCACCCTGGCACGGGATTGTACATAGTCTAGATTTGGACTGTGCATCCCCTTTCCATCCCTTCAGCCAGAGGGCTCGACGAGCTGTGTTCACTAGGCCAGCTGATCTAGCCGCCAGACGCTGAGAATTCTGCTGATGCATCAGCTAAGAATGCTGCAGCACTTCTAATCAACAGAACTGCTTGTAGGATCTTTTCTCTCACCACTTTGCCTTTGACCTGCTGCTCCAGCTGATCAATCCATACTAAAAATGATCTTGCTGTGCATGTACAGTACAGACCAAAAGTTTGGACACACCTTCTCAGTTAAATATTTTTCTGTATTTTCATCACTATAAAAATTGTACATTCACACTGATGGCATCAAAACTATGAATTAACACATGTGGAATTATACACTTAAAAAAAAGTGTGAAACAACTGAAAATATGTCTTATATTCTAGGTTCTTCAAAGTAGCCACCTTTTGCATTGATGACTGCTTTGCACACTCTTGGCATTCTCTTGATGAGCTTCAAGAGGTAGTCACCGGAAATGGTCTTCCAACAATCTTGAAGGAGTTCCCAGAGATGCTTAGCACTTGTTGGCCCTTTTGCCTTCACTCTGCGGTCCAGCTCACCCCAAACCATCTCGATTGCGTTCAGGTCTGGTGACTGTGGAGGCCAGGTCATCTGGCGTAGCACCCATTACTCTCCTTCTTGGTCAAATAGCCCTTACACAGCCTGGAGGTGTGTTTGGGGTCATTGTCCTGTTGAAAAATAAATGATGGTCCAACTAAACGCAAACCGGATGGAATCAGGGTGGATTGATTTAAATCACGCCGATTTAAATCATGATTTAAATCACGATTTAAATCAAAAGATTTTTTTCTATTTAAATCGGATCGATTTAAATCATAATTTTAATCATGATTTAAATCACTGATTTAAATCAAAAGGTTTTTTTTAATATAAATCACGATTAAAATGAGAAGTGAGAGCAGTGCGCATGTGCGCCCATAGTTACACGGACGAAACTAGGGGCAACGATCTAACGCCAGGGTGAGGGGGGGACCCCAAAGTAAGTAAAAATCTTTTTTGTTTTACTATATGGCAATAGGTAGGTGTTTAAAAGCAGCATGTCTTAATTGTATAAACTATTAATAGCCTCCACATTTTGTTCATACTGCCCCTTTAATTCCACACTTCTAGCTTGGTTTCACTTTTGGCTTAGTTTCTTTTTCCATTCAGTTGACATGCCCAAACTTGTTGGATAGTCAGCAGTACTTGGCTGTAGTAACAATCAAACTTCATAAGTGATCTGTGTGAGCCATGGCAGGTCGTAAGAGAGACCCTATTTGGGTTCATTTTGTTGAGATGCCAGCAGCAGATCTTGGAAAGAAAGGTGCAAGAGCAAAGTGCAAATACTGTCAAAAGGATATCCAAGGACTTGTTTGCCGTTTGAAATCACATTATGAAAACTGCAACCAGAAGGGAAATGAAGATGTTGATAGTGAAGTGTTTCTTTGGTCATCTTCATCACCGCACTTCTCATGATGTTGCCTCATTCACGCCACCAGGCCTTGCATCTCTTTGTTGCATCGTTTGCATTTTGCACGCATGCCTGCCTTACCGATAGGCGAAGGAGCTTCATTAAAATATTCCCAAACTGGGTCTCTTTTACGGCCTGCTGCCATTATAAGGAAAGAATGTAATAAACCTCAGATCGTACACACAAACAGATCCAGACTTGTCTGTCTGTGGCTATGCTGCAGTATTGTGCTCAAAGTTTCACTTTCATTTTTTTGTCTGCTTGCCCTTCCTCCTCAAAACACTTAGATTCACATTCTTCTTGTGTTGTGCAGATCTATTCCACTCCAAACAATCAGAAACATATTGTCTAACTTCTTGGACTTGGCACTGAAGGGGTTGATTCTGTATTCATAGGTTTGTAGAACAATAGGATTAAGGTCTTTTTCTCAACTCTGTTCATGTTGTAACATTTTTGCCATGAAGAAGAGGCTGGGACCTCTGCGGAGTCAAATTCAGTTTTGAGAACTGCGTAAGTAAAGCGAGCGTCTGTGATAATATAGGAGAGAAACTGCCCACTAATCCTACAGAAACCTCTGGAAGAGCATGGCATTGTGAATGTTACACATATACAGCCTTTATTCTACTGAGTTAAACAACTCAGCTTTATCTCATGATGGAAGAACCTTTGGATGGTAAAATATTTTCCTCAAAAAGCAGTTTATTGAAAAAAATCCGATTTAAATCAAAAAAATCCGATTTAAATAAAAAAAATCCGATTTTTTTGATTTTTTTTAAAAAACATTGATTTTTATCCACCCTGGATGGAATAGCATGCCGCTGCAAGATGCTGTGGTAGCCATGCTGGTTCAGTATGCCTTCAATTTTGAATAAAACCCCAACAGTGTCACCAGCAAAGGGAGACAGGCATGTAGAGTCCATCCGTTCACCTTTTCAATGTCACACAAAGACACGGTGGTTGGAACCAAAGATCTCAAATTTGGACTCATCAGACCAAAGCACAGATTTCCACTGATTTAATGTCCATTCCTTGTGTTCTTTAGCCCAAACAAGTCTCTTCTGCTTGTTGCCTGTCCTTAGCAGTGGTTTCCTAGCAGCTATTTTACCATGAAGGCCTGCTGCACAAAATCTCCTAAGGGCTCATTTCCACTTGAGAAAAAAAACGGTCCCATTTACGGACCGAAAAAATGGCGGTAAATCATGCGATTGTCATGTGATTTTTTATCGCAACATCCGTATGACATCCGTATTACATCCGTATGCAATCCGTGTGCAATTCGATTTTACCATGAGCTTTTACATACAGCAGTATTAAAACACTAGAAAATATCCACCACAGAAAATACAAAATCTCCACAGCTAAATAAAGATGTGGAGGGTATATCTGCATCTCCAGACATACCAGCTTGGCTAAACAAATCCTTATACAGACCAAGCTGGACAAGACAAAAACATGGAAAAGAACTGAACAATAAGGCCACAGCATGTGGACAGCAAAAATCAAGGCCAGAATTTATCTTTGTTGAAATGAACAGCAAAGCAGGAGAGACAGGCAGGGATGTGAATCCTCCAGGAACAATGGACAACTGGCACTGACTAAAGGGTGAAGCAAGACTAAATAGCCCAGTCAGAATTGCAAAAAGTGAACACACCTGATAAATGCTGCGATTCAGAGACAGCAGTGCTACCACTTATAACCACCGGAGGGAGCCCAAGAGCAGAATTCACAACAGTACTCTGCTTTGCATCCAGCTCCTGACCTCTGGTGACTCTCTAGCTATATACCTGCTCCTGTGAAAATGTGGGGTTATCCTGCTACTCTGCTCTGAGTTCCTGCTGCATACACCAGTTCCAGTAATCCTCCTTCATCTGCTGCTCGTGTTTACTTACATCTGCATTTGCTGGACATGTAAGCTTTGCTGCTCTGCAAGAACCTGAGACTATTACCCAGGCCTCCCTGGTTGAGCTAAGATATTATTTGAACTGCCTTATAAGCATATCTATCTATGTTTTGGACTAAGCAAGGACTTATTCGTGTCAAGTATCCTCAAGAATAATTGTGCTTCATAGACTTTCTGCGTGATTGCATTTTCCTCTGAAGTTTCCTATAGACTGCTAAGCTGCATTTAATATTTACTCCAAGTGTTGTGGACTTGAGTTTCTCTCTGCACCTGTTTGAATCACCGTGTGATAATATAGACTTTACCACTTATAAAACTGTGTCCTGTAGTTGTCTTGCTCCATGCAAAGAGTCTCCTGAG
This sequence comes from Ranitomeya variabilis, assembly GCF_051348905.1. Taxonomy (NCBI): domain Eukaryota; kingdom Metazoa; phylum Chordata; class Amphibia; order Anura; family Dendrobatidae; genus Ranitomeya; species Ranitomeya variabilis. The sequence goes on along the minus strand of NC_135235.1, from coordinate 407,327,461 downwards.
TTATCCCCTATAATTATTACATCTATGTTGATGCCTTTGCCCAAAAAGCTCTACTTTTGTCTCATCTGACCAGAGAACAACCTTCCAAAACGTTTTAGGCTTTTTCAGGTAAGTTTTGGCAAACTCCAGCCTGGCTTTTTTAGGGTCATCATTTGGATTGAACGTATAATAAACTATTACAACACCATGTGTTTTTATTTCATTAAAATACTTTTTTCCTAATGTGTGTGTGTATTATTAACCCTTTATTATTATAGGACTAATAATGGATAGGTGTCTTATTGACGCCTCTCCATTATTAACCTGGCTTAATGTCACCTTACAATAGCAAGTTGACATTAACCCTTTATTACCCCCACTAGATTGTGGCCCGATTCTAACGCATCGGGTATTCTAGAATATGCATGTCCCCGTAGTATATGGACAATGGCGGCCTCGACCAATCAGAGACACGGGATTTCCAGGACAGACAGACAGAAAGACAGACAGACAGACAGACAGACAGACAGAAAAACCCTTAGACAATTATATATATATAGATATCTCACCGCTACTTGGGAGTGGAAAGAGAGGCTAAGTGCCAGAATAGGCGCATCTTACAGATGTGCCTTTTCTGGGGTGGCTGGTGGCAGATGTTTTTAGCCAGGGGGGCCAATATCCATGGTCCCTCTCTAGGCTATTAATATCTGCCCTCAGTCACTGGCTTTCCCACTCTGGTGGAGAAAATTGCGCGGGAGCCCACGCCAATTTTTTCCGTGAATTAACCCTTTATTTTAACACCTAGAGCCCCCAAATTTTACACACATACACTTCTTACATTAGTAATGAGGAATATGTAATAAAAGAAGGGATATGAGATGGTTTACTGTATGTAAACCATGTCTCATATCATGTCGGGTTTGATAAGGAGATAGCAAAAGCCGGCAATTGAATTACCGGCTTTTCTGCTATCTAGTTCTGTATTAAATATAAATATATAAATATATGTGTGTGTCTCACTGACATATATATATATACTGTGTATGTATATATATATATATATATATATATACACACACACACACTATGTATAGACATTTATTTTATCTATTCTAACATGTCAGTGTGATTTTACTGTACACCGCACTGAATTGCCGGCTTTTCAAAGGACAGCACTCGCATGGTCCGAGTGCTGTGCGATTTTTTTTCTTGCACCCATTGACTTACATTGGCAAGTCTCGTCCGAGAATCGCAGCAATACGCAGCATGCTGCAATTTATTTTTTCTCAGTCCGATTTCAGCAGAGAAAAAAAATCACAGATGAGATGTCACCCATTGAATAACATTGGTCCGAGTGCAATCCGATTTTTTATCGGATTGCACTAGTCCGTTTTTCTCTCAAGTGGAAATGAGCCCTAACAGTTGTTGTAGAGATGTGTCTGCTGCTAGAATTCTGTGTGGCATTGACCTGGTCTCTAATCTGAGCTGCTGTTAACCTGCGATTTCTGAGGCTGGTGACTCGGATAAACTTATCCTCAGAAGCAGAGGTGACTCTTGGTCTGCCTTTCCTGGGGCGGTCCTCATGTGAGCCAGTATCTTTGTAGCGCTTGATGGTTTTTGCAACTGCACTTTGGGACACTTTCAAAGTTTTCAAAATGTTTCGGACTAACTGACATTCATATCTTAAAGTAATGATGGCCACTCGTTTTTTCTTTACTTAGAATTTGTATTATGGCAAGAAAAAAGCAGCTAACAGTCTATTCAGTAGGACTATCAGCTGTGTATCCACCAGAGTTCTGCACAATACAACTGATGGTCCCATCCCCACTTATAAGGCAAGAAATCCCACTTATTAAACCTGACAGGGCACACTTGTGAAGTGAAAATCATTCCCGGTGACTACCTCTTGAAGCTCATCAAGAGAATGCCAGGAGTGTGCAAAGCAGTCATCAAAGCAAATGGTGGCTACTTTGAAGAACCTAGACTATAAGACATTTTCAGCTGTTTCACACTTTTTTGTTAAGTATATAATTCCAGCTGTGTTAATTCATAGTTTTGATGCTTTCAGTGTGAATTTACAATTTTCATAGTCATGAAAATACAGAAAAATCTTTAAATGAGAAGGTGTGTTCAAACTTTTGGTCTGTACTGTACCTGATATGGCAGGTTTGAAAGCCCCTGTATTCGTCTCCCAAAAGTAGAGCTTCAGTCTTACGGTCTAGTAGGTCTAACAAAACCCCTGCATCCTCCACAGAGAGAGATGATTGCTTTGAGATGGATGCCACCGCCGCATCCACTTTTCAGACCTTAGACCATACTGCCAACTCATCACTAAAAGGGTAACGTCTTTTAGAAGAGGATGGAAGATATCCTTTACCCGGCTTGTCCCACTCTTTTTTGACAAGGTCTTTAATAGCTGAAATCACTGGAAAAGCTTGCCGTTTTTTCTGGGCTAGACCAGCAAACATAATATCTTGCACCGACCTGGACTCCTTCGTGTCTGGGCTGACGCAATACAGGGGCAGAAGTAAAACGACGTTTAAGCTCCTGAAAGGCCTCAACAGCCGCAGAGGACCAATTCATCACATCAGCGCCTTTCTTCGTCAAATCGGTCAGGGGCTTAACCACACTGGAAAAGTTAGCAATGAAACGGCGATAAAAATTAGCAAAGCCCAAAAATTTCTGAAGGCTCTTCACAGATGTGGGTTGAATCCAATCATGAATGGCCTGGTCCTTAACAGGATCCATTTCTATAGCCGAGGGAGAAAAAATGAAACCCAAAAAAAGAGACCTTCTGAACTCCAAAAAGGCACTTAGACCCCTTCACAAACAAAGCATTAGCACGAAGGATCTGAAATACCATCCTGACCTGTTTCACATGAGACTCCCAATCATCGGAAAAAAACAAAATATCATCCAAATATACAATCATGAATTTATCAAGATAATTCCGGAAGATATCATGCATAAAGGACTGAAACACAGATGGAGCATTAGAGAGCCCGAATGGCATCACAAGGTATTCAAAATGGCCTTCGGGCGTATTAAATGCTGTTTTCCATTCGTCACCCTGTTTAATACGAACAAGATTATACGCCCCTCGAAGGTCAATAATTGTGCTTCATAGACTTCCTGCGTGATTGCATTTTCCTCTGAAGTTTCCTATAGACTGCTAAGCTGCATTTAATATTTACTCCAAGTGTTGTGGACTTGAGTTTCTCTCTGCACCTGTTTGAATCACCGTGTGATAATATAGACTTTACCACTTATAAAACTGTGTCCTGTAGTTGTCTTGCTCCATGCAAAGAGTCTCCTGAGTTATCCCCTATAATTATTACATCTATGTTGATGCCTTTGCCCAAAAAGCTCTACTTTTGTCTCATCTGACCAGAGAACAACCTTCCAAAACGTTTTAGGCTTTTTCAGGTAAGTTTTGGCAAACTCCAGCCTGGCTTTTTTAGGGTCATCATTTGGATTGAACGTATAATAAACTATTACAACACCATGTGTTTTTATTTCATTAAAATACTTTTTTCCTAATGTGTGTGTATTATTAACCCTTTATTATTATAGGATTAATAATGGATAGGTGTCTTATTGACGCCTCTCCATTATTAACCTGGCTTAATGTCACCTTACAATAGCAAGTTGACATTAACCCTTTATTACCCCATATCTCACCGCTACTTGGGAGTGGAAAGAGAGAGGCTAAGTGCCAGAATAGGCGCATCTTACAGATGTGCCTTTTCTGGGGTGGCTGGTGGCAGATGTTTTTAGCCAGGGGGGGGGCCAATATCCATGGTCCCTCTCTAGGCTATTAATATCTGCCCTCAGTCACTGGCTTTCCCACTCTGGTGGAGAAAATTGCGCGGGAGCCCACGCCAATTTTTTCCGTGAATTAACCCTTTATTTTAACACCTAGAGCCCCCAAATTTTACACACATACACTTCTTACATTAGTAATGAGGAATACGTAATGAAAGAAGGGATATGAGATGGTTTACTGTATGTAAACCATGTCTCATATCATGTCGGGTTTGATAAGGAGATAGCAAAAGCCGGCAATTGAATTACCGGCTTTTCTGCTATCTAGCTCTGTATTAAATATAAATATATAAATATATGTGTGTGTCTCACTGATATATATATATATATATATATATATATATATATATATATATATACACACACACACACACACACACACACTATGTGTAGACATTTATTTTATCTATTCTATTCTAACATGTCAGTGTGATTTGACTGTACACCGCACTGAATTGCCGGCTTTTCAAAGGACAGCACTCGCATGGTCCGAGTGCTGTGCGATTTTTTTTCTTCACCCATTGACTTACATTGGCAAGTCTCGTCCGAGAATCGCAGCAATACGCAGCATGCTGCAATTTGTTTTTCCTCAGTCCGATTTCAGCAGAGAAAAAAAATCACAGATGAGATGTCACCCATTGAATAACATTCATTGAAAAATGAAACCCAAAAAAGAGACCTTCTGAACTCCAAAAAGGCACTTAGACCCCTTCACAAACAAAGCATTAGCATGAAGGATCTGAAATACCATCCTGACCTGTTTCACATGAGACTCCCAATCATCGGAAAAAAACAAAATATCATCCAAATATACAATCATGAATTTATCAAGATAATTCCGGAAGATATCATGCATAAAGGACTGAAACACAGATGGAGCATTAGAGAGCCCGAATGGCATCACAAGGTATTCAAAATGGCCTTCGGGCGTATTAAATGCTGTTTTCCATTCGTCACCCTGTTTAATACGAACAAGATTATACGCCCCTCGAAGGTCAATCTTAGTAAACCAACTAGCCCCCTTAATCTGAGCAAACAAATCAGAAAGCAAAGGTAAAGGGTATTGGAATTTGACCGTGATCTTATTGAGAAGGCGATAATCTATACAGGGTCTCAAGGAGCCATCCTTTTTGGCAACAAAGAAGAATCCAGCTCCCAACGGTGACGAAGACGGGCGAATATGCCCCTTCTCCAAAGACTCCTTTACATAACTCCTCATGGCTGCATGCTCTGGCACAGACAGTTTGAAAAGTCGGCCCTTAGGGAACTTACAGCCAGGAATCAAGTTAATAGCACAATCGCAGTCCCTATGAGGAGGAAGGGAGCTGGACTTGGGCTCATCAAATACATCCTGGAAATCCGACAAAACCTCAGGAACTTCAGAAGAGGGGGAAGAGGAAATTGACATTAAAGGAACATAACTATGTATCCCTTGACAACCCCAACTAGTCACAGACAGATTTCCAATCCAGCACCGGATTATGCACCTGTAACCATGGAAAACCCAGCACAACAACATCATGCAAATTATGCAACACCAGAAAACGACAATCTTCTTGATGTGCTGGAGCCATGTACATGGTCAACTGTGTCCAGTACTGAGGTTTATTCTTGGCCAATGGTGTAGCATCAATCCCCCTTAAGGGAATATGGCTTAGCAAAGGCTGCAAGGAAAAATCACAGCGTCTGGCGAACTCCAAGTCCATTAAGTTCAGGGCAGCGCCTGAATCCACAAATGCCATAACAGAAAAGGACGATAATGAGCAAATCAGGGTAACAGACAAGAGAAATTTAGGCTGTACAGTACTAATGGTAACAGACCTAGCGACCCTCTTAGTACGCTTGGGGCACTCAGAAATAGCATGAGCAGAATCACCACAGTAAAAACAAAGCCTATTCTGACGTCTGAATTCCTGCCGTTCTGCTCTAGTCAAAATTCTATCACATTGCATAGGCTCAGGACTCTGCTCAGAGGACACTGCCATATGGTGCATCACCTTGCGCTCGCGCAGGCGCCGATCAATCTGAATGGCCAGAGACATTGATTCGTTCAAACCAGCAGGCGTGGGGAACCCCACCATAACATCCTTAAGGGCTTCAGAAAGACCCTTTCTGAAAATTGCTGCCAGGGCATACTCATTCCATTTTGTGAGCACAGACCACTTTCTAAATTTCTGGCAGTATACTTCTGCCGCTACCTGACCCTGACACAGAGCCAGCAAGGTTTTTTCTGCCTGATCCACAGAATTAGGTTCGTCATACAGCAATCCGAGCGCTTGAAAAAATGCGTCTACATTGAGTAATGCAGGATCCCCTGATTCAAGGGAGAATGCCCAGTCCTGAGGGTCTCCATGCAGCAGAGAAATTACAATCTTCACCTGCTGAATGGGGTCACCAGAGGAACGGGGTCTCAAAGCAAAAAACAATCTGCAGTTATTTTTAAAGTTCAAAAATTTGGATCTATCCCCAATAAACAAATCAGGAGTAGGAATTCTAGGCTCTAAAACAGGAGTCTGAATGATATAATCCGAAATACCCTGTACTCTAGCAGCAAGTTGATCCACACGAGACGTCAATCCCTGAATATCTAATGCTAGCACCTAACCACTGAGCCACCCAGAGGTAAGGGGAAAAAAAAGACAAAACAGACTGCAAAGAAAAAAAAAAAAATGGCTCAGAACTTTTTTTCCCCCTCTTTTGAGATGCATTCAACACATTGTAGGCCAGCTGTACTGTTATGACCTGGTGGTTAAGGAGCAACATGGGACAAGCTCTGAGGAGGTGGTATCTGTACTGACCGCAGTTCCTAATCCTAACACCAACACTAGAAGTAGCCGTGGGATGTTCCTGTCTCTCCCTAGACACCTCGTCACAGCCTGAGAACTAACTACCCCTAAAGATGGAAACAGAAAGCTATCTTGCCTCAGAGAATGTCCCCAAAGGAAAGATAGCCCCCCACAAATATTGACTGTGAGTGGAGAGGGAAATGACATACACAGAATGAAAACAGGATTTAGCAAAGGAGGCCAATTCTAACTAAATAGACAGGATAGAAAAGGATACTGTGCGGTCAGTATTAAAAGCTAAAAATCCACACAGAGTTTACAAAAATAATCTCCACACCGACTCACGGTGTGGAGGGGCAAATCTGCTTTCCCCAGAGCTTCCAGCTAAGCTGAATATATCATACTAACAAGCTGGACAAGAAAAAACATAACATGAGCTGAACGATTAAGTCCACAGCAAGTGGACAACCAAAAGAACAAGCAATGACTTATCTTTGCTGAAGCAGGCTATCAGAGAAATCCAAGGAGAGATCTGAATCCAACCAAGAAACATTGACAGCTGGCACTGGCTGAAGACTAGAGCCAGGCTAAATAGCAGAGCCAGGAGAGACGATCAGTGGAAACAGCTGCTAATGCTAAACCCAAGGAGCAGCAGTTCCACTCAAAACCACTGGAGGGAGCCCAAGGGCAGAATTCACAAAAGTGCCATTTACAACCACCGGAGGGAGCCCAAGAACGGAATTCACAACAGTTTCCTGTTCCTAATGGGTGGATCCCCTCTCTCGTAGTGCCGTCATGGGAGTCCGAAGAAAAAGAAATTACATAGCCAGCCAGCGATGGAGACCATGGGACATGCAGGGACCGCGTCAGGAGCGCCAGGAGCAAGTGATTATGTGACCGTCGTCACTCCCCCTCACCCGCCGACCCCCCTGCCTTCCATGACTCGAGTATAAGCCGAGAGGGGCACTTTCTCTTTTTAGTCCTTTGGAAAATTAAAAAAAAGGGATTGAATCAACATATTAACCATAGCCACTCGTTTTTCTTTACTTAGCTGCTTTTTTCTTGCCATAATACACATTCTAACAGTCTATTCAGTAGGACTATCAGCTGTGTATCCACCAGACTTCTGCACAACACAACTGATGGTCCCAACCCCATTTATAAGGCAAGAAATCCCACTTATTAAACCTGACAGGGCACACCTGTGAAGTGAAAACCATTCCCGGTGACTACCTCTTGAAGCTCATCAAGAGAATGCCAAGAGTGTACAAAGCAGTCATCAAAGCAAAAGGTGGTTACTTTGAAGAACCTAGAATATAAGACATAATTTCAGTTGTTCCATACTTTTCATAGTTTTGATGCCTTCAGTATGAATGTACAATTTTCATAGTCATGAAAATACAGAAAAATCTTTAAATGAGAAGGTGTGTTCAAACTTTTGGTCTGTACTGTATGTAGCCGTTTTCCTGCCAACACTCTGATTTTTGCCTAAGTACACGTTCACATGTGGCGTTTTTGCAGCACATTTTCCGGCAACACAAACCAGACTGTTGGCAGGAAAATATGTGTTTTTTGATTTCTTACTTGCGTTTTTCCCCTGACTCATTCAAATAGGCAACAAAACACAGAATTATCAAACCTCAAATAAAAAAAAAAAAAAAGCAAGGCACAAAAACATTTAACTATGCTCGTAATGTAAAACGCGTTTTCTCCCTCCGGAAAAAAAAAAAATGCACCCAAAAAAAAAAGATTTTTGTGTACTCACCGTAAAATCTCTCTCTCTTAGCCTCTAATTGGGGGACACAGGACCATGGGTGTTATGCTGCTGTCCACTAGGAGGCGACTCTATGCATAATCTGAAAAAGATTAACTGTGGCTCCTCCTCTGCAGTATACACCCCTGGACGGCATCAGCCTTCTCCAGTTTGTGCAAAAGCAGTAGGAGGAACGTAACATGAATAACATAATTATGCCTGTAAGAAGGCAACTATGTAACATGAATAACAATTATACCTGTAAGAAGGCAACTATGTACGAGCTCAAGAAAACAATACGAGAACTCAACAGTTACAACGGCCCGGAAAGGGCAACAGGGTGGGAGCTGTGTCCCCCAATTAGAGGCTAAGAGAAAGATTTTACGGTGAGTACACAAAAATCTCCTTTACTCTGTCGCCTCATTGGGGGACACAGGACCATGGGACGTCCTAAAGCAGTCCCTGGGTGGGAAGCAATGGACAAATATTGTGCAGACAGGCCCCTATACTTAGGGCACCGCCGCCTGCAGGACACATCTACCCAGGCTCGCGTCCGCTGAGGACTTGGTATGAACCCTGTAGTGTTTAGTAAACGTGTGTAAGCTAGTCCAAGTGGCCGCCTTACACACTTGTTGTGCTGAATGGCCCAGGAGGCCCCTACCGCCCGTGTAGAGTGTGCCGTAATACCGGCTGGAAGAGGAGAATTCTTAAGGCGGTAGGCCTCTTGTATGGTGGATTTGATCCACCTGGCAAGGGTAGCTTTGGAAGCTGCCAGACTCTTGTGGCCGCCTTCCGGAAGGAGGAAAAGAGAATCAGACCTCCGGAAGGACGCAGTCCTAGAAACGTATATACGCAATGCCCTGACAAGGTCAAGCGTATGCAGAGCCTTCTCCACTCTGAACCGGAACCGGACAAAAGGACGGTAGTGAAATTTCCTCATTGAGGTGGAAGTTGGACACAACCTTCGGAAGGAAGGATGGGACCGTATGAAGAACTACCTTGTCCTGGTGAAAAGCCAGGAAGGGCCGTCTGCAGGAGAGTGCTGTCAGTTCAGACACCCTGCGTAGCGAGGTGATTGCCACCAGGAAAACCACCTTCTGGGAAAGAAGGCGGAGCGGGACCTCCTTAAGGGGTTCGAAGGGTGGTTCCTGCAAGGCTGTCAGGACCAGGTTGAGGTCCCACGTTTCTAGTGGTCGTCTGTAGAGGGGAACCAATCGGGAAACCCCCTGAAGGAAAGTCCTTACTTGCGGCTTGGTAGCAATGCGCCTTTGAAAAAGCACTGAGAGGGCTGACACCTGGCTCTTAAGCGAGCCCAATGACAGCCTGGCTTCCAGACCCGATTGGAGAAAACCAAGTACTTTGGGTAGGGAATAAGGGAGTGGGATCTGGCCACGAGATTCGCACCAGGTAAAGAAAGCTTTCCAGGTACGGTAATAAATCTTGGCAGAGGCTGGCTTCCGTGCCCTGATCATGGTTCCAATGACATCCGCCGAGAGCCCTGCCTGGGTTAGAACCCAGGTCTCAAGGGCCACGCCGTCAAATTGAGAGCCCCTGAGTTCTGGTGGTAGAATGGGCCTTGTGATAAAAGATCGTGGCGTTCGGGGAGACGCCAGGGGGCGTCTGCTGTGAGTTGTACGATGTCGGCGTACCATGTGAGTCTGGGCCAGTCCGGTGCAATTAGGATGGTTGGAACTCCCTCTTGTTTGATCTTCCTCACCACTCTGGATATCAGAGGGAGAGGTGGAAAAATATACAGAAGCTGGAACTGGGTCCAGTCCTGAACCAGAGCGTCTGCTCCGAGCGACCGCGGATCGTGTGTTCTGGCCATGAAGTTGGAGACCTTGGCATTGAAGTGGGATGCCATTAGGTCCACATCCGGGGTCCCCCAGCGGAGACAGATCTGGTGAAAAATTTTGGGATGGAGAGACCACTCTCCCGAGTCTATTTCTTGTCGGCTGAGGAAGTCTGCTTCCCAGTTGTCCACACCCGGAATGTGGACCGCCGAAAGAACCGACTGTGTCCTCCGCCCAGTGGAGGATGTGTGACACTTCTCGCATCGCCTGGGTACTGCGGGTCCCCCCTTGGTGATTCACATATGCCACAGCCGTGGCATTGTCCGACTGTATTCTGATGTGAGAGGCTGCCAGAAAGTGATGGAAGGCCCTCAATGCCAGAAGGATGGCAAGAATTTCCAGGATGTTGATGGGCATGGTCGCTTCCACTGGGGACCACTTGCCCTGTGGTGTAGGTGCACCACACCCCAACCCTTCAGGCTCGCGTCGGTGGTCAGAACCTTCCATTGACCTGAGAGAAAGGATTTCCCCTTTGCTAGCGAGGTTGGCTTGAGCCACCAGTGCAGGGACCTCCTGGTTGACGACGTTAGCTGGAACTCCCTGTCGAGAGAAAAGGGATTCCTGTCCCAGGACTTGAGAATGGCTAGTTGGAGAGGTCTGAGGCGAAACTGGGCAAATGGGACCGCTTCTATTGCTGCTGCCATCTAGCCGAGGACTCTCATGGCAAACCGGAGAGATCGAGGGGGTTTGCGGAGGAGGGTGCGAACTGCTAGTCGGAGAGCCAGTCCTTGAAGGTGGGAGCCTTGAGTAGATCGTCCAGGTATGGAACAACTACTATGCCTCTGGAGTGCAGGATGTCCATGGTGGCTGCCATGACTTTGGTGAACACTCTGGGAGCCGTGGCGAGTCCGAAAGGGAGAGCCACGAATTGGTAGTGGTCCTGGCCTATTGCGAACCTGAGAAACCTCTGATGGGCAGGTGCAATGGGTATATGCAGGTATGCGTCTTGTATGTCTATGGAGGCGAGATATTCTCCCTTCTCCATAAACGCAATGATGGACCGAAGGGACTCCATGCGGAAATGACGGACCCGTACATATTTGCTGAGCTGTTTTAGGTCTAGTATGGGCCGTATGCGGCCTCCTTTCTTGGGAACTACGAACAGATTGGAGTAGAACCCTCGGAAGCGGTCGGTCGTGGGTACCGGTACTATGACTCCTGCTTGAAAAAGCGAGGAGACCGCTTGGTGGTAGGCACGAGCCTTGGCTGGCGGTTTTGGGGGGACAGAGAGGAAGAATCGGTCCGGTGGGTTGGAGGTGAAGTCTATTTTGTATCCAGAAGACACTAGTTCCCTGACCCACCTGTGTTCTGTAATAGGCAGCCAGACTTGATGAAAGAGCAAAAGTCGGCCGCCTACTGGTGTGGTGTCTTCCGGAGTCCGTGAGTCATGATGAGGAGAAAGTCTGAGATTTTCCTCCTCTGGGCTTAGGCTGGCCTGCTTTTGACTGCCAGGTCTTGTCCGACCTTTGCGTCGATCGTGAGTTGTCCCTGCGTGGGGAACGGTTACGATTTTGTGCTGGACGCGAGACGGACCAGCCGGAGGAATTCGGAAAGGATCGGAATAGAGTTTGGTTACGCTTCTTGTAAGTGCGTTTAGGTTTCAGTTGGGGAAGAGAAGTACTCTTACCCCCGGTAGCGTTGGATATCATAGTGTCCAACTGTTCACCGAAAAGTCTCCCACTGAGGTAAGGGAGGTGCGTGAGGGACTTCTTTGAGGCTGCGTCTGCTTTCCATTCCCGCAGCCAGAGGATACGCCGAATCATGATGGCATTTGATGCTATCCCCGCTACTCCCCTTGCTGAATCCAGAGCTGCATGGAGCATGTAGTCTGCTACAACTGCTATTTGAACCGCTTGGTCTGACAGCTCAGGAGCGGATGCTTGGAGAGCTTGTAAATTCTTTGCCCAGGCCAGAATGGCCTTGGCAGCCCAAACTGAGGCGAACGCAGGAGCCAGGGATGCCCCTGCTGCCTCGAAAATTGAAAGAGCCATGCGTTCTACCTGCCGGTCGGCTGCGTCCCTGAGGGTTGGAGCTATCTGGCAGTGAAAGGAGGGTCTGTGCTGCTAGCCTAGAGACTGGGGGGTCCACTTCAGGTGGATCTGTCCATTCCTTGGTGTCCTTCTGTGGGAAGGGGTACCTTGCCTCCAGACATTTGCGATTAGCGAATTTTTTCTCAGGCTGTGAGAGCTGCTTTTTAAGGATCGCCTTAAACTCTGGGTGGTTAGAGAAAACCTTAGGCGGCTTCAGAGGTCCTTCAAAGGAAATCTTATGTTCTGGGGCCTCTGGTGGCGGATCAGAAATGTCCAGCACTTTATGGATGGAAGAAATTATGTCCTCAACTAGCGCTGTATTGCTAGGAGGGATTGGGATCAGGGACCCCTCCGTTTCTCCGAGTCAGAGTCGAAGATGCCTTCCGAATCCTGTGTATCACTGAGGCGTCCCCTGCTGAGTGGGCCGGGGAGGAGGCCTTCTCTGGTCGGGGATTGCGGAGATCTGCATTGTCTGTCCCTGGAATGGGTCAGTCTAGATGACCTGGAGCTATGGTGTCTCTCCCTAGAGGGGGATGACCGTGTGCTATGGGATGACGCAGATGGACTTGATCTATGGGTCCGCTTGCGTCCTGACCTAGACGCGGATGCGCCAGGGTCATCTTGTTCCTGAGTCAAGCTCTCACTTTGCTGGGTAACGGTCATAGCCGGGGCATGACCCTGCACAGCCTGAAGCAATGTGGAGGTTAGGTTATCTATAGACTGCGTCATAGATTGCGATATCTGAGTAGCCCATTCCGGCGTGGCATTAGACACCGAGGCATTGGCAGGGGCTTCTTGGGGCTCTGACACATTAGTTTGTATACAGTTCTGACAATGCGGGTACGTGCTGCTATTGGGGAGAGTGGTCCCGCAGGCTGTGCAGAATGCTTAATAGCAGTTCTGCCTGGTTCTCTTGGACCTTGAGCCCGGCATAGTGCACGGAGTGCAGAAGGGCTGCCGGTAGAGGACCTTACAGGGGTAGAGAAACCTATAGGGGAGCATTATAGGTAATATGGATTCACAGCTGAGTAAAAAACCCAGCTGTGATCTTACCCCACCAGTGTGCCCCTAGGTCCGGCGCCGAAGATCCACAGTCCTGTGCCCCCCAGAGACTGGCTGCCTGGTCCTGCAGACCGGGAGATGCAGGGTTAATCTGCAGCAGAAAATGGCTGCTGAGAAAGAGAGGAAGGAAGAGAAGGGGGCGGAGAGCTGTAAAAAGGCGGCAAAGCTGTGTAAAAACGCGCCCTTTCTGTCTCGATCCGCCCCCTCTATGACACTGTAGAGTGTCATATTTGTCATCCGGGGGGCGGAGAGGAAGCGGCGGCTTCAGCTAGGCCAAAGCCGGGGCCTAAATTAGATGCCTGAGGCCCAGAAGGGCTGCAGGCCGGCGCGAAAGTCCGGGAGGGGGTCGGATCTGAACCGGACCCCTCCGGATTTAAAGGCAGGATGGCAGTGGGGCTATAAGCGGAAGGGGGAGCCCGGTTGGGGTCTCCCTGAGGCAGTATAGAGCTGGTGCTACCGCAGAGACAGGGGCGCAGGGAGCCCTGTGTCTGTATGTGCCATGCCTGCCTGCACTCCCCCCGGCCCCAACAAGAGCCCGCAGCTGGGCTGGGGTCCCTGGATGCAGGCGCAGTGTGCTGGCCCATTGCTGGGAGCTGTAGAATGCTGCCTGTACAGGCCCTACCTGAGGCGTCTCAACCTAATACCCCCAGAGGGGGATTAGGGAGGGTGCTGTTGTCACCTTCAGGGGCCTTTATCCTCGCCTCGACCTCAACCCAGAAACCAAAGGGAATTGGGGAAGGAGGGGGGGTCTCGACTTCGAACCAGCACCCGAGGGACTGGGGAAGGAGCAACATGAGGAATAGCCATCTCTACTTCAACTGGGCACCCCATAATAGGGGGCCGAGGAAGGAGCCATGCCGGGAGTCTCACAGGAGACCCTCTTTTCTTCATCTGTAATCCCGTCGGAAAAAATGGAGTAAAAATCTTTTAGGTGTGCCTCCTATGCGACACTAAGCAAAAACTGGAGAAGGCTGATGCCGTCCAGGGGTGTATACTGCAGAGGAGGAGCCACAGTTAATCTTTTTCAGATTATGCATAGTGTCGCCTCCTAGTGGACAGCAGCATAACACCCATGGTCCTGTGTCCCCCAATGAGGCGACAGAGTAAAAAGCAAAATGTGAATATACTATAACCTCTATATTCACCTATTGGGAATGATGGATCAGCTGATGTCACCGCTGACCCTGTCCTCCACCATAGCCTTCGCACACTGATTTGCTTATGTTACTTGTATGACTTATCCAACGGGTCTTCAAAAATATCAAACTGAAGATTATAACACCACATAGTGTGCAGTCAATTTTCTTACTTGTGTGGATTAAGGAGTTGCTCCACTCTGGTGGGAATGGGAACAAGATTTATTTTTTTTATTAAACAATTTTGTTAGTAGTGTATCAATTTTTTTCTTATTCATTACACAGTTCAGCCAAAAGATAGGGTCAGGGTATGACCATTGTGGTTTTGTATATGTATTGTTTCTTTGTTTTGCTCAGTTGTTTTACTTGCTTTTACACCAACCAATTCTGCAGCACTTTACAATTAGGGAACTTACATTATTATTAGTCGTGTCAAATCTAAGGAAGTATATCCACACCTACTCACCTTCACTGGACTTAAAGGGAACCTGTCACCCCCCAAATCGACGATGAGCTAAGCCCACCAGCATCAAGGGTTTATCTACAGCATTCTGGAATGCTGTAGATAAGCCCCCAATGTATCCTGAAAGATGAGAAATGAAAAAGAGGTTAGATTATACTCACCTGGGGGGGGTGGTCCGATCCGATGGGCGTCGCGGTCCGGGGCCTCCCATCTTCATAGGATGACGTCCTCTTCTTGTCTTCACGCTACGGCTCCGGCGTACTTAGTCTGCCCTGTTGAGGGCAGAGCAAAGTACTGCAGTGCGCAGGCGCTGGGCCTCTCTGGCCTTTCCCGGCGCCTGCGCACTGCAGTACTGTGCTCTGCCCTCAACAGGGCAGACAAAGTACGCCTGCGCCGGAGCCGCAGCGTGAAGACAAGAAGAGGACGTCATCGTAAGAAGATGGGAGGCCCCGGACTGGACCGTGACGCCCATCAGACCCGGACCGCAGCGGGACCGCCCCTGGGTGAGTATAATCTACCGCTTTTTCTCATGTTTCAGGTTACATCGGGGGCTTATCTACAGCATTCCAGAATGCTGTAGATAAAGCCCTGATGCCAGTGGGCTTAGCTCTTCGTCGATTTTGGGGGTGACCGGTTCCCTTTAAAGATAATTAGCACAGAGACCCATTTGCAACAAATTATTATTATTGGAAAAGATTGACCTTCGGAATCTGAATAATGTCTCCACTCCAAACGCATACGAACCAGTCCAAATAGAGTTGTACATATAAACTTTAATTTAGAGATATACAAAAAAAAAATATGCTTGATAGCATATGACTCATTCCATCACACTGTTATATACACGATGAAAGTACTCCAGCCCATCGGCCACACAAGTCAACCATTTTCATAGGCACAAGTAGCTTGGAAGTTGTTAAGAATCGAAAGGTAAACTTTACAGTCAATGTACAATTCCTTTCTGCCAGGTCCCGTCTGGAGATGGTGGGAAGGCTCATCAGATATACAAACGTCTCAGGGATCTCGCTGCTCCTTGCTGAAAAGTCTCTGTACAGTTTTCATTATAGGCAACAAGCATGTGACGAGCAGAACACGTCTGTATTAATACATCATTGAAAGTCACTTTAAAGGGCACTGACGATTCCCAAGTGTGAGCTCCTGAATATCTGGTCAGCCTGAAATAAAAACATACATTACACCATTAGCTAATGGACACAGAACACATGGGGCATCTTATACAAGTTCTCCATTCCATGGTTTACAGTTTTCCCTCCTCATCCACCCCAACCACTACACCCCTTCCAAACGTTGGATGTGGGTTTATGGAACAAGCTCAAGAACTGAGCTGGCTCCATGTATGGTTGGTTGTTGGCTGAGTTATACAGCCAGTACCAGCCTCTAACACCAGTGGGCCAGAGCTAGCTGATCACTTCTGTTTAACCATTTATTTGGAGCTACATATCTGAAAAAAAATATAGTTCTTACCGATAACGGTATTTCTCTGAGCCCATGACGGCACCACGGAGAGAGGGGATCCGCCCACCAAGGACAGTAAACCTACAGATAAAAAGGCGGTACCACTCTCCCGCATCAGTTGTTTACTAGAGACCGATGGGAGACTATGGAACAGCTTATTAGTTTCAACATTACTTTATATTAACTTAATTGAGATACCACGTGGCCTATCAAAACTATCAAAAAATAAACTATGGCACTATATTAACGTGCACACCCATAAGTGAAGGGAGGGAATGTACGGGTGCCGTCATGGGCTCAGAGAAATACCGTTATCGGTAAGAACTATATTTTTCTCTGTCGCCCATGACGGCACCACGGAGAGATTTCATAGATTGTACATTCAGGGAGGGACCACCGCTTCCAGAACCCTTTTACCGAAAGTAAGGTCCGAAGAGGAAATAAGGTCCAATCTATAGTGTCTATAGAATGTGGAAGGTGATGACCAAGTAGCGGCTCTACATATCTGATCGATAGAGGTTCCGGCCTTCTCCGCCCAAGAAGCCGCCACTGCCCTCGTTGAGTGAGCCTTGACTTCCCCTGGAACAGACACTCCACTTGACGAATATGACAAGCTGATAGCGTCCGTGACCCATCTTGCCAAAGTGGATTTGGAGGCTTTTTTCCCCTTTCGGGGACCCTGAAAGCATACAAAAAGAGAGGCATCCTCCCTACTCTCTCTAGTGGCTTCTAAATATTGTATGAGACATCTCCTTACATCTAGCGTATGTAATGCTTCCTCCTCTTTATTTTTAGGGTTAGGACAGAAGGAGGGAAGAGAGATCTCGAGTTCTATGGAACCGGGAAGCCACTTTCGGGAGGTATGCAGGATCTATCTTGAGAATAACTCTATCCTCTAAAACCTGAGTGTATGGAGGGTTAGCAGATAAAGCTTGTATGTCGCTAATCCTACGAGCGGATGTGAGGGCAACCAGCAGGGAAGTTTTGAGGGATAGGATTTTTAACGGGACCTCCTCCAAGGGTTCGAAGGGAGGTTTAGTCAGGGCTCTAAGGACCAAATTTAAATCCCATTGAGGGGAGGTTTTAATTGGAATTGGCCTTGATCTGCTTGCTGCCCTGATAAACCTTGAAACCCACCGATTCCCTGCCAGATCGTAATTAAACAGAGCTCCCAACAATGCCACATGGACTTTCAGGGTACTCGTGGCTAAACCGATCTCCAACCCCTTTTGTAAAAATTCTAATACAGTTTTAAGGGGAACCTTTTCTCCTACTTTGGAACCTGATGATGATAGGAATTTCTTCCATATCTTCCCGTATTGTTTTGTCGTGACCGGTTTCCTACTTTGTAAGAGAGTGGATACTAATGCTGGTGAAAACCCTCTATCCTCTAGTAGCTTCCTCTCAAATGCCAGGCCGTCAAGTGCAAGTTCATAACTTGTGGATGGTTGATCGGCCCTTGGGAGAGCAAGCCTGGGAGGTCTGGGAGTACCCACGGGTCGGATATCGACATTCTCCTCATCCAAGAGAACCAAGGTCTCTTCGGCCAGAACGGGGCTATCAAGATTACATGAGCCCCGTCCTCCCGAATCTTCCTCAGCACTGCCGGAATCAGGGCAAATGGGGGAAATGCGTAAGCTAGATGATGCCGCCATGGAATCAGAAACGCATCCAGGGCTACCGGGTTCCCTTGAGGATTTATGGAGCAAAAGGAGGTTACTTTTTTGTTTGTGTTGTTGGCAAAGAGATCTATGTTGGGAACCCCCCATTTTTTTGTAATCTGGGTAAATACCGTCTGATTTAGCTCCCATTCCCCTTGCTTTAAACTGGAGCGGCTTAGAAAGTCCGCTTTGAAGTTGTCCACCCCCCTTATGTGTAGACTTGTCAGGGATAAAAGGTTGCTCTCGGCTATCTGAAAAATTTCGTTGGTTACCTCCATCAGTTTTTTGGAGCGAGTCCCCCCCTGGTGATTCAGGTATGCTACTACCACCCTGTTGTCCAACATGACTCTGACATGGTGGGAGTGAAGGGCCCCCAAGAATTCCTGGAGGGAGAACCTGACCGCAAGGAGCTCTTTCATATTGGAGGATTCCTCCCGCAGGGATGTTGGCCAGGTGTTTTGAGCTACTAGGTAGCCTAAATGAGCCCCCCAGCCACTGGGGCTTGCATCTGTCGTCAGTATCTTTGAGATTGGGATTACCCATGGGACTCCCTGGGAAAGATTCCTTAGTGATGCCCACCAGGTTAGTGACTGAGTTGTTTTTGGAGATAATCTCAACCGACTTTCTAAATGCCCTCCCAGAGAGATCTCTTCTGATAAAATCTGCCATTGAAGGTGTCTCGAATGGAGCTGCGCCCATTGGACCGCCGGTATGCACGAAGTCATGGATCCTAAGAGGGACATAGCCTGGCGTAGTGTTATAGAAGGGAGAGCTTGTATTTTGGCCACTCGTCTTATCATCCTCTGTATTTTTTCCTCTGGAAGACGGCATTCTTCCTTTATAGAGTCCAGTATTAGACCCAGATATTCTTGGACCTGGGAAGGTACCAGTCTGGACTTTTTTAAGTTTATCAGCCAACCCAGATCCTGTAGGGACCTTGTCACTGTATCCAGCTGATTGCTGCAGTGTTGGGGGGAGGAGCCTATAATCAAAAAATCGTCCAGGTATGGTACAATCAAGGTGTCTTGCTCTCTGAGATGAGCCATTACCTCCGAAATTATTTTTGTGAATATTCTCGGGGCTATTGCCAGTCCGAACGGTAGGGCTGAGAATTGAAAGTGGCGTAATGTCCCCCTGATATGAACTGCTATCCTGAGAAACCTCTGGTGTTCTATGTGGATGGGGACGTGATAATAGGCATCCTTCAGGTCCAGGACTACCATAAAACACCGAGGAAAAAGCATTTTTATAGAGGATTTTATCGTCTCCATCTTGAATGGTTGAATCTCTAGGTATTTGTTTAGGCTCTTCAGGTTTATGATAGTCGTGTAAGACCCATCTGTTTTTTTTCTCAGGAATAGAGGGGAATAATAACCTTGTTCTCTTTCTTGTGGAGGGACTTCTAGAAGAACCCCCTTGTCCACTAGTCCTAGGACCTCGTTCTCTAATGCCCATTGTTCTTCCGCTGAAGACCTTGGAGAGGTTATTGAAAAGAAGGGACGAGGAGTTCTCAGAAATGTTAGCTTTAGACCTGATTTTATTATGCCCAGGATCCATTGGCCGCATGTAATCTTTTCCCAGGCCGGGAGAAAGAGTGACAATCTCCCCCCCACCCGGGGCCAACCTTCATTGAGAGGGTTTCTTGTTGTCGCCGGGGTTTTTATTAAACAGGTACCCTTTATTTCTGTTTTTCTTATCCTCCCATTTTCCCTGGTTTCTCAATTGCTTTTTACGGAAAAACCTCTTGCTCCGAAAGGGCCGTTTGTAAGCGGGGAAACCCAGGGCAGGAAAAGATTTCTTTTTATCTCCTGCCTTCTCCAGGATGTCATCCAGGGTGGGACCAAACAGAAACTCCCCTTCACAAGGAATAGTACATAATTTAGACTTCGTCTGTAAGTCCCCTGGCCAGCACTTAAGCCAGAGGGCGCGCCTTGCCGCGTTAGAGAAGACCGCTGACCTGGCAGCCAATCTAATAGAATCAGCAGAAGCATCTGCTAAAAACGCGGCCGCCCCTCTTAGTACCGGCAAGGTGTTCAGTATGGAGTCACGGGACGCCTTCCCCTTTAGCTGGCCCTCCAGTTGGTCTAACCAAATCATTAATGAACGGGACGTGCATGCGGCTGCGACTGCTGGCTTTAGACCTCCTCCAGATGCTTCCCAGGCACTTTTGAGAAAAGCATCCGCTTTTTTGTCCATAGGGTCTTTCAAGACCCCCATGTCCTCAAAAGGGAGGGCAAATTTTTTAGACGCTTTAGCAATGGCTACGTCTAGCTTGGGGGCTTTTTCCCAGAAGGAGCAAGATTCGTCTTCAAAGGGGTACTTCCTTTTTGGCGTCAATAACGCCTTTCTCAAGGGTTTCTTCCACTCCTTTTTGATTAGTGCGGAAATAGTTTCATTGAGTGGAAAAGCCCTCTTTTTCTTTTGCTCAAGACCTCCGAACATGATGTCCTGAACCGACCTTTTGGGGTGAGAGTCTACTAACCCCATAGTGCTCCTCACTGCTTTAATGAGGCCATCGGTGTCTTCTAAGGGGAAACAGCTGTGACCCCCAGAGGAAGAAGACGATGACGAAGAAGAGGAGGAGGAGGTGGAGGAGTCAGATGAATCTGAGTCCGCACTATCCTTGTCTGTATTAGACACCGGGGACGGAGACCTGTGTTTAGTCTTCCTCCATTTTTTTCCCCTTTTCAGAGACTTAAAGGTGTCTTCTACCTGATTCTTAATCAGGGTTTTGAGGTCAGCTGCAAACCCGGGAAGCCCCTCGGATACTGTTTGCTGTATACATATACTACAGAGTCTTTTCTCCCAGGTATTTGGAAGATCTTCTTTACACAGGGCACAAATCCTATGCTTGGTTTTCCCTAAGCTCTTCTTTCCCTAGAGGAAAAGAGACAAATAATACCCTTACTGTCTCTAACTTTCACGAAGATCACTTACCACCTCCAGGACCCATAAATACCGGTTGAGGATGCTCCATGTCCGTCTTTTTCCCCAACGCCGTACTGGACTCCTTGCTATGTTGGGACCTTTGGCGTTCTTTACCGGTGGTGTCCTTTTTGCTGTCGCCGTTTTTGCTGCTGCTGCGGCGATGCTGATGGTGGTGGTGGTGACTCAGGTAAGGGTGATGCCATGTCACTCATTCTGATTGCAGGTATGGCCTCACGTAGGCTGCTGTCAATCGACTGATGATGCGGCTGACCGCCGCTCTGCTATGCTCTGGCCGCTGATGCTGCGCTCTGCGCCGGTGCCGTGCTCTGCACTAGTGTTGCGCTCTGCGCTGGTGTTGAGGCTTGTGCCGCTGCTTGTGCTGCGGTCTTTCGCCTCCTGATGACTGGAGCCAGGTCCATTTTATACCGCCGCGCTCCTGTGGCGCGCTTGCGCAATAGCTGCGGCCTCGTTCCCAGCGCCTGCGCAGAAGCGCCCATCCGGCGCCTGCGAGAAGCGCTCCCCCGCCGGCGCCTGCGCAGAAGCGAATCCCGCCGGCGGCTGCGCAGAAGCGCCCATCCGGCGCCTGCGCAGAAGCGCCCATCCGGCGACTGCGCAGAAGCGCTCGCAGAACGCCGGCGCCCACGCCATTCGGCGCCGCAGGAGCTCCCGCGCACGCGGCCCAAGATGGCGCTGCCCATGGCGCACATGAAACGCTGTCTCTCCGGAGCGCCCGGTTTGCTCGCAGCCTGAATGCGCGGTCCCTGCACGCCTCCTGGCCATGCAGTGTGCAGACTGACGCTTGAAGGGGGGAGAGCCGCGCTACCTCTCCCGCAACCACAGAGGGACCCCCCTGGATGTTGCCACTGCTGCATCTTACCTAGGGAGGTGACCGCGAACTCCATGTCACCTCCCCCGCACACCCTAGAGGCCCACTAGCCCCAGCGGTGGCGCTTCGGGTCACCACACCAGCCGAGGCAGAGGGACCCCAGCTGCCTGAGTCGGACTGATTGGCCCCGGAATCCCACGATGATCTTCTTCTGGTAAGTCTGTAGGTCTCCCATCAAGGACAGGAAACCAACTGATGCGGGAGAGTGGTACCGCCTTTTTATCTGTAGGTTTCCTGTCCTTGGCACCACAGAGAGAGGGGATCCGCCCACCGTCATGGGCGACAGAGAAACAGAGCCTTAGCCATAGTAGAAATGATCGGGGAAAGAGGACATTCACCATAAATTAGCAGCCATCTCCTCACCTTCAGTTGAGCTTTCGTATAAGTTGGTTAATACCAGCGCCTCGGTTTCCGGGATCGCCAACTTCAGTGAGATAGCCTTTCCTGTTAATGCCTGCATGACGGGATATAGACAACTCAAAGGGGCATAAGAACTTGTTTACTGCTGTAAAGTTGCTTCCTGCTGAATACAACTCATGAATCACATCTTCTAAGCAGATAATTCCAAATTTTCCTATGACAGAAGGGGAGAGAAAATAGTCAATGAATAAGGGTATTAATTGGCCCAGACTCACATACGTTATTTTGACCTAAATTACTCCAAAGGGAGGGGAAATTTAGCAGCAACTGACATTTAGCAATTGCAAAATTAAAAAAAAGTGGCCAATAAAAAAAGATAAATAAATAGAGGTGCAATTTAAGTCATACCGATTGAAAAATGTGGCAAAAGGCATGAAACTACCTCCTTTACTCAGACAGGGATTAGATAGGCTACGTTCACATTTGCGTTGTGCGCCGCAGCGTCGGCGCCGCAGCGCACAACGCAAACAAAAACGCAGCAAAACGCATGCACAACGCTGCGTTTTGCGCCGCATGCGTCGTTTTTTTCATTGAATTTGGACGCAGCAAAAATGCAACTTGCTGCGTCCTCTGCGCCCCGACGCAAGTGCGCCGCATGTCCATGCGCCCCCATGTTAAATATAGGGGCGCATGACGCATGCGGCGCCGCTGCGGCGCCCGACGCTGCGGCGCTGGCCGCAAATGTGAACGTAGCCATACAGAAGCCTTCACAAATGTGGGGTAACGATTTGTATCTAGACAGATGGGTATCACCTCTGAAAAGCTAAAATCAAGCAGTTACAAGTCCCAATTAACCTCTTTGAATGCTGCATGGTCACTCATTATAGCCAAAACCTGACTACATGGCTATAATATATATATATACATATATATATACATACACACACATATATATATATATATATATACATACACACATATATAAAAAAAAAAAAAAAAGGAGCCCGCAGGAGACATTGGCGAAGGGCTACACAACAAGCACCCTTTGCCTCCTTCATTCTAGAGCCAATAAGGTTAATCCCTCGCCTATTTGGTGGTATATCAGTGTAGTACACTAGCAAAATTCCACTCCCGATTTCGGCTTATAAATACTAAAAGGAAAAACCTCACTGAATGTGTCCGCAACTTTTTTTTTTTTTTAACAAAAGACACTTACCTAACTCCTCTTCTATCATATTGTTGTCCGTCAGGGGCTTCTTTTTGCCTTGCACTTTTGTTTGTCCACGCTTTAAGATAAGTTCGCGTACAGACTTCAAGTTTGGGATACTGCAACGTAAAATGAGGTCAGGTAATATAAGCCTAAAATATATGTAGGGACATCAAACAATTCCTATAATCAGGCATTCAGAAAAAGTAATAGTATCATTTTGTATTAAATGGTTATTTCCAAAAATCAAGTTATCCTCTATCCTTGGAATATCGGATAGCTTACCGAATGTTGGAAGCATTCAATCGATCCTGAGAAAGGAGCTCTAAATCCCTGGAATCTGGCTTTGCAGATCCCTCCAGAATGTAGCAAAGGTGAAAATGCTTCACCTCTGCTCAATTCACTGATCATGGGACAGCTGGAAATGGCTAGCCGCTTTACAGTCCCATAGACAAGCCTACCCATTTATCAGAACAGCTTTTCTTAGATGTTCTATGGCCTCCCATGGAATTTCCCAGAAGAGTATTTCCAGAATTTACAGAAGTGATGGAGCAAATTAAAAATACAAGCAAGTTCTTCACTCTAGTTTGTGGCCCAGTGAGCCACTATAGAGCATACCCAACGCTTCTTCCCCCATGCCTAATAACGCTTCTTACCCCCATGCCACATATGGCTCAATCATTTGTATCATCTTCACAGATTCTTCTGTCAGCTTCACAAACACACCAGCGAAAATCTTCCCCAGTCTGAAGGTTTTCAGGATATTGAGCACTTGGTGGTTCACACCCTGAATGCTGAGACGAGAGAACAGAAAGCTTTATAAGAAGCAGATGTAACAGATCAGACAAGAGTGAAAGGCAGAAAACTATATACAGACCACTACAAGATGCAGAAGCACAGTAAAAGTATGAAGAAAAAAAAGAGAACTTCCCATCAGCCACATGAGTTCTTATTGCTACAGTCATTTGGTCACATACCATATTACAGTCACAAGTAAGAGCTTAGTGGTGGGAATGCCAGGTGCTGGGACCTCACACATATAATACAGATGACCTGCCCTAAAGGTACATACACTTAATTTCATATGAACTATCGATGAAGGACGAGATGGCAGCACGCCTGCAATTGTACTCTACCATATGCAGAACTCATAAGGAGAGCTGTTAAATATCTCCTCTAACTTAAAGGGGTATTCCCATCGCCAAGATTCGCTCACTATGTTGCTTACCCATGTGCAGGGCATTGCAGTAGCTTAGGTATCTATGGATACAACCAAGAATATAGTGGCGGTTAGTGTTAGTGGTCATAATCATGGATATCTAAGTTACTGCAATGCCCTGCACATGTGGTGACAATTAATCAGAACTATGCTACATTTCTAATTGGAGGCATTTGCTAATATTACATCTGCTACATATTGGGATAGGACCTTGGAGATGGGAACACCCCTTTAACGACCACTCCAACAATAGTTCACAAGGTTTCACCCCTTCTTCCTCTCCTTGGCATTTAAAGGCACTCTGTCACTAGTTTTTGCCATGCAAAACATGAGAACAGCATAATGTAGGAGCCAAGACTCAGATTCCAGGGCTGTGTCACTTCCAGGGCTGTTTACTGTAATTTTGATAAAGTCCCCTGCTGATAAAGCAGTGATCACTGGAGGACTAGTAAACCTGCTGCCATGTAGTGCTCCATATTCATGAGCTCTGTATAACCCCGCACTTACCACTGATGTGCATAGGCCTAAACTTGCCAAGTACACAGAAAGCTGCCCAAGATGTGGGCTGAGGTTATACAGAGCTCAGCATTCAGAGAATTGCTAGACCTGCAGCAGAGAAAAACAAATTTGAATCATAACTGCAGCAACCAGTAAAGTAAGTGGAATCAGGGTATCTGCCCCTACATCATACTGTTCTCAGAAGGGGCGCAATAACCTGGTAACCAATTCCCTTTACATAACTATCCTAAAGTAGGTCATCATTGTCTTCACACTAAAGGGGTTCCAGACACCCCTTTTAGTCACAGATCAGAGGCCCCCCACACCATTTCTACTTTGCAGGGTGAGAAGAGTTAATCAGGGAATACTGGGACAACAGTGGTGGAAGTAGTAACTAGCATATTGCTAGGGCGCACATCACTGTGCAAAGAGGATCACAACGTACTCCGTAATTCGCACTACAAAGGCAAGCTTCTCATTGGATATGTTGGGGACTTTCTTCCTATAGATCTTCATCCTGCGTAACCTGGTGTCATCTCTCAGCTTTCTTCTGGAGTCTCGCACAAAACTTTCAAGACGTTTAAACTTTATCTGTTTTCCCAGTGGAACCTGTAAAGAGAAGGAAAACAGACAAAAGTAAATTTAGAGATCCCAAACCCCACAAAGAATCTGTACTAAATTTAAAGAAGCGCTCCTTCTCCCATCAAAGTTTTTATCCTCTTATATTATATAGCACGTGTACTTACAATTGCTCATGTTGCCTTCACCCAGCTAATTCCTCTGTTTTCCATTAGGTCTGGCATTGCGTGATTAAAAACTGACTAGCTGAATCCTTCTAAGTTCTATGTAGAAACAGGTCAATTTAACCTGTATGAGTCATGAGTCACTGCAAAAGTCCCTGGCAGGGAGAGGAGAAGTTGGGTCAGAAGAGAGGAATGAGTCATGCAGGGGCAAGAGACTTCCTGTTTCTACATAGAGCAGAGAAATGAGAAAAGTGCCATGTAAAAGTTAGGATCAAAATTACTGTTATTGTGAACAGTTCAGCAAGCTGAAGATGAAATGATCTCTGAAAGGGCTAAAGATAAAGACGATGTTTCCATTATATATAGCCAAACAAAAAAATATTTATTTTCATCTTTCACATTTTAAAAATTATAAAAAGTAAAAACGGGCCAATGTAAAAGTTGGGGCACCCTTGCAGATTTGTGTGCTCAGATAACTGACCAAGGTTTCAGACCTTACTTAGCCTGTTAGGGTTATGGCTTGTTCACTATCATCGTTAGGAAAGGCCAAGTGATGCAAATTTCCCAGCTTTATAAAAACCCAGCCTCCTCTAACATTGTGCCAAAAAACAGCAGCCATGGATTCTTCTAAGCAGCTGGCTATCACTCTGAAAATGAAAATAGCAGAGGCCCACAAAGCAGGAGATGGCTATAAGAAGATAGCAAAGCGTTTTCAAAGTTGCCCTTTCCTTAGTTCGAAATGTAATTAAAAAATGGCTGTTAACATGAACAGTGGAGATCAAGATAAGGTATGGAAGACCAAGCAAAATTTAAGTGAGAGCTGCTTGTAAGATTGCTAGAAAGGCACATCAAAACCCCCGCTTGACTGCAAAAGACCTTCAGAAAGATTTAGCAGACTCTGGAGTTGTTGTACATTGTTCTACTGTTCAGAGACAACTACACAAATATGGCCTTCACGGAACAGTTACCAGAAAAAAAAAAAAACAACTCTCCTGCCTCCTAGACAAAGTTCAGCGTCACAAGTCTGCAAAAGAACATCTAAACAAGCCTGTTGAATTTTGGAAACAAGAACTCTATGAGGTTAAAATAGAACTCTTTGGACACAATGAGGAAAAGTATGTGTGGAGAAAAAAGGGAACAGAATTTCAGTAAAAGAACATCTCGCCAAACGTTAAGCAATGGGGGTGGATCAATCACGCTTTGGGGTTGTGTTGCAGCCAATGGCACAGGGAACATTTCACGGGTGGAGAGAAGAATGGATTCAATGAAATGTCAACAAATTCTTGATGCAAACATAACACCATCTGTAAAAAAGCTTAAGCTGAAAAGAGGATGGCTTCTACAAATAGATAATGATCCTAAACATGTCAAAATCCACAACACAACAGACTACACCAAAAGGCGCAAGCTGAAGGTTTTACAATGGCCCTCACAGTCCTCTGATCTGAATATCATTGAAAATCTGTTGCTAGACCTCAAAATAACAGGGGATGCAAGACGACCCAGGGATCTCACAGAACTGGAAACATTTTGCAATGAAGAATGGATGAAAATCAATCAAACAAGAAGTGAAAGACTCTTGGATGGTTACAAAAAGAGTGTGCAAGCTGTGACACTTGCAAAAATGGGTGCTACTATGTACTAACCATGCAGGGTGCCCAAAATTTTGCATAGGTCCATTTTCGTAATTTGTAAAATGTAAAAGATGAAAATATATATATATTTTTTTTTTTAACCTAAAATACAATATATATATATTTTTTAACCTAAAATACAAAGGAAATGTGTCATCTTTAACTTTTAGAGATCATTTCATCTTTAACGTACCTGCTCCCAATAAGTAGCTGAGTAGAAAGGCAAAATGAGCAATTGTAAGTACTCAGTGCTATATAATTTGATGACTGCAATATATTAAGACGTTAAAAACTATGATGGGAGAGCTTATCTAAAAGGAACAAAGAGCTGAAAAGAAAAGTTCCAAAAACAGCTCCCCTCTGAACCACAAGCAGTGTCTGGTATTGCACCGCAACCCAATAAGGGGAAAATGAGAAACTAGAAATGCTGAGCGCTATCCCTCTGCAGGATTATTACAAAACACACAACTTTCACATGGAAAAGAGCCAAGAAGTGACAGGTCAGAGGACGGTGGAGGTAACTTAGAAGGTCAGATCTCTCACGATTAGTGATGAGCGAGTGTACTCGTTGCTCGGGTGGTTTCCCGAGTATTTGACTGCTCGGAGATTTAGTTTTCATCATGGCAGCTGAATGATTTACAGCTATTAGCCAGGCTGAGTACATGTGGAGGTTGCCAGGTAATCCCCACATGTACTTATGCTGGCTAATAGCTGTAAATCATGCTGCTGAGGCGATGAAAACTAAATCTCCGAGCAGTCAAATACTCGGGCGACCACCCGAGCAACGAGTACACTCGCTCATCACGACTCACGATATGAAGTTCCTAGTTACCAAGCCCTGTTTATCCCCTTCACGTGCACAGTTCTGCCAGGTCCATCACCTTTCTCTTCTCCTCTAGCGCTCTCTTGGCCTCTGCTGCTTTAAGCCCCTGATATTTCTTTCTTTTCTTCAGTAGATTCTCTGGGACCCGCGGAAGTTTCCGTGGTCTAAGGAAAAAAAAAAGAGGAGTTTAACAAGAGAATGTGGCTTGTGCGTAAGATATTAGTATGAAATTGGGTAGAAAGTTTCCTAGGTACATGGCGTCTTCAAAGACATTTATGGAGACCCCAACTATGAGAGCTCTTGGGGTGTTAAGAGCTTGAACCCCCAATGACTACAAAGCACTGACAAATTCTAGCAATAACGATTTATAAGCCTCTCTAATGGAGTAAACCGGTGAAAACAAGCCATCACCTATCCATAGGGTGGGGGTCACTCTGCTGGTACCCAATCTGCGAAACGGGGAATATTAGCCCTGAAAGAATGGAGCAACATGTGGTGCCTGTGCGTCGGTCATAACTTATGGGGCTGCCAAAGCTTCTTCGTGCAGACCTATAGAGAATGAATGGAGCAGACGTTGGGCGTCTTGACCCCAGCAGTTGGGCTTTTACCAGTCAGTTATCACCCATCAAGGAGATAGGTGAGAAATGGACAACAGCATTCATCAAGATGCAAAAATGTCTGCTTGTTTCCAGTTCTTCCCCATTGTAGAGATCTCCGCTGGCTGTCAGTGAACAGGATTAATGTATTCTTTTTTAGTTTACAACCATAGACAGAAAACCTGTACACACAATTCTTCAAGAGAGGTAGAAGTCCTTTACTGCACTTTCATATCAGCAGCACAGATCTGCCTCCTGTTTGGGCAGCCTGCCGCGGCGCACCAGTCTGGACGGGGCAGCCTGCTGCGGCATTTTTTTCTTCTCCAGCAAGATGGTGCCGCCGGCGCCTGTTCAACAGCAGTTATCGAATCTATATACAAACAGACAGCTGCTACTGTGCAGGTGCCATTTTCAAAATGATTTTTTTTTTACCTCGCTCAAGTAATCTGCAAAAGGGATTAAGTGCACAGTAACCATGAGATTATGATGCAGCACAGGCACCACGGCTGGCACCTGCCTGCCAAAGTGTTTATTTTATGCAGTATGTACATATATACATTGTGTAAACTAGTGGGCAGGTCAGTGAGGGATCAGAGACCTGTCAGCAATCTGCATTATGGATACCTAATCAGGGCACCACATACACCAGTCCCGCCTTAGGGCACGAGCATATCATTAACACAAAACTAAAAAGATTAAGAAACAACCACAAGCCAGATTTCATCAACCATGGTATCATTGTAATCAGTATAAAGGCCCCTACCTGACACTCTGTATGTTACTGAGCACAATCCTGGTGACAGGTTCACTTTAACCTCTACAGCTCCAGCACCATTGTCCCACCACTGCCCCGCAGGCTTTATTAGTGTAGAGAGGGTGGCGACATCATGCAGGATGTGATACATGCAGCCAATCACTGGGCTCAGTGAAGCAAATGCAGATGGCACAAAACCACTGAGCCCACTGGAAGCAGCAGTCACGTCCTGTATAACATTAAGCCCCTTCAACATATATCAGACAGGACATGCCCCCCAGGTGCCTAGCAGGTCTCCCCCAGACTCTGCCCATATGCCCTCCTAGGACATAGCCTAGAACAGATGAGCTACTCGGCGGGTCACACAATGCAGTGACAGGTAGGGGAAAGGCGCAATACTTTGTGCTTTAACGGGGTTGTGCGGTGAACACACGCCGTCACATAGCCACACACGCAGATGGTGGGGGACAGTGCGGATGCAGCAGTAGTGCGTATGCTCAATCACTGCCCCATACAGAATGAATGGAACTCTCTCATCCTGAGGAGTGGTGGAGGGGCGCACAGCAGGCGGACCCCAACCCATCAGGAACTTATCACATCCTGCAGAGAAGAGAAGGGTGCTAATGTGTTTTCACTGGACACCCCTCTTAAGGTTATGGGTTACTCACACAAGAATATAGCAGCACATGACACTTTTAGTTGGGGTCACGAGATGAGGTAATGGGTCAGGAGCCCGTACAGTCCACACACAACCAGCCTGACCATGGTGGTCCCATATACAGCTCACTAAGAATGCTGAACAGCCTTACGTTCCGCAGCAGCCAATCAGAACTTGCGTCTCATTGGTATCCTGCAGTACAGAAATTGAGCTGTGGTCTCCTATAGGCTGATGCCCACTTCTGCCCCAAATCCTCCACATAATGGCGGCATGCCCGCAGCCGCCATGTTCACAGCAACCTCCCCTCGTTCGGTAGCCGCAACATATTAACACTGGCGCTGATGCCTTCGGATTCTACCGCCTGGCGACTTACTCTGTGCCGTCCATGGTCCTCCACTTCTGAGCTGCGGAAACCGGAACTACGAAACATGCACTTCCGCCGATAAACACGTGCCATCCGCCATGTGTGCTGTATGGAGACGCATCGCGGGATTACACTGCGTTGTTTACAGCACACGTAGCCCCTCAGCAGCGCGCATGCGCAGGAGGAACTGGCTGGATTTGGCTGTACTTGTACTACTAGAGAAGGAAGCACAAGTGTAGCGTGCATTATGTAGTGTAGTGTGTATGTAATGTACGTATGTGCATGTGATTTATATGTATATTTATGGATGTGTAATTTATGTGCGTGTATGTACTAATGTACTGTACATATGTATATAGGTGCGTGCGTCTGTGTACGTATGTTTGTGTGTATATGTATGTGTGAATGTACTGTATATAGGTGCGTGTGTGTATGCAATGTACACATGTATGTAGGTGTGTGTATGTGTGTGTACATGAGTGTAAATAGATATAGGTGCGTGTAAGTATATAATGAATATGCATGCTTGTGTGTAGGTGTATGTTTGTAATGTAGTGTGTATGTAACATACGCATGTGCATTTGTATGTATATTTATGTAGGTTTTGTATGTGTGTAATTTATGTGTGTGTGTGTAATGTATGGACAGTACAGACAGACAGACAGACAGACAGACAGACAGTACAAACAGGTGTTTGGACACGCCTTCTCATTTAACCCCTTAGTGACAGAGCCAATTTGGTACTTAATGACCGGGCCAATTTTTACAATTCTGACCACTGTCCCTTTATGAGGTTATAACTCTGGAACGCTTTAACAGATCCCGCTGATTCTGAGATTGTTTTTTCGTGACATATTGTACTTCATGTTAGTGGTAACATTTCTTCGATATTACTTGCGATTATTTATGAAAAAAATTGAAATATGGCAAATTTTTTAAATTTAGCAATTTTCAAACTTTGTATTTTTATGCCCTTAAATCAGAGAGATATGTCACAAAAAATAGTTAATAAATAACATTTCCCACATGTCCACTTTACATCAGCACAATTTTGGAAACAAATTTTTTTTTTCTTAGGCAGTTATAAGGGTTAAAAGTTGACCAGCAATTTCTCATTTTTACAACACCATTTTTTTTTTAGGGACCACATCACATTTGAAGTCATTTTGAGGGGTCTATGTGATAGAAAATGACCAAGTGTGACACCATTCTAAAAACTGCACCCCTCAAGGTGCTCAAAACCACATTCAAGAAGTTTATTAACCCTTTACGTGCTTCACAGGAACTGAAACAATGTGGAAGGAAAAAATGAACATTTAACTTTTTTTTTGCAAACATTTTACTTCAGAAGCATTTTTTTTTATTTTCACAAGTGTAACACCAGAAATGTAACAATAAATTTTGTTGTGCAATTTCTCCTGAATACGCCGATACCCCATATGTGGAGGTAAACCACTGTTTGGGCGCACCGCAGAGCATGGAAGAGAAGGAGCGCCGTTTTACTTTTTCAATGTAGAATTGGCTGGAATTGAGATGGGACGCCATGTTGCGTTTGGAGAGCCCCTGATGTGCCTAAACAGTGGAAACGCTCCACAAGTGACACCATTTTGGAAACTAGACCCCTTAAGGAACTTATCTAGATGTGTGGTGAGCACTTTGAGCACCCAAGTGCTTCACAGAAGTTTATAAAGTAGAGCCGTGAAAATAAAATTGATTTTTTTCTACAAAAATGATCTTTTTGCCCCCAAATTTTTATTTTGACAAGGGTAACAGGAGAAATTAGACCAGAATAGTTGTTGTGCAATTTCTCCTGAGTACGTCGATACCCCGTATGTATATCTAGATGTGTGGTGGGCACTTTAAACCCCCAAGTGCTTCACAGAAATTTATAAAGTAGAGCCGTGAAAATAAAAAATCCTTTTTTTTTCCTCAAAAATGATTTTTTAGCCTGCAATTTTTTATTTTCTCAAGCGTAACAGGAGACATTGGACCCCAAAATCTGTTGACCAGTTTGTCCTGAGTACGCTGATACCCCATATGTGGGGGGGGGGCACTGTTTGGCACCCATCGAGGCTCGGAAGGGAAGGAGCGCCGCTTGGAATGCAGACTTTGATGGGATGGTCTGCGGGCGTCATGTTGCATTTGCAGAGCTCCTGATGTACCTAAACAGTAGAAACCCCCCACAAGTGACACCATTTTGGAAACTAGACCCCCGAAAGAGCTTATCTAGATGTGTGGTGAGCACTATGAACCCCCAACTGCTTCACAGAAGTTTATAATGTAGAGCCATGAAAATAAAAAAAATCATATTTTTTCCACAAAAATTATCTTTTCACCCCCAAATTTTTACTTTCAAAAGGGTAACAGGAGAAATTGGACCCCAAAATTTATTGTGCAATTTATGCTGAGTAGGCTGATACCCCATATGTGGGGGTAAACCACTGTTTGGGTGCATGGCAGAGCTTGGAAGGGAAGGATCGCCGTTTTGGAATGCAGACTTTGATAGAATGGTCTGCGGGCGTTATGTTGCGTTTGCAGAGCCCCTGATGTACCTAAACAGTAGAAACCCCCCACAAGTGACCCCATTTTGGAAACTAGACCCCCCAAGGAACTTATCTAGATGTGTGGTGAGAACTTTGAATGCCCAAGTGTTTCACAGAAGTTTATAATGCAAAGTCGTGAAAATAAAAAATATATTTTTTTTTCCACAAAAAAGATTTTTTAGCCCCCAAGTTTTTATTTTCACAAGGGTAACAAGAGAAATTGGACCCCAAAAGTTGTTGTCCAATTTATCCCAAGTACGCTGATGCCCCATATGCAGGGGTAAACCACTGTTTGGGCACACAGCAGAGCTCAGAAGGGAGGGAGCACCATTTGACTTTTTGAGCGCAAAATTGGCTGTGGCGTTTGGAGACCCCCTGATGTACCTAAACAGTGGAAACCCTCCAATTCTGACTCCAACCCTAACCCCAACACACCCCTAACCCTAATCCCAACCCTAACCATAACCCTAATCAGAACCCTAAATCCAACACACCCCTAATCCTAATCTCAACTCTAACCTCAAACCTAACCCTAATCCCAATACACCCCTTACCCTAATCCCAACCCTAACCTTAATCCCAAACCTAACCCTAATCCCAAACGTAACCCTAATGCCAACCCTAATCCCAACTAACCCTAACTTTAGCCGCAACCCTAGCCCTAACTTTAGCCCCAACCCTAGCCCTAATTTTATCCCCAACCTTAGCCCTAACTTTAGAGCCAACCCTAACCCTAAATTTAGCCCCAACCCTAACCCTAGCTCTAACTTTAGCCCCAATCCTAACCCTAAATTTAGCCCCAACTCTAACCCTAGCTCTAACTTTAGCCCCAATCCTAACCCTAAATTTAGCCCCAACCCTGAATTTAGCCCCAACCCGAACCCTGAATTTAGCCCCAACCCTAAATTTAGCCCCAACCCTAAATGTAGCCCCAACCCTAAATTTAGCCCTAACCCTAAATTTAGCCCCAACCCTAACCCTAATTTTAGCCCCAATTCCTCTAGCTGCCGGCCGGCAGATCATGGCGGGCGCACTGCGCATGCGCCCACCATTTTCTTACCGGATGAAGCCAGCGGGCAGGAGGACCCAGGGACACCGGTAAGTATAACAGGGTCCCCGAATCCCCCTATTTCTCTGTCCTCTGATGTGCGATCACATCAAAGGACAGAATTACACATCGCTTTTTTTTTTTGCGGTCGCTGGTAAACAGTTATCGGCGATCGCAAAACAGGGGTCGGTAAAAACCGACCCCGATCATGTTCTTTGGGGTCTCAGCTACCCCCGGCAGCCGAGACCCCAAAGATCTTCCGGGTGCCGGACGGCGGGCGCCCGCCATTTTTTGGCCGGAACAAGATGGCGGCGCCCATCGGGAGCCATGAAGAGCACCGGGGGAGACTGGTGAGTATCGGGGGGCGATCGGGGACCCCATTACTCTGTCCTCTGATGTGCAATCAAATCGGAGGACAGAGAAATTAAATGGGAAATCGCGTTTTTTGGGTTATTTTTGCGACCGCCGGTAAACGGTTAATTACCGGCGATCGCAACCCGGGAGTCGGTAAAAAAGCCCCCGAATCATGTTCTCTGGGGTCTCGGCTACCCCCGGTAACCAAGACCCCAGAGAAAATACGACTCTGGGGGGCGCTATTCACTTTTTCCACAGCGCCATTAACGGCGCTGTGGTTTAAGTACCCTTAACTGCCGCCGTTAAAAGGCGTATCGGCGGTCGTTAAGGGGTTAAAGATTTTTCTGTATTTTCATGACTATGAAAATTGTACATTCCCGGTGACTACCTCTTGAAGCTCATCAAGAGAATGCCAAGAGTGTGCAAAGCAGTCATCAAAGCAAAAGGTGGCTACTTTGAAGAGCCTAGAACAGTGATGGGCAACCTTTTGAGCTTGGTGTGTCAAAATTCGCCAAAAAAACGAACATAACTTGGGTGGTGTGTCACCTTGATAAAAAAACCATAATTTTGCGACATGTATAGTTTAAATAACAAATATGTATAATTATAATTAACTTACTTGCTTAGTGACTTCTTTGTTCATCTGTCAGTTGGTTTCTTTTGTTGGTCTTGCTATTATTTAACTTGTGTGGGGTGCCGTGAACTAAGATGATGGGTCTCCCCTGTACACTAATGCTGGGGTGCAGGGCAGCTGATGGGTCCCTCCTGTACACTGATGCTGGGGTGCAGGGCAGATGATGGGTCTCCCCTGTACACTAATGCTGGGGTGCAGGGCAGATGATGGGTCCCTCCTGTACACTGATGCTGGGGTGCAGGGCAGATGTTGGGTCCCACCTGTACACTGATGCTGGGGTGCAGGGCAGATGATGGGTCCCACCTGTACACTGATGCTGGGGTGCAGGGCAGATGTTGGGTCCCACCTGTACACTAATGCTGGGGTGCAGGGCAGATGATGGGTCCCTCCTGTACACTGATGCTGGGGTGCAGGGCAGATGATGGGTCCCTCCTGTACACTGATGCTGGGGTGCAGGGCAGATGATGGGTCCCTCCTGTACACTAATGCTGGGGTGCAGGGCAGATGATGGGTCCCTCCTGTACACTGATGCTGGGGTGCAGGGCAGATGATGGGTCCCTCCTGTACACTAATGCTGGGGTGCAGGGCAGATGATGGGTCCCTCCTGTACACTAATGCTGGGGTGCAGGGCAGATGATGGGTCCCTCCTGTACACTGATGCTGGGGTGCAGGGCAGATGCTAATCACTAGCTTATAATTAGAAGTGTCCTGTGACTGTCCAGGACATTAGTGAAAGTCCTTTGCTTTTCTCCCTCCGGCCCTTGGTGTACTCTACAATACCCCCAGTCATTCTAGTGGCGGCACCAGGGGCAGTGTGCGACAATGGCAGGCGCCCTCCATACATAGCGTGTGATGAGCTCCTCTGAGGATTTTTGTTCACTTCCTTTCCTCTGAACTGGCCTGGCTTCCTCGGAGCACACGTAGCTCCTTCAGTAATGGCTCAAGTGTGTGTGTGTTTCCCCCCCGGGAGGGGGTTGGGAGCATGAGCCGTGGCCAGAGTCCGCCTGCTTCCTCCTGCCACTGGGAGGCCATGCATTGCTGGCTGCGGTGACGGAGAGTGAAGCGCGATGAGCAGCTCTCCGCGGCTCCGCTCCGTGGTCTCCGCCGGCCGTGCTCTGCAGCAGGCTGCCCCCTCCGCTGTGCAGCCAGCCTTCCTGTCCCGCCGCCGACCTCCTGCTCCTGCCGCCCAAACAACAGAGCTCCGGCGCAGAGCGTCTAGGCCTGGGACTTCCGGGAGCTGCGCCAGGTCTACCGGAAGTCCCAGGCCTAGACGCTCTGCGCCGGAGCTCTGTTGTTTCGGCCTACAGGCCTCCTGCATGGCATCCGATCCGATAAAAAATCGGAACGGCTTGCCATGCAATTTAAGGATGCAATTTCTATGGAGCCGTGGCCGGCGGCCGCGTGTCACTGAAAATGACTACGCGTGTCATAGGTTCGCCATCACTGGCCTAGAATATAAGACATATTTTCAGTTGTTTCACACTTTTTTTAAGTATATAATTCCACATGTGTTAATTCATAGTTTTGATGCCTTCAGTGTGAATTTACAATTTTCATAGTCATGAAAATACAGAAAAATCTTTAAATGAGAAGGTGTGTCCAAACTTTTGCTGTGTACTGTATGTAGGTGCGTGTATGTAATGTGTATATGTATGTGTGTGTACATTATGTATGTGTATGTAATGTATATGTATGTACGTGTGTGTATGTAATGTACATATATATGTAGGTGTATGTACGTATGTTTGTGTGTATATATGTAGGTGCAAGTATGTTATGTACATGTACAGTTAGGTCCATATATATTTGGACAGAGACAACATTTTTCTAATTTTGGGTAATAGACATTACCACAATGAATTTTAAACAAAACAATTCAGATGCAGTTGAAGTTCAGACTTTCAGCTTTCATTTGAGTGTATCCACATTAAAATTGGATGAAGGGTTTAGGAGTTGCAGCTCCTTAACATGTGCCACCCTGTTTTTAAAGGGACCAAAAGTAATTGGACAGATTCAATAATTTTAAGTAAAATGTTCAATTTTTAGTACTTGGTTGAAAACCCTTTGTTGGCAATGCCTGCCTGAAGTCTTGAACTCATGGACATCACCAGATGCTGTGTTTCCTCCTTTTTGATGCTCTGTCAGGTCTTCACTGCAGTGGTTTTCAGTTGGTGTTTGTTTGTGGGCCTTTCTGCCTGAAGTTTAGTCTTTAACAAGTGAAATGCATGCTCAATTGGGTTGAGATCAGGTGACTGACTTGGCCGTTCAAGAATATTCTACGTCTTTGCTTTAATTAACTCCTGGGTTGCTTTGGCTTTATGTTTTGGGTCATTGTCCATCTGTAGTATGAAACGACGACCAATCGGTTTGGCTGCATTTGGCTGGATCTGAGCACAGTATGTCTCTGAATACCTCAGAATTCATTCGGCTGCTTCTGTCCTGTGTCACATCATCAATAAACACTAGTGACCCAGTGCCACTGGCAGCCATGCATGCCCAAGCCATCACACTGCCTCCACCGTGTTTTACAGATGATGTGGTATGCTTTGGATCATGAGCTGTACCACGCCTTCGCCATACTTTTCTCTTTCCATCATTCTGGTAGAGGTTGATCTTGGTTTCATCTGTCCAAAGAATGTTCTTCCAGAACTGTGCTGGCTTTTTTAGATGTTTTTTAGCAAAGTCCAGTCTAGCCTTTTTATTCTTGACACTTATGAGTGGCTTGCACCGTGCAGTGAACCCTCTGTATTTACTTTCATGCAGTTTTCTCTTTATGGTAGATTTGGATATTGATACGCCGACCTCCTGGAGAGTTGTTCACTTGGTTGGCTGTTGTGAAGGGGTTTCTCTTCACCATGGAGATTATTCTGCGATCATCCACCACCGTTGTCTTCTGTGGGCGCCCAGGTCTTTTTGCATTGATGAGTTCACCAGTGCTTTCTTTCTTTCTCAGGATGTACCAAACTGTACATTTTGCCACTCCCAATATTGTAGCAATTTCTTGGATGGGTTTTTTCTGTTTTCGCAGCTTAAGGATGGCTTGCTTCACCTGCATGGAGAGCTCCTTTGACCGCATGTTTACTTCACAGCAAAACCTTCCAAATGCAAGCACCACACCTCAAATCAACTCCAGGCCTTTTATCTGCTTAACTGAGAATGACATAACGAAGGGATTGCCCACACCTGTTCATGAAATAGCCTTGGAGGCAATTGTCCAATTATTGAACTATTTTGTTTAAAATTCATTGTGGTAATGTCTATAACCAAAATTAGAAAAATGTTGTCTCTGTCCAAATATATATGGACTTAACTGTGTCTGTACATAATGTATGCATGCGTGTGTAGATTATGTATGTATATACACTGTGGGTTGGCAGCTCTAGGGGATGGGAATTTCTTACCCTGGCCGTGCCTTAACCCCTTCAAGTCGCGGCCCTTTTTTGTTTTTGCGTTTTCGTTTTTCACTTCCCTCCTTCCCAGAGCCATAACTTTTTTATTTTTCCGCCAATATGGTCATGTGAGGGCTTATTTTTTTGCGGGACGAGTTGTACTTTTGAACGACATCATTGGTTTTACCATGTCTTTTACTAGAAAACGGGAAAAAAATTCCAAGTGCGGTGAAATTGCAAAAAAAGTGCAATCCCACACTTGTTTTTTGTTTGGCTTTTTTGCTTCACTAAATGCTAAAACTAACCTGTCATTGTGATTCTCTAGGTCATTACGAGTTCATAGACACCTAATATGTCTAGGTTTTTTTTTTCCAAGTGGTGAAAAAAAATTCAAAACTTTGCTTAAAAAAATTAAAAATAAAAAGCGCCATTTTCCGATACTCGTAGCGTCTCCATTTTTTGTGATCTGGGGTCGGGTGAGGGCTTATTTTTTGCGTGCCGAGCTGACGTTTTTAATAATATCACTTTTGTGCAGATACGTTCTTTTGATCGCCCGTTATTTTTTTTCGCTATGCTGTTTAGCAATCAGGTTAATGCTTTTTTTTATTGATAGATCAGGCGATTCTGAACGCGGTCATAAAAAATCAAACCTACACGTATTTGGTTTTATTGTTGTATTTAGGATGGGGCGAAAGGGGGGTGTTTTAAACTTTTATATTTTTTATATTTTTTTTCATATTTTTAAAAACATTTTTTTTTTACTTGTGCCATGCTTCAATAGCCTCCATGGGAGGCTAGAAGCTGGCACCACTCGATTGGCTCAGCTACATAGCAGTGATCATCAGATCGCTGCTATGTAGCTGAATTGCAGGTGTGCTGTGAGCGCCGACCACAGGGGGGCGCTCACAGCAGGCCGGCATCAGTAACCTTAGAGGTCTCAAGGACCTCTATGGTTACTGTCCTGACACATCGCCGACCCCCGATCATGTGACAGGGGTCGGCGATGCGCTCATTTCCGGCCGCACGGCCGGAAGCGGTAGTTAAATGCCGCTGTCAGCGTTTGACAGCGGCATTTAACAGGTTAATAGCGGCGGGTGAATAGCGATTTCACCCGCCGCTATTGCGCGCACATGTCAGCTGTACAAAACAGCTGACATGTCGCGACTTTGATGTGGGCTCAGCTCCGGAGCCCACATCAAAGGGGGATTCACAGCATGTGCAGTAATAGTACGGGACATGTCGTGAAAGGGTTAAAGCAGATCTTTCAGATGAATGTTCCGTTCTAGGGAGGTATAATAATATTCTACAGAATTAGATCTGAACTCTTTAGGAAAAATAGAAAAGTGGAACAATGAAAGAATACAATGAACAGTGTGCTCTGCTCATTAATCCAGCTGATCACTATTATATAAGAGGACAGATCTGTACTTGCCAAATGGGCAGCCCCCTGGCTGTGTCATGATAAATTGTTAAAATTGTAAAATGCCTGTATAAACATTGACTTTGATATTTTCTTATTATTAAACAATCCCTCTCTCCAGAACAATATTTAATCCTATTGTTTACTGCTTGTTGTGCCTAGGTTACCGACACTACTGCAGTCTGTTTCCCAAATTAAAAGCACAAGTTTATAGCTATACTGGACAGCTTGTAATCACAGCTCGGGATCTGGATGGCTAGTGTGCCCCTGTGCTCCTCTGCAAAGGTACCCCGCTACGTAGCAGCATGGGATAGAGCCAGAGGCGGAACTAGGGGTTTAGCTTGGGGGAGGGGCATCTGAGTATGCCCCTGCTTACAACTATATCAGTCCTGCAGAACGTAAGGTATTACAGCACAGTTATAGATAGTAACTTACAGATGACTTTCTGATGGATTCATTCACTTTTCCTGAGTTTTCCATCTGGCCCAGACTTGCATGACGGCTTCTCCAGCCACGACTCGTTTATTAAAGTAGTTGTCCACTACTATAACCTTTTTTTTTTTTTTTTTCATAAATCTTGCTATTATGGGCCACTGAAAACATCTACTGTGTTTATTTTAGCAATATTACCTTTTATCATGCTGTAGCAGCACATCTTTAGTGCTGGATTCAGCTCTCATGGGGTTAATCGACAACTTCCTTTCTCCTGAGTTATTGTGCTCTAATACTACAAGTTCCATGATGCATTGCACTGCTACTAAGGAACCTACCACACCCACTCCAAAACACACCCCAACCCCTCCCTCCTCTCCCCCTCTAGCTTCAGAAAGATTTGTGATGTCATTTCTGTCCAACCTCCTCTTTTACATTTGTCCAACCCACACTCCATTACACACAGATAGATGGATATAGATAGATAGATAGATAGAGATATATCTATATATCTATGTCTATTTCCATAGGTATGTCCATATCCATGCTTCTAAACCCCTTCACCCCCTGGAGCTTTTTTGTTTTCGTTTATCGCTCCCCTTCTTTCCAGAGCCATAATTTTTCCGTCAATATGGCCATGTGATCTTTTGCGTGACAAGTTCTACTTTTGAACGACACCATTGGTTTTACCATGTCGTGTAGCAGAAAATGTGAAAAAAATTCAAAGTGCAATGAAATGGCAAAAAAGTGCAATCCCACACTTGTTTTTTGCTTGGCTTTTTGGCTAGGTTCACTAAATGCTAAGGCTGTGTGCACCCGTTGCGGATCTGATTGCAGATCCGCAGCGTTTTTGCTGCACTGAATTGCATCAAATCCACAGTGTAGTGCACAACCAATGTAAGTCTATGGGAGCCGCAGACTTGTTGTGCACATGCTGCGGAAAAAGCCGCACCAAAACCACACCAAGAACTGCATCAAAACTGCACCAAAAACTGTATCAAAACTGCACCAAAACTGCAAAACTGCACCAGGTTTTGATGCAGTTTTTGGTGCAGTTTTGATGCTTTTTTTGGTGCGGTTTATGCGCGGTTTTAATGCCGTTTTTGGAAATAAGTAAATAAACGGAAAATGTGCATGATTTGAATGGAAACATGCATGAAAAAACGGATTCCAAAGCCGGATTCATCATTTCACAGCTCAGTTTCATACTTTTTTTGCCGGATCCGTCGCTGTGCGTTTTTTCGCCGGACAGAAAAAACGTTCCTCTGTATGTGTTTTCCATCCGGCGGAAACAGCTTTTTTGACGGATCCGGCAAAAAACGGATGAAACTCTATGAGAAAAAAATGGATCCGACGGAAAAAAATGGATCCGTTTTTTTCAAAACTCGCCAGATTGTGCCTCACGGCAAAAACCTGATGTGTGAAAGCACCCAAATATATGGATAGATACATCTATGTATCTATAGATATATCTATAGATAAATATATCTATAGATAGATATATCCATAGATATATAATAGAAAGGCCGATGTTTCTATAAGGCTACTTTCACACTTGCGTTTTCCGCAATCCGTCTTTTTGGGAAAAAAACGGATCCTGCAAATGTGCTTGCAGGATGCGTTTTTTACCCATAGACGTGTATTAGTGAAGGATCGTGACGGATGGCCACACGTCGCGCCCATCGTGCAACGGATGCGTCGTGTTTTGGCGGACCGTTGGCACGTCCGTCGCGTCTGCCATTTTCTACCGCGCATGCACGGCCAAAACTCCGCCCTCTCCTCCCCGGACTTCAGAATGGGCAGCGGATGCGTTGAAAAACTGCACCCGCTGCCCACGACGTGCACAAATTTCACAACGTGCGTCGGTACGTCGGCCCAACGCATAGCGATGGACCCGTGCCGACGCAAGTGTGAAACAGGCCTTAATGAGCGTTTAATTTAATAAAAAACTGAAAAAAACGGCGTGGGCTCCCGCGCAATTTTCTGCGCAAGAGGGGGAAAGCCGACGGCCGGGGGCCAATATTTGTAGCCTGCTATGAATATCAGCCCGCAGCTGTCTGCGTAGCCTTTACTGGCTATTAAAATAGGGGGACCCCCCCCCCCCCAAAAAAAATGACGTGGGGTCCCCCTATATTTTATAGCCAGAAAGGCTATGCAGACAGCTGCGGGCTGATATTCATAGCCTAGAGAGGGGCCATGGATATTGGTACCCCCCCCCTCCCTGCTACAAATACCAGTCCGCAGCCACCCCAGAAATGGCGCATCTGTAAGATGCGCCAATTCCGGCACTGAGGCTGGTTTCACACTTGCGTTTTTGGACGCTGCGTTTTAGCGCTAAAAAACGCATGCGTTTTTTTCCTATACTTAACATTAAATACGCATGCGGTTTTTCGCATGCGTTTTGACGCGTTTCCTATACTTAACATTAAATACGCATGCGGTTTTTCGCATGCGTTTTGACGCGTTTGCGGCAACGCATGCGTTTTTGTACGCGCGCGTTCATTTGCAGAAATGCAACCTGTAGTAATTTTTAGCGGCATTTTTTTGCCGCAAAAAAACGCATGCGTTTATTTGCGGCAAAAAAATGCATTGCTGTCTATGTAAACGCATGCGTTTTTAAGCACATGCGTTTGTTTGCGTTAAAAACGCATACGTTTTTATAGAAAAAAAAGAAAAAAACACTGAAACACCACCCACCACCATCAGGGTGATAAAGGGATCCAAACCCTAACCCTACCCCTAACCTCACCCCTAACCGTTTAATGAACATTTTCTGACATAGTGCCACGATATTTCAGTGCCACGTATTTCAGTGCCACGTATATAAGTGCCACATATGTAAGTGCCACGTGCCACGTATATAAGTGCCACGTATGTAAGTGCCACATGCCACATATTTAAGTGCCACGTATGTAAGTGCCACGTATGTAAGTGCCATGTATGTAAGAGCCACGTATGTAAGTGCCACGTATTTAAGTACCACGTGACACGTATTTCAGTGCCACGGATTTAAGTGCCACGTATTTCAGTGCCACGTGCCACGTATTTCAGTGCCACGGATTTAAGTGCCACGTATTTCAGTGCCACGTATTTCAGTGCCACATATTTAAGTCCACGGATTTCAGTGCCACGGATTTAAGTGCCACGTATGTAAGTGCCACGGATTTAAGTGCCACGGATTTAAGTGCCACGTATTTCAGTGTCACGTATTAAAGTGCCACGTATTTCTGTCACGTTTACGGTTAGGGTTGATGTCACCGCTCTATAGGACCCTCAGTGACACACTGACAGGAGGCAATGGCTCCTGCAGTGTATCACTGAGGTTACTAAAGTTCACTGGTCTCACTTTATGGCAAAAAGCTGCGTGGGAACTTTCTCATACAGCATGCCATTTCTCACAGGGGCGTAGGAATACATTGTGGGGAATACATTGTGGAAGGATACCTTCCTCCCCTCATTGTGTTCCTGGTGCCCCTGGTGAGTGGTTGCGTCAGCTGATGCTCCTGCTCTCCACGGGAGATCGTCGTGGGACACTCGTTTTAATTGGATTTCTGCGGATCAGGGAGTTTAGTGTTTGTTTATTATTTTAATATTTTTTACAGATG
The DNA here is from genome assembly GCF_051348905.1 of Ranitomeya variabilis. Lineage (NCBI taxonomy): Eukaryota > Metazoa > Chordata > Amphibia > Anura > Dendrobatidae > Ranitomeya > Ranitomeya variabilis. The sequence goes on along the minus strand of NC_135235.1, from coordinate 407,283,342 downwards.
ACAATGGCTTCGGGGATCAAAGTGACAAGTGATGGTGAGTATGTACTCTATGTTTTATGTACTGTATGTCTATATGTATGTACTGTATATCTGTATGTATGTATGTACTGTATGTATGTATGTACTGTATGTGCATGTCGTCGCATGCCGCATGTCGTCGCATGGCGCATGTCGTTGCATGCAGCATGTCGTCGCATGGCGCATGTCGTTGCATGCAGCATGTCGTCGCATGGCGCATGTCGTCGCATGGCGCATGTCGTCGCATGGCGCATGTCGTCGCATGGCGCATGTCCTGTATGTGTTCTATGTATGTATGTACTGTATATGTGTTGTTTTTTTTTTTTTACATTCAACACATTAGCCGGATGATGGGACTACTAGTGTCCCATCATTGGCTAATGTGTCACTCACTGTCACTGTAGCAGGCAGAGCCCGATGGGACTTGTAGTCCCATCGGACATGCCTGCACACAGAGACAACGCCGCCGCCACCACCACCGCACAGCCACCTTCAGCACCGGCCGCAGCCGCCGCCACGGCACTGGCCGCCGCGGCGGGGCCGGCCGTCGACGCACCAGCGGCCACCGACACACCAGCCGCCGCCAGGGCACCGGCCGCCGCCGCGGCACCGGCCACAGCCACGGGATCAGCCGCCGCAGAACATCTCAAGAAGCAGATCCCAGCACCAGACACCTGCAGTGCACAGCCCGGCCCGCCCCCAGCACAGCACAGTCCCGCCCACAGCCCAGTCACTCTTGAGTGACTGCTGACTGTGCGGCTGGGACACGCCTGTTACTGACATCACGTCAATTTCCAGAGTCTGGAAATTGACGGGACGTCGGCGGAAATTAGCGGTGGCTGCAGCCTGGGGGTCACGTGACCCGGACTCAGCCACCAGCATAGCGCCGCTCACAGGGTAAAAAGGCAACACAAGGTATTTACACAATTCATCAGGGGCCCCGGGGGGATACATTGGGGGGATAATTGAAAGTAGTGGACAACCCCTTTAAGTAGTGAAAAACTATATACATTTCTCTTCATGTTTTGAATTAGAAAACAGTGTGCAATGTTCCCAATGCATGGAAATGAAAACTAGTATGAAGAGTTTGTGAGTCATGTTTTTGAACACACTACTGTACTTTATGAAGGACTATGAGGTGCATTATACTAAACAAGCAAAATTAGAATAGAACTAGGCAACATATTATCTGGGAAATTAAAGCACGGAATCATGCCAGAAAAACCCAAAGTCCCAAGGACAGAAAAACTCCATAAGAATCATAGAAAAAAAGGAGTAAACCGGAGCAAACAAATATTATAAATATAGTTTATTAGTTATACAAAAGTTGGTGCATAAATATATAATAACAATACAGAAAGGATGGTAAGAGTAGAGTGAGTCCCCACCGGTACACGACACCACCTCAATAAAGATATAACATAGTCAATAGTACTAGGAAGGCAGCCACCCGTGTGCATGAGGTTAACCCTGGGAGACACAAATTATCCCCCACAATGTAAATACCGGCAACCAAACAGGCGCTTACCAAGAAGATGCAGAGGTGGTGTATACCGGGCAGGATTCAGTCCAACAGGACCCCCGACGCGCGTTTCGCTGGCGCGGGTGCTTTAGCTTTCTCAAGGGGAATGTCCCAGACCAATACAGGACCTCTCAAATAGTGCCGGATCTATATCACGTGAGTAATCACATGTAGAGCTTGTACCAATAATAGCCATGATAACGGCGCATGCGTGGCCATGGCGCCCCGCCCCACGTCCGGAGCGGCGTCAAGCGTCGCTCAGACGCAGTGGGGAGAAGAAGTCCCACCCCGCCTGCGCGAGGCAGAAAGACGCCGTCCGGACTGGGAACCAAGGCAACCAGAAGCCACGCATGCGCACCCAGGCTAGTATACTACCGGCATAAATCAAACATAAGTACCTGACTGCAAGCCGTGATGTGCAGGGAGCCTGTCAGCGGCAAACCCTGGTACATATACGTGTATATAAGCAAGTGCATACGCTTATCGCATGAGCGCCACAAATTAACCGGGTAATTACCATGAGCAGGATACTACGATGTAACAATCGGCTTAATAAGCAGAAAAGCACCAAGAAAAAAAGGGGGTAGAAAAAAGGCTGTACTATGTCACATATGTCTAAGGAACCCATAAACGGAAAAAAACATACCATGTATATATACACACATTTGCCAAGTAAACAAACATATCTATTACCAACAATATGCAAATTAGGCAAATAATTGCCGTAAATGGAGTACACTGCATATATAACATTCGGCTAACAGAGTAGCCTGTAGGATATTTCAAAGCTGCAGCCAAAATGGTCCATATGAGAAGTCCAAGAAGGGTCGGGGTACATCAGATGCACAGTATACAAACTAAAAATAATATAAAAAAGAAAATAATGAATAAAAACACAATAAAAATAAACAGAAAATCCCACCAAGGGACCCACTCAATTAGGGGCCAGGAGGATGCACGGGTACAGAAATCACATAATGATATAATAGATCAAAATAAATGGAGAGCAAGGGTTGGAAGTTAAAGATTAAAAGATTAAAAGAGTCCACAGTTTATCCTAAAAAGGAGGAGAAACTAAGGGATTCATTGAGTCCACTTGGGGTCAGAGTGTTGAGGCGCACAATCCAAGCAGCCTCTCGCTGTGCCAATGCTTTTTTATAATTACCACCTCTGACCCCAAGATGGACACAATCGATGCCCCTGACCTGGAGAGTCCCTGCGTCACAATTATGGAATTTTTTAAAATGACGGGGGAGTGTCTTCAGGTCAGATTCATCAGTGGCTGTGCGTACGGCATGGATACCGGTTTTTACGTACCGGTAATAGGATTTTACGGAGCCACGACAGCACCCCTACGAGAGAGGGGATCCGCCCACCTTCCGGACAGGAACCTACAGGATTTAAAGGGGCGGTCCCCCTCACCACTCCAGTTTGTGTTTCAGAGTATAAGGGACACCGCCCATTGAGTTAGTACATAAACATACACTCACCGGCCACTTTATTAGGTACACCTGTCCAACTTCTATTCTTGTTAACACTTAATTTCTAATCAGCCAATCACATGGCGGCAACTCAGTGCATTTAGGCATGTAGACATGGTCAAGACAATCTCCTGCAGTTCAAACCGAGCATCAGTATGGGGAAGAAAGGTGATTTGAGTGCCTTTGAACGTGGCATGGTTGTTGGTGCCAGAAGGGCTGGTCTGAGTATTTCAGAAACTGCTGATCTACTGAGATTTTCACGCACAACCATCTCTAGGGTTTACAGAGAATGGTCCGAAAAAGAAAAAAAAATCCAGTGAGCGGCAGTTCTGTGGGCGGAAATGCCTTGTTGATGCCAGAGGTCAGAGGAGAATGGGCAGACTGGTTCGAGCTGATAGAAAGGCAACAGTGACTCAAATCGCCACCCGTTACAACCAAGGTAGGCCTAAGAGCATCTCTGAACGCACAGTGCGTTGAACTTTGAGGCAGATGGGCTACAGCAGCAGAAGACCACACCGGGTACCACTCCTTTCAGCTAAGAACAGGAAACTGAGGCTACAATTTGTACAAGCTCATCGAAATTGGACAGTAGAAGATTGGAAAAACGTTGCTTGGTCTGATGAGTCTCGATTTCTGCTGCGACATTCGGATGGTAGGGTCAGAATTTGGCGTAAACAACATGAAAGCATGGATCCATCCTGCCTTGTATGGAGCATCTTTGGGATGTGCAGCCGACAAATCTGCGGCAACTGTGTGATGCCATCATGTCAATATGGACCAAAATCTCTGAGGAATGCTTCCAGCACCTTGTTGAATCTATGCCACGAAGAATTGAGGCAGTTCTGAAGGCAAAAGGGGGTCCAACCCGTTACTAGCATGGTGTACCTAATAAAGTGGCCGGTGAGTGTATATACTTAAACATTACTAAATACCATCACCTCTAAAAGAGTGATAACTAACCGCACACCTTCAAATACAGGTCCTTCTCAAAAAATTAGCATATAGTGTTAAATTTCATTATTTACCATAATGTAATGATTACAATTAAACTTTCATATATTATAGATTCATTATCCACCAACTGAAATTTGTCAGGTCTTTTATTGTTTTAATACTGATGATTTTGGCCTACAACTCCTGATAACCCAAAAAACCTGTCTCAATAAATTAGCATATCAAGAAAAGGTCCTCTAAACGACCTATTACCCTAATCTTCTGAATCAACTAATTAACTCTAAACACATGCAAAAGATACCTGAGGCTTTTAAAAACTCCCTGCCTGGTTCATTACTCAAAACCCCCATCATGGGTAAGACTAGCGACCTGACAGATGTCAAGAAGGCCATCATTGACACCCTCAAGCAAGAGGGTAAGACCCAGAAAGAAATTTCTCAACAAATAGGCTGTTCCCAGAGTGCTGTATCAAGGCACCTCAATGGTAAGTCTGTTGGAAGGAAACAATGTGGCGGAAAACGCTGTACAACGAGAAGAGGTGACCGGACCCTGAGGAAGATTGTGGAGAAGGACCGATTCCAGACCTTGAGGAACCTGAGGAAGCAGTGGACTGAGTCTGGTGTGGAAACATCCAGAGCCACCGTGCACAGGCGTGTGCAGGAAATGGGCTACAGGTGCCGCATTCCCCAGGTAAAGCCACTTTTGAACCATAAACAGCGGCAGAAGCGCCTGACCTGGGCTACAGAGAAGCAGCACTGGACTGTTGCTAAGTGGTCCCAAGTACTTTTTTCTGATGAAAGCAAATTTTGCATGTCATTCGGAAATCAAGGTGCCAGAGTCTGGAGGAAGACTGGGGAGAAGGAAATGCCAAAATGCCTGAAGTCCAGTGTCAAGTACCCACAGTCAGTGATGGTGTGGGGTGCCATGTCAGCTGCTGGTGTTGGTCCACTGTGTTTCATCAAGGGCAGGGTCAATGCGGCTAGCTATCAGGAGATTTTGGAGCACTTCATACTTCCATCGGCTGAAATGCTTTATGGAGATGAAGATTTCATTTTTCAGCACGACCTGGCACCTGCTCACAGTGCCAAAACCACTGGTAAATGGTTTACTGACCATGGTATTACTGTGCTCAATTGGCCTGCCAACTCTCCTGACCTGAACCCCATAGAGAATCTGTGGGATATTGTGAAGAGAAAGTTGAGAGACGCAAGACCCAACACTCTGGATGAGCTTAAGGCCGCTATTGAAGCATCCTGGGCCTCCATAACATCTCAGCAGTGTCACAGGCTGATTGCCTCCATGCCACGCCGCATTGAAGCAGTCATTTCTGCCAAAGGATTCCCGACCAAGTATTGAGTGCATAACTGAACATTATTATTTGATGGTTTTTTTGTTTGTTATTAAAAAACACTTTTATTTGATTGGACGGGTGAAATATGCTAATTTATTGAGACAGGTTTTTTGGGTTATCAGGAGTTGTAGGCCAAAATCATCAGTATTAAAACAATAAAAGACCTGACAAATTTCAGTTGGTGGATAATGAATCTATAATATATGAAAGTTTAATTGTAATCATTACATTATGGTAAATAATGAAATTTAACACTATATGCTAATTTTTTGAGAAGGACCTGTAGAGTGCAGGAAACCAGTGATTAACTACGGGGGGGAATGTGCGGGTGCTGTCGTGGCTCCGTAAAATCCTATTACCGGTACGTAAAAACCGGTTTTCCTATCGCCACGACAGCACCCCTACGAGAGATTTTCAAAGATCAATCACCTGGGAGGGACTACAGTACTAAGTACTGAACGGCCAAAAGTTAAATTGGCCTCTGACAGGTCAAGACGGTAATGTCTATAAAAGGTGGAAGGAGATGACCACGTTGCCGCCTTACATATTACGTCTATGGAGACGTCTGCTCTCTCCGCCCAGGATGAGGCCATGGCTCGAGTAGAGTGGGCTCTGATGCCATCTGGTGGTGATTGGCCTTTGGCAATATAAGCAAGATATATGGCATCTCTTATCCATCTGGCGATAGACGCTTTCGTTACACTCGCCCTCTTTCTCGGGTTCTGAAAGGAAACAAACAGAGCCCTACTCTGCCTCCCTGGCTCTGTTTTGTGGAGGTATTCTAACAGCGTTCTTCTAACGTCTAGCATATGGCATTTCTGTTCTTCAGCTGAAACTGGATTGTCACAAAATGATGGTAAAACTATCTCTTGACTTCTATGAAACTTGGAAGCTACTTTTGGTAGATATGCTGGATCTGGTTTTAACATGATCCTATCTTGAAAGACCATTAAATAAGGGGGATCTACCGATAAAGCCTGCAAATCACTCACTCTCCTAGCAGAAGTTAGGGCAACTAGGAGGGCGGTTTTTAAAGTTAAATATTTAATGGAGACTGAATCAATAGGCTCAAAGGGGGGTTCAGTTAAGGCATCCAAAACTAAACTTAAATCCCATGGTGGCAGACTGGGCACATACACTGGATTAGAACGTTCAGTGGCCTTAATAAATCTGGATACCCATCTGTTCCCTGCCACATCACTGCTATATAATGCCCCCAGAGCTGAAATTTGGACTCTAAGGGTATTTACTGCCAAGCCCAATTCTCGGCCTTTCTGTAAGAATTCCAGAATAGCCAGAATTGGAACCTTGCCTGAAAAGGGATGTTGGTAGAAGGCAAGGAATTTTTTCCAAGTCTTAGCATAGATCTTAGTAGTAACTTCTTTCCGGCTGTTTAACAGAGTAGAAATGAGAGCCTCTGAAAACCATCTTCTCCTCAATAACTCCCTCTCAAATTCCACGCCGTCAGATGTAGGGATTCCACATTGGGGTAATGGAATGGACCCTGAGAAAGAAGCTCCGGAGTGACTGGCAATACCCAGGGATCGGTCACAGACATTGTTCTGAGTAACGAGAACCATGCCCTCCTGGGCCAGAAGGGGGCAATCAAGATCACTCTCGCCCTCTCCTCCCTGATCTTTCTGAGGACTATAGGGATCAGACACATTGGGGGAAATGCATACCCTAGAGGGAAATCCCAGTGCATCTGAAGGGAGTCTATCACACAGGGTTTGTCTGCCAACTGAAGCGAAGCAAATTTCCTGGTCTGTCTGTTCTCTCTCGTTGCGAATAGGTCTATGACGGGCAACCCCCAAAGATCTACTATCTGTTTGAACACCCGCCGATTTAGAACCCATTCTCCTTGACTTAGAGAGTGACGGCTGAGGTAATCTGCTTCTGTGTTGAGCTCTCCTCGAATGTGAACAGCCGATAGAGAACAAAAATGAGCTTCGGCTATGTTGAGAATGTCTGAGGCGGTGTTCATTAGGGCTTTTGATCTTGTACCCCCTTGACGGTTGAGATACGCCACTACTGTTGTGTTGTCTGACTGGACTCTTACATGTGAATCCAGCAGAGATGGTAGCAGCCTGAGTAGGGCCTTTTTGACTGCCGTAAGCTCTTTCCAATTCGAGGACTCTTGAGCCTCTAAGAGAGACCATTGCCCCTGAGCCCAAATATCTCCTATGTGAGCTCCCCATCCTATCGGGCTGGCATCGGTTGTGACCGTGTTGTCTGGTATTATATTCCAGCTTACTCCTTTTCCTAAATGTTCCATGTTTAGCCACCATCTCAGACTGTCTAGAGTGGCAGTGGATAGCCTGAGTCTTTTGCCTAATTGTCCTTGAAGACACTTTTCTGCAACCAAGACCTGGGCTTGCAACACTCGAGTGTGGAACTGAGCCCACTGGACGGCCGGTATGCACGATGTCAAGGATCCCAGAAGGGACATAGCGTCTCTCAAAGTCAGATCTGGCCTTTTTGTTACAGTACTGACTTTGTGCACAATCTTCTGCTTTTTCTCTTCCGGAAGGAAACATAGTTGCTCTTCCGAATTTAGCAGAATACCTAGGAAAGTCTGAGTCGATGATGGAACCAACTTTGATTTTTCCAGGTTGACTAGCCAACCTAAGTCCTGTAAGGAAGATATTACATGATTTAGGCGATTTTTACACTGAGAAAACGAATTCCCCACTACTAGGAAGTCATCCAAGTAGGGTACAACTAACGTATCGTGTTCTCTGACATAGGCCATTACTTCCGAAATGACCTTCGTGAACACTCTCGGTGCCATAGATAGACCAAATGGCATTGCAGCAAACTGAAAATGTCTGACCTGGTCGTTTAAACGCACCGCCATTCTGAGGAATTGTTGATGCTCCTGATGAATGGGCAGATGATAATACGCATCCTTTAAATCCAGGACTGTCATATAACATCTGGGAAAGAGAAGTTTAGTTGCTGTTTTAATAGATTCCATTTTAAAAGCATGATATTGTAGATGCTTGTTCAATTTCCGTAAATTTATGATGGTTCGAAAGGAACCATCCGGTTTGGGAATTAAAAATAAAGGGGAATAGAACCCCTTCCCCTGTTGTTGTTTTGGAACCTCTAGTATAACTTTCTTCTGTCTTAGCATCTGAACTTCCTTTTCAAGGGCCTTTTGTTGGTCTAAGGAATCAGGGGTAGTTAATATATAAAAATTTGAAGGTTTTTCCCGAAACTCTAATTTTAACCCCGATTTAATTATGCCCAAAACCCAGTTACTCGATGATATTTTGGCCCACTGAGCATAGTAGTGTTTTAGCCTGCCCCCTACTGGGAGGTCACTATTAACGGTAATTTCTTCTTCTTCTTGATGAAGATGATGGGGCATTAGAGTCCGAACCTTTTTTCTTCGGGTCTGTTGATTCCCAGTCTCGGTTCTGATAAGGTCTTCGGTATTGGAAGCGCCTCCTGAAGGTATTCCTAAAGGTAGGATTAAACACTTTAGGAAAGCCTTTTTTCCTATCTTCAGCCTTAGCTAGAATGTCATCCAATACCGGGCCAAACAGGTACTCACCCCTACATGGAATCGTACACAGTTTTGCTCTCGCCTGGGCATCTCCCTTCCAGGTCTTAAGCCATAGGGCTCGTCGAGCGGCGTTTGAAAGACCTGCTGATCTGGCTGCTAACTTCAGCGAATCCACAGATGCGTCCGCTATATACGCCACCCCCTCCCGTATTTGCGATAGGGAGTTTAGTATTTTGTCTCTGGGCATTTTGGATTTCAGCTGTTCCTCCAGCTGGGTTATCCAAACCATGACAGATCTAGCCGTACAAGTACTGGAGATTGCTGGTTTGAAAGCACCAGCAGACGACTCCCACACCTTCTTCAAAAACATGTCCGCTTTCCTATCAGACGGATCTTTCAGAAGGCCAACATCCTCAAGAGGTAAGGCTCCGGCTTTAGATGAAGAGGCCACCGCTGCATCCACTTTTGGGACCTTCATCCATACCGACAGATCATCATCGTCAAAGGGATACCTTCTTTTTGCTGACGACGGAAGGAAACCTTTATCTTGTTTATCCCATTCCCGTTTTATAAGGGTCTTCACTGTATCCACGACCGGGAATGACTTACGACTCCTCTGGCACAAGCCCGCAAACATTAAGTCTTGTGCAGATTTCGGTTCCCTGCTGTCAGTAACCCCCATGGTTGCTCGGACTCCTCTAACCAATATATCCATGTTATCAACCGAAAAACATGGCCTTCCTTCTTCCTCTGAGGAGGATGGTGACAAGGAGCGGGAACATTCACCTTCTTGCAGGGACGGACTAGATCCTGGAGATATGTCCCTGCTTAACCTCCCATGGCGGCTGGCTCTAAGGGAATAGTTTATTTCTTCCCTGATGACCTCTCTAAGGTCTGACGAACGAAGGGGAGCCTCCTCTTCTAAGGTCTGACAGATGCACACCTGACAAAGCCTTTTAGTATAGGTGTCAGGCATTGGGGTCGTGCATAACGCACATTGCTTGTGCTTAGATTTAGATGATTTTTTCCCCTAAAACAAAGCACAAAATAACAGACCATATCAGCACCAGGAGCATTGATAACACTCACCATGAGGCTGAATCTGTGAATACCGGTTTTGGAGGAGAACGATCCACTTGTGACGCTGGGGCGCTCACACGCTGCTGCCCCCGTACCACGCTGCTGCTGCTTCTAGAACGGCTACCGCTCTTGCTGCGCTGCTCCGGTCCCTCTCCTTGAGGGTGCTCGGTGTCTCCTACTGAAGACATTGCTGCACGTTTTCCTGTATAGCCGCCGCTCTTTTGAAACGCTGCAGCGCTCCTCCTCCAGCTTACCCCGGAAGTGTGAGAACTACTTCCGGGTTCACCTGCGCCGGTGTGAGCGCTGAACACCGCGCCTGCACTGTGGACCAGGACGGCACTGCCCGACCCCTGGAACGTGCTCCTTGTGGTCAGACGAGGGGGGGTCTGCAAGCAGGACACCCCCGACGCTGCTTCCGGGCCCCCGATTCTGTCGTTCGCTACTGACACCACACAGAGGCATGGCGGACCCGGGTAGGAAGTTTAATTCTGCAGGCTCCCGCCGTCCGGACAGGAACCCAAACTGGAGTGGTGAGGGGGACCGCCCCTTTAAATCCTGTAGGTTCCTGTCCGGAAGGTGGGCAGATCCCCTCTCTCGTAGGGGTGCTGTCGTGGCGATAGGAAAATATCTGACGTGTTCCCGGACACGGATCCGAAGCTCTCTGGACGTAAGTCCTACGTAGATCAGAGAGCATCCACATGTAGCGTAATATATGACATTAGACGTACCACATGTAATGTGTTGTCTAATGTCATATATCTTGGAACCGTCAGAGGATTTAAAAGTCGAAATCCGTATTATGTTAGTGCAAGCTACGCAGTGGCCACACTTAAATGAGCCTAATACGGGGCCCCTAGAGCTGAATGGATTAGCCACAGGAGGGACATAATGGCTCCTCACCAATAGGTTACCCAAATTGGGAGATCTCCTGGCGGTCATTGATGGAAAATCGCCCAAAACTGAGGTGAGTGCGGGTTCTGTTAGTAAGACCGGCCAGTGTTTTTTCAATATCTCCCGCATGTGTAGCCACTCGTGGTTATATGTGGTTATAAACCGGACCTTGTCACCATCTGTTTGCGTTCTTTGTCTGTTGATCTTTGGATATAATAGATCCCTCCGTGGTGTCCTCCTAGCCCTTTCAAACCCCTGCCTAATAGTCCTACGGCTGTATCCACGGGACTCAAAGCGTCCCCTAAGATCCTCCGCCTGTGCGAGGAATTTGTTGTCAGTGGAGCAGATCCGCCTCATCCTCAGGAACTGTCCGACCGGGACGGCCCTGATTGTGCTATAGTTGTGAGATGAGCCAGCATGTAGCAAAGCATTGACAGATGTCGACTTCCTGTAAACGTCTGTCTGAATCAGATGGGCGTTGTCAACCTCAAGAGTGACGTCCAGGAAGTCGATACGTTGATGGTGAAAATGATATGTAAGCTTTATATTCAACTCATTGTCATTTAGCCGGCTCATAAATTCCCCCAGCTGCTGCGCCGTCCCCCCCCACAAAAAGAGAACATCGTCTATATAGCGCATCCAGCACAGCACATGGTCCACGGACCGCGCGCCCCCGTCGCCAAAAATCAATCTCTCCCATGCTCCCAGGAAGAGATTGGCGTACGAGGGCGCGCAGGCCGCGCCCATGGCTGTGCCGCGCCTCTGTAGATAGTAATTGTCTTTGAAGACGAAAAAATTGTGGGTGAGGGCAAAGCGCAGCAAGCTGAGGACTAAGTCGCACATAGGGCCGCCCAGGTCGGAGGCCCCGAGGAAAAGGCGGACCGCCGACAAACCGTGCTCATGGTCAATGCATGTATAAAGTGTTTGGACGTCGGCGGTCACCAAAAGGACACCGGGATCGACAAGGACCACGTCAACACGTGATAGGACGTCCGTTGTGTCTCTAATATACGACGGCAGGACCTCCACTAGTGGTTTTAGAAAAAAATCTATAAATTTACACACTGGGTCACACAAACCGTCAATGCCTGACACAATCGGACGCCCCGGTGGGTTGACGGGATCCTTGTGGATTTTTAGGTAAAAGATAAAAAGTCGGTGTCCTTGGTGATCTAACCGTGAGTCCTTCCAACACTTTCTTGTCTATAATCCCATCCTCCAGCGCCCTCCCAAGGATAATCTGCAACTTGGAGGAGAAGGAGGCCATTGGATTATATGATAGTTTAGTATAAGTGGAGGAGTCCCTTAGTTGACGGAATACCTCCCTCTCATATTTGTCACATGGCCAGACGACGATGTTCCCCCCCTTGTCCGCGGGCTTAAATACCACGTCTTTATAGGATTTTAACTCATTAATAGCCACTCTTTGTTTAAACGTAAGGTTATCAAACCTCCGTCTCGAGGAAAGCTGTTTTAGATCCTCGGTGACTAAACGTGTGAATATCTCTACCGCTGGACATAGCGCCAAGGGGGGGAACCTCGTCGATCTGGGCATGATGGCAGGTGGGAACCTACCTTGGGGTGCGATGGTCTGCTCCTCCAAGAGTTCCTCCAATGCCTGTAAGGCCTCCATCTCCATCCGAGTCACAGACCCCTGAGGTGAGTAGTTCTTAGAGTGCAGTTTTTTTAGGACTAGCTTCCGAGAAAACAAATGAAGATCCTTCAAAGCTACAAAGAAATCAAAGGGGTTAGTCGGAGAAAAACTCAGGCCTCTACCAAGTACCTCAATTTGATCTTTAGAGAAGGTACGTGTGGACAAATTTAGTACCTGAAGGTTGCTGCTGCCAGCCCCTTGTTGTTTGCCCGGTGGATTCTTGGTTTTAGAGGCCTATCGTGTCACGATTTTATTGGATTGTAGCTTGGGCCCAGATTGATTTCTGGAGGGCTCAGAACAAGACATATTGTCATCTGATGGAATATTGGAGGCAGTGGATCTGGATCGAGAAGTAGAATAATTCCTAAAGCGAGGGCGTGCACGATCATTAGAACTACGCCATCTATACACATTACCGGTCTGTTTGTCATGAACATCACGTTTGAATTTTCTTGCTTTTGAATTTTGTATATCATTGACCCATTTTTGTAAATCCACATCCACCTCATCATTAAGTTTTTTAATAGCCTCTCCAGACATGTCCCTTTGCAACACTTGTTGTACCCCTTCGATTTCTTTCTCTATTTCACTAAGTTTCTGCAGATCCAGAAAAAATTCCATAATTGTGACGCAGGGACTCTCCAGGGTCAGGGGCATCGATTGTGTCCATCTTGGGGTCAGAGGTGGTAATTATAAAAAAGCATTGGCACAGCGAGAGGCTGCTTGGATTGTGCGCCTCAACACTCTGACCCCAAGTGGACTCAATGAATCCCTTAGTTTCTCCTCCTTTTTAGGATAAAATGTGGACTCTTTTAATCTTTAACTTCCAACCCTTGCTCTCCATTTATTTTGATCTATTATATCATTATGTGATTTCTGTACCCGTGCATCCTCCTGGCCCCTAACTGAGTGGGTCCCTTGGTGGGATTTTCTGTTCATTTTTATTGTGTTTTTATTCATTATTTTCTTTTTTATATTATTTTTAGTTTGTATACTGTGCATCTGATGTACCCCGACCCTTCTTGGACTTCTCATATGGACCATTTTGGCTGCAGCTTTGAAATATCCTACAGGCTACTCTGTTAGCCGAATGTTATATATGCAGTGTACTCCATTTACGGCAATTATTTGCCTAATTTGCATATTGTTGGTAATAGATATGTTTGTTTACTTGGCAAATGTGTGTATATATACATGGTATGTTTTTTCCGTTTATGGGTTCCTTAGACATATGTGACATAGTGCAGCCTTTTTTCTACCCCCTTTTTTTCTTGGTGCTTTTCTGCTTATTAAGCCGATTGTTACATCGTAGTATCCTGCTCATGGTAATTACCCGGTTAATTTGTGGCGCTCATGCGATAAGCGTATGCACTTGCTTATATACACGTATATGTACCAGGGTTTGCCGCTGACAGGCTCCCTGCACATCACGGCTTGCAGTCAGGTACTTATGTTTGATTTATGCCGGTAGTATACTAGCCTGGGTGCGCATGCGTGGCTTCTGGTTGCCTTGGTTCCCAGTCCGGACGGCGTCTTTCTGCCTCGCGCAGGCGGGGTGGGACTTCTTCTCCCCACTGCGTCTGAGCGACGCTTGACGCCGCTCCGGACGTAGGGCGGGGCGCCATGGCCGCGCATGCGCCGTTATCATGGCTATTATTGGTACAAGCTCTACATGTGATTACTCACGTGATATAGATCCGGCACTATTTGAGAGGTCCTGTATTGGTCTGGGACATTCCCCTTGAGAAAGCTAAAGCACCCGCACCAGCGAAACGCGCGTCGGGGGTCCTGTTGCTTACCTCTGCATCTTCTTGGTAAGCGCCTGTTTGGTTGCCGGTATTTACATTGTGGGGGATAATTTGTGTCTCCCAGGGTTAACCTCATGCACACGGGTGGCTGCCTTCCTAGTACTATTGACTATGTTATATCTTTATTGAGGTGGTGTCGTGTACCGGTGGGGACTCACTCTACTCTTACCATCCTTTCTGTATTGTTATTATATATTTATGCACCAACTTTTGTATAACTAATAAACTATATTTATAATATTTGTTTGCTCCGGTTTACTCCTTTTTTTCTATAAACAAGCAAAATGCCTATTCATCGATTGATTGGATTGTTTATGTGGGAACAGAAATCCTTGTTCTCAGCAGCTCATCGCCGGTGTAAACTGCAGATATGCTGCTGACAACATGATACTGTATGGGGACAGATTGATCTAATAGTGTTTGTTCTGTTCCCATCATTCTTTGTCATCTGGTGTAGAGAGACCGGGAAACAAACACCAACCGACTTCAATATAATCGCGGCCTGAACTCAGCGCATGTAAATACAACCGAAATGTTTCTGTGTGATGGTGCAATATATTAGCATTGGGGTCCCACTTAGTCTACAACTTGTCCTCTTTGTGCCCACTAGATGGTAAAATGGCCCTCTGGGAAATATTAATGCTCTAGAAATTGGGTGGCTCAGTGGTTAGCATTGCAGCGCTGGAGTCCTGGGTTCAAATCCCACTAAGGACAACATCTGCAAGGAGTTTGTATGTTCTCTCCATGGTTGCGTGGGTTTCCTCATGGTACTTCGGTTTCCTCCCACACTCCAAAGACATACTGATAGGGAATCTAGATTGTGAGCCCCATCAGGGACAGCAATGATAATGTGTGGAAAACTAAAGAGCTGCAGAATGTGTTGGCACTATATAAATAAAATGATTATTATTATTATTATTACTGCCTCTGTACAAATTCCTGGTTAGACCGCACATGGAGTACGGTGTATGGTTTTGGGCACCGGTGCTCAGAAAGGATACAATGGAACTAGAGCGAGTACAAAGGAGGGTGTGAGACAGCGCTACCTGAGTGGGTTGGGGAACACTCGGATTTAAAGCACTCAGGCACGGTTTCTCACAAAACAGTCTTATTTGGTTTATTAACTCCATAAACCCCATCGGCATACACAAAGTAACAGCCTTCAGATCCAGCAAAATAAAGTACGAATGTTCAAAACATGGTTCTACTCCATCAGGACTGTGACCATACTTGGTAGAGTCCAGTATTCAGGCTCACTCTGGAGTCAAACACACAGTCTGGGTTACCTGCTTGACAGTGTTGCAGGTTTTCACCGGCTGTCATCACACAGGTCCTGTCCTTACGGGGATCGCCAACTTGCCTGGCAGGCACACATCAGTCAGTTCCAGACCCACCTAAGGATGATAGCTTCCCCAACACAGTAGCCGTCACCGGCTCTGCAGATCCATGGCCTCACCTCGTGCTCTTTAAGGATCCGGTCCACACACAGGATCTCCCAACACAGAGGCCACTCAGGATCACAGCCTCACCAAGTGCTCTTCAGGGATGCGGTCCACACTCTGGACCTCCCAACACCCAGGCCTTTCCTCTCACAGGACCTTACAGCCAAGAACCATTCGGGTCGATCCACTCAGAACCATGTGACCCAAACCCTGGCCACAATATGTAGTTGTAACCACTCCCATAGGTGGGAGGTGTGTGTGTGGTTAGCCAGTTCCGCCCAGCTCTCCGGCTAACCCTGCAAGCCTCCCTTTTAAGTAAACAAACACAAGTACTTGTGGGACTACAGGTCCCAGAACAACCTTACTTCAGGATTACAGTGCAGACTCACTCTGCGACACGTACCGGCCATTTACAATCATGCCGGACACGGTTTCACCATCACCATTACAGATACGCCTCCATGCTTATCCTGAGGAGCACATACAGCGCCCCTTGGCTGTAACATGGGTCACTGCATCACAAGGGCAACAAAATTAATAAAGGGGATGGGGGAACTACAATACCCAGAGAGATTAGCAAAATTAGGATTATTTAGTCTAGAAAAAAGACGACTGAGGGGCGATCTAATAACCATGTATAAGTATATAAGGGGACAATACAAATATGTCTCCCAGGATCTGTTTATACCAAGGAAGGTGATGGTCACAAGGGGACATTCTTTGCGTCTGGAGGACAGAAGGTTTTTCCACCAACATAGAAGAGGATTCTTTACTGTTAGGGCAGTGAGAATCTGGAATTCCTTGCTTGAGGAGGTGGTGATGGTGAACTTGGTCGAAGGGTTCAAAGAGTGGCCTGGATGTCTTCCTGGAGTGTAACAATATTGTGTTACACCCGGTTCTGGTCCTGTACCTTTGCGGGGTCCCTATCGGGACTCCCGCTCTGCCGGCTCCACGCCATCCTGCTTCAGCGTCTGCTTCCTCTCTTTCCCCTGTTTCCTGGCGCCCAGCCAGCAGGTTCCCGGGTAGAGTGCTTAGGTCGCGCGTGCGCTCCCAGTCTCTTAAAGAGACAGCGCGCATTTTTCAAAAAGTACTTCTGACCAATGGAATGTTAGTGATTACTATTTCTAGCCCCTCTGCCATAGGGAGGGTGCCAAAGTAACAAGTATCCTCTTTTGCTAGCTTCCGGTTTCACCTAGTGTGTGCTTTAGCTTCTGAAGTGTTTTGCCAGTCCTCTTCTTACACTGTTTGTCTCCGCAGACTGTCATCCGCCTGCCACCCCTGAGCTATCCTGGACGATGTCCGTTCTGTCTACGCCAGCCACCCGGCAATCCTGGATGATGTCCGTTCTGTCTACGGCAGTTCCGTCACGTCCCGCCATTCAGCCATCCGTACCTCTGGACAAAGCCTGTACCTCCGGTGTTAGCTCGTACCCGTACACCCAGAACCCACCGGTCAGCATCACAACATCTGCTAACCCTGCTTGTCCCACTGGGACCACGTGTCCGGGGTCTAACTGGAGGTAGCACCTGTGTCTTCCAGGCATTCCGTTCTGACCCCGCTTGAGGGGACTTGCCATGGCTGTCTGGTGCTCACGTAGTTACGCCCCCTTTGGAGACCCCCGGACCGTGGTCCCGAGGTTCCACAGATTTATAAAAAAAAAAACGAATGTGAACGTCACCTGTGCCTCCACTTCTGTTCGTTACATATTGTATCTTACAGTTATTAGGTTCTTTAGAAGGACGTAGATCTGGGGATTTATTCTGATGGATTATAGGCTGAACTGGATGGACAAATGTCTTTTTTTGGCCTTGCTAGCTATGTTACTATATAACATATTGCACAGCGCTTTACATAGATTATCATCGCTGTCCCCAATGGGGCTCACAATCTAAATTCCCTATCAGTATGTCTTTGGAATGTGGGAAGAGACCGGAGAACCCAGAGGAAACCCACGCAAACACGGGGAGAACATACAAACTGAGTTCTGGTTGCCCTGAAACCCCTCTTCTAAACAGATGTCTGGTTGGAGTGGGTGGTGTGGTGGAGTACGTTCTTTACTCACTTTTGTTTCGGGAGTCCTTGTTACCTCTCCATCCATTGGACCGGATCCGACTACAAACAAAACAGAAGACCTTGGGTCCTGGTTAACAGGTCCGATGTTACTATGCAATTAATTTACATATGACTGCAGCATAAAAATTAAGACAAAGTCTCTTTTTAGTGATGTTCCCTTGGTTTTGTGCTCTATCAGTTCTTGTCCCTATCCTGTCCTGAGACCAACCATCTTTACTCCAGTCTGCGACCCTGTTGACATCTTCCTAATCAGGGAGACAGAGGTATGACTCTCTATACTTTTTCCAGACTGTAGGCCCAAGACTGTCCCGGCTTCCAGATGTGGCTGGACATATTCCTTTATTATTCTCGGAAACTTGCACTGACTGAACTGATTCTTCTCTGCTGCACCTTCACTGCACTAAAACCTGCTAACTCTGCTATGTTTAGCCTTGCTCTCCACTCCACCCAGAACTTGCGCTTCATCTAACCCCTCTCAAACTGTGGGTAATCCCAATTCTATTAACCATCTTTGTATGGTTCCCCCTAGTGTACAGACCTCCCGCATTCCCAGGGACGGCCTTAGACATACCCTGTAAAAGAACCGAACATACAACACCAGCCATAGGGATAAAATACAACATTACTTTTTATCATACAAATAACTTAAATACATAAAATTTGTTGTGCAATTTCTCCTGAGTACGCCAATACCCCATATGTGGGTGTAACACCCCAGAGTCCGTGGCTCCCCTATATATATATTCTGGTCTGGAGGGAAAGTAGTGAGTCAGTGAGAGGAAGGAGTGAGTGCCAGACAGCAGTCTGAGGCAGAGAGGAAAGAAGAGGGGCCATGCAGCCAAGAGGGTGCTGCAGCTCCTGGACAGAGATAACACTGAAGGAAGAACAGCTTGTAGTGAGCGTGCTGGACAGCGGAGCACAGGAGAGTGAAACCAGGGGAGAATAACTGCGACTGAGCTATCCCCTGGCAGAGCGCAGACACCAGTAGCCGGAAGACCGGGGTTGTGTCGAACTCCAAGTGGCACAGCAGAAACCGGCAGGACAGCTGGACTACACGTCACCTGTCTGCCCTAATGCCTGAAGACACAGTGACGCATGACGCATAGAGCCCGGGTCGTGATAGAGACCCTCCCTGTAAAAAGGCTCGAGCCACCTGTCATACGGCTTAGTGTCCTACCCTTTAAGGAGGAAAGAGAGAACAATGAGGACCTTGACAGAAGCCACAGGCAGCAAGGGACTACACCACAGCGCTAGTAGGAAGGCTTATAACTCCACCTGGTAAAGGGGACTCTGAACTCGCTTCCAAGCCGGCCAGACCCTGACTGTACCCATGATCTGTTGCCCTGGACTGCGGTTGCTTGAAGTCTTTAGTAAACCAGGTAAAGAGACTGCAAACCTGTGTCCTCTGCTTCATACCGCACCACCCACCATCTTCATCTACACATCGGGAGCCCTGGGGACCCAATTTCACCTGTGGGAAGATATACCATCTTAGCTGCCATAACATCACCCCAGTGGACCCCTTTAAGCAGCGTCAGTCATCACTGACTGAGAACCACAGGTGGCGTCACGAATGCAAACTTTATTCATAACTCCTTTAAAGACTTTTCCCTTAACATGGGCGCCCAGGGTCACGGACCGGATCGCAGCCACCGTGACACATCCCTTTAAGTATCAGATCCAGTACCGAGTAGCCCAGGGCCCTGGTGGGCATTCCATGGGGGTAAGCCACTGTTTGGGTGCATGGCATGGCTCAGAAGGGAGAGAGCACGGTTTGACTTTTTGAATGCAAAATTGGCTGGAATCAATTGTGGCGCCATATTGCATTTGGAGACTCCCTGATATACCTAAACAGTGGAACCCCCCTCCCAATTCTAAATCCTATCCTAACCCCAACACACCCCTAATCCCAACCCTAACGATAGCCTAAACCACAACCCTAACCCCAACACACCTCTTATCCTAATCCCAACCCTAACCCTAACACACCCCTAACCCTGATCCCAACCATAACCATAATCCCAACCATAACCACAATGCTAACTTTAGGCCAACCCTAACTTTAGCCCAACCCTAACCCTAACTTTTAGCCCAACCCTAACCCTAATGGAAATAACTACATTTTTTTATTTTATTATTTTTACCTAACTAAGGGGGTGATAAAGGGGGGATTGAGTTACTTTTTTTTATTTTCATCACTGTGATAGGGTCTATCACAGTGATCAAAATTAACCAATAGGAGAAACTACCTATTGTTGCCGGGTGCAGGCAGGCAGATCTTGGCGGGCGCACTGTGCATGCACCCGCCATTTTCTTCCCAGAAGATGCTGCAGTCCGGGGGACTTTACAGGGAAATGCAGGGACACTGGAGGTACCGGGTGGGGATCGGGGGACCCATTTCTCTGTCCTCTGATTTGCGATCACATCAGAGGAGAGAGAGTAATTAAATGAGAAATCAGACTTTTTTTGCAATAGCCGTTATTCCGTTAATAACGGCAATCGCAACACTGGGGTTGGTAAAAACCGAGCCGAATCATGTTCTCTGGGGTCTCGGCTACTCCCGGTAGCCGAGACACCAGAGAAATTCTAACTCTGGGGGGGCGCTATAACTTATATCTCAACACCATTAAAAAGCGGCAGTGAGGAATAAGTACCCTTAACTGCCGCCGTTAAAAGGCGTATCGGCCATCGTTAATTGGTTAATTTTGTTATTTTGTCCATATGGGCAATTTTCTGTGTGGGCAACTTTTCTGTGGGAATTCATGTCTGGGCATTTTTCATGGAACCATAAATATTGCAGGCGGTAAATACGGGGTCATGAAATAACCCCCAAATTGAACGAGGAATACATACCACAACTACATACCAAGGTCTACACTTCAGTAAAGAATAAGTTGTATATGATCAGATGGTAAACATCACACAAATGTGTGTCCCTAATGTGTAGATAACACACACCCAAGAATGAATAATGAAAATATATTAAATATGATGACAAAAGACTGACTGGCACTTTCAAGCCAATGCGAACAGGTGTAAACTAGGAGCAGCTACCTCCATAGACAATAAACAAAAAAAATGCACTCTGTAGTGCTAAAGCATGTCAATATGGAATACCGTATATGAAACATATTTCATATTGACATGCTTTAGCACTACAGAGTGCAACTTTTTTTTGCTTATTGTACATTGAGGTAGCTGCTCCTAGTTGGCACCTGTTCACATTATCTTGGAAGTGCCAATCAGTCTTTTTGTCATTGTATATTAGCTGTCTGACGGAGCACTACGCCCTCCAGCATGTGGTGGATTTTAATTGCAACAGGGTCCTACCTACCCATAAAATCAGACTTGGAGGAGAGGTATTCACATCTACCCAGGAATTCAGATTTCAGTCTTAGGCCGGGGTCACACTAGAGAGTTTTACGGACGTATGAGAGGCGCTAAAACTACGCATTGTACACGGACCAATGATTCTCTATGGGGCAGCTCCTATCTGACGTATATTTCGCAGCCGTATTTTACGGTCATAGAAAATCGCAGCATGCTGCGTTTGTCAGCTTATTGCGCAAAAAATCCGCCAATGAAAGTCTATGGGGCGAGAAAAATACGGATTACACGCTGACCATGCGTGTGACTTGCGAGGAATACACAGCGGTGTTCTAGAGAAAAGCCGGCAATTCAGCGCAGTGTACAGTAAAATCACACTGACAGGTTAGAATAGAATAGATAGAATAAATGTCTACACATAGTATAGGTATATATATATATATATATATATATATATATATATATATATATATATATACACTCACTGGCCACTTTATTAGGTACACCTGTCCAACTTCTTGTTAACACTTAATTTCTAATCAGCCAATCACATGGCGGCAACTCAGTGCATTTAGGCATGTAGACATGGTCAAGACAATCTCCTGCAGTTCAAACCGAGCAGCAGTATGGGGAAGAAAGGTGATTTGAGTGCCTTTGAACGTGGCATGGTTGTTGGTGCCAGAAGGGCTGGTCTGAGTATTTCAGAAACTGCTGATCTACTGGGATTTTCACGCACAACCATCTCTAGGGTTTACAGAGAATGGTCCGAAAAAGAAAAAAAATCCAGTGAGCAGCAGTTCTGTGGGCGGAAATGCCTTGTTGATGCCAGAGGTCAGAGGAGAATGGGCAGACTGGTTCGAGCTGATAGAAAGGCAACAGTGACTCAAATCACCACCCGTTACAACCAAGGTAGGCCTAAGAGCATCTCTGAACGCACAGTGCGTCGAACTTTGAGGCAGATGGGCTACAGCAGCAGAAGACCACACCGGGTACCACTCCTTTCAGCTAAGAACAGGAAACTGAGGCTACAATTTGTACAAGCTCATCGAAATTGGACAGTAGAAGATTGGAAAAACGTTGCTTGGTCTGATGAGTCTCGATTTCTGCTGCGACATTCGGATGGTAGGGTCAGAATTTGGCGTAAACAACATGAAAGCATGGATCCATCCTGCCTTGTATGGAGCATCTTTGGGATGTGCAGCCGACAAATCTGCGGCAACTGTGTGATGCCATCATGTCAATATGGACCAAAATCTCTGAGGAATGCTTCCAGCACCTTGTTGAATCTATGCCACGAAGAATTGAGGCAGTTCTGAAGGCAAAAGGGGGTCCAACCCGTTACTAGCATGGTGTACCTAATAAAGTGGCCGGTGAGTGTATATATATATATATCTTCGTGCAGCGTGCCGAAATGCGCGTTGGGGAGGGCGCCATCCAGGTAACCGAGACTGCACCATTTTGTTGTAAGTACTGTCCCACAGGGGCAGTAGCGTAGCTACTGGGGGGGAAGAGGGGGCCATTGCCCCGGGCCCAGTCACCTGAAGGGGACCGCCGGGAGATCCACTGCCGAGTCTGAGGTGTCAGGGAGAAAGCAGCACAATGCCGGCTACAGAGCCTCCCTCTGTGCAGAGTGCAATGTGGTCTCACCAAAGGAGTCTCTTCCTGGCTAGCAGCAGCAGCTGCAGTTCCCTTCTGGCTGTGCAGTGTGTGCACGCTTGGTTTGGCTGAGGCACGCTGGGTCCTAGTGCCCTCCTTGCATCTATCTGGACACTTCCTGGTTCTCCTCACTGTATGAAAACTTCATCAGTAAGTGGGGATGGAATTTATTGGAGTAATTCGAGTTAGGCATATCATGGTCACTGTGGGGGTGAATGTGAGAGGATTGAGGTATTGTAGGGGCTGAAGTGGGAGAGGAGGACAGGGCACTGTGGGGTAAATGTGAAAAGATGGGGGTTATTGTGGGTGTGCAGAGGGACAGGGCACTGTGGGGGTGAATGAGAGGATGGTGGTATTGTGGGAAGGGGACAGGGCACTGGGGGTGAATGGGAGAGTTTGAGGGTATTGTGAGGGCTGACGTGGGTGAGGGGGCACTGGGTGCTGATTATTATTATTATACTGTTTAATGTTATGAGATATTCACTCCATCATATGTGAGGGTATGTGTCCTCGAGGTGTATTGGCAGCGCTTTGGACGCAGCAGATACCCCGCTCCGCCCAAAGTGCCGCCCCCTGTTGTACACGCGGTGATTCCGCATATATTCATTGAACACAGGTGGAATCACTGCATCCTATTCATAGACTTTTATTTATCTTGTGGAGACAGAGCATCTCCACAACATAAATAGACACGCTGCTGTCTAGAAAGACGCGCCACATGTCCGGATACGCAGGTCTGCCACATGCGTCTATGTACGCATAGTGGAGATGGGATTTCATAAAATCCCCTCCACTATGCTGTAACATCTGGAAGCTGCGGTTTCGACGCTGCGGATGTACACAGCATCCAATCCCCAGCAAAAACCCAAGCAATACACCCCTTGGAAACATACCCTAATAGTTGCTGTCTTGGGGGCTGGAGATGGGGTCGGGGGCTTTTTATTATTGCGAGCTGGGTCTTTTATAAGTATTAGTAAAACAAGCATAGCAAAGAAGGTTAATATTACTATAACAAGGATAAATATTAACATAAGGGCGCAGACAGACACTGTATAACTCATGCGACGATCGCATTGCAATCCTCGGACTGGCCCTGACACCTCCTGACATAAGCGTGACAGCGTGATAAATTACTATGCAACTGTCAGCCTCAGGTCAGGAGAGCCGACGGTCAGTCCGAGGATTGCGATGCGATCCTCACATGAGAAATACGTCCGTCTGTCTGCCCCCTAACAAGTATAACAATACAGTAACCACGGGCTGCATTCTATGTTATAAGAATACATTGCTTATAATTAAATTATTAAAGGGAACCTGTCACCCCCCCCAGGGCCTATTAAGGTAATAGAGCCAGCCACCTTCAGCAGCATTAAGGCTGCATTCTGTGAAGGTGGCTCTTATGTTTTTGATCCCTAATAACGCTGAAATATTCACTTTTATAAATTGTGTGCCATACCTGTATTGAGTCTGGGGGTACGTCTTTTGTCCCCGGACACAACCGCCTCCCAGCTGTCCATCATCCCACCGGGCGCCGATGCCTGGGCTCTCATTTTTCGGGGCATGCGCCGTGTGCGCTGCCCTGGAACTCACATCAGCTGATGTACTGATATCGCGCCTGCGTGTAGCGGAGGACCGAGATCCCGCCCCGCAGTGTGTTATGATTTATTCACACTGCGGGGCTGGGAATCTGGCGCTGTGCGCAGGCGCGATCTACTTACATCACTTGATATAAGTTCCAGGGTAGCGTGCACGGCGCATGCCGAGAAATAATTGCAGAGCGCCGGTGAAAGGCACAAGACAGAGAGGAGGCAGTGCTCGGTGGGATGATGAACGGCTGCGAGGCGGCTGAGTCAGGGGGAGAAAACGTACCCCCCGGACTCAATACAGGTATGACGCACAATTTATAAAACTGAATATTCCAGCGTTATTAGGGATAAAAAAACATAAGAGCCACCTTCACAGAATGCAGCCTTAGTGCTGAAGAAGGTGGCTCTTTTACCTTAAAGGGAACCTGTCACCCCCAAAATCGCTGGTGAGGTAAGCTCACCGGCATCAGGGGCTTATCTACAGCATCTACAGCAGAGCAAAGTACTGCAGTGCGCAGGCGCCGGAAAGGTCAGAGAGGCCCAGCCCTGCGCACTGCAGTACTTTGCTCTGCCCTCAACAGGGCAGACAAAGTACGCCTGCGCCGGAGCCGCGGCGTAAAGACTCGAAGAGGACGTCATGGAACGAAGATGGGAGGCGCCGGAGCGGACCGGAGACACCCATCCGACCGGACCGCAGCGGGACCGCCCCTGGGTGAGTATAATCTAACGTCTTTTTCTCCTCTTTCAGGTAACATCGGCGGCTTATCTACAGCATTACAGAACGCTGTAGATAAGCCCCTGATGCCGGTGAGCTTACCTCACCATCGATTTTGGGGGTGACAGGTTCCCTTTAATAGGTCCTGGGGGGAGGGTGACAGGTTCCCTATTATTAAAGGCTTGGGATAATTGTCTGCAGTCACACTACAGACTGCCAAATCATGATGGGGTGCACCTGCCGTCATGAGACCCCAAGACCACTGGTGTGATCAGGCGGTCATGCGACCACGTTTGCTATTTGCATGTGTTGACTAGACAAGTTTGACTTCTCTCAATAGAAGAAAATCGTCACATGACCTCCTGCTCTCATCAGCGATGCTGGGGCCATTATTACTGTACATAGGGGGACTCCTAAATATTAAGTAGGCACTTACAAAGCATTGAAGCCTAACTACTGGGTAGCAGATAGTGCTGTACCGGCTGTCAGTCTGTCCCGGGATATCAGTTACAGCCGCCACTCTCTATACACAGAGCGGTGACTGAAAAATGTTGAAGTAATAGTATACACAGTTTGTCAGTCTGGGTCAGGTGGAAAAGATGGGAAAAGTGAATGGCTCCACCGGAAAGAGCGTCCTCTGTAAGTCATCATCTATAACTGCACTGTGATCTCTCTATGTCATGCAGGACTGGTATCTACCACTATATGGTATTACCGTATGGCGGTAATATCAGTGCTGGCTATTGTATAGAGATTTATTTTCAATAACAGTGTGGTCATCTCCTGAGCTTCCCCTATACCCACCGTAGTTACAATCATGGTTACCTGGTTAAGGGCCACAGGTGGACACAGACAGAAAATTGCACCTTAGAGGTAGAAATGGGCCCCCTTAACTCTTGGGCCCATGTGCTGCCACATAGTTTGCACTAATGATATGTCTGCCTGTTAGGGGCCCACTCACATGTTTCGCGCCCCCCTGAGCTGAACCCCTAGCTACGCCTCTGCACAGGGGTCTTAATTTTAGATATATTTAGATATACTTCCTTGCGGTAGATATCCCTCGGTCCTCTTACCTTATTATGATTTACACTGACACCTTGTGGTGTTTTTAGCACTAGCACTCTACACATGAGGTTTTTCTATGATTATACATATATTTTTATTTCTTATGATTATTATGCAAATTATGCACTTTCTATCATGATATCATAAAAGTATTTTTTCACATTTTACATGTACTAATATGTTAATATTCCTGGATTGTACGCCCCATAGTAGTAAATAATTTATTTGCACTGTCTCTTTCTATTGTGATTTACCTGATTTATAAATAAATTGTGATACTTAAATATATTATTGAGGACTATATGGTCGTTTTTTTTCTTGTTTTTTGGTCCACTTCTATGGGAGTAGTAATGTAGTGGATGGTGAGGGGTCACATATTACACCACTTCTCCCATAGAAGTGGACAGAGTGGGGTCATGCATTACACCACTGCTCCCATAAAAGTGGACAGAGTGGGGTCATGCATTACACCACTGCTCCCATAGAAGTGGACAGAGTGGGGTCATGCATTACACCACTGCTCCCATAGAAGTGGGAAGTGATCTTGATGATCAATGACTATACCACTGTGGCAAGTTATTACCTGCGATTGTCATGTTGCATGCAGGATAATACATACTTGCTCCATATTCTTGTACTGTCCTTGAGCTGCTTCATGACTACATACTCACCTGTAGTCATATATATCTGTATAACATAAGAATATACAAAATAAATCACTGGGACTACACCCCACATAATATACGGATACGCTGACTAAATCACTGGGACTACACCCCACATAATATATACGGATACGCTGACTAAATCACTGGGACTACACCCCACATAATATATACGGATACGCTGAATACATCACTGGGACTACACCCCACATAATATATACGGATACGCTGACTAGATCACTGGTATTACACCCCACATAATATATACGGATACGCTGAATACATCACTGGGACTACACCCCACATAATATATACGGATACGCTGAATACATCACTGGGACTACACCCCACATAATATGTACGGATACGCTGACTAGATCACTGGGACTACACCCCACATAATATATTTGGATACGCTGAATAAAACACTGGGACTACACCCCACATAATATACGGATACGCTGACTAGATCACTGGGACTACACCCCACATAATATATACTGATACGCTGAATAAATCACTGGGACTACACCCCACATAATATATACGGATACGCTGAATAAGCCGGATTACTTACCGGTAATGCTCTTTTAATGAGTCCACGACAGCACCCCACATGAGAGAGAGGGATCCGCCCCATAGGAACAGGAAACCTACAGAATAAAAGGAGGCGGTCCCCTCTCCTCCTCAGTTTAGTTTACAGAGTACAAAAAGGGAACCGCAAAAGCTTTAGTATCAATTCTTATTCAGCAACATAAATATCTTAAACTCTATACAACCATTATTTGTGAACTTAAAAGGAAGAGCTGTGCATAACTTAGGGAGGGTAGTAAATGGGTGCTGTCGTGGACTCATTAAAAGAGCATTACCGGTAAGTAATCTGGCTTTTTACCCTTCGCCACGACAGCACACAACATGAGAGATTTTCAGAGAGTCATTATTTGGGTGGGATTACTGTATTAAGAACAGCTCTACCAAAGGTCAGATCAGAAGATGTAGATAGATCGAGTCTATAATGGTTGTAAAAGGTAGAAGGTGTAGACCAAGTTGCGGCCTTACATATTAAATGGATCGGTACATCTGCTTGTTCCGCCCAGGAGGACGCCATGGCTCGTGTTGAGTGCGCTTTTATACCCACTGGAGGAATCTCGCCTTTTGACGTATAGGCCAAGCAGATAGCATCTCTGATCCACCGAGATATGGTAGCTCTCGTGACCCCATGTCCTTTCTTGTGGCCCTGAAAGGAGATAAACAGAGCCCTACTCTCCCTCCAAGTCTGAGACCTTTCTATATAAGTCAGGATGGCTCTTCTGACATCTAAGGTGTGGAACTTATGTTGTTCTGGAGTTACAGGCGAATCAAAAAAGGAAGGGAGAAATATCTCTTGTGACCTGTGGTAGGTGGACGCTACCTTAGGGAGGTATGAGGGGTCTGGTTTTAGGACTATCCGATCATGAAATATCAGTAAGGTGGGTCTACTGATAGGGCCTGGATGTCGCTAACCCGTCTAGCTGAGGTTAGGGCTACCAAGAGGGCTACTTTATATGTCAGGACTTTTAAAGGTATTGAATCTAGTGGCTCAAATGGGGAGCTGGTTAAGGCCTCTAATACTAGATTTAAATCCCACGGAGGTAGACGGGGAATATGGACCGGTTTACTACGTTCACAAGATTTTATGAATCTGGAGATCCACCTATTAGCTGCTATATTGCATCCATATAGGGCTCCTAATGCCGAGACCTGAACTCTTAAGGTGTTTACAGATAACCCTAACTCTCGGCCTTTTTGCAAGAACTCTAGAATAGGTGTGACTGGAACTTGCTTAGTGAACGGTACCGTGTAAAAGTCTAAAAATTTATTCCATACCCTACTATATATTAGGGTGGTAGATCTTTTTCTGCTCAATAAGAGGGTGTTTACTAGTTCTGCTGAGAACCCTCTTGAACTTAATAGTTGCCTCTCAAATTCCACGCCGTCAAGTGAAGACCTTTCACTTGCGGGTGGAAAAAGGGGCCTTGAGACAGCAGCTCCTTGTCTGATGGAAGAATCCATGGGTCGCATAGGCACATGGTCTGGAGACAAGAGAACCATGGTCTTTTTGGCCAGAATGGTGCAATGAGGATTACTCTTGCTTGTTCCCTCCTGATCTTTCTGATCACTAGAGGAATCAGAGACATCGGAGGAAAGGCGTATGCCAGTCTGAACCTCCAAGGATGGTGGAGAGAGTCCAACATATCTGGGTGATCCATGGTGTTCAGGGAAGCGAACCTTTTTACTTGCCGGTTGTCTCTTGTGGCAAATAGGTCGATTTGTGGTATCCCCCATGATTCTGTTATCATTCTGAATATAGATCTGTTTAAGGTCCATTCCCCTTGACGTAACTCGTTTCGGCTGAGGTAGTCTGCCCTGATGTTCTCTACACCTCTGATGTGCAGGGCTGTTAGGGATGTTAGATGAGTCTCTGCCAGCTGAAAGATGTCTGCAGCTATGGTCATTAGACTTCCTGACCTTGTACCACCCTGACGGTTCACATATGCCACTGTGGTGGAATTGTTAGAGTAAATTCTTACATTTGCTCCATGAATCTGCGGAAGAAAATGTTTTAAGGCATATTCTACTGCTTTTAACTCCTTCCAGTTGGAGGAACACGTCAATTCTGCCTGGTCCCAAGTATTTTGGATCAGACTGTCTTCCATATGTGCTCCCCACCCAATGGGGCTGGCGTCGGTGGTAATTATTTTAGACGGGTCTATCATCCATGGCACACCCCCTGAGAGGTGGTCCATGTCTAGCCACCAGGATAGTGATTCTAAGACATCTTTGGAAAGAGTTATTCTACTTTCTAGATATCCGTCTTTTCCCTGAGCCGACAATACTTCATACTGCAATTGACGAGTATGAAATTGTGCCCATGGTACAGCAGGGATACATGATGATAATGACCCCAGTAAGGACATGGCTTTTCTTAGTGTCATGTAGGGGTTGCGTATTGCGTCTGATACCCTTGATTGTATAGTCAGTCTTTTTGACTGAGGAAGGAAGCATTTCTGACTTACGGAGTCTAGCTGGATTCCTAGAAATGTCTGAACGGTTTCTGGATTCAGCCGGGATTTTTCGAAGTTGACGATCCAACCTAACTCCTGTAGGGACGAGATCGTATTAGATAAACACGTTTTACACTGAAGTATAGAGTTTCCTACTACTAGAAAGTCATCTAGGTAGGGTATTATCAAGGTATCTCGTTGGCGTAGATGAGCCATCACTTCTAGTATCACCTTAGTGAAGACGCGGGGAGCCATAGAAAGCCCAAATGGCATTGCTACATACTGAAAGTGACGAACCTGTCCCTCCAGGGTGACTGCTACCCTTAGGTACTGCTGATGTTCGGCATGTATGGGAAGATGATAATAGGCATCTTTTAAAGGGAACCTATCACCCCGTTTTTTAAAGATTAGATAAAAATAGTGTGAAATAGGGGCAGAGCTGGGCTTTACATTAGTGCCTTTTTGTTGCCTTTATTCCCCCGTTAGGCTGCCGAAATACCTTTGTGAAGTGTCCGTTTTGTCCTGTCACTCAAGTTGGTCAGGTCGGATGGGCGTGGTTAAATAGCGGTTCCTCCCCCCTGCTTCTCGGCGTGTCTTTCGTAAACGCGATCTGTGAATGGCACAGATCGCGCTTTTTCTTAGCAGTTGCGCAGTGAATAGCATATTTTATATCATTGCGCATGCGCGGGTCGTAACTTTAGCCTTGGTGCCCCGGAAGTGATCATATGGGCATAGTGTTTATCTGGATGCCGGTAATTTTTTCTCAGCCCGAACTGCGAGCGTAAGTTTGGTGCCAAAATCGCTTGCCTGCCTATCGTTCTATCTATCGTTTTTTACCGGCATCCAGATAAACACTATGCCCATATGATCACTTCCGGGGCACCAAGGCTAAAGTTACGACCCGCGCATGCGCAATGATATAAAATATGCTATTCACTGCGCAACTGCTAAGAAAAAGCGCGATCTGTGCCATTCACAGATCGCGTTTACGAAAGACACGCCGAGAAGCAGGGGGGAGGAACCGCTATTTAACCACGCCCATCCGACCTGACCAACTTGAGTGACAGGACAAAACGGACACTTCACAAAGGTATTTCGGCAGCCAAACGGGGGAATAAAGGCAACAAAAAGGCACTAATGTAAAGCCCAGCTCTGCCCCTATTTCACACTATTTTTATCTAATCTTTAAAAAACGGGGTGATAGGTTCCCTTTAAGTCTATTCCGGCCATGACACACCTAGGAAATAAGAGTTTTATGGTAGAACTAATGGATTCCATTTTGAAGGTATGATTACGCAGGAAGGAATTTAATCTTTTGAGATTTATGATGGTTCTAAATGAACCATCTGGCTTATTGATCAAGAATAAAGGGGAATAGAACCCCTTCCCGTCTTGATCCTGGGGAACTTCTATCAGGACTTTTTTTAGATAGAAGGGATAGGATCTCTGATTCCAGAGCCCTTTGTTGGTCTTGACCTTTTGGTGATGTTACTATAAAGGAATCCCAAGGGATTCGGTCAAATTCCAATTTTAGGCCGTATTGCACAATGTCCAGAATCCACTGGCTGGATGTTATTTGTTCCCATTTGGGAAGGAAGAATTTTAATCTGCCGCCCACTTCCTGGTTAGCGGTATTTGCGCTTCGGATTATGGGACCCGCTAAAAAAGGCACCTTTTTGCCTCGGGTCCTTCGACTCCCATCGCTCCCTTTGTTCGAACGGCTTGTTCCTGGTAAAGGGGCGTCTTCTGAAGGCTCTCCTGTAAGATGGAAGATACTGGTTAGGGAAGCCTTTCTTCCTTTCTCCTGCTTTATTCAGGAGTTCATCCAGCGTCTTTCCAAAAAGGAATTCACCCTGGCAGGGGATCGCACAAAGTTTTGCTTTGGCCTGTGCGTCCCCTTTCCAGTTTTTTACCCAGAGTGCTCGCCGGGCTGTGTTCACTAGGCCGGCTGACCTGGCTGCAAGACGTAGCGAATCCACGGAGGCATCAGCCAGGAATGCTACTGTTTCTTTAATTAGAGGGAATTTCGGCAGGATTGACTCTCTCGAAGTTCTACCTCTAATCTGTTCCTCCAGTTGCTCCATCCACACTAGTAGCGACCTTGCAGTGCAGGTACTAGATATGGCGGGCCTGAACGCCCCCGTGTTGGCTTCCCACGACCTTTTTAGTAAAGCTTCTGCTTTACGGTCCAGCGGGTGGGTCTGTCAGGACCCCTGAATCCTCCACTGGTAGGACCGACTGCTTGGTTGTGGAGGCTACAGCGGCATCAACCTTCGGCACTTTCGACCAGGAATTCAGCTCCTCGTCGCTAAAGGGATAGCGTCTTTTAGAGGATGATGGTAGGAAACCTCTGTTTTGCTTATCCCACTCCTTTTTAATGATTTCCTTAATGGTTTATATGACGGGGAAGGATCTACGTTTCTTCTGTCCTAGCCCCGCGAACATTATGTCCTGAGCCGATTTCTTTTCCTTTTCATCTGAGCACCCCATCGTGCTCCTGACAGATTTTATTAAGTTGTCCACACTGCTGTTGGGAAGACAAAGCCCCCCTTCAGTTTCGGATGAGCTCGGCTGAGATCCCGCTTCGCCTGAGGATATACGTACATTCTCTGACTCCGAACTAACTGGAGATCGGGACCTGCTAAGCTGACGGGTACTGGCGCTACTTGTCTGCGCCAAACCCTGCATTTCTTCCCGGATTATGGCTCTGACATCTGATGGAGTCATTATATTTTCCTGCCGTAAGGTTTGCATGATACACTCCGAACACAGTTTTTTAGCGTAATCATCCGGGAGGGGCTGCGTACATAAAGCACATTCTTTGTGCTTGGACTTGTGTGTCCTTTTCTTAGTCTAGAGGAAGGATACAGGAGGAACATATATCAGCATATAGGAAGAGACTCTTTCAAAAACTCACCCAGTGAAGCTGACAGGTACCGGTTCTGGAGGCGGATTTCGTTTGGTGGTAGAACCCTTCTCTGGAGGTCGACCACCACTCTTTGTGCTGCTCCTAGCGCTTCTCTCCTTGCTGGGAGAACGCTGTTGCACTGCGGGCAGGTGCGCTTCGTCGGCCGGTGAAGCCATCTTACACACACCGGCCCGACGCTAGCGCTGCATTTTTGAATCTGCCGCCTATTCTCCTGCCTCCCCGGACCAACCCAGAAGTGCTCCAGCGACTTCCGGGTTAGACGCGCTGCTCTCACTAACCATGCGGCGGCCAGAAGTATTAAGCCGGCCGCTGCAGCGCGCGCGTCCTCACGGTGCCGGGCGGACCCACGGTGACCGGACCCGGACCGTGGATGCTTGGCCAGACGAGGGGGGAGGCTGCAAGCAGGGGCTCCCCCGCCGCTGCTTCTGGAACCGCAGCCCCTGCCGTTCCCTCAGACACCGGCGCAGGCGGGTGCATGGCCCAGGGATCCTCTTCATCTGTAGGTAAGCCGGGTCCCTGTAGGAACAGGAAACCTAAACTGAGGAGGAGAGGGGACCGCCTCCTTTTATTCTGTAGGTTTCCTGTTCCTATGGGGCGGATCCCTCTCTCTCATGTGGGGTGCTGTCGTGGCGAAGGGTAAAAAAACACTGGGACTACACCCCACATAATATATACGGATACGCTGACTAAATCACTGGGACTACACCCCACATAATATATACGGATACGCTGAATAAATCACTGGGACTACACCCCACATAATATACGGATACGCTGAAAACATCACTGGGACTACACCCCACATAATATACAGATACGCTGAAAACATCACTGGGACTACACCCCACATAATATACGGATACGCTGAATACATCACTGGGACTACACCCCACATAATATGTACGGATACGCTGACTAGATCACTGGTATTACACCCCACATAATATATACGGATACGCTGAATAAAACACTGGGACTACACCCCACATAATATACGGATACGCTGAAAACATCACTGGGACTACACCCCACATAATATACAGATACGCTGAATACATCACTGGGACTACACCCCACATAATATACGGATACGCTGAATACATCACTGGGACTACACCCCACATAATATGTACGGATACGCTGAATAAATCACTGGGACTACACCCCACATAATATATACGGATACGCTGAATAAATCACTGGGACTACACCCCACATAATATATACGGATACGCTGAATACAACACTGGGACTACACCCCACATAATATACACGGATACGCTGACTAAATCACTGGGACTACACCCCACATAATATATACAGATACGGTGACTAAATCACTGGGACTACACCCCACATAATATATACGGATACACTGAATAAATCACTGGGACTACACCCCACAAACAGTTTAATATAGTAGAGTCAACCAAATTGGATTAAAGATGCAAAGAAGGTGTAAGACACTGTCCCATTAGAAATATAGATCTGCAAATCATGCAGCTGCGTCAACATAAACTAAATCTCCGAGCATGGCGAAATACACGGAAGACCACTTGAGCATGCTCGGAGAAACTCGAGTAACGAGTACACTCGCTCATCACTAGTGACTATATAATACAATGTCAGTAATCAGTATTCTAAAAAAATCTCATCCACCAGTAAGTCTGATAAAAAAAAAAAATGCTACACAGAAGTAAGAGCACACTAATCACAGGTTTAAAGAGAATCTGTCACCAGAAAAAAATGCTATTAACATGCAGATATGGGGTTAATCTTCAGGTTAATAGTATCATTAACCTGCCTGGTGCCCGCACTTAGCCGAAAATAAACTTTATTCCCCCTGGCATCGTTCTGGTTTCAATAATGGGAGCTGCGACGGCAAGACAGGCGGCTGTAACAATGCCCCTTACTGACAGAAGGCCCCAATGCTGAGCTACTGTCAGTCAGTGCAGGGGGTGCGATTATAGCCGCCGCTCTATATACGCTCTATATACTCAGAGCAGTTACTGAACCAGCGCCGGCGCCACCCCACGGAACTGAAACCGGAATGCTGCTGGGGGAATAAAGTTCATTTTATCCCGACAGTGCAATGCTAAGTGCAGCCACCAGGCAGGTTAATAATGCTATAAACCTGCAGATTAAGCCCACATCTGCTGGTTATTAGCGCTTTTTCTGGTAACAAGTCCCATTTAATATTAAAGAAATAACAACTTAGGCTGGTTTCACACTTGCGTTTTGATCTGCAGCGTTTTAGCGCTAAAAAACGCATGCGTTTTTTTCTATACTTAACATTAAAAACGCATGCGTTTTTGGCAACGCATGCGTTTTTTGACGCGTGCGTGTAGTTGCAGAAATGCAACCTGTGGTAATTTCTAGCGGCGTTTTTTTGCCGCAAAAAACGCATGCGTTTATTCGCGGCAAAAAAAGTTTTGCTGTCTATGTAAATGCATGCGTTTTTAAGCACATGCGTTTGCATGCGTTTTTAAACGCATGCGTTTCTATAGAAAAGCACAGGAAAACACAAAAAAACCCAAGAAAACCCTAACCCTAACCCTTGGGTTACTAGGGATCCTAAGCCTAAGGTTAGGATCCCTAGTAACCCTAGGGATCCTAACCCTAACCCTTGGGATCCTAACCCTAACCCTTAGGGTTAGGATCCTAACCCTTAGGGTTAGGGTTAGGATCCCTAGGGTAACGGTTAGGGTTAGGGTTAGGATCCCTAGTAACCCTTGGAATCCTATTCCTAACCCTAACCCTAGGGATCCTAACCCTAACCCTTAGGGTTAGGATCCTAACCCTTAGGGTTAGGATCCCTAGGGTTATGGTTAGGGTTTGGATCCCTAGGATTAGGGTTAGGGTTTGGATCCCTAGGGTTAGGATCCCTTTATCACCTTGATGGTGGGGGGTGGCTTATCAGTGACCTGGTGACCAGGACATTCTTCTAATAAAAAGCTACCCCTAACCCTAGGGATCCTAACCCTAACCCTATGTAATTCTATTAAGTGGGTTTTCTAGTTGATTTTGATGATTGGCAGCTGTCACACACTTCTCAGCATGCGTTTCAAAAGCACAGGAAAAAACGCGTGTCTATCAGAGGCAAGCAGCTGACATCTGCGTCCCGGCGCAGTGGCGTATGATGTCACTGCCATGCGTAGATGTCAGCTGCTTGCCTCTGATAGGCCGGCGGCTGACACTAGTATTGCTGTGCAGAGAGCCGGTCTCTGCGTGGCAATACGCTGCACTACCGGACCGGGCAGCGATCATCAAGGGGTCTATGTGCCTGCGGGCCGCATGAAGCAGCCGCGTGTTTGAGACCCCTGGTCTAGAGCTTGTACTCGGTTAGGAGTTTGGTATGCCATCTATATCCACTTTTGTGTGCAGTGAAAGGGTCATATGTACCACACAAAGGAGATAGCCTAGGACATGTTATAATGACTAGTGTCCAATGACAACTGACCTACTGTGAAAGGTTGGGATCAGAAGCTCCAATCCCAGGAATTTCATTCCAAAGATCTTGCTTTCAGTAACCACAGCATTTAAAGAGTAGCTACAACTTTTCTTTTACTTTCTTATTGACCAGCCTTTGAAAGGGTTACAAAATTTATGATATATTCCATGACATTATTTTGCGTCCTTCTATCCTTAACAGCATGCTAAACTTTAGGGCTTGTCTGCCTAATACATGATATTTAGTAGCTGATTTGAACTGCAGGTCTAGCAAAATTTGCACTCCTGTGTGAGCCTCTCTGCTCCCCCTCCCAAGCTCAGACAGGGAATAGCTTCTCAGCATGGGCGTGGGGAGCAGTGAAGGTACAGATTTTAGCTAGACCTGCATCAGTTACTAAGGGTAACGTTACACTAAACGATTAACCAACGATCACGACCAGCGATACGACCTGGCCATGATCGTTGGTAAGTCATTGTGTGGTCGCTGGGGAGCTGTCACACAGACCACTCTCCAGCGACCAACGATGCCGAAGGCCCCGGGTAACCAGGGTAAACATCGGGTTACTAAGCGCAGGGCCGCGCTTAGTAACCCGATGTTTACCCTGGTTACCATTGTAAATGTAAAAAAAAAAAAACACTACATACTCACATTCCGGTGCCTGTCACGTCCCTCGCCGTCTGCTTCCCGTACTGACTGTGTCAGTGCCGGCCATAAAGCACAGCACAGCGGTGCTGGTTTGTACTCCGGAGGACAGAGAATGAACTTCAATCCAATATTGCGGCCAGCATGCAGCCAGAGGGTAAGGAAAGGGTGAATCAAACACCCGAAAACCCCGCCCATATGACCCAAAACTGGTCCCGCCAGATATTCTTTAAAGGAAATCTGTCTCCAGGTTTTTGCTACCCCATCTGAGAGCAGCATAATGTAAGAGCTTTTTCTATACTTCTAATACTTCTCTGCTGTTTTTATTGCAGCTCCTCCTCAGGGAGCGGGGCCACATCTCTGCTACATAAATTAAATTATTCCCTCTTTCTCAAGTCTCTCTGAGTCTCAAACTCACGACTCCATGTTTGCAGACAGCAGCTCTAGCCATGAGCCGCCCACAGACCACAATAATATAGGTTGAATTTTTCATCTTGAGCTGTATTGCAGGCTGTGACCCCAGCCATACAAATCAGTGTATTTCTTTGTATTTGTATTCTAAAGGGAGAATAAAAGATTTTTCTTCCTCTAAAATTACTAAAAAAATATAATGAATAACACTTTCAATAATGTAATTTTCAATTTGCTGTTTTATAAAATTAACATCCAGTTTGCGTGGATATTTAGGTCGCAAATCTTGCTTATTTTCTGCACAGGAATTCTGCTGCGTTTACCTGTCCAAGCAAAGAAGATGTGATTATATGAAAACTGCGCCACCCCCGTGCCTGTAAAGACGCCGCTGAACTGTGCGGTTTTGGTGCTTTTTCTTTCGCTACATGCTTGTACGTGGAAAAAAACAAATGAACAATGACCCCCTGGGTGCTGAACATTATAGAACCCTATACTTACCACCCAGACCAGCACTGATCTCCAACCTGTGCCCCCCGCCGGTCTATACCGTACCAATGACCCCTGGGTGCTGAACATTATAGAACCCCATACTTACCGCCCAAACCAGCACTGATCTCCAACCTGTGCCCCCCGCCGGTCTATACCGTACCAATGACCCCTGGGTGCTGTACATTATAGAACTCCATACTTACCGCCCAGACCAGCACTGATCTCCAACCTGTGCCCCCCGCCGGTCTACACCATACCAATAACCCCTGGGTGCTGAACATTATAGAACCCCATACTTACCGCCCAGACCAGCACTGATCTCCAACCTGTGCCCCCCGCCGGTCTACACCATATCAATAACCCCTGGGTGCTGAACATTATAGAACCCTATACTTACCGCCCAAACCAGCACTGATCTCCAACCTGTGCCCCCCGCCGGTCTATACCGTACCAATGACCCCTGGGTGCTGTACATTATAGAACCCCATACTTACTGACCAGACCAGCACTGATCTCCAACCTGTGCCCCCTGCCGGTCTACACCGTACCAATGACCCCTGGGTGCAGAACATTATAGAACCCCATACTTACCGCCCAGACCAGCACTGATCTCCAACCTGTGCCCCCCGCCGGTCTACACCGTACCAATGACCCCTGGGTGCTGTACATTATAGAACCCCATACTTACTGACCAGACCAGCACTGATCTCCAACCTGTGCCCCCCGCCGGTCTACACCGTACCAATGACCCCTGGGTGCTGAACATTATAGAACCCCATACTTACCGCCCAGACCAGCACTGATCTCCATCCTGTGCCCCCCGCCGGTCTACACCGTACCAATGACCCCTGGGTGCTGAACATTATAGAACCCTATACTTACCGCCCAGACCAGCACTGATCTCCAACCTGTGCCCCCCGCCGGTCTACACCGTACCAATGACCCCTGGGTGCTGAACATTATAGAACCCCATACTTACCGCCCAGACCAGCACTGATCTCCAACCTGTGCCCCCCGCCGGTCTACACCGTACCAATGACCCCTGGGTGCTGAACATTATAGAACCCTATACTTACTGACCAGACCAGCACTGATCTCCAACCTGTGCCCCCCGCCGGTCTACACCGTACCAATGACCCCTGGGTGCTGAACATTATAGAACCCCATACTTACCGCCCAGACCAGCACTGATCTCCAACCTGTGCCCCCCGCCGGTCTACACCGTACCAATGACCCCTGGGTGCTGAACATTATAGAACCCTATACTTACCGCCCAGACCAGCACTGATCTCCAACCTGTGCCCCCCGCCGGTCTACACCGTACCAATGACCCCTGGGTGCAGAACATTATAGAACCCCATACTTACCGCCCAGACCAGCACTGATCTCCAACCTGTGCCCCCCGCCGGTCTACACCATATCAATAACCCCTGGGTGCTGAACATTATAGAACCCCATACTTACCGCCCAGACCAGCACTGATCTCCAACCTGTGCCCCCCGCCGGTCTACACCGTACCAATGACCCCTGGGTGCAGAACATTATAGAACCCCATACTTACCGCCCAGACCAGCACTGATCTCCAACCTGTGCCCCCCGCCGGTCTACACCATATCAATAACCCCTGGGTGCTGAACATTATAGAACCCCATACTTACCGCCCAGACCAGCACTGATCTCCAACCTGTGCCCCCCGCCGGTCTATACCGTACCAATAACCCCTGGGTGCTGAACATTATAGAACCCCATACTTACCGCCCAGACCAGCACTGATCTCCAACCTGTGCCCCCCGCCGCCGGTCTCCATATACAATGTCATGTGACGTGAAGGCTGCTGCTGATTGGTTGCACTGGTCATGTATGCTGTTTATATCAGGAGACCGGCGGGGGACACATGGCTGAGAGCGGAGCAGCTTCACCAGTCTGGTAGGTAGCCATATGCCTTTTTTTCTATACTGTACCCAGCACCTGAGGCCACAGATAAACAGGCATGTTCAAGTGTAGACCACCCCTTTAATCTGACTGAGCACAGTGCAGTTCTTGTGATTTCCAGGCTGCCCTACTAGAGAAGCAGCAGCAGCTCAGGCTGAGACCCCTCTGACACACAGGAAAGGAAACAAAGGCTTCAAAACGAACATGTAGGCCTCGGTTGCCGGGGCGACACAAAGCGCTGCACGTGACCAGTGACGTAACGAGGACGCAGCAGGCGCACTGGGCGTGTGCGCAGACTTCCGGTTACGTCACGAATTCTCCTCCAAGACCGAGACACCGGGAACGCTATGAACCGGAGAGACCGAGCGGAGATGACGGGCCAGCACGAGTGACAGGGCCCGGAGCACGAAGACGACAGTGAGGCCGCTGTGAGGACAGACCGACCGTGGAGGAGCCGCCCTGAGGGGCGCCACAGGCAGGTGAGCGGAGGGAGGACATGTCACTGAGGATCCGGCACAATGGGCTGCGCTGCTGGATGGACGGGACGTGACAGATGTCAGAGTGGAGCCCACGGAGCGCTGCCGTTGTGGGGGAGGCTGGCAGTGGGCACCTCCAGGGGCTGGGGAGTCAGAGAAGGTGCAGGGCAGACCCCCTGGGGTTAATCCGTTCACAGAAGCCCCCCAAGGAATGGTCCCATCATGGCCGTCATCGCCTCCTGTATGTCACGACCTTGTTGTCACCTGGAGAATGTCCCCACCAGCCATCTGTCCCCTACCGCGCAGTGTGAGCAGAGCCCATGTGGAGGCCGCCATTGTTTACACCCGCTGCAGGAGGTGGCCGGGTGTCAGAGGTGGCCGGGTGTCAGAGGTGGCCGGGTGTCAGAGGTGGCCGGGTGTCAGAGGTGGCCGGGTGTCAGAGGTGGCCGGGTGTCAGAGGTGGCTGAGCCTTTACCCCGCGCGTGTCACTGCGAGCGCAGATCTTATATACAGAGTTTAAGACATGCAGTAGGTTTATGGCTTCCGCCTCCGGGTCCTTCTATGGGGGCAGTTAGCGGCTGCCGATCCTGTAGAGGCGATTACTGCTGGACACCAGGGATGGGATCGGTCGCAGTGATCCTGCTAGGCGCACGCAGGCGCAGAGGGATGATTTTTTTGGCCAATGAAAACTTCTTCAGGATTGTTTTTTGGAAGAGTTAGACTTGTCTCAAAGCAGTTTGGAATATATATATATCTATATATATCTTGCATATATTGGACCGTTCCTAGTTTTGAGAGGGTTAAAGGGAACCTGTCACCCCCAAAATCGAAGATGAGCTAAGCCCACCAGCATCAGGGGCTTATCTACAGCATTCTGGAATGCTGTAGATAAGCCCCCGATGTATCCTGAAAGAGGAGAAAAAGAGGTTAGATTATACTCACCCAGGGGCGGTCCCGGTCCAGTACTGGTCCGATGGGCGTCGCAGTCCTGGTCCAGCACCCCCTATCTTCATAGGATGACGTCCTCTTCTGGTCTTCACGCTGCGGCTCCGGCGCAGTTTGTCAGCCCTGTTGAGGGCAGCGCAAAGAACTCAGTGCGCCGGGAAAGGTCAGAGAGGCCCGGTGCACTGCAGTACTTTACTCTGCCCTCAACAGGGCTGACAAACTGCACCAGAGCCGCAGCGTGAAGACAAGAAGAGAGGACGTGATCATAAGAAGATGGGAGGCCTCGGACCAGACCGCAGCAGGACGGCCCCTGGGTGAGTATAATCTAACCTCTTTTTCTCATCTTTCAGGATACATCGGGGTCTTATCTACAGCAATACAGAATGCTGTAGATAAGCCCCTGATGCCGGTGGGCTAAAGGTACCGTTACAATAAACAACTTACAATGGTAACCAGGGTAAACAACTTTACAATGGTAACCAGGGTAAATATCGGGTTACTAAGCGCGGCCCTGCGCTTAGTAACCCGATATTTACCCTGGTTACAAGTGAACACATCGCTGGATCGGCGTCACACACGCCGATCCAGTGGGTGATCAGCGACCAAAAAAAGGTCCTGATCATTCCCATCGATCAACGATCTCCCAGCAGGGGCCTGATCGTTGGTCGCTGTCACACATAACGAGATCGTTAGCGGGATCGTTGCTACGTCGCCAAAAGCGTGACGTTGCAACGATATCGTTAACGATATCGTTATGTGTGACTCAGCCTTTAGCTCACCTTCGATTTTGGGGGTGACAGGTTCCCTTTAAAGGACATGACACCGGGTGTTTTCCAAATCGGTGAAAACAAATCTAATATTAACAGCAAACAAAAGATTTGATATTGAAGTGAATTGGATGAAACAAAACTCAAAGTGCATTGGTGTAATAATAGAAAATCATGAACTGGGTTTTATTGAAAAAAAGAAAGTGCACACAATAGGGTGACCCTGTTTTGGGAGGAGGGGAAAAAAAGTAAACAGGTAATTCTTACCTAGAGGATTGTGTGATGCCCACGTTAGAAGTTCCCCCTGCTGCTGCCCCGTGGCGAGCCTCCAGATAAAGGTCATCACATAAAAGCACTTTGAATATAGGCTGCGCGGATGGAGAAAAACCACCAACTCTCGCTGCAGAACTGTCAGACCCCAGTATAGTGATCAAACGCGTTGTCTGGATAAAAGAACCACCATCAAACTTTCAGCCAGTAATATTTATAAAAGCAAAAGAAATTGATGGAAAAGTGTTTGACACCAAAAACACTGTGT
The DNA here is from genome assembly GCF_051348905.1 of Ranitomeya variabilis. Lineage (NCBI taxonomy): Eukaryota > Metazoa > Chordata > Amphibia > Anura > Dendrobatidae > Ranitomeya > Ranitomeya variabilis. Next base: position 407,240,919 of record NC_135235.1, on the reverse strand, counting down.
AAAAACCTATATAGTATTGCTGCTTCCGTAATGACCCTGGCTATAAAAGTGTCCGTATATAAAGCGGACCTGTCGTAGGGTCAGCGGCGGCCATAGTGCTCTTATTCCACACACTATTGTGTTAAATCCACTATACAGTTTCACCTTTTATTTGGTTCTATCTTTTATGGCTTCTACTAGGGGTCACATCCAGTCCTCTTTAAAGGGGTTGTCAGATTTCCGTATTATTTTTATTTATTTTTTTTTGCTCTAATCTGCAGGAAACAAACAAACCCTAATTGATTATTACTTACCCTGCCTCAGACTAGCATTGGCTCTCTGCTTCTGCCACAATCTTTTTTGTGTTTGTCTGCAGTGCTGACATTACTGTACATCAACAGCAATGAAGTCAATGAGCTTTGTAGCATGGGCTGCAGATGATACTCTATAATGGATATTAAGCAATGATACGTTCTGGACATCCATTTTATGGGGCGAGTGTCCCCAAAGGGCAAGATAGGGACAGTTTATTGGGAATTAAAATGGATTATTTGCAACTTTCTCTCTGCATGATCAACTGTGGGGTTATTTTTGGAAAACACCGGTGGGGTTAAAATAAAAATGTAATTTGCCAAATAGGGTCACTTTTAGGATTTCTGCTATTCTGGCATCTGATATGTCTGCAAATTGTGATCGCGAACTATCAGACAAATAGTACTTCTCCCCTTTCCAGCCCTGCTGGGTGCCCAAAATAGTGTATGACCACATGAAGGGTACTGCCGCACTTGGAGGAGCATCATAAAGTGTTCTTCCCAAAATCGAAATGTGGTATTATAATAATGCACACCTTTATTAATTTGTTACAATAAAGCGGATTTCTAAATCCACCCTGCTTTGCACATATCACCCCCTTAAAGGATGCCCCTCCAGGCTTTATGTACTCTTCAGTTGCCCTTTAAACCATCCTGCTGTAGTTCCAGTGCTCTTGATGGATCATGTGCAGTACGCTCTCACTCCGCTGGCTTCTTGTCCGCATAGTTATTCTCTGCCTCAGTGTATTCATCATAGGCTTGTAGGAGGCACTTGTTAGTCGGGATAAACGCCGCCATTCCTTACATCAAGATCTGTACACGTACCTTGGTTTATGGACATCTAAAGCCTATAACTGTCCATCAAACAAGCCCACTAGTGATGAGCGCAAATGCTCGTTATTCGAGTTAGCCGCGGGTGCTGGAGTGAGATGTTCGAGTCCCCGCGGCCGTATATTTTGCGGCGGTTAGATAGCCACAAAACATACAGGGATTGCCCATGATTGTCAGGCAAGCCCCACGTGTTTTGTGGCTTTCTAACAGCCGCAAAATATACGGCCGCGGGGACTCGAACATCTCGCTCTAGCACCCACGACACTCGGTGCAAACTGGAGTAACAGTGCTTGCCACTAAAGCCTACTTCACCCTCATCTTTTCACTATCCATCAATCCAAAACATTTGACACTTTTCAATTCTTCCTTGTCCATAACGTTCCCCTCTCACAGCTTGAATGTGCCAGATCTTCAGTGCCAAAGAGCAAATTTATATAAACGGGAAATAGTCCCTATTCCCCCAACAGAAGTTCACTGGCGCCTCTTGCCCTACAACCTCCACTAGTGATCCTACTCCCTCACACTGAATTCAGTCCCGTTGACCGGTCATCACTATCCACCTAAAATATTTAACCTTGCGTTCTTTACTTCTGTTAAACATACCATCTTAAAGAAGCACTCCCATCAAAGGGTTTACCCTCTTAATATAATGCAATAGTTTATTTGAAAGCTCGCTTCATGTACCAGAGCGGTACCTAAACTTCAACCAGAGCCAGAACCCCATTGAAAATAAAGGTTACCTGAACCTGGAATGGGGAAAAAAATTCTCCCTCTCTCCTTGATGTCAAAGACCTAATGGAAAGCTGAAGAGTTGGCTGTGTAGAAAGGCAAAATGAGCAATTGTAAGTGCATGTGCTATATAATATGGTGGCAGTATATTAAGAGGATGAAAACTTTGATGGGATGACTTCTTTAAGTCTATTGGTAAAAAAACAAATGCCATCTCTTGACCAGTCTCATTTTGCTAATCACTGACCTGTCTATAGTCAACCCTTACTAAGGTTTCTTAAAGGGAACCTGACAGCGGATAAATTCTGCCAGATCCACGAGCACCATGTGTCAGACATGGCTGTATGATTTCAGAACATATGTTAAAAGCAGGCACCAGGTGTGTGTGGGGGGGGGGGGGGGAGTCGCCAGGGACCCACCTGTCAGACTAGTGTCCCGTGCGGCTCAGTCCCTGCCCACTACCAATGACTGGCAGGTCTCACCCTATACACGTACGCAGGGAGGGAATTAGTAAATGGCAGTAGTCCAGCAGGCATTTTTCTTACAAGCATCATGGATGATGTGTATATATAGCCTGTGGATAAAAATCTTACATTAATGGTGGGTTAGGTGTTAGGCAGAATGAAATACAACTCCTAGGTAATGCCATGTAATGCTTATCACCATATTTTGTTTTTTTTTTCCTGATAGATTTTAACCAATAATAACACTGTGTGGATGAAGCCACAGAGGTAGAAGCTTGTGCAACCATGAGCCGAGGCAAGCGTGACAGCAACTTCTCAGTCTTTGAAATAGGAGACTCCACATTCACAGTTCTGAAGCGCTACCAAAATCTGAAGCCTATTGGGTCTGGAGCACAAGGAATAGTGTGGTAAGGAACCTAATCACTGTTATGTACTTTTTAACTTTTTAGGGACTAGGTGATCAGAAAATGACTTCTTGTTTTATGGTAAAAAGTTTTGAACAGACTTGTGGTACAGCCACGACTTTGAGCAAGTTGAAAACTGATATATTGTTGATGACCCTTCTTCAGCTACGATATTTGATGATCTGTCCCTACTCTACCTTTGTGTTTTCCCATACCATACATAGCATTGAAAATGTTAAATGGCGTCTATCGCCCTCAAACTTTAGTTAAACCCCTTATATAAGTATATAGAGGATTTAGCCCCTTAAATACATATAGTATAGATTTTAGTAGTTTAGCTGCCATAAAAAAAAAAATTTCTTCTATGCAAATAAGGGGCTTCAGTGCACCTTTGGCTTGGTCATGGGCTTCGGTGCACCCTTAAGCCACATCAGTTTCCATACCGATCACTGTCATATATTGGTTGCCAGCACTCACCTGAACTCAATGTCTTAACATGGACATTGCAAGAGCCCAGCCGTGCCAGACTCTCATAACTGGCTTGTGCCTTCAGCTGCTGCTCGGACTCGTATTGGACTGCAGACGTGAACCAGAGATTAGATTGTGCTCTGAGGGCTCATTCACACGGCAGTGTTTCCATCTAAGTGCTATCCTTGTGCTCCGTGCAGCAAAATCATGGAAACTTGTCTGTTGTTGATCAAAATTGTCAATGCAAGTCTACGGGTCTGTGAAAAAAAATAAATTGAACAGTACTCCTATGCCATCTGGGTGCTGTCTGCTTTTCACTGACTGCTAGATAAAGAACATGTGCATGGATGGACTGGGCCTCTCTCGAGTCAAGCGTGACTGTCTCATAGAAATGCATGAAGCTGTTAGGCTATGTTCACACTTTGCGTTTTTTGCTGCGCTTCCGCAGCGGATTTGCAGCTGCGGATCCGCAGCCGTTTTCCATGCAGGGTACAGTACAATGTAACCCTATGGAAAACAAAAACCGCTGTGCCCACTTTGCGTTTTTCCGCTTGAAAATCAGCGCGGATTTTCTGCGGAAAAAAAGAAGTAGCATGTCAATTCTTTCTGCGGATTCCGCAGCGGTTTTCCACCTGCACCAATAGGAAAGTGCAGTTGGAAACCCGCAGTGGAATCCGCAGTAGAAACCGCAGGGAAAACCACCGCGGTTTTGCACTGCGGTTTTTCCAAATCCGCAGCTGAAAAATCCGCAGCAAAAAAAGGATAGTGTGAACAAGCCCTTATGCTTGGATCAGGAGAGCCACTGCCAGTTTGTGCACTGTGGTCCGAAATCAGACTAATATCCACCGACAATTACACAAGCCGGTATATAATAAATAAAAAGTATATAATGTGTTGGATATAACAGTGATGTGCAGGACCTGTTGAAGCGTTGATACGCGAAACGGCCATCTCTCCCTTCTCTATCCCCACATGCCTCTGTATCCTGCATGTCACTGTTACGTCCTGTAACCTTCAAATGGAGTAAAGGACTTTTACAACACACGCAATGGTGAGTGCCGCATACTTTTTCTAATACTATGCAACACATTATATACTACTTATTATTTATGATATACCGGCTTGTGGCTTATACCCGCAATCTGTTGTACCACAAGGATATAGGATTATATGACGTCATAGTACTAGTTAAATATTTAGCAATTATCTCTATCCTAGTCTTATTTTTTGCCATCCATCAGCGTCCCCCATTTGTCATCTCTGCTTATCTTTATATTTTTTATTGTTAATTTTTTAATATTTGAGATTTAATAAAAAATAAATTGAATTATGGATCTCTTCTCCATTGGATCCTTTACACCCATGGTTTGAATTTGTAGTGTTTGTCAAAGTTTAAGAAGTGCCAACAATATTATCAGCGGATATCGCTGTTTTAATTATCGGTAGATCCTTAGTCTGATCTCGGACCACGGTGCATAAACTGGCAGTGGCTCTCCTGACCCAAGTGTCATGTCTGCATACGCCCTGATGAAGAGGATTTTATTGGCAAGACCATAAATAATTTGTGACATTTTAGCTCCTCCCGAGCCTTGATCTCACTGTCGCTAAAACGTATATGTATAGAAGTAAAAATAAACTGGAAAAGGAAAGATATAATGCATAAATACCATAATTGTAAATCATGTATGATCACTAAAATATAATCCTCTAAATGGGAGCATATAGCAGAGCATAGAATTAGGATAGGGTAATGATCTACCGCAGGGAGGACAAACTCAAATACAGAGGGCCAAAATTAAAAGCTTGGACAAAGTCGTGGGCCAACCTTGATATTTATTAAGGAAAAACTCTCAATTGTAGACTTTTTTCATAGCAATGAACCTTTTGATATGTAAGCAAACTTAAAGGGGTTGTCCCACGAGCAATCCTCCACATGCAAAGTATGATGACTCTCCTGTACCCCCCCTCCACAACTCCTCTGGCACTGTATTCTGACCCAACACAGTATGATTCCATAACTTTAATCCCCCACATAGCCCTGCTGACAGTATAATGGCCCCCACATAGTGCTCCAGACAGTATAATGGCCCCCATGTAAAATAAATCCTCACCTCTCCTCCTTCCTCTGCTGCTCCGCTCTTTGCAGTGCATCTTCTGATCCTCTACACCGCTCAGCACAGTGGGTGCATTGTAACTACTTCATCTTGCCTGCTGTGCCGCGACATCAGATGCAGAGGGAGCATGATGGTGAAGGGAGCGGGCCAAATATATTTACCCTGTGGGCTAAAGTTTGACATGTGATCTAGAGCAACAAGAGATCAATAACACCATATCAGACTTGTTATCCAGGCTGTATGGTAACAGGGGAATCCCAGTATGAAATGTATGTACTCAAAATTATTGATATACAGTTCAGTGGAGAAATGGGGCTACTACTTAATTGCTACTGACTGGATGAAAATAAAATAGAATGTAAGTGGTTTTAACAGACACCATCATTTATACTGAGCATTGATCCCCATCCATACAGAGCCACATCATGCCAGTTCTAATATTCAAATAAATAAGTCATATTCCCTATTAAATCCCTTGGGATGTTTGCAAAGTAGGAATTTAAAAAATGAAAGTGAATTCTTTTGATGTAATTCCAGTCAGAATCCTCCCATCTAGCCAAACCAGATCTCACACTATGCACTGATGAGGGGCAGTACCCTGAAACACCATATCTGCCATTTGAGATTCTGGTTTGGCTTTTAAGTCATGTTGCCTTTCTGAAGACCCAATTTGCATTTTAATTTCCATTTTTAGCATTTTAATTTTTCACTCCTTCTTCCCAGAGCCATAGCTTTTTTTTTTTTTTTTTTTTTTTTTCCATCAATAGGGACGAGTTGTACTTTTGAATAACACCATTGATTTTACTGCAGCGTGTGCTGGAAAATGGGAGAAAAATTCCAAATGTGGTGAGATTGCAAAAATAAAAGTGCAATTCCACATTTTTTTTTTTTTTTACCATGTTTACTAAATCACAGTAATCAACTAATAAGTACCAAAGAAAAATTCACCGAATAGCACCAAATTATTAATACCACTTATGTAACTTAACTTTTAACACTCTAATGAAATCTGCATAATAACACCACAAAAATTTCACCCCAATACAAAGTCTGTATTAAATAATATGAGTGAAGGAAACAGGAGAGAGCAATCCCTATTGTATTACTATTGTCTCCCTACCTGCCAGCGGAGGTTGGTACCCTCAATCCCCCACTCATCGGCGGCTGTTCCTCCCTCTTCCTAAATGCCCCTATCAAGATAAATGGGGTGCAAAGGTTTTCAGTAAATTACCATATGTAATCAGGTCAACGTGATACCCTACTCCTGATATACCATATGGTACGTGAAATATATCAGAGCCAGGAAAAACAGACAAATTTAGAAAAGAGATATTGCACATAATCCCAGATATCAACGGGAGGGTTTTTTGGTATCAACAAATCAAAATTGCTTTAACTTAAGATAATAGATAACATCAGGCATTTTCCTGCATCTGTACTGCACATATTCCCACTGTGAGCCAACCTGGTACATAAACAATGCTTCACATGTACGCACCCTAAATGGGATTATATTCCAGTAGTGGCCAATTCTCACTTGTGACCAGATTTCTATTGCTCATATCCCCCAAAAGAAAGACACCCAAGTTTTTTAGGATTCACATGCCCCATGCAACGTTTACCATATGTAAATAGATCCAGCATGTATTATCTCGACGCGTTTCCCCATTGTTTGGTTCCTCAGGAGAACATACTGCTATAGCCCTACATCAAATAGGGACTTATCTTACCATAGATGTAAAGATCAGCGTGGGAGTGATGCCCGCCCACCACAAAACAGGAGTCGGTGTCCACCATGCTAGTTTTCTCATCACATCCCCTCCATTTTAGGAATCGCGATGTACTACTTCCCGGTAATCCCGGTCTCTATTTCCTGTGTATGTGGAACGCAAACTGCATCGCATCCACATCCGTTTCCTGCCTCCATGGAACACAGGTTCGGTCCTCTTTGTGCATGCGCCAGGAGTCAATACCGAAGTATTCTTATTAATCTCGACATGTCCCAAATATATAACACCCAGCATATATTTTTGTCCCATCATTTAGCCCAGAGAAGATCCTCTATAATGGCCAGATCCATCTCTTTGTTGGACATCCTACTTTTAATCTCTATTAATGTATTTATACTTTTGGGGATGGGGTAACTAGACCTAATCTCCATCTTAAGGGGCAGAAAAAATGAAAAAACAATAACAGTAATATAGTAATCATCTATTGATAAGGGCCGAAATATACCTATTCAGGTCATTGGGCCAGATATGGCAGGTTTCACTCCTGGTTCAGAACAATGACCAAATGATGAAATCAGCTGTCATGTGCTGGAAAAGATACGGTCTCCGCGCTGGAGCCCGTGTTAAATGGGGAGACATGATGTGTATATATACGTCATGTCGGGAAGGGGTTAAAAATCTAATCACATTGACATACTAGGCTTGGCATATCACTCTTCACAAGAAGAAATGTTACCCCTTGTATTGCGTTATTGATACTGAGCTTTTTATAAAGATGATCTGTAGTTAGTTCATGTCCTCTTTTTGTCTTACAGTTTTGTTTCTGATCATGGTTCAGTGTGAATTTTAAGTTCTGGTCATAACCCATTTAGATGAGTAAGGCAATCCAGTAGGCTATTCCAAATACATAAAATGTCATCTATAAATTTATTTAAATCTGCACCAACCTTTTGAATGTTGGGGAAAATAATGGGTTGGTGCATACATGGCCTTCTTTAAAGCATGCCATGTACTCATTTGTATATGGTGGTGGTACTTTGGAGCCCATGGCGGTACTACAAATCTGGTCGAAGAATTTAGCCCCAAATAAAAAAAATAACTTTCATGTAAGATAAAATGTAGTATATCAAGACAGAATAGTATAGCAACAAGTGAATATGTAGATCTGGATAAGATGCTACGTGTTGCTTCAATAGCTTTTTATTGTGTACTTTTGATGTGTGAAGGATGTTGACATTGAAATGTGTTTATGTAGGGATTTCTGAATTTTCTGAAGCATATAAAACATCTGTTACTGGATGAAGGTTGGTAAGGAACTCTGATGTCTTGTTAATTATGATAATGAAATCCAGATATTTTTACACAACACTTACTTTCTGTGTAATAAGTGGCATGGGTCCATTGTAAGTTTAACATGTAGTAGTGGTAGTGTTAGGTAATTGATGGTTATCTCTTCTATATGGTCTTTCAATGCCATCACCACATTTGCACCCCCTTTAGCAGCTGGTTTTACTATGATTTAACTGCAGATCTATTGTATGGGAAACTAACCTTGGCAGTATTGATCCAATATCTTGTTAACATCCCTGTTCAGAAGGGCAATGGCCATTTCTGTTGTATGATAAGTTTTGGGGGGCATCAAACCACTAGGTTGCCTGAGTTTCTATGAGATCAGGTTTTATCATAGTGACCCTTGATGCAGTGTGTGTGTTGAATGGAGCAGTAGATAGGCCAGAATGAGTTTTAAGTCTCATGGGGCGATAAAATCTGTGTAGCTCTTGTTCCGGCTGAAACAAGTTTAAATTTGGAGTAGGACAGAAAGTTAAACCCTTTTGTAACCCATTAAGTTCGATCGGTGTCAATATGTGGAAAGAGATGTTCACCCACAAATTCTGTTCCTTACCAGAGCTCGGGTTTGAACCTGTGGGTCTCTTATGAATTTTTGTCTTTCTGTGACCTTTGCTCCCTGCACTGTTTGTTGGCCTCTGCGTCCCCATAAACGGTTTGGTTGTCTTGAGCCCTGACACTGAGCATGGCTGGATTCCTGCAGTGTCCATGTGGAGGTGCAGAACCGTTGGTTGAGTTCAGGTGAGCGCTTGCCATCAAGCTATGACGAGGGGCTCAGTATGCAAACTGAATGGTGCTCTGAGCCCTTAGCTATGCCAACAGTATACCAAAGCCCTCATTTGCATACTAAATAAATTGTTTTCTTTTCCCCTGACAACTAAATCCCTACAATCTGTGCTAAATCCTCTACATACTGTACATGAAGTGGTCGACCTAGCATACAGGGGTTTTCCACTACTAGAACAACCCATTCTTGATCAAAATGTTCTGCGCCGATGAAATAGTAAAGCACTCCCTTCCGGTGTCGGCGCCGTTCCCGCGGTGTCAGTACTCGCAGTCCCGGGGCTCTTGTGCAGTTCTTGTAACGCCGGCGCCCAATTGGCTCTGGTGTCACTGTCCTGCCTTTGGACAAATCGAACATCAGGAGGAAATCTGCGCCATAGCTGCTCTCTGACTTCCTTTTCCTGCTGAACTCGACAAGTCGGGACAGTGACGCCAGCACTGTTTAGGCGTCAGCGTTGCGTGTCACAACAACAGCACAACAGGCGGAGTGCAGACACCGCGAGAACGGGAGGGGAGTATAAGCTTTACTATTTATGGGGGCTGAGCAAGGAGTATGACAAGAAGATGTCCAAAAAGTGGAAGACGTTTTTTCTTTTTCCTGGCAGTCCTTCTAATCACAGTAGGATTAAATGGTGTCCAACACTTTATATATAGATAATAGAGAGGCCACCATTTACAATAGGTGATTTTACAAGTCGCCCTTTCTCTCTCCCTGGTCAATGATTTTCGGTAAAGTACCACAACATATCTATAGAAATCAATGAGTCAGTGCTATCTGTGCAATAAAGCTTATGTATTAAAGCTGTTAACACTTAACCCTCCCTTTTATCTTGAGAACTCTTCTATGCTAGATCATTAATGAGAGGAGGATGTAGCTATCGATTTACAAGCATATTCCTACTGTAGTACATTTATGTCGTATCCTGTGGATAATCCTAGCACTGGGCTAAATTAAAATGGTGCCTGGTTCTACCTGTTGTTGAGAACTGTGCATGACAGGAGACGGGCAAATATCACAGCTGATGCATGGTACTCTTCTATGTCCTGTGTCTGCCATTTTTGCTATGTGCAAGTGTCATTCTGTGACACATTGCACACGAGCAAATAAAAATTGCAGCCCCCAGTGCCAAAAAGACCCCCAAAAAATTCATGAAAAAATAGTGATCCTGCATAGGTAGGGAGCAGGAGCTGTGTAGTCAGGGGGGAGTGGTGCACATTTCCATTGTACTTGGGGCTAATGTACCAGTGTTCCAAGTGTAATCTTCCCGGTATTTTACAGGAGTTAGTATTTTGATCAGTGTATAACTTATTTCCTTCACTTTATAAAGTCCTCAGCCACCTCTATTGTTATGAGTAATTGACTTGTTTTATGCTTTTTTTTCTATAGTGCTGCTTATGATACTGTTCTTGAGCGTCATGTTGCCATCAAAAAGCTGAGCCGGCCCTTCCAGAACCAAACGCATGCTAAGAGGGCCTACCGAGAGCTTGTCCTCATGAAATGCGTCAATCACAAGAATGTAAGTCTAGGTTAGGGGTTAATGTCAGCATAAAGCCTCATCAGATACTAATTTGAGGAACTTAAAGGAGTTGTCCAGTCTTGTGGTTCAAGTCTGCTGTCTGTCACTACAGACTTGTTAATCTTCACAGCTTGCATAGTGTGCACTGTCAGGATTCTCTGGCCCCAGACGTGAGCGGTCATGGGACCGCAGGTATGTGATTTGCATACTTCTGGCCAGCTAGAAACAGACTGGAGCAGCATGCAGAGGGAACCGGGTGAGGGGAGTAGTGTTAATTTTATTTTTCCAAATGCCAATAGCTCTGGTGCCCTGGCATTGGGAGCCATCACGCTGAGTGAAGGAGAGTTGGCATTGACTGCCATCATACTGAGTGGTGAGGAGGTTTGGGAGTTGGCAATAAGGACCATCATACTGACTGGGGGGGGGGGGATTGGCTCTGGGGGCCACCATACTTACTATAGGGGGTGGCTCTGGGGGCCACCATACTTACTATAGGGGGTGGCTCTGGGGGCCACCATACTTACTATAGGGGGTGGCTTTGGGGGCCATCTTACTGAATGGGAGGGGCTGTGAAAGCATCGTACTGAGGGGCCATCATTTTTTATGGGGGCAATGATACTGTGTGGGAAATTATACTATGTGGGCCATCAGAATGAGGGGAAGGAGGGCCCAATTTAAATTTTTGCTATAGGGCCCATGATTTATTTTATTTTTTTGTATGCCCTTGCTCAAACCCCATTTATTGAGCAAGGTTGCGCACATTTAGTCAGCACATGACAGTGTGCTGTGATCTTGATGCTATATTGTGACTACAGACTTGAATGCCAAGCCTGGACAACCCCTTTAAAGTAAAGGGCACTTGGTCTAAGTCTAATAACCGCCTAAATAATTGTCTGTCATGTAAAATTTCCTAAATTCATGACATGTTGGTGTACATGGGGGATTACTCTAGATTGCCATGAAATGAAAAATGAATCCTATTTTCTGCCCTAAACCAACCGCCATGGAAGGAGGCTTCACCCGAGGCTGACGAGGAATGAAACCTTTACCTATCACTACCCAGATCACCAGCGCTGCTGGTATTATTCCCATTACTACCTTGGATCATAGTACAAATTGATTAGAAATCCTTTCCTTAGTTTTGGTTGTTTGGATGTGTCTTATATGATCATTTATGTCCTAGATTTCATATAGTTTCATTTTTTTTTTTTTCTTTTCCCACCAGATAATTGGACTATTAAATGTCTTCACACCACAAAAGTCTTTGGAGGAATTTCAAGACTTGTAAGTTGTCTGACTTTTATGTCACGGATAGTTGGTTATGGGTTGATGTCCTTTTTAATGCTAAAGCTTTATGATGATTGGTGTCTGACGATGTCTTTTAGCTCTATTACAAGGTTTTCTCAACATTCATGGAATATTCTTCCTTAGATATATTGTGATGGAACTTATGGATGCCAATTTATGCCAAGTTATACAGATGGAGTTGGATCATGAGCGCATGTCCTATCTTCTCTACCAGATGCTATGTGGTATTAAGCACTTACATTCTGCCGGCATCATCCACCGGGTGAGTTGGGCCTGAATGGTGTCTATCCTTCCCTATCTCACAATTCCCAGTAGTGGGAACCATTGCATCTAGCTGTGTAGCTACATGTGATGAATAGAGTGGGTCTTCAATCTAAAAGTTGCACAATCCCTTTTAAAAAGGACCAGTCGCCAGATCAATAATATCCAGCGTTTATTCTTTTTTTATTCCTGCTGCACCTGAGTATGCAGGGTTTTTTTTTTCTTTTAAATCTTCCATATGTTTCCAGAAACATGGCCTTTTTTTTATTTTTCATCTAGTGCTAATTTTTATGGTCTTTTACAGGAATGTGACATACTTGGTAATTATGCAGAGCGCCTAAATGCACATCCCCAGTGAATCCCGTGAGCCACAACCCTCGATGAAGACCATACAAATTAGCACATAGGGCACTTTCACATTGCGTTCGGTGGCCCCGTCGGGGAATGCGTCCAAACTGGGTTTGGACATGCGTGCTGACGTGGCTATAGACTGTAATGGTGCCAGCAGAGTGACCATGCGCTCTGCCGTGCATCAATTTCGGGAGCGTGCGCCTACAGGAGGCAGACACTCTGACTCAGTCTACTACATCTGAATGCCTGTCTCATGTAGGCGTACACTCCTGAAAATGATGCACTTGGGAGCAGACGTTCATTTAAAGTCTATGGCGCTGTCGGCACATACGTCCAGATCCCTTTTTGCAGGTGATCCAGACGTATGTCCTGATAAAAGCACCCTTAATGAAAATGTCCTTATCTCTGGAACAGTATGGCAGATGTGGAAAAAACCACCCTGAATATTCAGGGTGGCAACAGGAATAAAATAAAAGCAAACACTGGTCACTTTTGATTGGGTGACAAACCCTGTTTAGTGTCCGGTTCTGCAGTGTACGGCTATGTGTACACATTGCTGGCTGAATTTGAGGACTGCAGCTTTTTTTAAATATGCTCATGTCAATTCTTTCAGCATTTTGCATCATCTTTTACTCATAAAAAGCAATGAGAAAGTGAAAAAAACGCTGCAAAAAATGTTTTTTTTCCAGCATTTTTGGTGAATAAAAATCACTTTATTATACATGTACTGTAGGCAAAGCACACATGTGATCCACACCCAAAAACACACTGCAGAAAGGGGGCGTTTTAAATGAAGAGAGCTGCATGTGAACATGGCCTTAATGAGTATTTACAGATTTTTCTTTTTTTATTCTTTTCCAGGATTTAAAACCAAGTAACATTGTAGTGAAATCGGACTGCACCCTAAAGATCCTTGACTTTGGTCTCGCCAGGACAGCAGGCACAAGCTTCATGATGACCCCTTATGTTGTGACCCGTTACTACAGAGCTCCAGAAGTGATCCTGGGAATGGGCTACAAAGAAAATGGTTAGTGCGCCGCCTCCCTCCCCTCGTTCACGCATATTCCGTCATGACAGAGTTCACGCTTGTGAGCAGGTTGTTTCATCAGTGGAGGCATCTCTGACAATTGGCAGCCCCTAGTCCTCTAGTCCAGTTCTGCCAACCAGAAGGAGCCCGCACCATGGCTACCTTCTTCTTACTGGCACCGTTTCAGCTTGCTTGCTTTCTAATGGCAAATGTTCTGTCTTGACTTTCCATGAAGTGGCAGCAGGTGAATTATTAACCGTAAGCCTTGAATGGCAAACATGGCTGCTATGCATTTGATGAGTCCTCCAGCAAGATGGCCCACCTGAAGCACAGCACTGATCTCTCCATTAACCCCGGTGATGTCCACACACATTGACCGGCATCTGAAAGGTTAATGACGTGCTAACCCACTCTGCATTGCACTGTGCTCCTGTCTTTTTCATGCTGACTTCTCACCTTTTTCAGGTTCTGCCTGCACTTGGCTGTTCACTTGTTTTCACTGACACCTCTTTCTCTCTTGCTTCTGCTTTTTTTTTTTTTTTTCTTCCACCATCTGTTTTTCCCCCTCTTGCGCTGTCACCAATGATAGTGGACTTGTGGTCCGTGGGGTGCATAATGGGAGAAATGATATGCCACAAGATTCTCTTCCCTGGAAGGGACTGTATCCTTGCACACTTAAACAATGGTTGACACCGAGCACAGTTACTTTATCCACTGGTGTGTACTAATGTTTTCATGCAGTTTTCTCTCCTGGGACTCGTGTACGTCCACATTCAGACTACTCTTTGCACTGACTATTAGGGAACTATTTACTGCTATTGTCTAATATGTTCTCGTTATAGAACAAGATCATCCTGTTGCGGAAATTACCAGAGCTGCTTAATATCTGCAGAATGAAGTCACTGATTTCCCCCATAAACATGCAGATTGCTAGACTCTGCACATGTAATGGCCCAGTCTTCTTCACGGTAGCAGATTATCTCACTGTGGAGCGAAGGATTGAGCATACCCTCATACATAGGCTGACCCTAAGAACTAGTATGTCTCAGATGGCAACAGTCGCACCCTAATGGTGATCTGAAAGGGGTTGTCCCTTTTCAGAAAAGTTTTTCCCATAAGCTCCATTAATATAAAAAACAAACTGTGGTTTCCTCACCATTCGCACATCCAGCGCTAAGATATTGGCAACAGCAGTCGGCTCAGAGCTGCGGAGCTCACTGATTGCCTGCAGCGCTGTAGTTAGTCAGACACCAGGAGCAGCGGTGGAGACTCTGTGCTGGACTCAGGAAGAATAAGTAAAGTACAGTTTTCTTTTAACAGCACTTATAGGAAAACATTTTCTTTACTCAGAAGCAGAAATGTCTGTTATGTGGGGAATCGGAAGAAGCGTCAGTTTTCATCAGGGCTGTGGAGTCGGTAAGCCAAACCTCCGACTTAGACTCCTCAATTTCCATGACTCCGACTCCCCCAAAATGGGCTACGACTCCACGACTCTGACTCCATAGCCCTGGTTTTCATTAGCCGATTAACTGAGAGGAACTACAAGGTGTTCTTTCTAAATGGTGCTACACAAAAAGTGTATATGTAGGTATAAAGGGAACCTGCCAGGTCAGATAATGCTGTTGACCTTCAGATACAGCGTTTTATTTGCATGTTAATAGCATTCTGAAGGTGCCCAGACTCAGTCCTGAAAGTGCGGCATCAGGGAAAAACATGAGCTTTATTTCTCCCAGGAGCCGACAGCTTTCAGTCATGCATGCATGCCGGCGTCTCTTCAGTCACTGCTCAATGCATAGTAAGCGGTAGCTGTAATACACTCCAACACTGACTGTCAGCTCTGCAGTTCATCAGTGCAGAGTTGGCTGTCAGTCATCGCCCGTACGTGGTTACAGCTGCCACTCACTTTGTACAGAGTGGTGACTGTAGCTGTGCTGGCATGACTGAAAGCTGTCGGCTTTCAGGAGGAATAAAGTTAATTTTGTCCCTGGTGCATAACACTAGTAACCTGCTGATATCCCTGCATCTGCAGGTTAATAGCGTTATCAGACATGACTGTTTGTGTTTTTGTTTTTTTTTAAATCCCCTTATTTCCGAGGGTCATGACTATTATCTTAGATATATGGGGTTTCTCACTTCTCTACTCCTCAGCACAACAGGCATAATGGATCAGTGCTAGATTCCATCATGCCCAAACCCTTACTCCCACAGAAGATAATCTGCTGCCATAGGTCAAGCGTTCATGTTTATGGTGGGGTCAGGAGATATATATGTGTAAGGCCTTGTTCATCCGCTATGGAGTGGCCTGAAAATAACGCTGACATTGGCATGTGTTTTATGCATGGCCTCAAATCTACGTGGATTTTTTTTTTCCCCACAGTTGATGGAATTCCATTTTCATAGTATTGTACTTTTTATTTGCAGATTTCTGGTGTCGAATCTGCAGTTAGTGCTGCATGTGCCCATTGTTCACTAAAGGTTGTGTTCCCAACTTCAGCAATGCACCTTAATAAGAGATAACGTGCCCAAAATAAGGATTCTCTTCCTAGTTTTGAACTCCACAGCATGTTCATTATTCCCCTGATTGCCCCAGACAGATCTGTGCTGTGTGAACAGGGCCCTCTTCTTTCCTGATGAGACTGGATTGTACACCGTTGTCCCCTAGTAATGCATGCCTGTGTGCTCTCTGTATACATGCGCACACGTTGCTGTGTGTCTGTATACGTAGCCATTGCCTTTCTTTTTCACGTTAATCCCAGGAGAGGAAATGTGTCTTTTTTTTTTTTTCTAGCTGTAAAATGTGACCGGTGCAGTTTGTGCCCCTTTTACCTCTGTAGTAGTAGCAGTGTGATCCCTTCTTACCCACATTACAAGCTTTTCTATATGTATATCCATTGCTATGCTGGGGTCTGTATTGCGAACACGCTTTATTTTTCTCCTAAATTCTTGGACTTTGTGTATCCCGACCCTTATATGTGATAGATCCACACACTTTTCTGCTTCTTTTATCATATAGTAGCCATGGACTTCATTCACCACATGTAAACTGCTCTTGGAGCTATGCCATTGTGTCTGAAGGAATCTTGGGTTTCCTCTCCATTACAGTGTTTTTGGGTGTAATCGGTTTTTTTCTCGTTGTTTTCTAGCAATATAAACCTTAGGTAATGTGCAAAAATAGGAGTGGAATGGCACCAGGCGTCTTCTTCATACACAAAGCAAAAATTTAACTTATGCCAAAGTCTCAGATTTCCAAATTGTTGGAATATGGATACATATGATTCAATTTAGAACCTCTACGGCAAGCAAAAGGTAATAGCGTTGGGGTGGTGCACAACATAAAAAGCAATAAGGCATCCAAGACGTAAGAAAACAGAAGTGGCACTCACCCGAGATGCTGTACAAAAAATGTCCTTTATTCAGAGCTTATACTCGCAGACATAAAATGGAGAGGCGGCTGGTGAGGAGAGGAGTGCAAGAGGACGACGGCCGTTTCGCGCCTGCGCGCTTCCACGGGTCCAGGTCCTGGACCCGTGGAAGCGCGCAGGCGCGAAACGGCCGTCGTCCTCTTGCCTCCTCTTGCACTCCTCTCCTCACCAGCCGCCTCTCCATTTTATGTCTGCGAGTATAAGCTCTGAATAAAGGACATTTTTTGTACAGCATCTCGGGTGAGTGCCACTTCTGTTTTCTTACGTCTTGTAAACCTTAGGTAAGATTTGCTGCCCTGACTGTCCACAGATACATCTGTTTTCCATGATCTCTTTATTTTTACTGCCTGCCATTATTAAACTGAGGAGATATTGCATATGGCAGCCAATCAGATACCAGCTCTCATTTTTGTAGAAAAACCAAAACTATTAGTTTTTTAATGTGTACCTTCCCTACTTTCCCTGAAAACCTGAGCTGTATTCATGACTCCTAGCTTTAGTTGGCCCCCCCTAGTTGAAAATGTATTACCGGTCCAGTGGAAAAATGATGGCATGGTCTATCCCAGAAGAGATCATTGAGATCAGTAGCAATGCCTGGACTGGCCAGCGGCTTTTCTGACCCAAGCGTGACACCTGAATACATGAAGCTTGGGTGAGGAAAGCCACCGGACAGTCCAGGCACTTCATTCCAATCTCGGTCTAAATTATCCAACCATCTATCTGTGCCCTTAGGTTGGGCCATCACTGTTTTATTGGGGATGTGGCAGAGGGTTGGAGGGTTCGCCAATGTTTAGCTGAGCTACATTGACTTCGATAATGATCCCTGTGCTCCCTGAAGCAGTTTACCTGTGGTGAAAAAAGTTAGAAACTTTTAATTGTCCATTTTTCATACAGTTTTTTTTTTTTTTTAATCGCCCAGCCATATCGGCAAGAGAGTGAGAGCAGTGAACAGGGATCGTGTTTCCAAGATTTAAGCTTTTTTTTTTCGATAACAGAATGAACGTTTTTTGGGAAATCCACAAGTGTAATGTTTTCTTTCCTCTTTATAAGATGTGGCACTGCCCTGAGACTGCATGGAGCTTCCCTGGTTATATGACTGCATATCTCAGCTGTGGTGGTGGAGCAATGGCTACATAATACGACATAGGCTCCATTCCTACATACAGTGCAGGAATACGGGGTGTGTCGTAATCTAACGGAACGTCACATACACTGGTATGACAGGAGCCTTTCTCAAGTTGGCATAATAAACATGGCTATATGAATAGATAGAGGTACATGAGGGGCCGTTTCTTACCTCCCATATACATTCTGCAAAGGTGACAACTGTATTTTATATAAAAAAAAAAAAAAAAAAAAAAAAAAAAAAAAAAAATCTCCGCTTTACTCGCCCTGCCATGTTCCAATGTGGAGTCTCGGTGTCTGTTATTGTATGCAGCGCTGACATCACATTGACCGCACTGCGGCCAATCAGAGCCCAGCAGCTCGTGCAGCCGTCGATCCTAGTTTTGTCTGCAGTGCTGTCGGCGTAGACCATAACAGACATCAGAGGTAGTGGTGGAGACCTGCGAATGGTAACTAATGCAGTCCAAGCTGCGGCTGGGGAACATGGGTTTTCTTAAATCTGAAAACCTTTTTGGGCGCACTTTTTTTTTTTTTTTTTTCTTAAGAAGGGAAAAATTATATAATATATATATATATATATATATATATATATATATACACACACACACACACACACACACACACACACACACACACACACACACACACACACACACACACACACACACACACACACACACACACACACACACACACACACACACACACACACATATATATATATATATATACACACACACACGATGGTGGCCCGATTCTAACGCATCGCGGGTATTCTAGAATATGCATGTCCACGTAGTATATTGCACAGCGACGAAGTCTTGGCCCTGTGTGTGGTGCACGCGGCAGCTTCCGGTCCCAGGGTTGGTATGAGCGCAGGACCTGTGATGACGTCGCGGTCACATGACCGTGACATCATGGCAGGTCCTTCTTGCATACTATCCTTGCTACCGGAACTTGCCGCTTGCATGGAGCGGTCACCGGAGCGTCGCGAGGAGCGGGAAAGGCGGCGGAAGGTAAGTATATAATTTTTTTATTATTATTTTTAACATTAGATCTTTTTACTATTGATGCTGCATAGGTAGCATTAATAATAAAAACTTGGTCACACAGGGTTAATAGCGGCAGTAACCGAGTGAGTTACCCGTGGCATAACGCGGTCCGTTACCGCTAGCATTAACCCTGTGTAAGCAGTGACTGGAGGGGAGTATGGAGCGGGCACTGACTGCGGGGAGTATGGAGCGGGCGCCGGGCACTGACTGCAGGGGAGTAGGGAGGGACTAATCAGACTGTGGCCGTCGCTGATTGGTCGCAGCAGCCATGACAGGCAGCTGGCGAGACCAATCAGTGACTTGGATTTATATATATATATATATATATATATATATATATATATATATATATATATATATATATATATATATATATATATATATATATATATATATATATATATATATATATATATATATATATATATATATATATATATATATATATATATATATATATAATATATAATTTTTTTTTTTTTTTTTTGTCTGTGTGTGCAGTGCATGCAGCCGGAAGATGTCTTGCTATCGATAGTCTTCCCATGCATTCTTTACCCAGGGGCGATGCGCTCCTGTGTTTTTTGGGTTTTTTTTTTTGTGTTCTTACCGGTCAGATTCTCGTAGCTTTGTGCTATGGAACAGCACAACCACTGCAGATCGCGACGCAAGGAAATGTAGGATCTAACGCCACAAATGACTTCCACTACTATTACTTGTTTTAAACGTGTGGATAAAACATTGGGTTATAGACTACATGATTTTTATTCCTGGAGGGTCGTTTAATGCTAAGAATTGTGGAGATTATATTTATCACGGAAGCTCCATAATCTTAAGTATAGCTTAGCTTAAAAGTGGTCATGCTTATTAGTTGGCTGAACCTGCCAGTTATGATGATGGGACCTGATTCCATGTGTATTGGGTGTTTGGCTCATGTTCAGCTGGGGGGATTGGACCCTTTGAATTTTATAGAATAATAAAAATAATTAATTTTGTTCTCTAGGGAGATGAGCAGTCACCAGAGGTGTGCGGGGGCTTTCTCTTCTTTCCCCTTTCAGAACATGTGCATGCTTGGCTATACTGAGCTGACCGCTTATTAAGTGTTTCTCCATATACATGAGATATTAATCTGGAGTCCTCTGGCAGATTCAGTGTAATTTTGTAGCATTTGCTGTTAATCAGACCATCAGAAACCTCTGATTTCCACAACTTACCCCCACATTTAGCTGGATCTGCCAATGGCCTATAGAATAATTGTTGTGTATGGCCAGCTTCCCCATGGATCACCACCATCACATCTCCTTCATTGTTTATGGGTCCTGTTAGTGGCCATGCCTTTTGAATCTACTGTGCCTTCTAAACAATTAAGTTCTTTTGACTTGTATGTGGCTTATTATCATTGAGAGGTTGTGCGGATTGGAATCAATAAGCATACACATTGGCTATTGTCTGCAGCACATGGACAATAGACATTCTATTTATGGTGGTCTGGACCCTCCTATGGTCTTCAGGATAACCTTGCATGCAGGATGAAATGCAGTCATCAGCCTTTTCTTTAAGGATATTAGGAAGCCACATAATGCCTGTTTTGTACTTTTTTTTTTTTTTTTTTTTTTATAGAAAATCTGATAGCTTGCTAGTTAATCCGAACCTCGCACTGTTGATATCTGCAGTCAAATAACATGGGTTTTCAATGTGAACTTTGCATTTTCTCTGGTCACGCTCCCCTGTCTTTCTATACTAGCCCTCCATTGAAGGCCATTCTCTATTAATTGCCTTGCATTCTGTTTTCAGTTGACATTTGGTCAGTGGGTTGCATCTTGGGAGAGATGATCAAAGGTGGTGTGTTGTTCCCCGGCTCAGACCGTATCCTTCCCATTGGCTCTGACAACTCACCATTCACTCCCCAAACCTGTAGGACATTTCCATGTTCCAGCTGGGGGCATTTCAGAATGTTTCTGTATAGGTGGAGACTCATAATCTCCTTGTAGTGTTGGGGTGATTTTAATAGATCGTAAACCGAAAACTAGTGTGATGTCTTAGTCCTTAGCTTCACTGCTATTTCTGTTCTTTTGTTTTCAATTTGGTAACACACTTCATCTAATGCGGACCCTATACGAGACTTGATGGATAAGTAGCCTGTTATTAACTCCTTAATCTGAACTAATCTAGAATGGGGCGTGTTGTGTGTTCGCGTAAACCTTCCCAACTAAAATAATACTGCCACCGGTTTAGGAATGTCAAAGGTGAGACCTTCCTTCTCTACACCAGACACTTGTCAGGAGATCACCATTACTCCCAGTACCACAGTAACATAGATGCCATATGCGTAGGACAGGGAGGGTGGTGATGGATAACATGGGAAAATATTGATTACTCAAACTCCTGCCCTCTTTTGAGAGCGAACACCTATAACGGCATTGCAGCCACTTTTTGCTTTAGAAAGGCAATGGGTACAGCCAACATTAAGGTTACATTTCAGGGTTCCTTTTTTTTTAATTTTTAATTCTTCCTGTCACTAGTTCCCCAATACATGTCATTCAGAATTGTCCCTATTTCTGTATTAATTTGACCTAAAATTACGAGAGATTTTTTTTATGAAGGAAAATGATCCAATATCACGTCTGTGAATGGTAAAATTATGTGAACCTTTGCTTTTGGTATCAGGTGTGATTCCTTTATCTAAATGTTTCTAGTAATTGCTGATCAATCCTGCACATTGGCTTGCAGGAATTTTAGCCAATACCTTCCTATAAAACAGCTTGAACTCTTGTTGGTGGGGTTTCTCCCATGAAATGCTTGCTTTGGGTCCTTCCATAACAACATTTCTATCTGATGAAGGTCAGGACTTTGACTTGGCCGTTCCAAATCTTTAACTTTTATTCTTTTTTTAACCATTCTGTTGTGGAACAACTTGTTGCTTTGGGTCGTTGTATTTCTGCATGCTCCACAATCTCTTGAGATTCAGCTCATAGACAGATGTACTGACATTTTCCTTTTAAAATTTTCTGATATAATTCAGAATTCATTGCTCTATCCCTGTCACAGATGTTGTAAAACCTGATATTACCACCATCATGTTTCACAGGTGGTATGAGGCTTTGTGCTGTAATGTAGTGTTTTTCCTTCTTTTCTATAAAACTTTTCATTTAAAGGGAACCTGTCACCCCCAAAATCGAGGGTGAGGTAGCCCCACCATCATCAGGGGCTTATCTACAGCATTCTGTAATGCTGTAGATAAGCCCCCAATGTATCCTGAAAGATGAGAAAAAGAGGTTAGATTATACAGGTCCTTCTCAAAAAATTAGCATATAGTGTTAAATTTCATTATTTACCATAATGTAATGATTACAATTAAACTTTCATATATTATAGATTCATTATCCACCAACTGAAATTTGTCAGGTCTTTTATTGTTTTAATACTGATGATTTTGGCATACAACTCCTGATAACCCAAAAAACCTGTCTCAATAAATTAGCATATCAAGAAAAGGTTCTCTAAATGACCTATTACCCTAATCTTCTGAATCAACTAATTAACTCTAAACACATGCAAAAGATACCTGAGGCTTTTAAAAACTCCCTGCCTGGTTCATTACTCAAAACCCCCATCATGGGTAAGACTAGCGACCTGACAGATGTCAAGAAGGCCATCATTGACACCCTCAAGCAAGAGGGTAAGACCCAGAAAGAAATTTCTCAACAAATAGGCTGTTCCCAGAGTGCTGTATCAAGGCACCTCAATGGTAAGTCTGTTGGAAGGAAACAATGTGGCAGAAAACGCTGTACAACGAGAAGAGGTGACCGGACCC
This sequence comes from Ranitomeya variabilis, assembly GCF_051348905.1. NCBI lineage: Eukaryota > Metazoa > Chordata > Amphibia > Anura > Dendrobatidae > Ranitomeya > Ranitomeya variabilis. Next base: position 407,217,885 of record NC_135235.1, on the reverse strand, counting down.
TGAGGAAGATTGTGGTGAAGGACCGATTCCAGACCTTGGGGAACCTGAGGAAGCAGTGGACTGAGTCTGGTGTGGAAACATCCAGAGCCACCGTGCACAGGCGTGTGCAGGAAATGGGCTACAGGTGCCGCATTCCCCAGGTAAAGCCACTTTTGAACCATAAACAGCGGCAGAAGCGCCTGACCTGGGCTACAGAGAAGCAGCACTGGACTGTTGCTAAGTGGTCCCAAGTACTTTTTTCTGATGAAAGCAAATTTTGCATGTCATTCGGAAATCAAGGTGCCAGAGTCTGGAGGAAGACTGGGGAGAAGGAAATGCCAAAATGCCTGAAGTCCAGTGTCAAGTACCCACAGTCAGTGATGGTGTGGGGTGCCATGTCAGCTGCTGGTGTTGGTCCACTGTGTTTCATCAAGGGCAGGGTCAATGCAGCTAGCTATCAGGAGATTTTGGAGCACTTCATGCTTCCATCGGCTGAAATGCTTTATGGAGATGAAGATTTCATTTTTCAGCACGACCTGGCACCTGCTTACAGTGCCAAAACCACTGGTAAATGGTTTACTGACCATGGTATTACTGTGCTCAATTGGCCTGCCAACTCTCCTGACCTGAACCCCATAGAGAATCTGTGGGATATTGTGAAGAGAAAGTTGAGAGACGCAAGACCCAACACTCTGGATGAGCTTAAGGCCGCTATTGAAGCATCCTGGGCCTCCATAACATCTCAGCAGTGTCACAGGCTGATTGCCTCCATGCCACGCCGCATTGAAGCAGTCATTTCTGCCAAAGGATTCCCGACCAAGTATTGAGTGCATAACTGAACATTATTATTTGATGGTTTTTTTGTTTGTTATTAAAAAACACTTTTATTTGATTGGACGGGTGAAATATGCTAATTTATTGAGACAGGTTTTTTGGGTTATCAGGAGTTGTATGCCAAAATCATCAGTATTAAAACAATAAAAGACCTGACAAATTTTAGTTGGTGGATAATGAATCTATAATATATGAAAGTTTAATTGTAATCATTACATTATGGTAAATAATGAAATTTAACACTATATGCTAATTTTTTGAGAAGGACCTGTACTCACCCAGGGGCGGTCCCGCTGCGGGTCCGATGGGCGTCTGGTCCGGGTCCTCCTATCTTCATCAGATGACGTCCTCTTCTTGTCTTCACGCTGCGGCTCCGGCGTACTGTCTGTCCTGTTGAGGGCAGAGCAAAGTACTGCAGGGCCTCTCTGACCTTTCCCGCCGCCTGCGCACTGCAGTACTTTGCTCTGCCCTCAACAGGGCTGACAAAAGTACCCCTGCGCCGGAGCCGCAGCGTGAAGACCAGAAGAGGACGTCATCTGATGAAGATGGGGGGCGCTGGACCGCCCGCCCGGGTGAGTATAATCTAACCTCTTTTTCTTATCTTTCAGGATACATCGGGGGCTTATTTACAGTATTACAGAATGCCGTAGATAAGCCCTGATGCCGGTGGGCTTAGCTCATCTTGGATTTTGGTGCTGACCGGTTCCCTTTAAACCTAAAAGCTCCATTTTGGGGTTATCCATCCACAAAACATTATTCTAACAGCTTACTTATGTGACTTTTAGCAACCTACAAATGGGCAGTGATGAGTGTTTTTTGTTTTTTTTTGAGTGGGAGAGCCACATTGGCCAATGTGACAGAGGACATTAGTCCGCGAGGTAACCTCGAAGTAACTATTATATGCCTTTCTCTTGTAGTGATTTTTGTTGGTCAACCACTCATGCGGAGGGTAATAATGAACATGAATTTCTTTGATTTGTACACTGTTACTGAGTTAGTGGGGTCCAAACTCTTTAAAGATGATTTTCTAAAGTTTTTCAGTTTGATGCGCATCAAAAACTTTTTTCTTCTGAGGTCCTCAGAAATCTCCTTTGTTCATGCCATGATACACTTTCACAAACGTGTTGTAAAGGACAGATTTTGATCGATGTTCTTTAAATGCAGTAGGTTGCCCGCTCGCACCTGATAGTCTTCGCATTGATTGAAAATACCAGATTTACTTCACTATGAAATTTTGTACTAATCATAAAGGTTCACGTACTTTTGCCACTCAGACTTGCAATGATGTTGAATCATTTTCCTGCATTTAAAAATGACTGTCTTATATTTTTGCCTTCATTTATCTCTTATTTGCTTTTGTACTTTTAGGTCAAATTTATGCAAAATCATTGTAAATTCTGGAGGGTTCACATTTCAAGAACCTCTTTTTTTTATATATATATATATATCCAATAAAAAGGCAATCCTTTTCTTAGTTTGTGATCTCAGTGACAGTGAGAACTTCATGCCTTTTTATGTTCTCTCAAGGGGGCTCACCAACCTAGACCCCCAGTATCTCCTGTATGATTAATGTGTGATGGGTGTACCACAAAACTTTTCCACAGGAGGAAGGGTATGCCAGAATCACCTATCACAGTTACTGATGATAATTGCACAGCTTCTGTCACAAAGCGATAATTTGTTTCTGTTTTTCATTTTGTTTAGATCAGGAGTGTACAAACTTTTTGCTGCGTGGAAAAGCCAATGAGCAAGGGATTCAGAACACATGTATTTGGGCCCTGCAATGTACTAGTTGTGCACAGAGTGCTCTTTTTTTTGCGAATGTATTCAACTATATAGTGCTTTTTCAATTCCCTAAATCAGAAAGCGGTTTCTGTTTGGCAATGTTTTACAGGGTGTTCCAATTAGGCAACTCCTGTCCTTATATTCTATTAGGTATATGGATGTCCAAGACCATTGCCAACTCCTCTGAAATATACGGGCTCTTTCGACCACTCCTACTGAAGTAAGAAGCTTTTATTAGATTAGATATTAGATTTCTCCTGGAGCTGGGGTAATGTGAATGTGTTGGTGCTAGCTGGACCTCTCTTGTGTAGACAGTGATAACGTTCTTGCGGTCTGCACTCACACCTATGGGCAATGACAAGCTTGTTCCTATAACATAGGTTGCAGTATTGTCTGCTCCATTTAGTGGTGACTGTTGGCAGCCAGAATTGTATTAGATGATGTGTTTTATATAGGTATTTCGGAGCTCTGGATCAGAGGAACTGAGCACGGACTGCTAACAACATAGGAAGAAATCTACACAGAATGTAGGACATAAAAATGGTTTAAAAGGAAGCCATCATCGGAAGATGTCCTATAGATTAAATTAGGTTTTTGTGTTAAATGTATTTTTATTTTATTTCTGGCATTTTTTGTGTAATATCACAATCTTTATAAACAAAAAAGTAAACCAAATTGGTAATCTTGCAATTTTCACAGTGGCCACTTGGGGCTTTTTTAACTTCTACTTCCTGTCTTTTCAGGAAGAGTTTTCAGCAAGGCTCCATACAATCAGTGGTAGAATTATAATTAGAGTTGAGCGAATATGTTCGGAATTGGTCGCCGAATCTGAATTTGCCATATTGGTACTCTATTCGTGCCGAATTTGTTTGATCGGTTCCGAACATATTCGTTCACTTCTACTCCCATTGACTCCAGTGACTTTCAGTGAATATTGCAAAAACAATATTCGCCTCCTATCCTAATCGAGACTGAATTTTGAAAAATTCGCTCAACTCTAATATGACAGGTAACACCTCTCTAAAGAAGTCATAACACAGGATCCACCAATCACAATAGGTGATCTCACATCTGACCCTGCCCCCGCTCCCTTCACAGAGACCTTTGCACAGGCTCATTAGATGCCGCAATGCAAAAGATAGCCACTAAGGTCAGACTCAGACCAAATGTACATGTGATGTTTCTTGAAACAAGAAGTTAGTCTATAAAAAAGGAAAAAAAAAAAGTCTCTGTGGCCAAAGTGAAAATTGCACTAGTTTTTATTTATTTTTTTAAAGGGTATTCTTAAGTTAAATGGCTTTAATTAGTTATACAGCAAGAAAATAAGCAAGTTTGCAGTTGACTTGCATTTTTTATCTCCTTTCATTCTCTTACTACCAGTGCTTTTATCTCTTAAGGCTGAGTCACACATAACGATATCGTTAACGATATCTTTTCAACGTCACGCTTTTGGTGAGGTAGCAACGATCCCGCTAACGATCTCGTTATGTGTGACAGCGACCAACGATCAGGCCCCTGCTGGGAGATCGTTGGTCATTGGGGAATGATCAGGACCATTTTTTGGTCGCTGATCACCCGCTGTCATCGCTGGATCGGCGTGTGTGATGCCGATCCAGCGATGTGTTCACTTGTAACCAGGGTAAATATCGGGTTACTAAGAGCAGGGCCGCGCTTAGTAACCCGATATTTACCCTGGTTACCATTGTAAAAGTTTAAAAAAAAAACAGTACATACTCACTCACATTCTGATGTCTGTCACGTCCCCTGGCGTCCACAGAGTTAAAACTGCTTTCGGCAGGAGCGCTGCTAATGCACACGCTGCGGCCGAGAGCTTCCCTGCACTGACTGTGTCAGTGCCGGCCGTAAAGCAGAGCACAGCGGTGACGTCACCGCTGTTACTGCCGGCGCGGACACATTCAGTGCAGGGAAGCTCTCGGCAGCAGCGCGTGCATTAGCAGCGCTCTTGCCGAAAGCAGTTTTAACCCTATGGACGCCGGCGGGGGACGTGACAGACATCAGAATGTGAGTACGTAGTGGTTTTTTTTTTTTTTTTTTTTTTACTTTTACAGTGGTATCCAGGGTAAATATAAATATCGGGTTACTAAGGGTACCGTCTCACAGTGGCACTTTGGTCGCTACAACGGCACGATCCGTGACGCTCCAGCGATGTACTTACGATCTCGCTGTGTCTGACACGCTACTGCGATCACCCCGCTGACAATCGTACGTCGTAGCAGATCGTTTGAAACTTTCTTTCGTCGTCAAGTGTCCCGCTGTGGCGGCATGATCGCATCGTGTAACAAAGGTGTGCACGATATTGTATACGATGTAATGGGTGGAGGATATAAAACCGCGGCTCTCGAGCGCTATATTCTTTTCTCTCTGGAGCACGTTCTTGAACCAGAACTCCTAAATTCCCTGGACTTTAAACTACAGACTTTAACCGCAAGAGGTATGTACAACGCTACAGCGTAGCAGATAGTGCCCTTCAACGAGGATGTTACGTCCTGTTTACCGCTGGAGCACAATCAGCACATTACAGGTGTAGGTAGTTAGCTAGCAGCACAACACGCCCCTCATGAACAACGTCACGGATAGATTATGCAAAATGTGCTCTGAATTGTGAGAGCACCTCCTGTGTGACGTGCCCGTACGACTGTCCCGTACGACTTCTACATCGCAAATACGTCATGAAATTATCGCTCCAGCGCCGTGCATTGCAAAGTGTGACCGCAGTCTACGACGCTGGAGCGATAATGGAGCGACGCTGGAGCGTCACGGATCGTGCCGTCGTAGCGACCAAAGTGCCACTGTGAGACAGTACCCTAAGCGTGGCCCTGCACTTAGTAACCCGATGGTTACCCGGGTGCTGCAGGGGGACTTCGGCATAGTTGAAGACAGTTTCAACGATGCCGAAGTCGTTCCCCTGATCGTTGGTCGCTGGAGAGAGCTGTCTGTGTGACAGCTCCCTTAGTGTATAACTGGTTTCCATGAAGCCTTGCCACCAGTGCCTGGCCAGACCATGGCTGAGAGTGCTCAGTAGCTACATTCCAGGAAAGGGGTCAACTCTCAATATCCCAGACACTTTTGGAGCTCACAAGTTGTGTGCTTGTTTAAATGCCCTGTTATCTCTGAGCAAATATAGTGATAGTGTAGGCTTGGAACTAACCACTGATAGCTGTATGTGTTACACCAGAGCTGGCTCTGAGCTGCATAGTTCTACCAATACTACAGCTCTGCTGCTCACCAGAGTTTCCTTTTAAAGGGAGCCAGGAAGGGAGAGGAGACCTCATAGCTGTGAGCTGCTCAACACCCAACTTCAGAATACCCCTTTAATACAGATTGGAAAAAAATTGCCAAAAATGTTTCCAAACTATTTTTGGATGAATGCTCCTTTTTTTCCTTTTTATGAAGAATGATCTAGATAAGCTTGCACAATGGGCAGTGATTATTAGAATGGTATTTAACAGGAAGAAATGCAATATTCTATTTCTGGGCAAGAAAAACGAACATTCTATAGAATGGGAGGAATAGAACTAAGCAACAGCATGTGTGAAAAAGACTTGGGTATACGAATAGATCACAGACTGCACGTGAGTCAACAGTGTGATGCAGCAGCATAAAAGGCAAACACAGTTCTGGGATGTATTAAGAGAAGCATAGTCTAGATTACGTGCAGTAATGATCTCCCTCTACTCCTCCTTGGTCAATCCTTATCTTAACTGTGTCTAGTTCTGGGCACCACATGTTAAATAAAGACATTAAAACTGGAGCAAGTTCAGAGAAGAGCTACCAGGATGGTAAGTGGACTGCAAAGTATGTCCTACGAGGAATGATTAAAGGATCTGGGAATGTTTAGCTTGCAAAAAAGAAGGCTAAGAGTAGACTTAATAGCTGTCTACAAATATCTTACGGGCTGTCACATTGTAGAAGGATCATCTTTATTCTAATTTGCACAAGGAAAGACTAGAAGCAATGGGATGAGACACAGATTAGATATCAGAAATAACTTTTTGACAGTGAGGGTGATCAATGAGTGGAACAGGCTGTCAGGAGAGGTGGTGAGTTCTCCTTCAATGGAAGTCTTCAGAGGCTGGACAGACATCGGTCTGAGATGGTTTAGTGAATCCTGCATTGAGCAGGGGGTTGGACACGAGGACCCTGGAGGTCACTTCCAACTCTAACATTTTATGAAAGCTGATTCACTTTAAGATGAAAAGATTATGCACTTTATATCATTCTTTCTAATCTCACTAACACTTCTGTCCTTTAACACCTAGCCCTATGAAGGTAGGCAGCACACCTCTCTATAGCACATTGGACATGTAGAGACGCTGTTGCACATGTGGGCAGGAGACCATTGCCAAAGTGGCCATCACCCAGCAGATATTTTGCATGTGTCTTGTTTTAAATAGGGCATGTGCATGATGCCTATTTGGCTTTGGCTGGTTGCATTGTCATCTGCCCCATCTGGTGCAGTGCAGCGTCTCTCCATCAGACCAATAAGAGACTCTGCACAACAACCATAAGCTCTTCAGTTCATGAGATCTGAAAATGTCATAGTGTAGTCATGACGGGAAACCAGTGTCCATCAATAGCAATATGCCTGTGACCCTTTTCCGTTGCTACTTGGATGAGTTTAGTTCTAGAGCATATACGTGTAGCCGGTTACCACTACTCTATGGTTATGCTGCAGTGGGGAAATGCTGTCCCTCTCTTGTCATTGCTCATTGTATTTCCACTGCTCATGGCCTGTATTATAGAATGACACACACCCTCAGTGTGGACATTTAGTAGTCTCTGCCTTTTTGTCCTCCTATGATGCATTGTTGGTTATATACAGGGTGTAGGCCTGGTTTTAAAGCCCAATTGATGCTCATACATGTTCTGTGCTGCTGTTGTGTTTTAGCTGCCCTGCATGGAAATGTTCTGCTCAGGTCTTTTCCAATTATTTCCAAGTTTTCTTGAGCTCCAATCCCAGATATTGATCAGTGGAACAAAGTTATCGAGCAGCTTGGAACCCCCTGCCCAGAATTCATGAAGAAGCTGCAGCCTACAGTTAGGACCTATGTGGAAAACCGACCCAAGTACGCAGGTTACAGCTTTGAGAAGCTTTTCCCTGATGTCCTGTTTCCAGCAGACTCTGAGCACAACAAGTTAAAAGGTGAGTATCCATTTTCTATAAAACATGCATATCAATCGAATGGGAACATTGAAACCCCCAAAAAATTTAGTCTCGTCTTCATTTCATATTCAGCATTGTTCCAGCCTGGCACCAATTAGCCAAAAAGTGTAAGTTGGGTTAAACAGTGTCACACTTTTTATAAAGCCATTGCAGCTCAGCCCCTTTTACTTAATACCAGACCCAGCCATAGACCAGAGTTGTGGTTCTGACAAAAATACCAAAGTGTTGTTTTGGTAATCTGAAACCATTCCTTTAACTTCACTACCCCATACTAAAGTGGTCTAGGAAAGCGGGGGTCGTTTTTAGGTTTTTACAGGATTTACTGATTCATGCTGCCCAAACTAGGAGCCAGGCTGCACGATCACAGCGAGATATATTTATCTCTGGGCCACCAGTGGTGCAGCCAGGATTTTTTGACAAGTTCCCTTTAACATTGAATGGCTGCCTTATTTCTTTCTGGAAGTAAAAAATAAATGATATTCAGAGTCGGCACGTAAATTGTGCCAGTAACAGCCGCTAGTATTGTATAGTATTTATGGCCTGATTGGTAGCCGGGACATTTGCGCATGAAAAGAAGTCACTGCTATGACCACATGGTGCTCCGCTGCCAAGGAGACTGATAGTCCCCACAGTCCCATATGATGCCCTCTTTAATACAGCACCATGATCTGGATAGTAATGGCTCGAAAAACAAACCTAAACACTTACTTCCAGTAGAAAACGGCACCAAGACTGATGTTAAAAATGCAGCACACGTACCCTAGCTCTAAGCTAGGTGCTGAGGAATTCCAAAGTAGGCATGTTCCGGGGGAACCTATGTATATTAAAATTACTACAAAGCTTTAGTCCAAAAGTGTTTAAAACAGGTGCAGAAAATTCATAAAAAGTCCATATCTTCAACGCGTTTCTGGCATCAGATGCCTTTACTCGTGGTGGTAAGGGCCCTGGATACCAGAAAGGTGTTTGTAGTATAGATTTATACCTGGGTTTAAACATTTTGGAATATATTTGAATATACATTCTGTCTGTAGATTTACAAGGAACAGTGGCAAGGTCCCGAGCCTCCAAGTATCTGTGGTGAGCTGGCTATTTCACCTTGACAAACCTTTATAGTATACCCTTTGTGTCCCCTTACAGCCAGCCAAGCCAGAGACCTGCTGTCCAAAATGCTAGTAATTGATGCTTCCAAGAGAATCTCCGTGGATGAGGCTCTGCTCCACCCTTACATCAATGTTTGGTACGACTCTCTAGAGGCGGAAGCTGTAAGTGGTTTCATTACTTTGTCTGATCTCAGAATTTAGCGAATGCCGATTGAATAGGAATCGGACTATTTTGAGGCCTGCTGTATACAGCAAGGATGTAGCGTGCTGTCAGGGAACCTCTCCTGCACGCTATCGCTAAGGCAAGCATGTATATAGTGCTGATATGTTGAGGGCCAGAAGATGATGTGTAATCTTGCCTTAAAGTGTTACGTAAGCCATAGTAGGAGAATGGTGTAAGATGTGTTTTGTTGGGATTGCTTTGTCAAAGTATTTGCCAGCCCCTAAAAAAAATCAATTACTACTGCCATTTCAGTCTAGCCATTGGTGGAGTCACTAAGGTTTGACTCCTCTGCCTTTTTAGATATTGGTGGCATATCTTACAAATGTCTATACAAGAGCAATCACTACATCCACCATTGCAACTCAAAATTCTATTCTTCTACATCTTTTATGCATCTCCATGGTAGCAGACTACAAACAAGTAAACTGTGTAGTCTGGTCCTGCATGTATACTTCCATCACACCTCTGCTGGGGGAGATGGAAGGGAATATGTCTGCAGGATCAGACTACAGAGTTGGTAGTCCTTTATCATGGAAACCCAAAAAGCTGCATTGGAGCTGTAGCCTCAATGCAATAGGAGCTTTTTACAGAAGACCTCTTAAATAGCTGCTAAGGCTTCTTTCACACTTCAGTTGTTTGGCGTCAGTCTGCTCCGACATAGTGACGGATCCGTCACAATTGTTGAGAAAACGGTTCTAACGCATCCGTTTTTTTGACGGATCAGTTACTTGGGGGTTGTCTGGGAAAAGTATCTACTTTTTGGAGCATGCGCAATTGAAAAAGCGGATTGGGGCGACGGATCCGCCGAAATGACGGTCGCGACGGATCCGTCGCCAATAGGCGGCCATTCTATGGAATGGTGGACGCGACGGATGCGTCGCGAACTGCCATTTCGGCGCAGACAAAAACCGTTATAATGTCCGTCAATGTCTAGACAACGTCCGCCAAATTTCGATGGATCCGTCGCATGGGGGATGGAACGGACGACCATCCGCCACAATCCGTCACTAATGCATGTCTATGGGAAAATAGCGGATCCGCCAAAAAAAAATGGCGGATCCGCTATTTGAGGAAAATGGCGGTTTCAAACTGCCGCCAAAATACTGAAGTGTGAAAGAGGCCTAAGAACCGTACTTTGAAGGTGTACATAGATAGTGGATCTCTATAAATTAGTATATAGAACATCTATCTATTAGCACCAGATCGTTATAGATCATTTTAATGTCTTCTGCAGGAGGACTACTACATTTTATAGCACCAGTTCTGGTATATACTACTGTGAAAGCCGTGACACTCAAGTGTCTTTTAATGTGTTTTTTTTATAGCTGAATTCCCCACTGTTGTGCATTTAGTGTCTTATGTGTGGCACGAGTGCTTGTCTCTATTTTGATCCATATTGATTTTCAATTTTCTTAAATAGCCTCCACCAAAGATACCAGATAAACAGCTGGATGAGAGAGAACACACAATAGAGGAATGGAAAGGTAACCATTGTGGCAAACAAATTCTAGGTCTCCCTTTCTTTTATGAACACAGAATATGTTAAAGGTTTAATTGGGGTTTTGCAGACTGTTGCCTTCATTGTACAGAAGTGCGAGATGCCTCATAAATAGGCTGGTCGTGAATATGAGCTTCTTTCTATTAAAGTAATAGATACTATAATGCATGTATGCTCTTTCTAGGAGCTTTTTTCCCCCCCTGATTGAAGGGCATCACTGAGTTCACAGAGTTGTTTCAGCCCCAACTATAAAAGGGGTATTCCAACCTGAAACTATTGGATAGTTGATAGCAGTCAGATCTTCAATAATATGGCATTCAAAGACTCCCACATTAATCTCTACAACTGGAGACCTCATTTTCCCCATCCACAAGACTGCAGCCAGGGGGAATGTGAATAGAGCAGTGGTCAAGCATACACCTTGCCCCCTATTTTCCAAGTTTATGGTGTTAATTAAAATGGTCAAACGGTGATTTAGTGGGGCAATCTGTGTCTGGATTTCTACTAAACTATAATGTGTCATCTATGCTATGAAGACTTTAAAACCAAAGGCAATTGTGTCATCAATATTTTTCCAAAAGCTGACCAGGATTTTACGATTCTATCTGAAAGCGGCATAATGTAGGGACATAAACTGTTACTCCATCATCCATCAATGTATCACTTACTGGGCTGCTTTCTGCACATAGTTCTAATGGTTAGAATTCAAATCAAGTATGTATTTAATTAAAAATAATCTTTATTATAGTTCTATTAAAAATACAAGAAAAATGTGCTATTCTATAGAGCGCATCACCTCTAGACTGGAGCTACATAAGCAGGGCTGAGCTGGTTCAAGAACTGTCCTGAAGTTTTTATGAAATTGCTTTCTTGGACCCTTCATTGGGGGGTACAGGAAACCATGAGTCCCCTGTGTCCCCAATGAGGACTATGAGAGAGAAATTTTAGGATTAGTACCAAAAATCCCCTTTATCATCTGCTGCAGATTTATCGGTTCTCTAAATGCTGAATTCTGTATAATGCCACCAACATCACTGATTGCCAGCTTTCTGCCCATGTAAAGTTTATACAAAGCTGTCAATCAGTGGTGGGAGTTGGGGTATACAGAGCTCATGAATATGGAGGAGGACTAATGGGCAGCAGGCTTACTGGTCCTCTAATAATAATCTCCTGCCAATAAAACAGTGACTTATCAAAACTGCATCAAGAAGCCCATTAAGTGACACATCGCTGGAATCGGGGTCTCTGTCTTTACCGTATGCCACTATCATGTTAGATGGCATAAACCTTGTTACAGATTCCCTTTAAAAGCTTTATGTACTCCGTTAAATGTAACTTTGCTTTTCACAAAAAGTTGCATCAAATTTCAACTTTGTAGAATATATCTTTGCTTCTGTAATTTAATTGAAAAGACCTGTAAGATGTGATTTATTCGTATACCAAAGTTATGACACATTCCCTGTTTTCATGTGACTTGCCACACGTATACTTCTATTCTACCCTTAGGAGTTTTAACACTAGTCCATAATCCCTCAACCTTTTTGGCACCGTGTAGATGGTATTGATGACCTCAGGCTAGTTCTTTGCTCTGAGATGATGATTTTCATTGAGAAGCCCTCCTAGCTGGACGCTCCTGGTACATTGATGCATCGTCACTCATCTAATCACCGTTTTGTATATCTTGCTTTACAGAGTTAATATACAAGGAAGTTCTGGATTGGGAGGACCGAGCAAGGAATGGTGTCATCCGGGGGCAACCAGCCCCTTTAGGTTGGTTTCATTTGCACAAAATTGGCAATTTATTGAAAATTAGAGATGGGAATTTACAATATCGTTTAGAGTAGCAGAAGTAATGGTGAATAACATATTTTCATCATATACGTATTGATTTACGAAAAGTTAGGTTGTATGTCTTGCCATAAATAAGGATCATCATGTAATGATGTAGGGTTGAAAATAGACATAAAGACGAATCTGATACAATGTTTTAGTGAAAGGTAAAAACTACCCATTTTTCGTGATTTTTAGAAGAATAATTTCTTCCTGGCTCCAAAGATGGCCATCAGACTGAATCTCTGGATGAACTACCTATTAGTACTCAAAATTGTAATATTCCATGGAAGGAAGGCATAACGGCATCTTTCCATCTTCAATGGGTTCCTGCTCTTAAGGCCCCGTCACACACAGCGACGCTGCAGCGATACAGACAACGATGCTGATCACTGCAGCGTCGCTGTTTCGTCGTTGTGTGGTCGCTGGGGAGCTGTCACACAGACGGCTCTCCAGCGACCAACGATGCCGAGGTCCCCGGGTAACCAGGGTAAACATCGGGTTACTAAGCGCAGGGCCGCGCTTAGTAACCCGATGTTTACCCTGGTTACCAGCGTAAAAGTAAAAAAAAAAACAAACACTACATACTCACATTCCGGTGTCTGTCCCCCGGCGTTCTGCTTCTGCGCACTGTGTAAGCACAGCGGCCGGAAAGCAGAGCGGTGACATCACCGCTGTGCTGTGTTTTCCGGCTGGCCGGCGCTCAAAGTGCAGAGAAGCAGAACGCCGGGGGACAGACACCGGAATGTGAGTATGTAGTGTTTTTTTTTTTACTTTTACGCTGGTAACCAGGGTAAACATCGGGTTACTAAGCGCGGCCCTGCGCTTAGTAACCCGATGTTTACCCTGGTTACCAGTGAAGACATTGCTGAATCCGTGTCACACACACCGATTCAGCGATGTCAGCGGGACCTCAACGACCAAAAAAAGGTCCAGGCCATTCCGACACGACCAGCGATCTCGCAGCAGGGGCCTGGTCGCTGGTACGTGTCACACATAGCGAGATCGCTACTGAGGTCGCTGTTGCGTCACAAAACTTGTGACTCAGCAGCGATCTCGCTAGCGATCTCGCTATGTGTGACGGGGCCTTTACAGAAGAACCCTCATCTATGCAGAAACCTTTCCTCTCGACCAGAATTTGCCTTCTTTTTAGAAGATCCCTGGTTTGGCCTTCGATATACACAGTTATTAGGCCACCTTTCTGCGGTCCATTAGTTCCATTGGCTGATGACCTTTAATTGTGCTCAAGTTCTACTATGCCTTGGCTATGGTGCTGAAGAATACATGATGATCAATGTGTGGCTTGCAGTTCGGGCTGTTTGGCTTTAAAAGGACTGCCTGTTCTTTTGCTCCGAAAGAGTGCCACAGTTGCCCATGGTCTTTGTGTCGTATTGCAGCCATGACTGATCCGCTTGAATAAGAATGAGCTGCTCTACCAGAAAGGGAATAAATGGGTAGTCCCTCTTTCTATCACAGGGAACATCTTGCTTTCTTTCCATAGTTTGTGTAGTGCTGCCTTTGTACCTAGTAGTGGTCCGTAGGATGTTTTTGGAATATCGTGTAGTTAGAGGACATTTACTGCAGCTAACTCCCTTGTCTGTTTTCTCATAGCACAGGTGCAGCAGTGACTGAAGGCTCCCAGCCTCAAACCTCCTCCTCATCGGCTGATGCTTCCTCCATGTCCACAGACCCAACGCTGCCCTCGGACACGGACAGCAGCCTTGAAACCTCAGCAGGGGCCCTGGGCTGCTGTCGATGATTCAGCGGGGTACCCTATGGGAATGATGGCAGGGAAAGGAGGAGGTGTAGAGGGACCTCTAGGGTAGCACACAATGATGGCAACAAGATGCGATGTCTATTATTGTAGAGTAAATATTATTAACCCTTTTAGCTACCGGACAGCCCTCGGTTGCACTGCGGTCTTGGGAGGAGGGGGTGGGCAAGGTCTACGAGTTGACCTGGAGAGGAGCCACAAAATACAATGCACTCCCTGCCAGGCCTATGATGGTTAACAAAAAAAAGTGTAGTTTCATTTTTACTTTTTTATTTGATTTTTTTTTTTTTTTCGTGCTGTAATTTGAACACTTAAGTGCTGGAGGGTTTGAAAAGCTGCCATAAAATGTATTGTATTTTTATTTCCATAGCGTGAGGAAGGGATAGGGTTAGTGGGGCTTAGCGCTCCGACTTTTTCAGAAAAGGTCATTTTGGTCCTGAATGTCTTGAAATTTTTACTTTTTATTTGTTTTTTGTTTTTCTGTTTCTTTGCTGGTGCTGCTCATGTCCGTTTTTTTTTTTTTTTGTCTTTTATCTTCTAGAATTTTACAGATCTTTTCCGTATTGTAATAATTTAAAGTGACATTTTTTTTTTTAAACTTTGACTTTTATTCACACTTAAAGATGTTTCTGCCTCTTTTTGGCAGTAAACCAAAGGGAGGCACTGCTTTTACCCACCTTTTAATTTTGTGTTCTTGTCTGTGCTGTTGAGGTGTTGGTGCATCCACTCTTGCAAAGTCAGGAAAACTGAGATTTTTTTTCTAGGGGTGATTGTAGAGCCCCTTTTTTTGGGGGAGCATTAGGTGAGGTGCATACACTGAGGCCATCCACATTGAAACTGCATTCTGTCACTGCAGTCAGTAAGGTCCTGCCTGGTAACATCTAATGTGCACGTGAGCAAACACTTTCAACATTACCAATGCTTTCCTCTGTGAAGGGGCAGGATCTCCCTTTTAAACAAAAAAAAATCCTTAATCCACCCCCCCCCCCCCCCCCCCCGTATGTTTGGTGCAGACACAGAATGAACAAGATGGGGTGTCTGTGGCGTACTTGACCATGACATTAGATATATATGCTCCCTGTGGTACTCAGCGGTTCATCAGCTTACTACAGTCTTTGGTGGCAACATTTTGGTTGAAAATGGGCTAATGTAAAATCTTTTTGTATTCCTCTCAGGAAACGGAACAATTAGTTAGATGGTGGCAGCCATGTTGCGTGTGGAAATGCAAGTTATTTATTTTTTTATCCAGGGAGGGGCTTATCGTGTTACACCGGATCTGTACTGTGCAGTACAGATGAGGACTGGGTTGAGCTGTGAGAATGAATGCACCATAGATGCCTCCCATTTCACACCTCCGTATGAATAGGACACAGTTCACATTTCCCGGGGCTGGCCTGTCATGGAGAAGCAATCTTCACCCTGTTTTTTCGTCTACATACACCATATCACTGCTTGTTAATTCCTCTTCTGTTTACGTTAGTAGTGCAGATCAATCATTCAGCCAAGTGTGTGCGCTACCAATGCTGGTGACAGCTCCCGGAACCCACAGGTGCCCAGAGCAGCACAGCCATTTGTATGATCACCGGCTCATAATAAAAGATCAATGTTGGGGAAAATTGTCTGCCTGTTTTGTTATTATGTGTTAGAATGCATGGCTTAATTGTGTCGCTTTTATTAAAGGGTAACCGGCATTTTAGTTTTATTTTAATAAATTAATAGCACACGTGAAAATTAGAAACATTCTTATATCTTATTAACACCTTCAAGACATCCGCCGTATATATGCGTCGCACGTCGGAAGCAGGTGTATGGAGCGTGCTCGCACAGCAAGCACACCCCATATCCAGCAGTTGATGGCTTTGTATTACATGTGAAACAACTGAAAATATGTCTTATATTCTAGGTTCTTCAAAGTAGCCACCTTTTGCTTTGATGACTGCTTTGCACACTCTTGGCATTCTCTTGATGAGCTTCAAGAGGTAGTCACCGTGAATGGTCTTCCAACAATCTTGAAGGAGTTCCCAGAGATGCTTAGCACTTGTTGGCCCTTTTGCCTTCACTCTGCGGTCCAGTTCACCGCAAACCATCTCGATTGGGTTCAGGTCTGGTGACTGTGGAGGCCAGGTCATCTGGCGTAGCACCCCATCAATCTACTTCTTGGCCAAATAGCCCTTACACAGCCTGGAGGTGTGTTTGGGGTCATTATCCTGTTGAAAAATAAATAATGGTCCAACTAAACGCATGCCGCTGAAAGATGCTGTGGTAGCCATGCTGGTTCAGTATGCCAATTTTGAATAAATCCCCAACAGTGGTGGGAACCAGGCATGTAGAGTCCATCCGTTCACCTTTTCTGCGTCGCACAAAGACACGGTGGTTGGAACCAAAGATCTCAAATTTGGACTCACAAAGCACAGATTTCCACTGGTCTAATGTCCATTCCTTGTGTCCATTCCTTGTGTTCTTTAGCCCAAAAAAGTCTCTTCTGCTTGTTGCCTGTCCTTAGCAGTGGTTTCCTAGCAGCTATTTTACCATGAAGGCCTGTTGCACAAAGTCTCCTCTTAACAGTTGTTGTAGAGATGTGTCTGCTGCTAGAACTCTGTGTGGCATTGACCTGGACTCTAATCTGAGCTGCTGTTAACCTGCGATTTTTGAGGCTGGTGACTCGGATAAACTTATCCTCAGAAGCAGAGGTGACTCTTGGTCTTCCTTTCCTGGGGCGGTCCTTATGTGAGCCAGTTTCTTTGTAGTGCTTGATGGTTTTTGCCACTGCACTTGGGGACACTTTCAAAGTTTTCCCAATTTTTTGGACTGACTGACCTTCATTTCCTAAAGTAATGATGGCCACTCGTTTTTCTTTACTTAGCTGCTTTTTTCTTGCCATAATACAAATTCTAACAGTCTATTCAATAGGACTATCAGCTGTGTATCCACCAGACTTCTGCACAACAAAACTGATGGTCCCAACCCCATTTATAAGGCAAGAAATCCCACTTATTAAACCTGACAGGGCACACCTGTGAAGTGAAAACCATTCCCGGTGACTACCTCTTGAAGCTCATCAAGAGAATGCCAAGAGTGTGCAAAGCAGTCATCAAAGCAAAAGGTGGCTACTTTGAAGAACCTAGAATATAAGACATATTTTCAGTTGTTTCACACTTTTTTAAGTATATATCACGTGTTAATTCATAGTTTTGATGCCTTCAGTGTGAATGTACAATTTTCATAGTCATGAAAATACAGAAAAATCTTTAAATGAGAAGGTGTGTCCAAACTTTTGGTCTGTTCTATCTATAGATATCTCTATGTATATATGTGTGTGTGTGTGTGTGTGTGTGTGTGTGTGTGTGTATATTTTTCGGGTGTCCTCCGAGTATTTTTTAGTGCTTGGAGATTTAGTTGTCATCACCGCAGCTGAATGATTTACATCTGTTAGCCAGCTTGATTACATGTAATAATAATAATAATAATAATTTTATTTATATAGCGCCAACATATTCCGCAGCGCTTTACAACTTATAGAGGGGACTTATACAGACAATAGACATTACAGCATAACAGAAATCACAGTTCAAAACAGATACCAGTAGGAATGAGGGCCCTGCTCGCAAGCTTACAATCTATGAGGAAAAGGGGAGACACGAGAGGTGGATGGTAACAATTGCTTTAGTTATTTGGACCAGCCATAGTGTAAGGCTCGGGTGTTCATGTAAAGCTGCATGAACCAGTTAACTACCTAAGTATGTAACAGTACAGACACAGAGGCTATTAACTGCATAAAGTGTATGAGAACATGATGGAGGAACGTGATTATGTTGTTGTTTTTTTATTAATAGGCCACACAGGGATAATTAGGTTAATGCGTTGAGGCGGTAGGCCAATCTGAACAAATGAGTTTTTAGGGATTCCCTAGCAATCAGGCAACCCCCCACATGTACTCAGCATGGATAGTAGCTGTAAATCATGCAGCTGCGTCAATAAAAACTAAATCTCTGAGCACTTACAAATACTCGTATACTCGCTCATCACTCATAAAAATGTATATATACAGTATATTTACACACACACACACCTCAAAAAAATAAAGGGAACACTAAAATCCCACATCATTATTCATTACATAGTGGAATGTGTTGAGAGCAATAAAACCTAAAAATTATTAACGTACATCACAATTAATATCCCACAGAAGGTCTGGAGTTGAAATTAAAATCAAAGTAGAAAATGAAGTTACAGGCTGATCTAACTTCAGTGGAAATGCCTCAAGACAAGGAAATGACGCCCAGTAGTGTGTGTGCGCCAATGCCTGGGCATGCTTCTGATGAGGCGGCGGATGGTCTCCTGAGGGATCTCCTCCCAGACCTGGACTAAAGCATCCGCCAACTCCTGGACAGTCTGTAGTGCAACGTGAGATTGGTGGATGGTGCGAGACATGATGTCCCAGATGTGTTCAATCGGATTCAGGTCTGGGGAACGGGTGGGCCAGTCCATAGCTTCAATGCCTTCATCTTGCAGAAACTGCTGACAAGCTCCAGCCGCATGAGGCCTGGCATTATCCTGCATTAGGAGGAACCCAGGGCCAACTGCACCAGCATATGGTCTCACAAGGGGTCTGAGGATCTCATCTTGGTACCTAATGGCAGTCAGGCTACCTCTGGTGAGCACATGGAGAGCCTCCAAAGAAATGCCACCCCACACCATTACTGACTCACTGCCAAACCTGTCATGCTGAAGGATGTTGCAGGCACCAGATCGCTCTCCACGGCGTCTGCAGACTCTGCCACGTCTGTCACAAGTGCTCAGTGTGAACCTGCTTTCATCTGTGAAGAGAACAGGGCGCCAGTGGCTAATTTGCCAATCCTGGTGTTCTGTGGCAAATACTAAGCATCCTGCACGGTGTTGGGCTGTGAGCACAACCCCCATCGGTGGACGTCGGGCACTTAGACCACACTCATGGAGTCGTTTTCTAACCGTTTGTGCAAACACATGCACATTTGTGGCCTGCTGGAGTTCATTTAGCAGGGCGTTGTTGCCCTCCTATGGCCCCCTCCACGTCTCCTAGTGTACTGGCCTGTCTCCTGGCAGCACCCCCAGCCTCTGGACACTACGCTGACGGATACAGCAAACCTTGCCACAGCTCGCATTGATGTGCCATCCTGGATGAGCTGCACTACCTGAGCCACTTGTGTGGGTTGTAGAGAAGAATTGTGATGTCATTTCTGGTCCAACCTCCTCTTTAACATTTGTCCAACCCACACTCCATTACACACACAGATAGATAGAAGGAATGAGATATACAGATACATATATCTACATCTATAGATAGACATCTATCTATAGATATATGTATCTGTCTATAGATCTGTCGATCAATCTATATCTGTCGATAGAAAAAATGTCTGTGTAAGGCCGGGATCACACTTTACGAGAAACTCGCACGAGTCTTGCACCTCAATACCTGGCACTGTCGCCAGCATTTGGACCGGAGCGTTCAGCTGCATAGAAATAAATGCAGCCGCACGCTCCAGTCCCGAGTGCCGGTGGCAGTGCTGGGTATTGAGGTGCGAGATTCGTGCGAGTTTCTCGCAAGTGTGACCCTGGCCTTAAACACAATATCGGTTTAATTAAGAAAATTAATTGCTTGGGCTCCCGCACAATTTTCAAGTCCAGAGTGGGAAAGCCGGCGACTGGGGGGCAGTGTTTATAGCCTGGGAAGCTGGTAATATTCATGGATCTTCCCAGGCTATGAATATCAGTGCACAGCTGTCTGCGTAGCCTTTACTGGCTATTAAAATGGGGGACCCCCCAAAAAAAATGACATGGGGTTCCCCTATAATTTATAGCCAAAAAGGCTACGCAGACAGCTGTGGGCTGATATTCATAGCCTAAAGAGGGGCCATGGATATTGGCTCCCCCGGCTACAAATACCAGCACCCAGCCGCCCCAGAAATGGCACATCTGTAAGATGCGCCAATTCCGGCGCTTAGCCTCTCTCTTCCCACTGCCCTGTAGCGGTGGCATATGGGGTAATAAGAGGTTAATATCACCTTTGTATTGTAAGGTGACATCAAGCCCGGTTAGCAATGGAGAGGTGTCAATAAGATACCTATCCATTACTAAACCTATAATAGTGAAAGAGTTAAAATAAAAAAAAGGCTAGAAAAAAGTATTTTAATATTCTTAATTTCACAATACTTACAACCACGCCTAATTCCCTGAAGCCATCGATCACCTGCAAAAAATAATAAACCAACCGTATTCTCCCATGTCCAACACAGTCCAATTAACAAGTGTCCCACGACGATCTCCCCTATAGAACAGTGACATCAGGAAATGTGACCGCTCTATAGGCCTTCAGTGATACACTGACGGGACAATGACTCCTGCAGTGTTATCACTGAGGGTTCAGTGAGTTCATTGCACTCGCTTTACGGCACTGCTGCGTGAGAATTTTTCCACGCACTTGTGCCGCAAGTGACAGTATGAAGTATACTGTACTGACAGCGGCGGAGGGATACAGTGCAGAAGGATACCTTCCATCATTGTATCCCGGAGCCCCTGGAGAGCGGTCGCATCTGCTGATGTGACAGCTCTCCACGGGAGATCGTTGTGGGATACTCGTTATTACATGGCTTACTGCGGATCAGGGAGTATACTTTTGGTTTATTATTTTAATATTTTTTACAGGTGATCGATGGCTTCAGGGACCAGGTTATTGGTGAGTATGTACTGTATATGTGTGTTTTTTTTTTTTTTTACTACACTTGAACACAGTAGCCAGATGATGGGGCTATACTGTTCCATCATCCGGCTAGATCTCACTAGCAGGCATAGCCGGATGGGACTGTAGTCCCATCGGAGGATGCCTGCCTACATACATCCCGGCACACCACCACACACAGCCCTGGAGATCCCCGCACAGCTCCGCAGGCCCCTGCCCACAGACACAGCCCCGCAGACCACCGCACAAACACCCGCCCACACATAGTCTCTGCCCACACACTCCTCCCTCTCCTGATCTGCAGCGTTTCTTGCACGCAACTCCGCAGCAAAACCGCAAATCCTGCCGTTTTGCTGCAGATTTGATTGAATCAATGGCAGTCAATGGGTGCAAAACGCTGCAGCGCCGCAAAAAGAATTGACAATGTCCTTTTTTTTTAATCTGCTGCATTTTCAGTGCGTAATTTTCCGCACCATTAGCACAGCATTTTTTCCCATTGATTTACATTGTACTGTAAATCACTTGCGGATCTGCAGTGTTTCTGCGCGGGAAAAACTGCTGCGGATCCGCAGGAAATCTGCAACGTGTGCACATAAGAAATAATAATCTGTATTTTTATATAGCGCTAACATTCCGCAGCACTTTACAGTTTGCACACATTGTAGATTGTGAGCCCCATTGGGGACAGCGATGACAATCACGATCAGTATGTCTTTGAAATACCTACATACCCTAGGAGACAAGTGTCCACAACCTCAAACAGTCATACTCCAAACTCCACTATGGTGAACACCAAAGAGCTGTTAAAGGACACCAGAAACAAAATTGTAGCCCTGCACGAGGCTGGGAAAACTAAATCTGCAATAGGCAAGCAACTTGGTATGATGAAATCAACTGTGGGAGCAATAATAAGAAAATGAAAGACAGACAAGACCACTGATAATCTCCCTTGATTTGGGGTTTCACGCAAGATCTCACCCCATGGGGTCAAAATGATCACAAGAACGGTGAGCAAAAATCCCACAACCACACGGGGGGTCTTGGTGAAATGACCTGAATAGAGCTGGGACCACCATAACACAGGCTACCATCAGTTACACACTACGCCGCCAGGGACTCAGATCCTGCAGTGCCAGATGTGTCCCCCTGCTTAAGCCAGTACATGTCCAGGCCCGTCTGAAGTTTGCTAGAGAGCATTTGGATTATCCAGAAGAGTATTGGGAGAATGTCATATGGTCTGATGAATCCTAAGTAAAACTGTTCAGTAGAAACAAAACTTGTCGTGTTTAGAGGAGACAGAATGCTGAGCTGCATCCAAAGAACACCATACCTACTGTGAAGCATGGGGGTGGCAACATCATTCTTTGGGGCTGTTTCTCTGCAAAGGGACCAGGATGACTGATCTGTGTACATGGAAAAAATTATTTTGGAGCTCTGCGGATTTTTCCGCAGTGGATTTGAGAAATCCGCAGGTAAAAGGCACTGCGTTTTACCTGCGTATTTACCACGGATTTTTCTCGGTTTTTATGTGGATTTTGTGCAGATTTCACCTGCGGATTCCTATTGTGGAGCAGGTGTAAACTGCAGTGAAATCCGCACAAAGAATTGACGTGCTACGGAATGTAACCCGCAGCGTTTCCGTGTGTTTTTTCTGCAGCATGGGCACTGCGGATTGAGGTTTCCATAGGTTTACATTGTACTGTAGACGCATGGAAAGTTGCTGCAAACCCACAGCTGCAGATCCGTTGCGGATCCGCTGCAAAATCCGCAACATGTGCACATAGCCACATAGTTGTGGTCTACCTATGATATCAATTACAGGCCTCTCATTTTTTTACGCTATGTGCACACGTTGCGGATTTTGCTGCGGATCTGCAGCAACTTTCCATGCGTTTACAGTACAATGTAAACCTATGGAAACCGCAATCCGCAGTGCCCATGCTGCAGAAAAAAACGCACGGAAACGCTGCGGGTTACATTCCGCAGCATGTCAATTCTTTGTGCGGATTCCGCTGTTGTTTACACGTGCTCCACAATAGGAATCTGCATAAAAACAACGGTAAATCCACAGGTAAAACGCAGTGCCTTTTACCTGCGGATTTCTCAAATCCGCTGCGGAAAAATCCGCAGAAATACAAAATACGTGTGCACATACCCTTCAATGGGAGAACTTGCACAATTGGTGGCTGACTAAATACTTTTTTTTTCCCACTGTATATATATGTACGTGTAATTTTTTACTGTTTTATTGCAGCCATTTGGTAAATTTGAAAAAGTTCATTTTTTCACATTAATGTACATTCTGCACCCCATTTTGACTGAAAAAAAACCCCAGAAATGTAGAATTTTTTTTAAAATTTAATAAAAAAACAAAAATATCACATGGTCATAAGTATGCAGACCCTTTGCTCAGACACTCATATTTAAGTCCCATGCTCTCAATTTGCTTGTGATTTTCCTTGATGGTTCTACTCCTTCTTTGGAGCCCAGCTGTGTTTAATTAAACTGACTTGATTTGGAAAGGCACCTGTCTGTATAAGACCTCACAGTTCAAAGTGCATGTCAAACCAAATGAGAATCATGAGGTCAAAGGAACTGGCCAAGGAGCTCAGAGACAGAATTGTGTCAAGGCACAGATCTGGCCAAGGTTACAACAGAATTTCTGCAGTACTCAAGGTTCCTAAGAGCACAGTGGCCTCCATAATCCTTAAGGCTATGTGCACACGTTCAGGATTTTTTGTGTTTTTTTCGCTATAAAAACGGGATTATACCGCGAAACAAACGCATACATTAAGCATCCTATTTATTAGAAAGCAATCCGCATTTTTGGTGCACACGTTGTGTTTTGTTCCGCGGTGGAATCGCATTCCGGAAAAAAACGCAGCATGTTCATTCTTTGTGCGGAATCGTGGGGATTCCGCACACATAGGAATGCATTGATCCGCTTACTTTCCGCATGTGCTATGCCCACCATTCGGGAAGTAAGCGCATCATATGCGGTTAGTACCCAGG
This sequence comes from Ranitomeya variabilis, assembly GCF_051348905.1. Taxonomy (NCBI): domain Eukaryota; kingdom Metazoa; phylum Chordata; class Amphibia; order Anura; family Dendrobatidae; genus Ranitomeya; species Ranitomeya variabilis. The sequence goes on along the minus strand of NC_135235.1, from coordinate 407,193,947 downwards.
GTGGTGGAGAGGAGACTCTCCTCCAGGCCCTGGGAACCATATAAATGTTAAAAAAAAGAATTAAAATAATAAATCGTGATATTCTCACCTTCCGGCGTCCCTCGCAGCGTTCCCGCTCCTCGCGATGCTCCCGTTCCCAATGATGCATTGCGAGAATGACCTGCTGTCTCGCAAGACCATACGTCATCTGGAGTCATTGCCGCAAAGCATTACTGGGACCAGAGCATCGCGAGGAGGGGGAAAGGCTGCTGGGGACGCCGGAAAGTGAGAATTTCACGATTTTTTATGTTTTTATTATTTTTAACATTAGATTTTTTTACTATTGATGCTGCATAGGCAGCATCAATAGTAAAAAGTTGGTCACACTTGTCAAACACTGTTTGACAAGTGTGACCAACTTGTCAATCAGTTTTCCAAGCGATGCTACAGATCGCTTGGAAAATGCTAGTATTCTGCAAGCTAATTACGCTTGCAAAACGCTAGTGTTTAGCAGGAAAACGCAAGCCAATTCCGCATGCGTTTTTCCTGCGGCAGGGAGTTCCAGAATTGCAGCGGAAATTTCCACGGCAATTACGGACGTGTGCACATAGCCTAAATGGAAGACGTTTGGGACCACCAGAAGTCTTCCTAGACCTGGCCATCCAGCCAAACTGAGCAGTTGTGGGAGAAGAGCCTTGGTGAGTGAGGTAAAGAAGAACCCCAAGATCACTCTAGCTGAGCTCCAGAGATGCAGTAGGGAGATGGGAAAAAGTTCCACAAAGTCAACTATCTCTGCAGCCCTCCACGAGTCTGGCCTTTATGGCACAGTGGCCCGACGGAAGCCTCTCCTCAGTGCATGACATGAAAGCCAGCATAGAGTTTGCTTAAACAAAAACAAACAACACATGAAGGACTCCCAGACTGAGAAATAAGATTCTCTGGTCTGATGAGACGAAGATAGACCTTTTATGGTAATAATTCTAAGTGGTTTGTGTGGAGAAAGTGGAGAAAACCAGGCACTGCTCATCACCTGCTCAATACAATCCCAACAGTGAAACGTGGTGGCAGCATCATGCTATGGGGGTGTTTTTCAGCTACAGGGACAGGATGACTGGTTGTCATTGAAGGAAACATGAATGCGGCCAAGTGCAGAGATATCCTGGATGAAAACCTCTTCCAGAGTGCTCTGGACCTCAGACTTGGCCAAAGGTTCACCTTCCAACAACACAATGACTCTAAGCACACAGCTAAAATTACAAAGGAGTGGCTTCAGATCAACTCTGCTACTATTCTTGACTGGCCCAGCCAGAGCCCTAACCTAAACCGAATTGAGCATCTCTGGAGACACCTGAAAATGACTGTCCACCAACGTTCACCATCCAACCTGATGGAACTGGAGAGCATCTTCAAGGAAAAATGGCAGATGATCCTCAAATCCAGGTGTGAAAAACTTGTTGCATCATTCCCAAGAAGACTCATGGCTGTACTAGCTCAAAAGGGTGCTTCTACTCAATTCTGAGCAAAGGGCCTGAATACTTATGACCATGTGATACTTCAGTTTTTCTTTTTTAATAAATTTGCAAAAATTACTACATTTTTTTTTCAGTCAAGATGGGGTGCAGATTGTACATTAATGAGAAAAAAAATGAACTTTTTTGAATTTACCTAATGGCTGCAATGAAACAAAGAGTTACAAATTTCAAGGGGTCTGAATACTTTCTGTACCCACTGTGTGTGTATTTTATACGTGTACCTGTGTGTGTGTGTGTGTGTGTGTGTATATATATATATATATATATATATATATATATATATATATATATATATATATATATATATAGTGTATACACATACACACTGGGGGAAATAATTATTTGATTCCTTGCTGATTTTGTAAGTTTGCCCACTGACAAAGACATGAACAGTCTATAATTTTAAGGGTAGGTTAATTTTAACATTGAAAGGGGGAATATTAAAAATAAAATCCAGAAAATCACATTGTATAAACTATATAAATTTATTTGCATTTTGCAGTGAGAAATAAGTATTTGAACTTCTACCTGCCATTAAGAGTTCTGGCTCCTACAACTCCTAATCAACTCATTACCTGCATTATAGACTGCTGTCTTACATAGTCACCTTTATAAAAGACTCCTGTCCACAGACTCAATCAGTCAGACTCTAACTTCTACAATATTGGCAAGACCAAAGAGCTTTATAAGGATGTCAGGGACAAGATCATAGACCTGCACAAAGCTGGAATATGCTACAAAACCATGAGTAAGACGCTGGGTGTTATGACCCCAATGGCGAGGGTCTCAGAGGAACGTGGAAGTCTGCAGAATACAAAAATCCAGCTCATAGGGCAGTGGTAACTGGGTTGACCATATATCTACTCCTAACGCCAACACTAGAAGTAGCCGGGGATCATTCCTACGTTGATTCTAGATGACACGCGCCAGCCGGAGAATCTAGCTACCCCTAGTAGAGGAAAACAAAGACCTTTCTTGCCTCCAGAGAAGGGGACCCCAAAGCTGGATAGAAGCCCCCCACAAATAATGACGGTGAGGTAAGAGGAAATGACAAACACAGAAATGAACCAGGTTTAGCACAGAGAGGCCCGCTTACTGATAGCAGAATAAAGAAAGGTAACTTATATGGTCAACAAAAACCCTATCAAAATCCACACTGGAAATTCAAGAACCCCCGAACCGTCTAACGGTCCGGGGGGAGAACACCAGCCCCCTAGAGTTTCCAGCAAAGGTCAGGATGTAGATTTGGAACAAGCTGGACAAAAATACAAAACCAAAACAAATAGCAAAAAGCAAAAGGCAGACTTAGCTGATATAACTGGAACCAGGATCAGTAGACAAGAGCACAGCAGACTAGCTCTGATAACTACGTTGCCAGGCATTGAACTGAAGGTCCAGGGAGCTTATATAGCAACACCCCTAACTAACGACCCAGGTGCGGATAAAAGGAATGACAGAAAAACCAGAGTCAAAAAACTAGTAACCACTAGAGGGAGCAAAAAGCAATTTCACAACAGTACCCCCCCCTTAGTGAGGGGTCACCGAACCCTCACCACGACCACCAGGGCGATCAGGATGAGCGGCATGAAAGGCACGAACTAAATCGGCCGCATGAACATCAGAGGCGACCACCCAGGAATTATCCTCCTGACCATAGCCCTTCCACTTGACCAGGTACTGAAGCCTCCGCCTGGAGAGGCGAGAATCCAAGATCTTCTCCACCACGTACTCCAACTCGCCCTCAACCAACACCGGAGCAGGAGGCTCAGCAGAAGGAACTACAGGCACATTGTACCGCCGCAACAAGGACCTATGAAATACATTGTGAATAGCAAACGACACAGGAAGATCCAGACGAAAAGATACAGGATTAAGGATTTCCAATATCTTGTAAGGCCCAATAAAACGAGGTTTAAATTTGGGAGAGGAGACCTTCATAGGAACAAAGCGGGAAGAAAGCCATACCAAATCCCCAACGCGTAGTCGGGGACCCACACCGCGGCGGCGGTTGGCAAAGCGCTGAGCCTTCTCCTGTGACAACTTCAAGTTGTCCACCACATGATTCCAGATCTGCTGCAACCTATCCACCACAGAATCCACCCCAGGACAGTCAGAAGGCTCCACATGACCCGAAGAAAAGCGAGGATGGAAACCAGAGTTGCAGAAAAAAGGCGAAACCAAGGTGGCGGAACTAGCCCGATTATTAAGGGCAAACTCAGCCAACGGCAAGAATGTCACCCAATCGTCCTGATCAGCAGAGACAAAACACCTCAAATAAGCCTCCAAAGTCTGATTGGTTCGCTCCGTCTGTCCATTAGTCTGAGGATGGAAAGCAGACGAAAACGACAAATCAATGCCCATCCTACTACAAAAGGATCGCCAGAACCTGGAAACGAACTGGGATCCTCTGTCTGACACAATATTCTCAGGGATGCCGTGCAAACGAACCACGTTCTGGAAAAACACAGGAACCAGATCGGAAGAGGAAGGCAGTTTAGGCAAAGGAACCAAATGGACCATCTTGGAGAAGCGATCACATATCACCCAGATAACGGACATGCCCTGAGATAGCGGAAGATCAGAAATGAAATCCATGGAGATATGTGTCCAAGGTCTCTTCGGGACAGGCAAGGGCAAGAGCAAACCGCTGGCACGAGAACAGCAAGGCTTAGCTCGAGCACAAGTCCCACAGGACTGCACAAAAGACCGCACATCCCTTGACAAGGAAGGCCACCAAAAGGACCTGGCCACCAGATCTCTGGTGCCAAAAATTCCCGGGTGACCTGCCAACACCGAGGAATGAACCTCGGAAATGACTCTGCTGGTCCACTTATCCGGGACAAACAGTCTGTCAGGTGGACAAGACTCAGGCCTATCAGCCTGAAATCTCTGCAACACACGTCGCAGATCCGGAGAAATAGCTGACAAGATAACTCCATCTTTAAGAATACCAACAGGATCAGCGACTCCAGGAGCATCAGGCACAAAGCTCCTAGAAAGAGCATCGGCCTTCACATTCTTTGAACCTGGTAAATACGAGACAACAAAATCAAAGCGGGAGAAAAACAATGACCAGCGGGCCTGTCTCGGATTAAGGCGTTTAGCAGACTCGAGATACATCAGATTTTTGTGATCAGTCAAGACCACCACACGATGCTTAGCACCCTCAAGCCAATGACGCCACTCCTCAAATGCCCATTTCATGGCCAACAACTCCCGATTGCCCACATCATAATTTCGCTCGGCAGGCGAAAACTTCCTAGAGAAAAAGGCACAAGGTTTCATAACAGAGCAACCAGGGCCTCTCTGCGACAAAACGGCCCCTGCCCCAATCTCCGAAGCATCCACCTCAACCTGAAAGGGAAGTGAGACGTCAGGCTGGCATAAAACAGGCGCCGAAGTAAACCGGCGTTTCAACTCCTGGAAAGCCTCCACGGCAGCAGGAGCCCAGTTAGCTACATCGGAGCCCTTCTTGGTCATATCCGTCAAAGGTTTCACAATGCTAGAAAAATTAGCGATAAAACGACGGTAGAAGTTAGCGAAGCCCAAGAACTTCTGAAGACTCTTAACTGACGAGGGCTGAGTCCAATCAAGAATAGCTCGGACCTTGACTGGGTCCATCTCCACAGCAGAAGGGGAAAAAATGAACCCCAAAAAGGGAACCTTCTGTACACCAAAGAGACACTTTGAGCCCTTGACAAACAAAGAATTTTCACGCAAAATTTTAAAGACCAACCTGACCTGCTCCACATGCGAATCCCAATTATCAGAAAAAACCAAAATATCATCCAGATAAACAATCAAAAATTTATCCAGATACTTCCGGAAAATGTCATGCATAAAGGACTGAAAAACTGAAGGCGCATTGGAGAGCCCAAAAGGCATCACCAAGTACTCAAAATGACCTTCGGGCGTATTGAATGCGGTTTTCCATTCATCACCTTGCTTAATGCGCACAAGGTTGTACGCACCACGAAGGTCTATCTTGGTGAACCACTTGGCACCCTTAATCCGGGCAAACAAGTCAGACAACAGCGGTAAAGGATACTGAAATTTGACAGTGATCTTATTTAAAAGCCGATAATCAATACAAGGTCTCAAAGATCCGTCCTTTTTTGCCACAAAAAAGAATCCCGCACCAAGAGGGGAAGAAGACGGACGAATATGTCCTTTCTCCAGAGACTCCTTGATATATGAACGCATAGCGGTATGTTCAGGTACCGACAGATTAAACAGTCTTCCCTTAGGAAATTTACTGCCTGGGATCAAATCTATAGCACAGTCACAGTCCCTATGAGGAGGCAGTGCACTGGACTCAGACTCACTGAAGACATCCTGATAATCAGACAAATACTCCGGAACTTCCGAAGGCGTAGAAGAAGCAATAGACACAGGCAGGGAATCCCCATGAATACCACGACAGCCCCAACTTGAGACTGACATAGCCTTCCAGTCCAGGACTGGATTATGGGTCTGTAACCATGGCAGCCCTAAAACAACCAAATCATGCATTTTATGTAAAACCAGGAAACGTATCACCTCGCGGTGTTCAGGAGTCATGCACATGGTAACCTGTGTCCAATACTGCGGTTTATTTGCTGCCAATGGTGTAGCATCAATACCCCTAAGAGGAATAGGATTTTCTAATGGTTCAAGAGTAAAACCACAGCGTTTAGCAAATGAGAGATCCATGAGACTCAGGGCAGCACCTGAATCTACAAACGCCATGACAGGATAAGATGACAGTGAGCAAATCAAAGTTACAGACAGAATAAATTTAGGTTGCAAATTACCAACGGTGACAGGACTAACAACCTTAGCTATACGTTTAGAGCATGCTGAGATAACATGTGTAGAATCACCACAGTAGTAGCACAAGCCATTCCGGCGTCTATGAATTTTCCGCTCATTTCTAGTCAGGATTCTATCACATTGCATTAAATCAGGTGTCTGTTCAGACAACACCATGAGGGAATTTGCGGTTTTGCGCTCCCGCAACCGCCGGTCAATTTGAATAGCCAGTGCCATAGTATCATTCAGACCTGTGGGAATGGGAAAACCCACCATAACATTCTTAATGGCTTCAGAAAGGCCATTTCTAAAATTAGCGGCCAGTGCACACTCGTTCCAATGTGTCAGCACGGACCATTTCCGAAATTTTTGGCAATACACTTCAGCCTCGTCCTGCCCCTGAGACATAGCCAGCAAGGCCTTTTCTGCCTGAATCTCAAGATTGGGTTCCTCATAAAGTAAACCGAGCGCCAGAAAAAACGCATCAAGATCAGCCAATGCCGGATCTCCTGGTGCCAGCGAAAAAGCCCAATCCTGAGGGTCGCCCCGTAAGAACGAAATAACAATTTTTACTTGCTGAGCAGAATCTCCAGATGAACAGGGTCTCAGGGACAAAAACAATTTACAATTATTCACGAAATTCCTAAACTTAAACCTGTCTCCGGAAAACAGTTCAGGAATCGGTATTTTAGGTTCTGACATAGGATTTCTGATAACATAGTCTTGTATGCCCTGCACACGAGTAGCCAGCTGGTCCACACTTGTAATCAAGGTCTGGACATTCATGTCTGCAGCAAGCATAGCCACTCTGAGGTAAAGGGGAAAAAGAAAAAAAAAAAAAAACAAACTCAGAATCTTCTTTCTTATAATCCCTCTTCTGCAATGCATTAAACATTTAATACTGGCCTGGCAAACTGTTATGACCCCAATGGCGAGGGTCTCAGAGGAACGTGGAAGTCTGCAGAATACAAAAATCCAGCTCATAGGGCAGTGGTAACTGGGTTGACCATATATCTACTCCTAACGCCAACACTAGAAGTAGCCGGGGATCATTCCTACGTTGATTCTAGATGACACGCGCCAGCCGGAGAATCTAGCTACCCCTAGTAGAGGAAAACAAAGACCTTTCTTGCCTCCAGAGAAGGGGACCCCAAAGCTGGATAGAAGCCCCCCACAAATAATGACGGTGAGGTAAGAGGAAATGACAAACACAGAAATGAACCAGGTTTAGCACAGAGAGGCCCGCTTACTGATAGCAGAATAAAGAAAGGTAACTTATATGGTCAACAAAAACCCTATCAAAATCCACACTGGAAATTCAAGAACCCCCGAACCGTCTAACGGTCCGGGGGGAGAACACCAGCCCCCTAGAGTTTCCAGCAAAGGTCAGGATGTAGATTTGGAACAAGCTGGACAAAAATACAAAACCAAAACAAATAGCAAAAAGCAAAAGGCAGACTTAGCTGATATAACTGGAACCAGGATCAGTAGACAAGAGCACAGCAGACTAGCTCTGATAACTACGTTGCCAGGCATTGAACTGAAGGTCCAGGGAGCTTATATAGCAACACCCCTAACTAACGACCCAGGTGCGGATAAAAGGAATGACAGAAAAACCAGAGTCAAAAAACTAGTAACCACTAGAGGGAGCAAAAAGCAATTTCACAACAGCTGGGTGAGAAGGAGACAACTGTTGCTACAATTCTGTGAGTGATTTGGAGAAGGTGCTGTGGTCAGATGAGATAAAAATTGAAATCTTTGGCATTAACTCAACTCACTGCGTTTGGAGGAAGAGAAATGCTGCCTATGACCAAAATATCACTGTCCCCACTGTCAAGCATGGAGGTGGAAACATTGTTTTGGGGATGTTTCTCTGCGAAGGGCACAGGACTACTTCACCGCATCAATGAGAGAATGGATGGAGCCATGTACTGTAAAATCCTGAGTGACAACCTCGTTCCCTCCGCCAGAACATTAAAAATGGGTCGTGGATGGGTCTTCCAGCAAGACAATGACCCAAAACATACAGCCAAGGCAACAAAGGAGTGTCCCAAAAAGAAGCACACTAAGGCCATGGAGTGGCCTAGCCAGTCTCCAGACCTTAATCCCATAGAAAACTTATGGAGGGAGTTAAAGCTCCGAGTTGCCAAGAGACAGCCTTAAAATCTTAATGATTTAGAGATGATCTGCAAAAGGAGTGGACCAAAATTCCTCCTGACGTGCGCAAACCTCATCATCAACTACAAACAACGTCTGACTGCTGTGCTTGCCAACAAGGGTTTTGCCACCAAGTATTAAGTCTTGTTTGTCAGTGGGATCAAATACTTGTTTCTCACTGCAAAATGCAAATAAATTCATATAATTTATACAATGTGATATTCTGGATTTTATTTTTGATATCCTATCTCTCAATGTTAAAATTAACCTGCCCTTAAAATTAATGACTGTTCATATCTTTGTCAGTGGGCAAACTTTCAAAACTAAAGAAAAAAAAAATATATATATATATATATATTATAGTGTGTGGCATTGTCGCATATAGCACAAGTGATTGTACGATTGCTTCAAGTCCTCTAAGGGGATAACAAGATCAGGAAGAAAAAAAGTGTTTAACAAATGACAAAAAAAAAAATAAAAAAATAAAAGTTCAATTCACCCTCCTTTTTCCCCACTGAAAATAACGATATTAAAACAATACGCATATGTGATATCTCTGTGTTCAGAAAAGTCTGATCTATCAAAATATAAAGACCATTAACGCAATCGGTAAACACCGTAAACAGAAAAAAATCAAGAACGCCAATTTTATTTTTTTTTTATCGCCACAGTTCCCCAAAAAATGCTGTAACAAGAGGAAAAGTCAAATTTATCCCAAAATAGTACTATTAAAAACGTTGTCTCCCCCCTTAAACAATAAGCCACAACAGCTCCATCAGCCAAAAAATAAAAATATTACTGATCTCAGAAAAAGGGGACAGAACACCCAAAAATTTTTGTTGCAAACTTTTTTTTTTACCCCTAAAATAAAAAAAAATGGACATGTTTGTTATCGCTGTAAACGTATTAATGTGGAGAATCATATCTCAAAGTCATTTTTACCACAATGTACACCGTGAAAACAACTCTCCAAAAATGTCAGAATTGTGGTGTTTTTTCTTTGTTTTTTTTTTCCACAATTTTACCGCACTTGGAATTTATTTCCTGTTTTTGAGTACACTATGGGGTAAAATAAATGACATCATTCAAAAGTACAACTCGTCCCGCAAAAACAAGCCCTCATATGTCTGTGGACAGAAAAATAAGATTTATGGCTCTGGGAAGAAGAGGAGGAAAAAACGGAAACGCAAAAACTGTAATTGGCTGCGGCCTGAAGGGATTAAGATGAATTTGCTTCTTTCTCCCCACTGGACTAATCTTTTATTATGAAAATTATCAGGGAAAAATCTGCCTACAGGCTTTCCCAATACCGAGAGGCTATCATACAGGATCATGGGTATGCACCTTGCCATTCGGAGACTTGACACTATGAAGAAGAAAAGCGTTCTCTCCGGGCTATACCCTCTCCTTGGACACCAGGCAACTGTGTTATCTTCGTGTCTGTAGGTACCAGACATGACCTGTATCAGGTCTTCTGCATGGTTTTCTTTACATTTTTAACTTTTCTTATTTTCACAGGTGTTGCGGATGTCCTCCACCTTGTGTTCACCATCCCAGGGAGGACACACTGTGCACTCCAACAGTATTGTACCTCCCTGCGAAAGTCACACATCCTCCATCACTTCAGACATAGTAGAGTGTTAGAAAAAATTGGAACCTTGTAGCCTGGAGACACCAGTTCTCTGACCCAGGCACTGTGCATGTGAGCCATCCAGATCTCCCTGGCTCAACAGGACTGGATTTTCCTTTTCATTTTCAAAAGAAAATATAATGCATACAAAAGAAAAATTTACATGGTCGACATGACCCAGTCGACGCGTTTCAACTGCACTAGGCAGTCAACCATGTAAATTCTACTTTTTGTATGCACTATATTTTCTTTTGAAAAATAAAAATAAAATGAAAATCCAGTCCTGTTGAGCCGGACTCCAATTTTTTCTGTTTTCCTTGATGTGAGGCCAGGGCGAGGCCGATGTCTGAGTCCCAGATGGATGAGCATAGAGCAACTGGGTGAGCTGGAATAAAGTTTTTATAGTAGAGTCATGTCCCTATGATCTGTGCGAGACCACCAAAAGGATGACCGTATGGGCATCAGAAGACGTCGGATGGTTGAGTATAATTCCCTCATATGGTTTTCAAGCTATTTTTTTCCTGTGCTCCAGACGGTGTACACAGTTCTGCAGACACCCTATTTCTGCCTCTCTTTTTCTTGTCTTTGCACACGCTTCAGTAAGAATTCAGGCCCAACTGCAATTCGTCGCCAGCACCATTTGGCGAATACAGATATGTGGTGGTACAGTGCCTGTACCTCTTGGTATCAGTAGGCCCCTTTCTGGGTTTATTTTCATGTCTTCTTCCCAGAAGGACTACCCACTTACCCACAGTCACCCCAAAGGCAACCCCATGTCACCTTGGATTCTTATTTAGTTTGTGCTGCGACAAACGTTTGCCATGCAGGTGGTTGGCCTCCCTCTGCACCCAATACCTTAACATCCCTTCTCACTGCCTGGCTAAGACCCTTCGAATCCTCTTCAGGAACAGAGCTACCCTGAATGGGCCCAATCCATGACCCATGCCTTAGATAACCTGGTCATTCTCTCCCAAGCTATGGTCGATTCATTGGAGTGTTTGCCCAGGTTGCCTGTCAGTGTTTGCTTGCCCAAATGCATCCTGCAGCTGACACAGCTTGCGGACACTCCCAATGCTTTCCACAGACACTGTCCCAGGAAACATAGAACGTCTTCTCACAGATCCTCTTTTGGCGCCTCCTGATCATTCCTGGCACAGACCCACAGCAGATGTCATCGCTTCTCCCCCTACCCAGTTCAATTTCCCAGGAAACCCCCTGAGTCAGAGCAGAATTTGAAATAGTCTTTGCCTAATCAGGACCGTATTCGGGCATGAGGAACACTCTCAAGTTAACAAAGTTGACCACTACTTGGACAACTTCTTTTCATACCCCTCGCTTGGCCCCCATAAAATAATAAAGCCTATACTCTCCTCCCATGCTGGCATTCCATCTCCTGGGGCTTCCGTGCTGTTTTTGTGACTTAACTTATCCATCAGGGAGATCTGGATGGCTCACATGCACAGTGCCTGGGTCAGAACTGGTGTCTCCGGGCTACAAGGTCGAATCTGCCTATCTGCCTCCAAAACAGGTCCTTTCCTTCATACCCTCCGATGGTTCACCAATGCATGCTTGCATTTTTCTGAGCCATCCATGACCTTCAGCTACAATGAGTTATTGTTCCTGTTCCATACATGCAACATTTCCTGGAATACTACTTCAACCTGTTCACAAAAGGGATGGCTTGGTCAGACATATCCTGGGTTTGAAAAGACTGCACAGATTTGTATGGGTAAAAAAACTTTACATGGAATCCATGCAATCTGTGATCAGTTCTCTGGATCATTCCTTACTTCAATAGACATGCGCATCATGTATCTTAACCTACCCATTGCCAAGCACTTTCTTTATTTCGCTGTTGGTTCTCTTCACTTCCAGTTTGTCACACTCCCATTCGAACTGCTTACAGCTGCCAGAGTTTTCACCAAAATGCTTGCTAACCTGATGACACTCCCCGGTGGAATGGAATCCGCTTTTTTTTTGTATTAGTTCTGGGCAGGATGTTCTGTTTTTCAAAGCCGTACCCTTCGCACAATTTCACACTCGCCTGCTTCTGCTTCAACAGTCTGTTCTGTATCTCTGGAACAAGTCAGTGGAATCCTTAGATCCTAGTCTCTGTCTCCCCATTTGAGTTCACAGAGAACTTCTTTGGCTGACACACCTTTTCTGCTTTTTGGAAGATCATTTCTTTCCTTTCAATGACAAGTGGTGATGACTGACACCAGTCTCTATGGCTGAGAAGTGGTGTTCAAGCATCATGCCACTCACACATCCAGATCAAATTACTGGAACTGAGGGTCATCTTTCTGGACCTGCAATTCGAATGCGGTGACCTACTTATACCATCGGGAGCACTAAGAGCCCTTCATCCATGAGGGACACTGCCAGAATTCTTTTTGGGAATAACTCTAGTTTTCAGCTCACCCCATAGTTCACATTCCCTGACCTGGAAAACTGGTCTGTAGACTTTGGTAACTGAGAAACTCTGGATTCGTTAGAGTTTACTTTACTCTGAAAGGTCTTCTGAGGTCCAAAGCCATGAGAGCCTTTGTGCTATATATGCTCTGGTAACTACTTGTACAGAGTTCTCTTTGCTCTATCTTTTCCCTTTTTTATTTTTCAACTGCTTTTCCATGTTCTCCACTGGCTTAAGGCAAAGTGCATTACAGTGATCCTGATGGCTCTAGACTGGCCTCGCTGGGCATGGTATTCTGACCTTTATATAGCTGGTCACTAATGCTCTATGGATCTTCCCTTCTTTTCTTGATCTTCTTTCACAGGGTCTTTTATTACACTCCACTTTTAATTCAGCTACATTTAATGGCATTGTAGAAGCAAAGCTTCTAAGATCCAAGTGTCTGACTCCGTTGTAAAGCCCTTTCTCAAGGCTTGTAGGCTGCAATCTGCCAGTAGAGCCCATCTTTCAGTTACGAAAGCATTTCAGCGTTACAATGTCTCTTCTTGTGATCCCTGATGGGACACGCAAGGGCTTAGCGGCCTACACGATGATTATTTCTACATGGACCAGGTTGGCTACTGTGGAACACTACAACTCCCAATGACAAACTTTAATCCTTTTGAATAAACTGTTCATTCCACAGGGGCGGGTGGTGTCCTCCGAGCAGTCGGGGATCAGTCCCCAGTTTTGTCAGGTCTGCAAGGCTGTCACCTGGGCCTCTGTTCACACGTTTATCAAATTGTGCAAGATCCACTCTGACTTCCGCCTATGCCACAGCTTGGGATGAAATGTATTGTAGGCTGCTATGCAGTCCATATGTTCCGCTGTTTCTTTTCCCCCCACCCATTGCTACCCCTAAGGAAAGTCCCATTGCTCTGTGTGCTGCAATGCTATTAATGAGAAAGTTGTATCTTTGTCATTGCTATAAAATCTCTTTCTCTATGAAAATCTTGGGGGCACACCTCCCACTATTTCCAGTTCCTGGAAGTCATTTCTGTTGCCTGTGGCTAATTATTATTTTTTTTCTCATCCCCAGGTTCAGGTCATATAGTTAAACTTAGCTGCCTAGTGTCTGAGAAGGTATATCCAACCAGATGGTGCCAACGTTTTTTTTCAGCTGTCAAGCTGTCTAGTGGCAGGCATACACCTACGGCCCTGTGTCTGCCAATGTTTTTAACGAAAGAGGGATTTTTCATTAGGTAACAAAATACAAATATGTAAATAAAAGTTTTATAAAGGGATTGAATGTTAAATACGTTAAAATTGAAAATATAATTAAAGTTAAATATTTGTGCTTTTAAACCTGGTGGAAAATGCTGCTGTAATTTTTAATAGTTTTTTTTTTAGCCTAACCCAGAAGTGACCCAACAGAAAGAAGTATTAGCCCTTCCTTTAAATTATACATATCCTACAGCAAGATAGCTGGTATAATCAGAACACTACAGCCAATATGTGTGTGTCTTAGTTTTAGGTGTGTGGCACCTGTGAAGTGGGAGATGCATGTATCTTACCATAGAAGAAAACGTTGTACAGCGGCTGTCAAAGAGAAAATATAGCCCTTTAAGACAGATAAATTAAAAAAGCCAACAAAAAATTCTGAAAAGATCTAGACCTGTGAAAATAGATGAGCCAGAACCTAGAGCAACCAATAGACGTGGCAGAAGTCAGGAACCTAAATTGTTGGTGGTTAACATTCTTTTGCAGCCAGGCTCGCTGAAAAATCACAAAAAGGACCTCCCGAGTCTTAAGAATAAAGATGTGCCATATGAGGTTAGAATGGTAAGTATCTCTAGCTAATACAAACTATTGTCACCCAGAGCTATCTCTGACACGGCCAACTGGGCTTCAGCTCTGCCCGAGATGCTACATTGATTTTTGCCCTAGTGTCTGATATGGCATTTGCAGAAGACATTGAATACTTCATGTCTAAGGAGTTGGAATGCCTTGTTGCCTAATTAATACCAACCCTTACTCATCTGGTCTCAGTCGTCGTTCTCCTGGGTTTGTTTTCACTTTAAAAAAAAAATACTATTGGAAGATTTTGGATAACTTTAAGCTAGGGCTACAGATTCATCACTACTGAAGGCTTCTAGGTGCATCTCTAACCTTGATGGCCCTGAAAAAGGGATGAGGAAAGAAATTCCAGCATCCGCAAAAGGTAAAGATATTAAACCGTGAATAATATCTAAGATCAAAAAACATCAAAACTAAACTAAAAAGGGGGGAAGAGGGGACACAGGTCTACGCATTTCAGGCTCTCAAGCCCTTAGTTCTGACAATGTGGGTGTCCAGGTTAGAAAGATTTATAGGAAAGAGGGGAACTGACAAATGAGATGTCAGGCATCATTAAACACAGACCATGAATAATTACAATTAATGAAAATGAAGAAACAGATTGCACAGGAGAGACATAATTACAGAGCTCATTAAAGGAAACTATGATGTGGATACATGTCAGAAGAACATTGAACATTCTACGATAACAATTGCGTGATAAATAATATTCACGGAATATCTCCAAAGTTATCACATATACTGTAAGTAGATACAGTTCGCACAAAAGAGACCTAATCACTTGGCACAAGGCAAAAAAACTCACTGCAGTGTGATTGCATACCAAAAAAGCAATCTACAGTATACACAATAATTAGAAAACACAGAATATATCCAAATATATCAAACACATACTATGTATAAGGGGCTAATGTAAGTATAGTAAGTCCGTTTTATAGCTAAGTCCCCTAGGGTATCTTGTGTCCAGTTTCAAGATCCAATGCGCCTCACACTTTTTAAGAGCGTTTTTTTCCCAGTTGCCCCCTCTACGGGTCCGATTAACCCTCTCAATACTAGTAGCCCTGAGAGAAGCAGTACTGCCCTGATTTACGTCTAGTAAATGCCTGGAGATGCCTGACATCAGGTACGGACTGGGACTGAAATTCAGCCCTGGCATTTGAAATCACACAGGCCCATGTTGTCCCCGTCCCCAAGCACCAGATGAAATATATTACTAATATTACCCTGGATGGAGATTTACTACATGACCAATATTTCTAATCATTCTCTTGGCCTGCTGGGATAAGTGATGGAGTTGGCGACTTTGTGCTCCATCACAACTCTTAACAGTATGGGTATTTTGAGAACACCAATTCTGTTAATAACATAGCAGACAAGGCAGCCCATGACCAGACAGGCCCTTCTGGCATTTGCCAAAATTGCCAGATGGCCAGTCTGGCCCTGCCTGACATTGAGCGTTTGGTTTTAAGGGGATTCTAGGCGGCATCATATACGTGCTCCGCTCTCCTCACTAATTTACGGGTACTGCAGCCTACATATTGTTTAGCACGGTTTACATTCAGCTAAAAACAATATGGGTTGTGTTACAGTTTATGAACGTATTTATTTGGTATTGTGTCAGAGAGCTGTAAGATACTATGGTTGAAGTTTTGGACATATATCCGCATACATTATATTTGGATAAGTGTCATTTAAAATTACCGGGTGACAGACAGCCAAGTATTATGAGCGTGAACCGGTTCGCAACATAGGCTGGGGGAGAGCCTGTCTCCAATTGATCTGGCCCAGCGTGCAGAATGTCTTAGGCCGTGCATTAATTTGTTGGTCAGTTTGTCATCTGGTAATAGAATGGGTAAGTTCTTATTGAAAAAAGAGTAGCCTGATAGCGCTAAAGGAAGTTACTATCGTAACGGTAGCTGATATGTTGCGTAGTCGCAAGGATGTATTAAGGAGATTGCGCCATGATTCAGAAGCCGATCTCCCTTCCCTGAAAAAGACTTAACGATAGTATAAGTTACGCCCCTGTTTCTGTGATCACTGTTTTTTTGCTGAGCATCGGGGCTTTATCTGGGATGTTGTATAGTTTTTTAATTGTATATATTTTTTATTGTCTTAGTCTGGTTCATATTTCGATTGACTCCGGTTGAGTGGTATACGGTTGAGGTCATCTTCATGCAACTTGATTTGTATTCTCTCTTCTATCAAGAACTTCTAATTTGGAACTGTTGGGACCTGAAATGGACTCTCTGATATTGAAGAATTCTATCACCTGGTACCAAGACAGCATGACGGTTACTGCCATGTAATAACTTACGCATATTGCCATAGACTGGTAATTATTTAAATTATCTGTTTGTAGCATTGATATGACGTAAAGTTGTATTCTTATGTATTTTGCGTTGATATACCATGATATATTAATATCTATGCTGTCATATTGTGGGTATGGGCCCTTACCTTGGGTATCCATGTGGCGCATTCCGGTGGCATATTAATTATCTTTGTAATATATAATCCTATATGTATATGATTTTCATATCCAATATTTACTATTGAAACTAAAGTGATTGTAGTACATTACTGGCCTCACATGTCTGCTCCACTATGGTCCTAGGGTGGATACCGTACACATTATCTGTGATCCTATATAGCAAGTTATCTGGTATACATATCTATTAGGATGTATTAAACGTCAGTTTAATATTCTGTATAATGCTGGTAAAATGTTGGTCACGTTTTGTAGAATAGTACAGTCTATGTGTTTATGTTAGATTCCACACGGAGCTGTGTGCGTTCTCCTGCCCTTCTGAGCCTGCATGCTTCCATCTTGGTTGGGCGGTTTGAGATCACGTGGGGCCCCCCCGTGGTCTCACTCCTCCTGCCGTTGTACTCTGATGCTCACCGGCGTAGCGGTGGGCATGACAACGCGCTACAGTTTCCAGGGTGGAGATATGACACATTTCCGGAGTCAAACCTTCTTAATTCACCTGTTATTGTGTTTTCAATGCCCCCTGACGAAGGTTGTTTTCCGAAACGTGCGTTGGGGCGGAGGCATGTCCCAGGAGATCCGGTCTGCATTGCGGTGGGTAAATAGCGATCTTGTATTGCACTTTTTTTTTTTAATCATTTAGCCATGATCGCTATGATGGCGTGGTCCGGAATCTGATGGGTGCAGGAACTTTGTTAGCACCAATATTTAGGCGATGTCGGTCACCCGCAATTTGCAGGAATAAATTTGAGGATTACTTGGTCTCTACAATTATTTGTATGATTGGGACATTCATTAGAAACTATTATATATATTCAAAGTAAGATTTTATATTGAAATATTCTAGGGATACTAGGGATCTAAGGTATTTTGTATTGGATTTCCTGGGCACACGCCTCCTGCTGTTATTTACAATAGTTTTTTTAGATATTGCTCTGTATGTCATCTCCTTTTCACCTGTTGTCTGATGATTTTAACAATAAAGTTGTAACAGTTTGATACTTTATTTTGACCTAGTATCATCTTCTCTTTGTTTGCAGTTTGTCATCTTGTAATAGAATGGGTAAGTTCTTACTGAAAATAGAATAGCCTGATAGTCAGCGCTAAAGGGAGTTACTATCGTAACGGTAGCTAATATGTTGCGTAGTCGCAAGGATGTATTAAGGAGATCGCGCCATGATTCAGAAGCCGATCTCCCTTCCCCTCACACATGATTGCCCCGAAAAAGAAACCGGTTATTAAGGCATTTTTTCTGCTGAATTACCATAAATCACATTGCAGGTTTCTTATCAAATTCTCAGGGATAGGTTCTTGTGTCTACAGATCATGGGTATTTCTTCTTCTTGGGCAACATCTGTACTACAGACCTTCACATCCCTTTTTGTCCAGGCTTCACAGCATATTGTGCACTTGGCTATTTAGTCACAAACGTATGTTGCCCTTCTCTTTTCACTTACATTTGTGCCCAGACTATTTACCAAGTAACTGCAGCAATCGGGGCAACTCTCTGCTAGTCACCTGTTAGCCTTCCTTGGGAGATCATTAAGTGAACACACTGTGTAAGTTTGGATGGATCATCAAGAACTAATTTTTCTGCCATAGTCAATATATGCAGTTCTTGGGAATGCTCTTCAACAAACGAACGTTCTCAGAAGAAAAGACAGTTACATGTGTCAGAAGAACAAGGTCTTGCTTCAGCCAGGCCTGTGGAATCTGTAAACCAAACCACCGACTCCGACTCTACTTCCTCAGTTTCCCTGACTTCTGACTCCGACTCCACAGCACTGCCTCACTACTGAGCATGTACATACCCCGACTCCACAGAACTGCCTCACTACTGAGCATGTACATACCCCAACTCCACAGCACTGCCTCACTACTGAGCATGTACATACCCTGACTCCACAGCACTGCCTCACTACTGAGCATGTACATACCCCGACTCCACACAACTGCCTCACTACTGAGCATGTACATACCCCGACTCCGCAGCACTGCCTCGCTACTGAGCATGTACATACCCAGACTCCACAGTACTGCCTCGCTACTGAGCATGTACATACCCCGACTCCACAGCACTGCCTCACTACTGAGCATGTACATTATTATTATTATTTATTATTATAGCGCCATTTATTCCATGGTGCTTTACATGTAAGGAGGGGTATACATAATAATAAAAACAAGTACAATAATCTTAAACAATACAAGTCATAACTGGTACAGGAGGAGAAAGGACCCTACCAGCGAAGGCTCACAATCTACAAGGGATGGGTGAGAATACAGTAGGTGAGGATAGAGCTGGTCATGCAGCGGTTTGGTCGATCGGTGGTTACTGCAGGTTGTAGGCTTGTTGGAAGAGGTGGGTCTTCAGGCTCTTTTTGAAGGTTTCGATGGTAGGCGAGAGTCTGATGTGTTGTGGTAGAGGGTTCCAGAGTAGGGGTGATACGCGAGAGAAATCTTGTATACGATTGTGGGAAGAGGAGATAAGAGGGGAGTAGAGAAGGAGATCTTGTGAAGATCGGAGGTTGCGTGTAGGTAAGTATCGGGAGATGAGGTCACAGATGTATGGAGGAGACAGGGTGTGGATGGCTTTATACGTCATGGTTAGGGTTTTGTACTGGAGTCTCTGAGCAATGGGGAGCCAGGGAAGGGATTGGCAGAGGGGAGAGGCCGGGGAATAGCGGGGGGACAGGTGGATTAGTCGGGCAGCAGAGTTTAGAATAGATTGGAGGGGTGCGAGAGTGTTAGAGGGGAGGCCACAGGGCAGGAGGCTGCAGTAGTCAATGCGAGAGATGATGAGGGCATGGACTAGGGTTTTTGCAGATTCTTGGTTGAGGAATGTACGGATTCGTGAAATATTTTTGAGTTAAAGTCGGCAGGAAGTGGAAAGGGCTTGGATATGTGGTTTGAAGGAAAGATCAGCGTCAAGGATTACCCCGAGGCAGCGAGCTTGTGGGACTGGGGAGAGTGGGCAGCCATTTACTGTAATGGATAGGTTCTTTGGGGGGGTCGCGTGAGATGGGGGAAAGATAATGAATTCTGTTTTGTCCATGTTAAGTTTTAGAAATCGAGCGGAGAAGAAGGATGAAACAGTAGACAGACATTGAGGGATTCTGGTTAGTAGGGAGGTGATATCTGGTCCAGAGATGTAGATCTGTGTGTCATCAGCATAGAGGTGATACTGAAAGCCATGAGATTCTATGAGCTGTCCCAGGCCAAAGGTGTAAATGGAGAAGAGCAGGGGCCCTATAACTGAGCCTTGTGGGACTCCGACAGATAGAGGGCGAGGTGAGGAGGTGGTGTGTGAGTGGGAGACGCTGAATGTCCGGTCTGTTAGGTATGATGAGATCCAGGATAGGGCCAAGTCTGTGATGCCAAGGGATGAGAGGGTCTGTAATAATAGGGAATGGTCTACTGTGCTGTCAAAGGCAGCCGACAGGTCGAGGAGGAGGAGGACCGAGTAGTGTCGCTTGCTCTTGGCGGTTAAGAGGTCATTGGTGACCTTACTTAGGGCAGTTTCAGTGGAATGGTGTGACTGGAAGCCAGATTGTAAGCGGTCAAAGAGGGAGCAAGAAGAGAGATGGGAGGACAGTTCAAGGTAGACGTGTTGTTCCAGTAGTTTGGAGGCATAGGGGAGAAGTGATATAGGGCGATAGCTAGATACAGAGGATGGGTCAAGAGAAGGCTTTTTGAGGATAGGTGTGATGGAGGCATGTTTAAAGGTTGAGGGGAAAACACCAGTTGTTAGTGATAGGTTGAAAAGATGGGTTAGGGTTGGGATGAAGACTGTGGTGAGGTTTGGGATGAAGTGGGATGGGAGCGGGTCAAGTGCACAGGTGGTGAGATGCGATCTTGAGAGTAGAGTGGAGAGTTGATCTTCTGTAATGGTGGAGAAGTTGGTTTTGGAGGTGGAGGGCTGGGAAGTCGGGAGGAAGGGCTCTGGGGGTTGTTGACCAAAACTGTCTCTGATGCTATCAATCTTCTGCTTGAAAAATGAGGCAAAGTCTTCAGCTGAGATAAGTGGGGAGGGAGGAGGTGCTGGGGGACGGAGGAGAGAATTGAAGGTGTTGAATAACTGTTTAGGGTTGTGAGACAGGGAAGATATGAGAGATGAGAAGTAGGTTTCTTTAGCTGTGGTGAGTGTGGTCTTGAAAGTAGTGAGGGACTGTTTGAATGCGATGAAGTGCTCGTTGGAGTGGGATCTTTTCCATCTGCGCTCAGCAGCCCTGGAAGCTCGCCTCAGTTCTTTGGTCAGGCTGCTGTGCCAGGGCTGTCTGTTGATTTTGCGAGCTTTGGTATGTGTAAGTGGGGCAGCAGATTCCAAAGCTACAGCTATTGTGGTGTTATATAGAGCGGCAGCGTCATCCGCATTGTGTAAGGAATTTATATCTGTGAGAGAGAGGAGGGATTCAGAGAATGAATGTAGGTCAAGATGTTTAAGATTTCTGCGAGGGTTTGAAAGTTTGTGGGGTGGGGATTGTAGACATGGAGTGGAGAGGGAAGAGAATGTGAGAAGGTTGTGGTCAGAGAGAGGAAGAGGTGAGTTAGAGAGGTTAGATAGGGAGCAGAGGCGGGTGAAGATGAGGTCCAGTGTGTGACCATCTTTGTGGGTGGCTGTAGAAGACCATTGAGTGAGGCCGAAGGAGGAAGTGAGAGATAGAAGTTTAGTGGCAGCTGAGAGGGAAGTGTCAATGGGGATGTTGAAGTCGCCCATGATGATAGTGGGGATGTCTGCAGAAAGGAAATGAAGTAGCCAGGTGGTGAAGTGGTCAAAGAAGGTGGTGGCTGGCCCTGGACGGCGGTAAATGACAGCCCGTTGGAGGTTGGAGGGGGAGTAGATGCGCACAGAGGGCACCTCAAAGAAAGGGAGGGTAACAGAGGGTGGCAGTGGGATTGGGGTGAAGGAGCAGTTATCTGACAGGAGAAAACCAACTCCTCCGCCATGTTTGCTGCTGTGGCTGGGTGTGTGAGAAAGGTGGAAGCCACCGTAAGAGAGTGCAGCAGGGGAGGCTGTGTCAGAAGGGGTGAGCCAGGTTTCGGTGATGGCGAGGAAGGAAAGTTTGGTAGTAACAAAAAGATCATAGATGTTGGAAAGCTTGTTGCAGACAGAGTGAGCGTTCTACAGAGCTCCTGTTAGTGGGACTGGGGAAGCGGGGGCTGGGTGAATGGGTATAAGGTTAGAGAGGTTACGGAAGTTTGTGATAGAGTGTGGATGGGAGGTAGAAATGACTGTGGGAATGTGGTGAGGAGGACCAGGATTTGGAGAGATATCACCAGCAGTGAGAAGGAGCAGAGAAGGTGTTAGCAGGTGGGAGCAGGAGAGGGCATGAGGGGGCTGTCTGTGTTTGGAGGCAGAGGATTGTATGTTAAGGACCAGTTTTGAATGTGCATGAATCTGTGCTGCACTTTATCTCAACTAAAAGCCGCCGCGATCCTTAGGTCAGGAACACATCAGACATTTATAGGACATTTAATAATTTTCTCAATTTATGAAAGCAATTTATACATTTTAGAAGTTAGTCGGTCCATTTTTTACCAACTCTGACTCCACAGCATTCCTCAACAGAGTTTTCTGCTCTTTTGTCATTTATAGCATTTCCCATCTACTAGAGAACCTCTAAAGGCTTCTTTTCATTGTGCACTGATTGCACCCTACCGATATTCCCAACATAAAGTTATTTCTAGGGGTCTCAGCTTTGTCCTGAATTTTATGAACCAGACTTTGAATAACTACACGAAATATCTCATAGGTTTCTCTCCTGAAAAGTGTTTTTTTTTTTTCCTCTTACCATTACCACCATCTGGCAATTTTTTGGAACTGGCAAAGTTGAGTGTTCCAATTCATAAGGACTAGCCTTGCACTCTCTAATCTGCTTGATTGCTCTCTTTAGTGGCTTGGTATCAGAAAGCCTATGTGTGTGCACCTAGGTTACTTTCTGAAAAATTACTCTTTGTTTAAGGTCCCCAATGGGTCTATGGCTTTAAATCCACTTTCTTCCACTGCACCTATTACTAGAAACGGAGTCTCCTGAACTCTATCCCTCTTAGTTCTTTCTCTAGGGGCCATCTCACTGAGAGGCGCGTATTCATCTTTAGTCTATTTTTTTTTTTTTTTTAAACATGGAAACAGCTAAGCTTAGAAATAAATTGCATTGCCGTCACTTCCTTCACAACCAGTGGCTACCTCATCATTCAGAATGGGGGTCCAGGATCCACAGGCGACTTGCTATGCAAACACGTGATAAATTTCTGCTCCCAAGACTGTGTGGCTCTTTAAAGATGTCCAACAGTGTTGTGTCCCCAAAAAAAGAAATGACAACTAGATCTTTTGTACTTAATGTACATTTTACATGCTTTTCTTGTTGGAGTCATTTGGGAAACACAGAAACCCATTGGTTTCTGAATATACTGTATATAGGCCACGACCCACTCCATTGTTTTCATGGATAGTACTTGGGCTTAAAATATGATTGTGTGTACAAGACCTGATATGAATAATTTGACTTCCCTATCATCTGTAAGGGTGCTTTCACATTGTGTACTGTGTCCCCATTGGGGCAAACATCTGAATTCCTCCTCAAAACGGGGTTCGGACACATGTGCACACAGGGCCATAGACTTAATGGTGACGGCCTACAGGAGGCGGACACTCATACCCAGTCTACTACATGTGAGTGTCCACCTACAGGAGGCGTACAATTCTGAAAATGATGCACAGCAGAGCGCACAGTCGCTCTGTCGTCACCATTACAATCTATGGCCCTGTTGGCGCATGTGTCCGGACCCCGTTTTGAGGAGGATTTTGGACGTTTGCCCCAACAGGGACACGAAACGCAATGTGAAATCGCCCTTACTAATGTCAGTGCAGTCAAATTATTCATATCAGGGCTTGTTCCCACGATCGTATCCCAGAGTCATCCCTTCATTGTTGATGGTGGGACCGGTGATTTCTGAGAAATAGCTGCTCCTAGTTACCAAGGAGGCATTTTTCTCCAACCCCACTTCACAGCTTTGCACGTCTCTTTCTGTCCTTGTTTTTTGGGTGTAGCTTTTACCTCTTAGAACAACACAACCATGAGTTTTAGGAGAAAGCTTTGTTTTTATGTCCATAACCAAACCGTAGATGTTCAAGAACCCTCCAGGTAATCAAACGATCTGAAGGCCCATAAGATATTAGTAGTAAGATATTTCGTCACGAATGTGCCACAATGGAAGTTGCTTTGTGATCTAACGCTGCTTGACTCGATCTGGGGCCTGGGTTTTATAGCTATCATGTGGAAGTGAGTATGAATGGCCACAATGGCGCTCCTGACTGGTCTCTTAACCCAGCGGCAGATAATCTGACCAATCCACTTGTCTCGTAGATTGAAAAAAAATATGAAATTGTGAACCTGCGCTTAGGAGAAGGGATTGGGATTATCGAAGTGCTCCCTCTGATAGAGATACTAGAGTAATAGGTATAGACGCCACTACAGTGATAGTGTGCACAGAATAGGTTAGTAGCCTTATAGTGCCATCATACAAGAATAAAATTAGGCATGTGTATATTGAAAATGTTGGGTTTTAGAGCACGCACAAAGCTAGAATTCCAATGCAGGTGGATATATTTTCCTATATGCAAATTCAAGAGGTGCTAATCTGCATATGAAAGGGCCACAAAATCATGCTTGAGGTTTAGTAGCATTCCCCAGGAAAAACAATCAGTAGCAGACAATACACAACCAGCAGGGGTGTATTTGCTCAACAATACCCCTCAGAATACTGTGTGCATCAGATCAACACGTGGGAGGCCACTATTTCCTGTAGGCAAATGAAGTGCCAGCAGGGGTATATTTACTCGGCAGTGTCTCTTTAAAATCCTGCAGGCATGAAATCAACACATGGTTATCCACGGTTTCCTGTAATGAACAGGTATCATATGCAAATTAGCACCTCTTGAATTTGCATATAGGAAAATAAATCCACCTGCATAACTTTGTGTGTGTGTGTGTGGGTTCTAAAGCCAAACCTTTTCAATGAATATACATGCCTAATTTTATTTGGGCGTACCCCGGCACAGCTCCCGGGCATCTGTGCATGCCCAGGATCCAGGCTATCTGCCTAGCTTTCCCCAGCCATGCGCGGCCTCCCTTGATTGCGGCGGGCTGTGCGCATGCGCCAACATACCCGGCTGTTAATTATTCAGCGATGCCATGTGATCACATGTCCTAGTGGTCAAAAAGCCTGTGGAGGGTCCTACTCTGTATCCCCCCTGAGGAAGCAACACTGTGCATGCGAAACGCGTGGTGGTTCCTGCTTTCTCCCTGGTGACACTTTTGCTACTACTATGGGAATAGGTGCATTATTTATATTTATCATGTAGCTATGCACGAGCACTTTGGTTACAATGGTTTAATAATTGGGTGATTTTGGTAATTATTATTGTTGCATAGCCTTCCAAACAGCCCAGACTCCCCTTACCATATGCTTGCTCAGCATCCTTGTCTGTCTAGGGTAGGATCCATTGATCAAGTGTCACCAGGGTGCAGAGTATATTGGATATTGTTATTTGTGTCGCTGTACGATACCTTTTTTCTAAATAATAAAATGATGTTTTGCCAGAAAGCTCCTGATTCTCGTATAAGGCTACTAACCATCTCGTACCTTTATGCTGTAGGCACAGGACACGCCATCGGTGCACGACCGGTGCAGACCCCCGCAATGGGACCCCTAGCCCATTATCAGGGAAAAGGTGGGCATTCATTGGTATGGGAGCGCTGACCCCCTCCTCACTGACAGCAGCAGATACAGGGGGTCCTCCTGGTGGGACCTGCACCTACTACACACTGATGGAGTATCCTGGGCATATGACCTGACTAGAAGATGGGAACACCTCATTAATGTGGAGATAGTGTTCACAGATAGACCAGTAGTGAAGACAAACCCCTAGCAGTGTTCAGCTTGCGGTCACCTCAGGAAGTGCAGTGCCTCTCCTATATACTGTCTCCTATGCTGTGACTGGCAGCGGCCATTTTGTCAGAGCCTGTAAGTGCTCGCTATAGAGCCAGCTAACCTTTCCCCTCTCGTAAATGCCATTCCCCGCGTCCACCAATCACAGCCTCGCTTCTCGTAAGGAACCAAGCAGAGCTCGAAAACCACCGAAGGGGGCGGGGATGACGCTAGACGCAAATCAGAAGCGAGGAGGAACGCCGCTGCTATTGACGTCACTCTCGGTAACGTCCAATAGGAGGTGACTAGGCCCGAGAGCTAGTTGAGTGAAGTCCAGGGGAACGCGAACGACCGGAGGCTACAGCGGAGAGGACTAACCGCAACACGTCGCGATAGACTCCCGGATTATATGTGGGTGGGGCCTGGAAACAACATCTCCACCCTTTAATTGCCAGGTGAGAATAACAAAATGGTGTTCCGGGCGTTCAGCTCCCGGTTGTCATTTCGACCCGGATTTGGTGCAAATATCACGAGCTCGGCTGCTCCCTGTGTGATTGTGTTACCTGTACTGTGACTGTGTCGCCTGGTGTCGCGATGGGCTGCGTGCGGTCTGTGGAGGCTGGAGTGGACGTGTGTGATTTCCTGTCTGTGTGTCCTGCCCATCTTACCTATACATCGCCCAGCGCCCGTGCCCCGATCGCCCAGCGCCCGTGCCCCGATCGCCCAGCGCCCGTGCCCCGATCGCCCAGCGCCCGTGCCCCGATCGCCCAGCGCCCGTGCCCCGATCGCCCAGCGCCCGTGCCCCGATCGCCCAGCGCCCGTGCCCCGATCGCCCAGCGCCCGTGCCCCGATCGCCCAGCGCCCGTGCCCCGATCGCCCAGCGCCCGTGCCCCGATCGCCCAGCGCCCGTGCCCCGATCGTCCAGCGCCCGTGCCCCGATCGTCCAGCGCCCGTGCCCCGATCGTCCAGCGCCCGTGCCCCGATCGTCCAGCGCCCGTGCCCCGATCGTCCAGCGCCCGTGCCCCGATCGTCCAGCGCCCGTGCCCCGATCGTCCAGCGCCCGTGCCCCGATCGTCCAGCGCCCGTGCCCCGATCGTCCAGCGCCCGTGCCCCGATCGCCCTGCCCCCGTGCCCCGATCGCCCGTGCCCCGATTGCCCGGCGCCCGTGCCCCGATCGCCCGGCGCCCGTGCCCCGAACGCTCTGCACCCGTGCCCCGATCGCCCAGCGCCCGTGCCCCGATCGCCCTGCGCCCGTGCCCCGATCGCCCTGCGCCCGTGCCCCGATCGCCCAGCGCCCGTGCCCCGATCGCCCAGCTCCCGTGGCACGAACGCCCTGCACCCGTGGCACGAGCGCCCAGCGCCCGTGCCCCGATCGCCCTGCACCCGTGCCCCGATCGCCCAGCGCCCGTGCCCCGATCGCCCAGCGCCCGTGCCCCGATCGCCCAGCTCCCGTGGCACGAACGCCCTGCACCCGTGGCACGAGCGCCCGTGCCCCGATCGTTCGTGCCCCTATCACCCAGCGCCCGTGCCCCGATGACCCTGCACCTGATGGCTACAGATAAGCCGCCCCCTCTGATGACCAGTGACATGCGCTTAGCTACATGGATATTAGACCCATTACCCTGGTGGTACCACTATGCCCTGATGACCCACTACCTGAGCCTGGTTTATTTCCCTGGCAGTACCAGTGTATGGCCTGGATGAGGTATTGGGGTAGGTTGCCAATGCTCTCCTCCTGGTATTGACCTGTACCCATTTTCCATTTCTCTTCCCCCAGCTCCCCACCCCATGCATCACCATGGTCCCCCTCCCTCCCCAATATCCCCCTCCATGAGGCTCCTTACATGGAGAGAACGTGTCAGTGCTCCCTATCTTCCCGCTGCACCTCCCCCATACACGTGCTGCTTGCTCTACACATCAAAACCTATGTGGTCGCATTGCTCACAGATCTATTTATTTGTGATTGGGTTGTCGGACCGGATTGTCAGGTTTGTGGTCAATACTTATTGGTGTTCCCTGGTCTCACAGGGCATGGTGCCAGCTGGGTACAACCCCTATACTTACTGTATCATGTAATGTTCTGCAATATTCTGATATACAGCTGCTACAACATGTAACCCTTGAACGGAGCTGCCCCATGTGTGGTGATTCAGGAGAATAGCCGCTGTTCTGCAGGACCTGGCAGCTGCGCAGTGCGTGGAGCTGTGCAGTGCAGCTTGATGATTAAATCTAGTTGTGGGTGGGGTTCTTGGAGTCGGACCCCCACATATTTCATATTAGTCACCTATTCTAAATATCTTGTGACCAGGCAACCCCTTTAAGGCTGTCTACTGTACAGTGTTCGCTTACTACCTCTCCCAGACAGCAGAGACAGAGGCCTTAGGAAAAGTAACAATGTAGGGGAAGAGCGGAGGGGTCGTCCATGGCCACCAGGTATTAGGTGTTCCCAAGCCTCCCCCAGGAGGAGTTGGCCAGGATCAGAGGTGTCTCAATCTTGCCCATTTAGGAGGAGTGTGTTGGTCACGAGCAGCGGGTCACGGCGGTGCCCACATAATTTATTGGGTTGGTCGCGTGCCATGTGGTCTTGGTTTACAGACTGCTGTTGATGACGTAGTGTACCCGCATGAGTGTCACAGCCAGTCACTGGTTGTCACCGGAGCAGTAATTGTTCTGCAAATATAAAAGGCCTGGTAATCCAACATGTCACTCCCGGCTGCTCCTTCAAAGTGGATTTTCATGGGCCCAAAAATCTCCTTGCAACTGGGCCATGAACAAGAACGTCCATTTTTTTTAATTTTTTTAAACCATTTCCTTCATTTGGACGAGTTACCGTATGTCTATAAAACAGCCCAGAAGAGGACATGTCTCCGGACGTGTGGAATATGATGTGAACATGTTTGGCCAGTGGGAAAACGAACAAAACGCGTATGAAAAACACTGACATGTGAATAAGGCCTAATGGGTGATAAGTCATCGAGCATGGTGGTCCGACCCCTGGAACCCCACCAAGAATCATATCACGGTCACTAGTTATCATGGGAGGGGGGGTGAAAAAGTGGTTGGTAATCGGCGGTATCTCCACTCCGGTTCCTTCTGCTCGGTCTCCTGGGTCTGGTTTTCTGAGATTAAACATAATGTAGCATTGGTGGATTTATAGGTGATGAAGTCATTATTGCCCTCTACTCCTCCTTGGTCAGGCCTCATCTGGAATACTGTGTCCAGTTCTGGGCACCACGTTTTAAGAAAGACATTGAAAAAGCGGTGCAAATTCAGAGAAGAGTGACCAGAATGGTGTCTGGTCTGCAAACCATGTCCTATGCGGAACGGTTGGAGGATCTGGGAATGTTTAGCTTGCAAAAAAGAAAGCCAAGAGGAGACTTAATAGCGGTGTACAAATATCTGAAGGGATGTCACAGTGTAGAGGGATCATCCTTATTCTCATTTTCACATGGAAATGCAAGAAGCAATGGAATAAAACGGAAAGGGACAAGATGCAGATTAGATATTAGAAAAAAAAAAAACACTTTTTGACAGTGAGGGTGATCAATGAGTGGAACAGGCTGACAGGAGAGGTGGTGAGTTCTCCTTCAATGGAAGTCTTCAAACAGAGGCAGGACAGACATCTGTCTGAGAAGGTTTAGTGACTCCTGCATTGAGCAGGGGGTTGGACCAGATGACCCTGGAGGTCCCTTCCAATTCTTCTTCAACATTCTATAATTTCGGCTGCCTATGCACCTTAGTGAGGGCTAGATTACACAGAATTAGCACCGACGGGGGCAGATCAATTGATAATAGGATTGTTCTGTCCTGCAATATCAAGTTGTCGGCAGTGTATCTCCTGTAACCTCGGAGGTGACCTGCTGACGACAACAATCTTATCACCCAATGGACTATTGTTTTCTTAGTTCTTTGGGTTATCGCTGGTCTGTTTACAGGGGCTGATAATGGGAGGAAGAATGTCTCAAGGAAGGCTCATTCACCGATTATCTACCCATCTGAATGCACCAATGGATTATCAGAGTCTCTGGATTATTGGCGGCTGCTGGGTTAAAATCTTTCTCCTATTTTAACACCAGTGGAGGCTACCACTGAAGCTATCTAATGCTAGGCTGTGACTCATGTATGTGTCATTGTTGTGCTGAAGGCTATGCTTGTCCTTCATTAGTAGTTTATAATCCTTATAATGGGAGCTATCACAGGGCCGGCTCAGGCTGCATAACTGTTTGCCTAAAAAAGTAGAAATGAGCAACGCAGGGGAATTTTCCAACTCTGTATATATACCCCCTGTTAGGATATGGGCAGGGATGGTCTAAAGAACACCACCTGTACGTCAGGTCTCAAGATCTCTACTTGCTGCCATTCATTCGGTCCCTTGCATGTATGTGATGGGGTCCCCCTTTGGTCAATAGAAAATAGTCATGCAATCAGTCTTCTGAGGATACATGACACGTCCTCTCACACTGCTGACCTCTCTGATACTATTGAGGGTGGTATTGAAACTGTGCTAATATGGGTGTAACTGACCCGTGACTGTGCCAACACTACACTGCGGACTGAATAGTGTCAGCGCTTACACTAGACTGTGGTCTGTCTGGCGGAAGCCTTTTTAGACTGACCTGTGGACTGACCAGCGGCAGCCTTTAAACTGACCTGTGGACTGGGCAGCGGCAGCCTTTGTACTCTGGCCTGTGGACTAACTGGCGGCAGCCTTTACACTGACCTGTGGTCTGAGTAGCGGCAGCCTTTACACTGACCTGTGGTCTGAGTGGCGGCAGCCTTTACACTGACCTGTGGTCTGAGTGGCGGCGGCCTTTCTACTCTGGACTGTTTACTGATCGGCTGCGGTTTTTACACACTGGCTTGTGGACTGACTGGTGACAGCTTCCTACGCTGGCCTGTGGGCTGACGGTGGCAGCTTCCTACTCTGGCCTGTGGGCTGACGGTGGCAGCTTCCTACTCTGGCCTGTGGGCTGAGTGGCGGCAGCTTCCTACTCTGGCCTGTGGGCTGAGTGGCGGCAGCTTCCTACTCTGGCCTGTGGGCTGAGTGGCGGCAGCTTCCTACTCTGGCCTGTGGGCTGAGTGGCGGCAGCTTCCTACTCTGGCCTGTGGGCTGAGTGGCGGCGGCTTCCTACTCTGGCCTGTGGGCTGAGTGGCGGCGGCTTCCTACTCTGGCCTGTGGGCTGAGTGGCGGCGGCTTCCTACTCTGGCCTGTGGGCTGAGTGGCGGCGGCTTCCTACTCTGGCCTGTGGGCTGAGTGGCGGCGGCTTCCTACTCTGGCCTGTGGGCTGAGTGGCGGCGGCTTCCTACTCTGGCCTGTGGGCTGAGTGGCGGCGGCTTCCTACTCTGGCCTGTGGGCTGAGTGGCGGCGGCTTCCTACTCTGGCCTGTGGGCTGAGTGGCGGCGGCTTCCTACTCTGGCCTGTGGGCTGAGTGGCGGCGGCTTCCTACTCTGGCCTGTGGGCTGAGTGGCGGCGGCTTCCTACTCTGGCCTGTGGGCTGAGTGGCGGCGGCTTCCTACTCTGGCCTGTGGGCTGAGTGGCGGCGGCTTCCTACTCTGGCCTGTGGGCTGAGTGGCGGCGGCTTCCTACTCTGGCCTGTGGGCTGAGTGGCGGCGGCTTCCTACTCTGGCCTGTGGGCTGAGTGGCGGCGGCTTCCTACTCTGGCCTGTGGGCTGAGTGGCGGCGGCTTCCTACTCTGGCCTGTGGGCTGAGTGGCGGCGGCTTCCTACTCTGGCCTGTGGGCTGAGTGGCGGCGGCTTTTCTACTCTGGACTGTTGGCTGAGTGGCGGCGGCTTTTCTACTCTGGACTGTTTGCTGACCGGTGGCACCTTCCTACTCTGGCCTGCGGACTGACCGGTGGCAGCTTTGTATACTGAATTATGGACAGACCAGCGGCAGCCTTAGGCTAGGTTCCCATTGCGTTAGGGCAATCCGTTTAGCGCTAAGCGCTAGCGGATTGCGCTAACGCAATGTCTTTTAAGGGGTCGCGTTAAACGTCCCCGCTAGCGCAGATCCCTGATCTGTGAGAGCGGGGAACGGACCTCGGGCGCGCCGCGGACGCTGCAAGCAGCGTCCGAGGCACGCTACAAAAGAACGGCACATCGCTAGCACGTGCCGAAAATGACACGCGCTAGCAATGCGCTTAAACATTGCCGGCAATGGGAGCGCTAACGGACGCGTTGCACGGCGTTAATTTCGCCGTGCAACGCTGTCCGTTAGCGCTCACACTAAAACGCAATGGGAACCTAGCCTTAGAGCAGTGAGTATGTGTTACCTCCAGGCTCTGGTTGCTGTGGGTCTTTCTACCATCTCCATTGAATTGGTCATTTAGGAATGAGGCCTGCGCTGTGCATGTGCTGTATTATGGGGTGTAGTTTATGATGGGAGATGCCGATGTGACTCCCACTTGGAGATGCCAGGGTGGCACATGAGAACAGTATTTTTATCTCTGGAGCCGTTCTTCAGACATATGATCTTGTTAGTAGGAAATCTCTTTTAGCAGTAATTGGCTTTAATGTCGGTCTGCCGGCATGTCGGTGTCTCATGTCCTGTATGTATTTATTAGGACATTATTTACATCATGAATCTTCTACGTAACTGGATAGAGTGGTTCTCCAAGACCTTACCTTTTATAGCTTATCCTAAGGGGGCAGCTGAAACTGCCCACCTCCTGCTTTCCAAGGGCCACATGACCGTGAAACAATATTATGCCGCCAGGGTTGGCAGAGTGTTGGCTGAGCCAATACCAACACCCATAGGATAGACCATAAATGATTGGTGGGTTTGAGACCTCTGGGAACCCCACAGATCAGAAGGGAGAAGGGGACTCATTGTTTTGCCTGTATGAACAAAAATGGTGTCTGATCAGTGGGGTTATTGGCGATCAGACCCCAAACGGTCAATGATGACCTAAGCTGTCATTTGGCCTGGAGGTAGTAGTCACTGCCTAAAAATCTGCTGATACCTTCTCGACTCTTCCCTTTTATTCTCTCTGAGAATCTTGTGTACAATATTTCCCAAAGTTGCACACCGGGGTTGTACTCTTGCAACTTCTGGGGTGTCCTATACTATTGCTCTTGACGGTAGATTTCCCACCAGCACGTTGAGTCTCCTCCGGTTTTCCCAGCAGCAGTTTAGTAAGCTCCCGGGAGATCAAAGAGGAGAGCGGAGCTGAGCGATTAGCAGACACTTGGGGAGGAGAAGATCCGGTCCGGGGACACCCAGAAGACTGGAGGCGATAGCTCCTGCAACAAACCATGTCATACTGGTTCATTAGGGCTGCAAATTGTGCTACCCCAGGGCTCGCTGCACCATATATACGATTGATGGCCAATGGGTGATAGTTGTGTGCACGCTCCTCTGGTCCTATCACAGGGCCTCTAGTGCAGTGTGTGCTTGTCCACCGCGTGCCCTGAAGAGGGTGCTACCACCCAAGCTTGACCTGGGATCACTGGAACCTTGGACAACCACGTACAAACATACTGGAACCACAGGGGCTTTGGGGGATAGCAGTGTGGAGATGCGTTCTCTTTTGAAAATGAATTTTATTTGAGAAGTCTTATCCCAACCATGGGAGACAGCCACAATGGGTTTGGGGGAGTACCCTCAGGACCACCTTTTTTCTAAATCCTTTCCAACAGCTGAAACTCTGGAAAGCTGCAGGTAGCAGCGGCCACTGCTGGAGAAATGTGGCATTACAGTATACTCGTAGTCTGCTCTTTATAGTGGCTCTCCACGCTGGCTTATAGAGAGGAGTATTGTGTTGCCATTCCCAGGTGTCATGGCTGTGACGTGCGATAATCTGGGTGCACTCCAAGGCTTGCACCCATATGCACTGATTACCTACAGATGTCACCTTGCATGGAAGTGATTACATTGTTAGCTCTGGATTCCCTCTCCTGTTTTCCAGGGTATTAAAGGAAATCTGTCACCAGGTTTTTGCAATATAATCTGAGAGCCGCATGATGTTAAGTAGCATGATGTAGGGACAGAGAGATCATTATGTGTCACTTTCTGGGCTGGCTGCTGCAGTTTTGATAAAAATCAATATATTATTTGCTGCAGTGCTCAGAATGCTGATCCCTGTATAACCCCGCCCACACCACTGATTGGCAGCTTTCTGTGTATATTGTGCATTGGTAGAAAGCTGCCAATCGGTGGTGGGGGGGCGGGGTTACATTGAGCAGGAGGACTACATGGCACGAGACACCTAGTCCTATAGTGATAGTCTCCTGCTGATAAAACACTGATGTAATTGAATCAACAACACCAAGTCCCAGTAAGTGATACATCGTTGGCATCAGGGTATCTGCCTCTACATCATGCTGTTCTTAGATCACATAGCAGAAACCTGCTGACTGAGTCTTTTTAAGAAGCTAAATCTGAGTATATATTGTAAGGTAGGATTGCAGGGAAACACTCCTTGTCTGGCAGCTGGCACTCCAGTGTATTACTGGGAGCCACGCTATGCCTAATGAAATACTGGGGTGACGTGGTTAGTAGAGCCACATATTGCCATAAAAGTCCCATGGCTGAAGCTGCTGCATACAGAGTACCGGGAACCTTTAGTGCAGCCTGAATAAGCCGAGCCTCGGCGTTCTCCTGTGCCGGCAGCACAACCAGCAGATCAGGCGCCCTGGTCTGGACTGTAGCCTATTAGCCAGAGTGGACTAGCAGCTACAAAGTGAACCTACGAATCGTTAGAGAAACAACCCATGGACTATCCAGCACGGTGAAGATGAGAAATCTGACTGTAGGAAAGAAAGTGACACATGGAAAGTGCCTGAATAAAAGCACTGTGAAGTGCAAACATGCTTCTTATGAACCTGGTGGTTGATTCATGGTGCCCGATCCACACGCAGCATGTATCAGTCATTGGTTTTGTCATTTCAGCCAGGTATGTTTCACTATGGAAAGCTGCTGTGTTTCAAGGAAAAAATACTTTTAAAAGGCACGTATGGATTAAGCCGCACGGGAGACTAGTCCTAACGGCTTCTCAATACTCTGCTCCCTGTGCGTGACCGCTCTCTCCTAATATACACATAGGAAGCTATGTGTAGTCTCAGACAAGCCCTCTAATTACTAGGAGGTGTTGTACATCTCAAGCTTTGCTTGGTGAAGAATTTTAGCCACATTCATTCATTTTTATACATTTTTTTTTCTTCAAAACTTTGCTAAGAAGTGAATGGATTCCAGGACCGATATTGTGCAGTCCATGCAAGAGACAGTGTATTTTATGTAGCTGGAACACTGTTGGGAGTAATGTGCTAGCTGTGTGTTTTACAATCCACAGCATGTCCAGTATTTGTCTGCATTCTGCTCCAAAAAGCCACGGATTAGCACTACTCAATTTAGTAAGGCTAATCGACATGGGGTTCTGCAGGCGCTGTTGGGTCAGTCGGTCGGTGTCCTTTTTGATGGATCAGTCTGTATAAAAGGGACTGACTCCGGAAATGTATAATACATTGGGTTCAGTAGTCCAGTGCAGGATGTGCTGTAAATGGTTTCATACAAATTTGGGAAAGTTATGAAATATCCTATAAATGTTTGTTCTGTTCCTGATCTAAGAATCTCGTTTTTTAGTTGAGATGAATCTGTGCTGCACTTTATGTACATGCTCAGTAGTGAGGCAGTGCTGTGGAGTCGGGGTATGTACATGCTCAGTAGTGAGGCAGTGCTGTGGAGTCGGGGTATGTACATGCTCAGTAGTGAGGCAGTGCTGTGGGGTCGGGGTATGTACATGCTCTGTAGTGAGGCAATGCTGTGGAGTCGGGGTATGTACATGCTCAGTAGTGAGGCAGTGCTGTGGAGTCGGGGTATGTACATGCTCAGTAGTGAGGCAGTGCTGTGGAGTCGGGGTATGTACATGCTCAGTAGTGAGGCAGTGCTGTGGAGTCGGGGTATGTACATGCTCAGTAGTGAGGCAGTGCTGTGGAGTCGGGGTATGTACATGCTCAGTAGTGAGGCAGTGCTGTGGAGTCGGGGTATGTACATGCTCAGTAGTGAGGCAGTGCTGTGGGGTCGGGGTATGTACATGCTCTGTAGTGAGGCAATGCTGTGGAGTCGGGGTATGTACATGCTCAGTAGTGAGGCAGTGCTGTGGGGTCGGGGTATGTACATGCTCAGTAGTGAGGTGGTGCTGTGGGGTCGGGGTATGTACATGCTCAGTAGTGAGGCAGTGCTGTGGAGTCTGGGTATGTACATGCTCAGTAGTGAGGCAGTGCTGTGGGGTCGGGGAAACTGAGGAGTATAACGTTTGGCTTACCCACCCCATAGCCCTGGTCATGGGTTCCAATTTCAGCCTTGGATTTCGAACTTTGATTCTATAAAAATATAAAACATGGTTGTTACATTGAGGGATGTAACTTTACATGTGTTGCATCATTACTCATTACACTCCAGTATCACTCATTCTGTTTTGTCAACCTTCTCGGGGCAGGATGATACAGTCAGTCCCATCATTGTACTGCTCTAGGCTGGGTTCACACAGGATCCAGCAGGGCATATACTGTAGATGTTTTTGGTGAAACAGCAAAGAGTCATTAATAAGCTCTCCCATTTACTCTGGTGGATCTGCTGGGTTTGCTTTTGCTATTTTTTCTGGGGACCCACCCTTAAAGGAAATCTGTTACCAGGATTATGCTACCTAATCTGGAAACAGCATAATTTAGAGAAAGAGGCCCCGCATCCAGCGATGTGTCATTTATAGGGCTGCTTGCTGTAGTTTATATAAAATCAGTATTTTATCAGCAGGAGATTCACTAGAGGACTACTTGGCCTTCTGCCAGGTAGTCAAACCACGTCCCACCCACTGATTGGCAGCTTTCTACCTATGCACAATGTACACAGCTGCCAACCAGTGGTGTGGGCGGGGTTATACAGAGCTCATCAATCAGAGAACTGGCAGATCTGAGGCATATAAAACTGTGATTTTATCAAAACTAATACATGCAAACCAGTAAGTTACATATCATTGGAATAAGGGTCTCTGCCCCTACATTATTCTGTGCTCAGATGGGGTAGCAAAAACCTGGTACAGACTCCCTTTAAGACCCCATTAAACCACTGTTTTGCCGGGGGTTTCAGGAGTCAGATCACCACAACCTGGAGTAAAATTAAAATTTTCACTTGGGACACGCACTGATCGTCAGATCGGGGAAATGTCACCCCAGTTACAATATGGTGTGACCGCCACTCCATTCCTTCTCTTTGGGGCTGCGGGAAAAGGCTGAGCAAAGCACTCAGCAGCCCCATAGTAAGGGAGCGGACCAGTGGCCGAGCATGCACATTGTCACTCCATTCTAACTGGGACAAAAGGTTCAAGAATATCCATGTCGGCAGTAAGACGGCTCAACACGGAAGAAGCCGCGGCTCGAAAACTGCGTAAAAAAACAAAACAAAAAACAGGTTACGGTTTTTAATTGCATGTGGGGAGAGAAGGCTTCTGGTCGGAAACAAAAATGCAACTATTCATCTTGCTTTTTCTTTCTCCAGCAACTTAAGTGCGATATTTTTTTTTCTTTTTCTATTATTGATTGATTTTTTTTTTTGTCCTTTCTATCTGTATTTATAACTCCTTTTTTTTAAACAGAAAAGGAAAGCTTGTAAACTAAAGCTCATCCAAACCGTGGGACACAGGGTGACAGCAAAACGTGGGGGCACTTCATAAAGTAGATGGTATTATGTGGAAGGACCATTATGTTAAGACTAGATGGTGGCCCGATTCTAACGCATCGGGTATTCTAGAATATGTATAGTAGTATATAGCACAGGCCACGCAGTATATAGCAATGTGGGCACCATATCCCTGTTAAAAAAAAATAAAAAAATTAATAATAATTAAAATAAAAAATAGTTATATACTCACCTTCAGGTGGCCCCCAGATCCATGCCAGGCGTTTAGCGATGCTCCTCGCGATACTTCGGTCCCACGAGTGCATTGCGGCAATACCACGTGATGATGTAGCGGTCTCGCAAGACCGCTACGTCATCTCCAGTCATTGCTGAAATGCATTCTTGGGACTGGAGCGTCGCGAGGAGCGGGAAAGGTGCCGGAAGGTGAGAATGTTTTTTATTTTATTTTTTTTTTAATTATGTTTAGCATTATATGTTTTTACTATTGATGCTGCATAGGCAGCATCAATAGTCAAAAGTTGGTCACACAGGGTTAATAGCAGCATTAACGCCTTGCTAAAACCCTATGTGGCCGCTGACTGGAGGGGGGAGTATGGAGGAGGCCAATTTGCGGCAGGACTGTGCCTGTCGTTGATTGGTCGTGGCCAGCCGGCCGGGACAAATCAGCAGCCCGGGATTTCCGCGACAGACAGACGGAAGTACCCCTTAGGCAATTATATAGATATACAGTTAGATATATAGATAGATAGATGGATATGTAAGCAATATCTCAAGACATCAGTCAAGGAGTTAAAGCTTGGGTGCAAATAGGTCTTACAAATGAAAGTTTAGACCAGGTAGACTTTCAAAGTTGTGGCTAACATAACACACCAGTCAGAGGCCTCTCATACAGACAAATCTGATCTCATGCGTTGCACTGAGGAGGGGTAACACCCTGAAACACGTGTCAGCAAATTGAGATTCTGGTTTGGCTTTTATCCTAAGTCACATGGCAAGGGTCGTTAAAGGGTCAGTACTGACTTTTAGGATGGCTGCTTCCAATAGGTGGCGCTAGAACTCTAGTCCTCTTTCTTTCTGAAGAGATAATGTACATATAACAAAGTGATGGTAATGGAGTGGTCATCACAAAGCCCTCACCTCAATCCCGTATGGGCAGAACTGCAAGCGAGTGTTAGCGTGGAGGCTGAAAATCTGGCTCGGCTACACCAGTTATGTCAGAAGAATGAGCCAAAATTCCAGCATCTTGTGGAGAATAGACACATCCTCTATATACAATTGCAATAAATATTACTGAACTCCAACTGCAAATTAGGTTCATTAGTAACATTTACACACTTTCTATTGCTTTTGCAATAAGCCAATGAAACAAGAACAATTGAAATAGCTGAGCAGAACTAATATAACGAGTGGTTTCTCCAAATTCTGCGCGTAGTGCCACCATTACTGATTACTGCCGTCTGTTACAACAGCCATTTGTGGCAGGTTATAACAGCCTGAGTACTAAAAACGCTTGTCATGGAGGAGTGATCCATTTTGAGAATGCAGTTATCAGTAAAATGTCATTTTGGGTGGACTTTGGAGAAACCACATGCATGGATGGATGACTAGCGATTCAGCACTTCAGGAACTCCAGCTCGCATTTAATCCATGGACTTGTGTTTCCCGTCTCTATTGCAGCTGCTATAAAAGTGGGGAAGGTGGGGCGCAGCACCTAGGAGGGTATAGGTCCTTGGTGGAGGATTTAGCCATTAACCTGTTCTGCGATCTGGTGACGATTTTTCCATCTGGAGCTGTAGAATCGCCCAGAACCATTTATGCTGCTCATTATCTTTCATATGCCTTCTCTAAGATTGCTTTGGACTTAAATTTATAAGTGGTATAGGTTTCTCTGTGGGATCTGTAACTGGAGGGTCCTAGGCTAAAACCTAAAAAGAATGTAGAAGCTACTGGCACAAAAACATCCACATATTCTCCAGTGAAGGAGGGGGAATTGGAACCATGTAAAATGAATTTTAAGGGGGTTTAGCCCCTTTATAGAGCAATTGCAGGACACCTACAGTGCCTACAAGTAGTATTCAACCCCCTGCAGATTTAGCAGGTTTACACATTTGGAATTAACTTGGCATTGCGACATTTGGACTGTAGATCAGCCTGGAAGTGTGAAATGCACTGCAGCAAAAAAGAATGTTATTTCTTTGTTTATTTTTTTTTTTTTAAATTGTGAAAAGTCTTTTCAGAGGGTCATTTATTATTCAACCCCTCAACCCACCAGAATTCTGTTTGGTACCCCTAAAGTATTAAGAAGTAGTTCAGGCACAAAGAACAATGAGCTTCACATGTTTGGATTAATTATCTCTTTTTCCAGCCTTTTCTGACTATTTAAGACCCTCCCCAAACTTGTGAACAGCACTCATACATGGTCAACATGGGAAAGACAAAGGAGCATTCCAAGGCCATCAGATACAAGATCGTGGAGGGTCACAAGGCTGGCAAGGGGTACAAAACCCTTTCCAAGGAGTTGGGCCTACCTGTCTCCACTGTTTGTTGGGAGCATCATCCGGAAGTGGAAGGCTCATGGAACTACTGTTAGCCTTCCATGGCCTGGACAGCCTTTGAAAGTTTCCTCCCGTGCCGAGGCCAGGCTTGTCCGAAGAGTCAAGGCTAACCCAAGGACAACAAGGAAGGAGCTCCGGGAAGATCTCATGGCAGTGGGGACATTGGTTTCAGTCAACACCATAAGTAACGTACTCCACCGCAATGGTCTCCGTTCCAGACGAGCCCGTAAGGTACCTTTACTTTCAAAGCGTCATGTCAAGGCTCGTCTACAGTTTGCTCATGATCACTTGGAGGACTCTGAGACTGACTGGTTCAAGGTTCTCTGGTCTGATGAGACCAAGATCGAGATCTTTGGTGCCAACCACACACGTGACGTTTGGAGACTGGATGGCACTGCATACGACCCCAAGAATACCATCCCTACAGTCAAGCATGGTGGTGGCAGCATCATGCTGTGGGGCTGTTTCTCAGCCAAGGGGCCTGGCCATCTGGTCCGCATCCATGGGAAGATGGATAGCACGGCCTACCTGGAGATTTTGGCCAAGAACCTCCGCTCCTCCATCAAGGATCTTAAGATGGGTCGTCATTTCATCTTCCAACAAGACAACGACCCAAAGCACACAGCCAAGAAAACCAAGGCCTGGTTCAAGAGGCAAAAAATCAAGGTGTTGCAGTGGCCTAGTCAGTCTCCTGACCTTAACCCAATTGAAAACTTGTGGAAGGAGCTCAAGATTAAAGTCCACATGAGACACCCAAAGAACCTAGATAACTTGGAGAAGATCTGCATGGAGGAGTGGGCCAAGATAACTCCAGAGACCTGTGCCGGCCTGATCAGGTCT
This sequence comes from Ranitomeya variabilis, assembly GCF_051348905.1. Classification (NCBI taxonomy): domain Eukaryota; kingdom Metazoa; phylum Chordata; class Amphibia; order Anura; family Dendrobatidae; genus Ranitomeya; species Ranitomeya variabilis. The sequence continues at coordinate 407,153,163 of NC_135235.1, read as the reverse complement.
TATAAAAGACGATTATTAGCTGTAATTGCAAACAAAGGTTATTCCACAAAATATTAAACCTAGGGGTTGAATAATAATTGACCCACACTTTTATGTTTAAAATTTATAAAAATTTAACTGAGCAACAAAACTTTTTGGTTTGTAAGATTTATGCATCTGTTAATAAATCCTGCTCTTGTTTGAAGTTTGAAGGCTCTAACTTATTTGCATCTTATTAAACCTATTAAGGCTATGTTCACACGCTGCGGGTTTTGCTGCGGACCCGCAGCTGTTTTGCAGCTGCGGGTCCGCATCCTTTTTCCATGTAGGTTACAGTACAATGTAACCTAATGGAAAACAAAACCCGCTGTGCCGACGATCCTTTTTTTCTGTGGAAAATCCGCGCGGATTTTCTGCAGAAAAAAAGAAGGACCATGTCACTACTTGGTGCAGAATCGCAGCGATTCTGCACCCATAGGAATGCATTGAACTGCTAACTTCCCGCATGGGGCTGTGCCCACGTTGCGGGAAGTTAAGCGGATAATGTGCCGATGGTACCCGGGGTGGAGGAGAGGAGACTCTCCTCCAGGCCCTGGGAACCATATTTGGGTGTAAAAAAAAGAATTAAAATAAAAAATAATGCTATACTCACCTCTCAGCGCTGCCCGCGCCGTCCGGTCTCAGTTGCTGTGCCGAACAGGACCTGTGGTGACGTCGCGGTCACATGACCGTGATGACGCCGCGGTCACATGACCGTGACGTCACGAAGGTCCTTGTCGGCACAGCCGCTTGCAGCGCCGGGGAGATCGCGACGTCAGAGGGTGAGTATAGCCAATTTTTATTATTTTTTACATTACTATTGATGCTGCATATTGCTGCATATGCAGCATCAATAGTACAGCAGTAATCCCGCAGCGGAAACCGCGGAACAAACCGCGATAAATCTGCAGGGATAACCGCAGCGGTTTTGCCCTGCAGATTTTCAATTCCGCTGCGGGATTAACCCGCAGAGGAACCCGCAGCGTGTGAACGTGGCCATAATCTGCAGGGGGTTGAATACTACTTTTAGGCACTGTATCTGCACACACAGCTTGCACAGTGCCAGGCCTCTTCTTGCACTTTCCCTTTGCTGTATGTGAATGACTGATATGGGTAAGGATACTTGCATAGATTATATAGATTACACATTTACATTGGCACTGCTATAGGTAGTATAATAAGTGCTGGGCTAAGTGCCAGCAGGAAGATCCAGCTAGCTGTCAAACAAGCCTGGACATCACACTGTGAAAAGCTCTGAGTTGGAGTTTTTGGCTTTCTTCCATCAGACCATGAAGGTACTTGCTTTACTTGTTTTACTCAAACTTGCACTGCGAGTACTAATGAAAAAAAAAACACCTACTTCAGGCTAAAAGTCATAAATCAGATGATACAGTGCAATTTCCACACTTGTAGCTTTCTATCCCCGGCTGGTTTGTGTGTTGCGTGCTGTTTCTGCCTGTGTGTAGCATGGCTTACTATATCACTGTTTCCTCTTCTCTCCGGCTGGTTTGTGTGTTGTGTACTGTTTCTGCCTGTGTGTAGCCTGGCTTACTATATCACTGTTTCCTCTTCTCTCTGGCTGGTTTGTGTGTTGCGTGCTGTTTCTGCCTGTGTGTAGCATGGCTTACTATATCACTGTTCCCTCTTCTCTCCGGCTGGTTTGTGTGTTGTTTGCTGTTTCTGCCTGTATGTAGCATGGTTTACTATATCACTGTTCCATCTTCTCCATGGCTGGTTTGTGTGTTGCGTGCTGTTTCTGCCTGTGTGTAGCATGGTTTACTATATCACTGTTTCCTCTTCTCTCCGGCTTGTTTGTGTGTTGCGTGCTGTTTCTACCTGTGTGTAGCATGGTTTACTATATCACTGTTCCCTCTTCTCTCCGGCTGGTTTGTATGTTGTTTGCTGTTTCTGCCTGTGTGTAGCATGGCTTACTATATCACTGTACTCTCTTCTTTCCGGCTGGTTTGTGTGTTGCGTGCTGTTTCTGCCTGTATGTTGCATGGCTTACTATTTCACGGTTTCCTCTTCTCTCCGGCTGGTTTGTGTGTTGGTGCTGTTTCTGCCTGTGTGTAGCATGGCTTAATATATCACTGTTCCCTCTTCTCTCCTGCTGGTTTGTGTGTTGTGTGTTATTTCTGTCTGTGTGTAGCCTGGTTTACTATATCACTGTTCTTTCTTCTCTCTGGCTGGTTTGTGTGTTGCGTGCTGTTTCTGCCTCTGTAGCATGGCTTACTAGATCACTGCTCTCTCTTCTCCATGGCTGTTTGTGGGTTGCCTGCTGTTTTTCACAGTTTATGTCTGTGTGTAGCCTGGTTTACTATATCTCTGTTCTCTCTTGGCAGGTTGTGAATTAATCCAGGAGTGCAGCACCAATACGGACCGAACCCCCGCCCCCAGTGTCATCAGCCACATGGATTACCAAGGGATTACTGCAAAGAGGGAGACGGACTAATAAGGGGAGGGGGCAAAGGGCTGCAAGACATTGTATGCTCCCCTCACTCTGGAGATTTAGAGGAGGGGAGGCTTTCACTATTAACGACCCCCGAATTATTAGTCGCTGATTTGTTTGATCATGTTGGGACATATTTAGTAGCCTTTGTATACTGCCCCCTTTCCATAGCTTTTTGTATATATTTCTCACATTGCCTACTAGTGCTGTGTGGGGATATGCTGTACCCCCTAGTCCCATCCTCCCATCTTCACGATGCCTGCAGGAACTGTCAAGTCATTCAAACCCAGCAAGTACATCCCTGTGTCAGCAGCAACCGTGTTTCTAGTGGGATCCACAACGCTTTTCTTCGCTTTCACGTAAGTCCTGCAAGACAATAAAAAAACTGTGTATGCAGAATGCATGATTGCCTTCAGTAATCTTATCGTTTAGGCTAAGACCTGAGTGCAGTACCAGTGTCCGGACACTGTTGGTGCACCCTCTATCACCTGGCCCCATCTGACAGTCTGTGCACGGGACACATTTACTATTAGATTTATTTTCTACATCTATTTATTGACCCTTTGTTTCCTACCTGCTTCTTTCTGTGTCTCTTCATTTATCTCCCGTTTATTTGTCTGTCTGGCACCCCATCTGTCCCTTTAATTCTGTCCCAGATTTGGGGATTACTTAGTATATGCAAACCATCTAAAGAGATTACACCAGTCTGAACCTCATGATATATCCATCAGCGCCTGACTACTTCAAAATAAAAAAGCAACGCTGTGACCTCCCTTTTAATCATTTAATCACGTGATGACCGAAAAAAAGGGCCAAGCACGATTTATCCGTCTGATAGATGCTAACACTGTCAAGAAAAAAAAGAATAGTTCCTAATGTAAAGAGATTGGTGTATGGTAATAAATATGTGCAAAATAGTAATATATCAAGAAAAGTCTCGTAGTAAAATAGTACTAAATAAATAGAATATAATAACAAATATGAAAATCAGTTAAATGGCATTAAGTGTTTCCAAAAATATTAATATAATACTAAATATATAAAAATCTAGTATTCTAATAAACACAAAAATAGTACTATGCATGTAATGTACTAAATATCCAAACGAAACAACAACCTTACACAGCGTTCAAGACTAAGGTAGTCACATGAGTGAATAATATTTAGCTTTTATTAAATATAAAGTTAAAAACTTAAAAGTATGCTACAAAATAGACATGATGGTTGAACGAAGAGAAGATCCCCCATGAAGAGGATAAATCGCACAGTTGGCAAAGTGAGCCTCGTGTACAACGCAAAAGGAGTGATGGAGTAGTAAGAGTGAGTTAAGTACACGTAATAAACAATTCACATTGGAGTGCCCACAAATCTCCAATTTAACACACCTGACTCGCGTTTCACTAATGCTTTGTCAGGGGTTTTTGTTTTTTTCTCTAAATATGTAAAAAGAAATGGTAAGAAATATGTTTAAATTTTTTTATATAGTACAAAGTATGACGATGTAAATATTTAAAACTCAAATAATACGACACTTATAATGCACTAAAAAAATTTTAAAATGTAATATACTAATAACTGCTCAAATTAGAACAAAAATATAGGTTCTAGTACTAAATATTTTAAATAAACGGTATCACTAAGTATAAAATTTAGGAATGCCGAGATATGTGAAAAAAAGTAAAATGAAGCTAAATATGTAGAAGTACTGATTACTAAATATGCCAAAAAATGCACAAGTTATGTAATAAAAAAGTATCATAGGGTAGAGGGAGGAGGCGCATCAGAGGAGACGTGATTGGCTTAGAGCAGAGGTCCCCAACCTTTTTTGCACCAGGGACCGGCTTTAAGCAAGACCAGTTTTCCATGGCCCGGTGGGGGTGGGGCAGGGGCCGGGCTTTGGTCATATGGGGGTGGGGTTATGGAGGGATGGAGCTTAGTGCATACTTATCATATAATTATGACATTTATAATGAGAATGTGATTCAACTTACCATAGGTTCAGAATGAGTGGGAGCACCATGCTTGTTTCCCTGGTGCTCTGCACCATTATTGCCCCATAGCTGTGCCATACAGTGCTCTGCACCGTTCATAATTGCCCCATAGCTGTGCCATATAGTGCTCTGCACCATTATTGCCCCATAGCTGTGCCATACAGTGCTCTGCACCATTATTGCCCCATAGCTGTGCCATATAGTGCTCTGCACCATTATTGCCCCATAGCTGTGCCATACAGTGCTCTGCACCATTATTGCCCCATAGCTGTGCCATACAGTGCTCTGCACCATTATTGCCCCATAGCTGTGCCATACAGTGCTCTGCACCATTATTGCCCCATAGCTGTGCCATATAGTGCTCTGCACCATTATTGCCCCATAGCTGTGCCATACAGTGTTCTGCACCATTATTGCCCCATAGCTGTGCCATATAGTGCTCTGCACCATTATTGCCCCATAGCTGTGCCATACAGTGCTCTGCACCATTATTGCCCCATAGCTGTGCCATACAGTGCTCTGCACCATTATTGCCCCATAGCTGTGCCATACAGTGCTCTGCACCATTATTGCCCCATAGCTGTGCCATACAGTGCTCTGCACCATTATTGCCCCATAGCTGTGCCATATAGTGCTCTGCACCATTATTGTCCCATAGCTGTGCCATACAGTGCTCTGCACCATTATTGCCCCATAGCTGTGCCTTATAGTGCTCTGCACCATTATTGCCCCATAGCTGTGCCATACAGTGCTCTGCACCATTATTGCCCCATAGCTGTGCCATACAGTGCTCTGCACCATTATTGCCCCATAACTGTGCCATATAGTGCTCTGCACCATTATTGCCCCATAGCTGTGCCATACAGTGCTCTGCACCATTATTGCCCCATAGCTGTGCCATACAGTGCTCTGCACCATTATTGCCCCATAGCTGTGCCATACAGTGCTCTGCACCATTATTGCCCCATAGCTGTGCCATATAGTGCTCTGCACCATTATTGCCCCATAGCTGTGCCATACAGTGCTCTGCACCATTATTGCCCCATAGCTGTGCCATACAGTGCTCTGCACCGTTTATTATTGCCCCATAGCTGTGCCATATAGTGCTTTGCACCATTATTGCCCCATAGCTGTGCCATATAGTGCTCTGCACCGTCCATTATTGCCCCATAGCTGTGCCATATAGTGCTCTGCACCATTATTGCCCCATAGCTGTGCCATATAGTGCTCTGCACCATTATTGCCCCATAGCTGTGCCATATAGTGCTCTGCACCGTCCATTATTGCCCCATAGCTGTGCTGCTGCTGCTGCAATAAAAATAATAAATGACATACTCACCTCTCTTGCTTGCAGCTCCTCAGCGTCCCGTCCCGGCGTCTCTCTGCACTGACTGGCAGAGGGAGGCGCGCACACTATATGCGTCATCGCGCCCTCTGACCTGCACAGTCAGTGAGGAGAGACGCCGGGAAGATGGAGACAGCGCCCGGCGTGTGGAACGAGGACAGGTGACTATGTAATACTTACCTGCTCCCGGCGTCCCGCTCCTTCCCCCGGACAGCTGGTCTTCGGTGCCGCAGCCTCTTTCTCTATCAGCGGTCACCGTTACCCCTGATTAGAGAAATGAATTATGCGGCTCCGCCCCTATGGGAGGTGGAGCAGCCTATTCATTTCTCTAATGAGCGGTCCCACGTGACCGCTGTACAGGGGAAGAGCTGCTGCACCCGGAGACCGTGGGACGGGCAGGGGGAGCGACAGGAACGCCGGGACTAGGTAAGTATGCCTCAGCGCCCTCTCCCCCTCACCCGCCGACCCCACCGCCGACTGTGACTCGAGTATAAGCCGAGGGGGCACTTTCAGCCCAAAAATTTGGGCTGAAAATCTCGGCTTATACTCGAGTATATACGGTAGCTGTCAGCGGCGCCGCGGACCGGCTGAAAAACCCCAACGGCCCGGTCCTGGTCCACGGACCAGCGGTTGGGGACCTCTGGCTTAGAGGACCATCAGGGGAGACGTGATTGGCTTAGAGCCCACACAACACAATTCTGACACCACACCACGAGGAGCCTGTCCACTCTTTAGACAGGCGGAATATAGCTACCTTTATCAAAAGACACAGCGGGTTGGAAAAGACCCCAAAATATGTTGGATAGACTCGGCTCATATCTGCCTGCACTGTATGCTATGCGCATCATAGTTTCACTGCTGTAACTGAAAATAACCCTTTCCTGTCTTGGTAATGAACTAGCTTTTCCCCACACATGAATGATCCCTTAGTGGATTGTATATTGACTTTGTGTATTTTCCATGGTGTCTCTCTTATTCTTTTTCGCTCTCCAGTTGCCTTTGAACCTTCTCTGGTTCTCCTACTGTACGTCGTTCCCACAGATTTATGAGCTTGTTACTAGCTTGCATCTCTGTTTAGCTTCACCAAAGCAAGTCGTGGGCATGGTAAATGACTCACAGGGTGTAAAATACATGTCGGATCCCTTTATTACAACATTGTAAAACCTAAGTCAATGTGTCACTGGGTCAATCAACTTAAAGTACCCATGTCTATACAGCCCTCGCCATCTCAAGGGGTTAACAGATGGCGTTGCACCCATAAATTGATATTTTCAGAGCTTCTCTGTTGCCAAATGTCCCTGACCCTTAGGCGTACATTAGCTAAAATACTCATAAAATCCGTGGGTGTTTACTTGCATCATAGGTGACATCATGACTACAGTTCATGTTTACCGCTGCAGCCAAACACTGGACTCAGCGGTAATGCAGAGATAACATGAGTCATTGAGCCCAGTGATTGGCTCACATATAAAAGGGGTGTAGTCATGACATCACCGCACTGCAGCCTGTTGACAATCGGTGGAAACAGCGGTGGAAGGTGAGGAACGCTAATTTTATTACTTGTAGCTAGCTCAAGCCTATGATCTGAAGAAGCTTGAAAATGGAAACCCCCTTCAAGGAGCATTGTTAGAATTGGTTTTATTCCAAGCTGACTCTTTTCAAAAATCTGGATCGTGACTGGTGGCAGGAGAGTATATTTTTGTAGAAGGCTACGTTGGCTGAAGGCCTTCCTCACAGACCATCATTTTTGGTGTTCTGTTCTTATGAGGTATAAGATGTAAAAATGAGAAACTAGCCTTCATGGTTGGTGTTGAGCTGTCCCGTAATATTCATCCTCCTGGTTTGCTGACTTCTCTAACTTGTCTTCTTAGGTGCCCGTGGCTCAACGTGGAGGTGTCCCCTGCTCTTCCTGCGTATAATGCCATTATGTTCTTATTTGTTTTGGCCAATTTCAGCATGGCCACTTTTATGGACCCTGGAATATTCCCTCGAGGTAAGAACTACATGCTCACAATTCTGGCTCTTCTAATTTGTCTTTATGGCACAAAATGTACAGGTTAATTAATTTTCCACTGGACTTTTAAGGTCGCAGTGATGCCAAACATGATTTTCTTTTTTATTCATTTCTAACTGGGGAGGGGCGTTTCATATTTTTACACTTTTTTTTATAGTTGTAGTAATTTTTTATTTTTTTTTTTTTTTTTTTTTTACTTATTTCTAGTCCCCTTAGGTAACCTGAACCTTTTTTCATTTACTGTGGTAATACGTTCTTGTAGTTTATAAAGAAAGTGATGTTCTTTTTTGAAGGCCAGCCAGAGGTTAATGTTACAGGCAGATGCCGGCTGTTTCACACTGCCAGCACCTGTCTTGTGTGGTGCTGCTCACCTCTTGAGCCTGCTCAGAACATGGAGACCTGATATCAAGAAGGGATTTATTTGTGTTAAAATCCTCTGCATAAACCTTGATTTAAAGGTAACCTGACTCCTCCTATTTACCTGCAGATATAGGGTTAATCTGCAGGTGAACAGGATCACAATGCTGCCTGGCCACCTTGCCTTAGTAGCCTGGCCGCCTTGCCTTGGTATCCTGGCCGCCTTGCCTTAGTAGCCTGGCCTCCTAGCCTTAGTAGCCTGGCCTCCTAGCCTTAGTAGCCTGGCCTCCTAGCCTTAGTAGCCTGGCCTCCTAGCCTTAGTAGCCTGGCCTCCTAGCCTTGGTAGCCTGGCCTCCTAGCCTTGGTAGCCTGGCCTCCTAGCCTTGGTAGCCTGGCCTCCTAGCCTTGGTAGCCTGGCCTCCTAGCCTTGGTAGCCTGGCCTCCTAGCCTTGGTAGCCTGGCCTCCTAGCCTTGGTAGCCTAAATGCAGCTGCTGAGATGAACCTATTTGTTCCCGGGAGTCGCCGGCGCTTTGCCATAGAGGCTCCCAGCACCGTGCACTGTAGTGAGTGGCAGCTGTAAGCACGCTCTGGCACTTCAATTAGCAGCTGATTCTGCAGCTCCTCTATGCACATCGAGCTGTCAATCAAAGCACTGGGGCTCTTACGGCTGACACTCACAGTATAGACTATCGGGCACGTCACTGCTGCCTGTCATGCCCACCATGGCAGAAAATCGATTGCTCCTGGGAAGATATATGTCAATTTTCTCCCAGCAGCTGCACACCATTTCAGCCTTATTTAACCCTATATCTGCAGGTAAAATACTGGTTTCCAAGGTGACAGGTTTCCCCTAAGTTTTTTTTTTTCTCTAAAATACTTGTTTCTTTTAACCGAAAACCATTTCAGGAAAGCAAACAGAGGGTTTATAGATGACGTTTTCAGACTGCTTCTTTGATGAATTTCACATTGAGCAGGACTAACATGCAAAACATGCATAATACAAAACACAAGTTCCATGTTTTCACAAAACCCAATCAGATAAATTTTTTTCTAACATTTTATTTCAGTAAAAACATGCCTCCAAAAAGGTGTCCATAGTCTTTAACCCCTTCATGACCCAGCCTATTTTGACCTTAATGACCTGGCCATTTTTTGCAATTCTGACCAGTGTCCCTTTATGAGGTAATGACTCTCGAATGCTTCAACGGATCTTAGCGATTCTGAGATTATTTTTTCGTGACATATTGGACTTCATGTTAGTGGTAAATTTAGGTTGATAATGTTTGCGTTTATTTGTGAAAAAAAAACCAGAAATTTGGCGAAAATTTAGAAAATTTTGCTATTTTCAAATTTTGAATTTTTATTCTGTTAAACCAGAGAGTTATGTGACACAAAATAGTTTATAAATAACATTTCCCACATGTCTACTTTACATCAGCACAATTTTGGAAACAAAATTTTTTTTTTGTTAGGAAGTTATAAGGGTTAAAAGTTGACCAGCAATTTTTCATTTTTACAACAAAATTTACTAAAAAACATTTTTTAGGGACCACCTCACATTTGAAGTCCCTTTGAGGGGTCTATATGGCTGAAAATACCCAAAAGTGACACCATTCTAAAAACTGCACCCCTCAAGCTGATCAAAACCACATTCAAGAAGTTTAACCCTTCAGGTGTTTCACAGCAGCAGAGGCAACATGGAAGGAAAAAATGAACATTTAACTTTTTAGTCACAAAAAATGATCTTTTAGCAACAATTTTTTTATTTTCCCAAGGGTAAAAGGAGAAACTGGAACCCAAAAGTTGTTGTCCAGTTTGTCCTGAGTACGCAGATACCTCATATGTGGGGGGGGGGGGGGGAACCACTGTTTGGACGCACGGCAGGGCTTGGAAGGGAAGGAGTGCCATTTGACTTTTTGAATGGAAAATTAGATCCAATCATTAGCGGACACCATGTTGCGTTTGGAGATCCCCTGCGTGCCTAAACTTTGGAGCTACCCCACACTTGACTCAATTTTGGAAACAAGACCCCCCAAGGAACTTATCTAGATGCATAGTGAGCACTTTGAACCCCCAGGTGCTTCACAAATTGATCCATAAAAATGAAAAAGTACATTTTTTTTTTCACAAAAATTTTCTTTTAGCCTCAATTTTTTTTCATTTTCACATGGGCAACAGGATAAAATGGATCCTGAAATTTGTTGGCCAATTTCTCCTGAGTACACCGATACCTCATAAGTGGGGGTAAACCACTGTTTGGGCGCACGACAGGGCTCGGAAGGGAAGGAGCGCCATTTGACTTTTTGAATTGAAAATTAGCTCCAATCATTAGCGGACACCATGTCGCGTATGGAGAGCACCTGTGTGCCTAAACAGTAGAAACCCCCCACAAGGGACCCCATTTTGGAAACTACACCCCCCAAGGAACTTATCTAGATGTGTGGTGAGCGCTTTGAACCCCCAAGTGCTTCACAGAAGTTTATAACGCAGAGCCGTGAAAATAAAAAAATCATTTTTTTTCCTCAAAAAATGATTTTTTTAGCCTTCAGTTTTTTATTTTCACAAGAGTAACAGGAGAAAGTGGACCCCAAAAGTTGTTGTCCAGTTTGTCCTGAGTACGCAGATACCGCATATGTGGGGGGGGGGGGAACCACTGTTTGGGCACACTTCGGGGCTCAGAAGGGAAGTAGTGACGTTTTGAAATGCAGACTTTGATGGAATGGTCTGCAGGTGTCATGTTGCGTTTGCAGAGCCCCTGATGTGCCTAAACAGTAGAAACCCCCCACAAGTGACCCCATTTTGGAAGCTAGACCCCCCAATGAACTTATCTAGATGTGTGGTGAGCGCTTTAAACCCCCAAGTGCTTCACTGAAGTTTATAACGCAGAGCTGTGAAAATAAAAAATATATTTTTTTCCACAAAAATAATTTTCTTAGCCCCCAATTTTTTATTTTCCCAAGGGTAACAGGAGAAATTAGACCCCCAAAGTTGTTGTGCAATTTTTCCTGAGTACGCTTATGCTCCATATGTTTGGGTAAACCACTGTTTGGGCGCACGTCAGGGCTTGGAAGGGAGGGAGCACATTTGGCTTTTTGAATGCAAGATTGGCTGGAATCAATGGTGTCGCCATGTCGCGTTTGGAGACCCCTGATGTGCCTAAATAGTGGATACCCCTCAATTCTAACTCCAACACTAACCCCAACACACCCCTAACCACAACCCTAACCTCAACACACCCCTAATCCCAACCCTAACCCTAATTCCAACCCTAACCCTAGTGGAAAAATAAAAATAGATATATTTTCTTTATTTCATTATTTTCCCTACCTATGGGGGTGATAATAGTATTTAGTATTTTTTTTTTTTAATTTTGATCACTGTGATAGGGTCTATCACAGTGATCAAAATGTACCTGGAATGAATGAATGAATGAATGAATGAATTGGCCGGCAGATTCGGCGGGCGCACTGCGCATGTGCCCGCCATTTTGGAAGATGGTGGTGCCCATGGAGGAAGACTGACGGACACCGGGACTCAGGAGGCCAGAGGGTGCGGGGGGTGGGATCGGACCGCAGGGGGAGCGGAGGGCAGGACAGAGGGTAGAGGAGGGCAGCGGAGGACAGGACGGAGGGGAGGAAAGACTGTGGTTGACAGTCGGTGGCAGGGGCAGATCGCGTCCTCCAGCCGTGGCCGATAATATTGCAGCATCGGCCATGGCTGGATTGTAATATTTCACCAAGTTTCATTGGTGAAATATTACAGTTGCTCTGATTGTTTCACTTTCAGCAGCCAATCAGAGGGATCGTAGCCACGGGGGGGCAAAGTCACCCCCCATGGGGTCAAGTACAAGTCCCCCTGTACCTGCGGGTCGGGTGACCTTTCATTGACCCCTGTCACCCAACCCGCAGGAACACTATCATTCTGTGACACAGCATATGCGTCACAGGTCGGATAGGCACCGACTTTCATGACTCATACGCTGTCACAGGTCGGGAAGGGGTTAAATGACAAAATTGTGCCAGGCTACAGCTACCACTAGGGGACGATGTAAGAGCTCAATGCATGCTGTTCATAAGTTGAGCTTAATAATAAGACTGTATGCAGCGAGCTCCCACTAGTGGTGGCTGAAGGCAGCTTGGATGCTATTGTTTAAACCTTGGATTAATTTGCTCACTTTTCTCTAGCGGAAGAGGATGAAGATAAGGACGATGATTTCCGAGCTCCCTTGTATAAGACAGTGGAAGTAAGAGGAGTACAGGTTCGCATGAAGTGGTGCTCGACGTGCCGGTTTTACAGGCCACCGCGATGTTCCCACTGCAGTGTTTGTGACAACTGTGTTGAGGTGAGTTGTGTCTGAACATCTCTGGAGTTACTCTGTAAAATACGTTAATGTCCATAATGTGTAGTTTTCTCAGTTTCACTGGGCTATGAGCTGTTTCAACTTCCAATGAATATTTGTATAAATGTGTCTTCCGGTAACTCCCTCTAGGGGCAGCTGTGGGCAGACAGAAATATTTGGACAGGGACACAAGTTTAGGCATTTTAGCTGTTTTTCATTTCAGTGTATTCACATCCTAATTGGAGTTAGGGTTTAAGTATTACAGCTTTTTATTATGTAGCTGGCTCTTTTTATAGGGACCAAAAGTAATTGGGCAGATATCTCAACAGCGCTTTAATAGACATCCATCATCAATCAGGCGGGTAAAAGGTCTGGAGCTGATTCCAGGTGTAGTATTTGTATTTGGAAGCTGTTACTGTGCACCCACAACATGCGGTCAAAGGATCTCTCAGTGGAAGAGAAACCGACCATCATTAGGTTAGAAAAAAAAAGAACAAATCCATCAGTGATATCAGAAATGTTAGGAGTAGCCAAATCAACAGTTTGGTACGTTCTGCAAAAAAAAGCGCTATTGTTAGTTGGAACTCAGAAAGTCCTGGACGTCCATGGGAGACAACAGTGGTGGATTATTGCAGAATCCTTTCCACGGTGAAGAAAATCCCCTTCACAACATCCACCTAATTGAAGAATACTCTCTAGGAAGCAGGTGTTTCAGTATCTGAGTCTACCATAATGAGAATAATTCATGAGTTCAAATACAGAAGGTTCACCACAAGCTGCAAACCATTAATCAGCTTTACAATTGAAATGCCTGATTAGACTTTGCCCAAAAAAAACCTCTTAAGGTACCTTCACACTAAGCGACGCTGCAGCGATACAGACAACGATGCCGATCGCTGCAGCGTCTCTGTTTCGTCGTTGTGTGGTCGCTGGAGAGCTGTCACACAGACAGCTCTCCAGCGACCAACGATGCCGAAGTCCCCTGGTAACCAGGGTAAACATCGGGTTACTAAGCGCAGGGCCGCGCTTAGTAACCCGATGTTTACCCTGGTTACCATTGTAAAAGTAAAAAAAAAACACATACTCACATTCCGGTGCCCGGCGTCCGCTTCCCTGCACTCCTCCTGCATCCTGTGTCAGCGCCGAACATCTCCGGCATCTCCCACAGAGCAGAGCGGTGACGTCACCGCTCTGCTTTACGGCCGGCACTTACACAGGATGCAGGAGGAGTGCAGGGAAGCGGACACCGGGCACCGGAATGTAAGTATGTTTTTTTTTTTTTTTTTTACTTTTACAATGGTAACCAGGGTAAACATCGGGTTACTAAGCGCAGACCTGCGCTTAGTAACCCGATGTTTACCCTGGTTACCAGTGAAGACATCGCTGGATCGGTGTCACACACACCGATTCAGCGATGTCAGCGGGAGATCCAGCGACGAAATAAAGTTCTGGACTTTCAGCAACGACCAGCGATCTCACAGCGGGATCCTGATCGCTGCTGCGTGTCAAACACAACGATATCGCTATCCAGGACGCTGCAACGTCACGGATCGCTATCGTTATCGTTGTAAAGTCGCTTAGTGTGAAGGTACCTTAAAGAAGCCAGCCCAGTTCTGGAAAAGCATTCTTTGGACAGAGGAAACTAAGATCAACCCATACCACAATGATGGGAAGAATTAAATATGGAAAAGGCTTGGAACAGCTCATGATCCAAAGAACACCACATCTGTACACCAGGGTTGAGGCAGTGTGATGGATGGGCATGTATGGCCTCCAACAGCACTGGGTCACTAGTGATTATTGATGATGTGACTGAAGACAGAAGCAGCCGGAGGAATTATGAAGTGTACAGGGCGATACTTTCTGCTCCGATTGTACCAGATGTGTGTTGATTGGACGGTGCTTCATAGTAAAGATGGACAATAACCCAAACAAACTGCAGAGGCAACCCAGGAGTTTAAGGCAAAGAAGTGGAATATTCTGCAATACTGAGGAAATCTTGATCCATAAGAGAGCCTGTGAAGACTGGAGTTGGGGAACTCTGCTGTAAGTGGTTGCTGTTCAATAATTTTCTGGTAGGAAAGGACTGAAAACTGTTAAAGGATAAAAGGAGGTAATGTGATTGTCACTGGCACTTGGATGAAGGCGATGACAAGGCACTGTGACCAGCACTAGTAAGGAGGAATCTTACTGGTACTGTGATTGGCACTGAGGTTACATGTAGGCACTGTGATTGGCACTGAGGTTACATATAGGCACACTGACTGGCACTGAGGTTACATATAGGTGCTGTGATTGGCACAGGTTACATGTAGGCACTGTGATTGGCACTGAGGTTACATATAGGCACTGTGACTGGCACTGAGATTACATATAGGCACTGATTGGCACTGAGGTTACATATAGGTGCTGTGATTGGCACAGGTTACATGTAGGCACTGTGACTGGCACTGAGGTTACATATAGGCACTGTGACTGGCACTGAGGTTACATATAGGTGCTGTGATTGGCACAGGTTACATGTAGGCACTGTGATTGGCACTGAGGTTACATATAGGCACTGTGACTGGCACTGAGGTTACATATAGGCACTGTGATTGGCACTGAGGTTACATATAGGTGCTGTGATTGGCACTGAGGTTACATGTAGGCACTGTGATTGGCACTGAGGTTACATATAGGTGCTGTGATTGGCATTGAGGTTACATGTAGGCACTGTGGCACTGAGATTACATATAGGTGCTGTGATTGGCACTGAGGTTACATATAGGCACTGTGATTGGCACTGAGCTTACTTACAGGCACTGTGATTGTCACTGAGGTTACATGTAGACAATGTGGCTGGCAGTGAGGTTACATATAGGCAATGTGGCTGGCACTGAGGTTACATGTAGACAATGTGGCTGGCAGTGAGGTTACATATAGGCAATGTGGCTGGCACTGAGGTTACATATAGACAATGTGGCTGGCAGTGAGGTTACATATAGGCAATGTGGCTGGCAGTGAGGTTACATATAGGCAATGTGGCTGGCAGTGAGGTTACATATAGGCAATGTGGCTGGCACTGAGGTTACATATAGGCACTGTGACTGGCACTGAGGTAACATATAGACAATGTGGCTGGCAGTGAGGTTACATATAGGCAATGTGTCTGGCAGTGAGGTTACATATAGGCAATGTGGCTGGCAGTGAGGTTACATATAGGCAATGTGGCTGGCACTGAGGTTACATATAGGCACTGTGACTGGCACTGAGGTTACATGTAGACAATGTGGCTGGCAGTGAGGTTACATATAGGCAATGTGGCTGGCACTGAGGTTACATGTAGACAATGTGGCTGGCACTGAGGTTACATATAGGCACTGTGACTGGCACTGAGGTAACATATAGACAATGTGGCTGGCAGTGAGGTTACATATAGGCAATGTGTCTGGCAGTGAGGTTACATATAGGCAATGTGGCTGGCACTGAGGTTACATATAGGCACTGTGACTGGCACTGAGGTAACATATAGACAATGTGGCTGGCACTGAGGTTACATATAGACAATGTGGCTGGCAGTGAGGTTACATATAGGCAATGTGGCTGGCAGTGAGGTTACATATAGGCAATGTGGCTGGCAGTGAGGTTACATATAGGCAATGTGGCTGGCACTGAGGTTACATATAGGCACTGTGACTGGCACTGAGGTAACATATAGACAATGTGGCTGGCAGTGAGGTTACATATAGGCAATGTGTCTGGCAGTGAGGTTACATATAGGCAATGTGGCTGGCACTGAGGTTACATGTAGACAATGTGGCTGGCACTGAGGTTACATATAGGCACTGTGACTGGCACTGAGGTAACATATAGACAATGTGGCTGGCAGTGAGGTTACATATAGGCAATGTGTCTGGCAGTGAGGTTACATATAGGCAATGTGGCTGGCACTGAGGTTACATATAGGCACTGTGACTGGCACTGAGGTAACATATAGACAATGTGGCTGGCAGTGAGGTTACATATAGGCAATGTGGCTGGCAGTGAGGTTACATATAGGCAATGTGTCTGGCACTGAGGTTACTTACAGGCACTGTGATTTTCGCTGAGGTTACATGTAGGCACTTTGATTGGCACTTTTAAGAAGGGGTAAGTACAGGCACTGTGACTTGTTCATTCCTTAAAAATAAGTTGTCTCCTTTTAATGATTTGGTAAGCAGGTTATTTACAAGTACGTACACGGGGGAACATAACTAAGGGTCTGTTTCCATGAGTCGATGTGCACCATTTGATGACTGCTGATTGGTGATCATTGAGTAGCCTGTATACACAGGTTCCCTTCATGTGTGCACTGTATGATCCATAATAGATCGCTCAGGACACACAGGCTGCTGTTGTTCTCGGCAGCACGAGTCCTGTATACATAGGATGATGTGCTGTCAAGAAAGATGAATTTTAAGCCTGCTTAAAAATCGTTTCCCCGAACGAGCAAGTGTTTCTCACCCCTATTGGGTGATCGGCAGTCTGTTAACAATACGCGATTATTGATCCTAGGAGCGCTTGTTGATGATAATTTTGCAGCATAAACACACTTTAAGGGACAAGGAAAGGGAAAAATGTAGTAGGAGAGTATGGTGGAAGATGGGCAGTGCCTCACCAGCTCTTCCACTAATATCACTCCAACATAGCCCATGTTGTTCCCATCTGCTTAACACCTTCATACAATAGTGTTATCCAATCAGGTCACTATTTTCCAGGAACATACACAGTCATGGTTGACGATGTCCATACCTTCCAAATTGGACTAGAGATACCAGGGTCATTTAGAGGGTCCTATCACGGCTCCCCTGGACTGGTCACTATCACACTAGGCCATTGCATTGTCCAGCATTCCCAGCCTCCTCAGGAGACAAAGGGTTTCTTTAAGGCCCCGTCTCACTAAGCGATTTACCAACGATCACGACCAGCGATACGACCTGGCCGTGATCGTTGGTAAGTCGCTGTGTGGTCGCTGGGGAGCTGTCACACAGACCGCTCTCTCCAGCGACCAACGATCAGGGGAACGACTTCGGCATCGTTGAAACTGTCTTCAACGATGCCGAAGTCCCCTGCAGCACCCGGGTAACCAGGGTAAACATCGGGTTACTAAGCGCAGGGCCGCGCTTAGTAACCCGATGTTTACCCTGGTTACCAAAAAAAAAAAAAACAGTACATACTCGCCTTTCGGTGTCCAGGTCCCTTGCCGTCTGCTTCCTGCTCTGACTGAGATCCGGCCGTACAGTGAGAGCAGAGCGCAGCGGTGACGTCACTGCTGTGCTCTCACTTCTCACTGTACGGCGGCACTCAGAGCAGGAAGCAGACGGCAAGGGACCTGGACACCGAAAGGCGAGTATGTACTGTTTGTTTTTTTTGGTAACCAGGGTAAACATCGGGTTACTAAGCGCGGCCCTGCGCTTAGTAACCCGATGTTTACCCTGGTTACCAGTGAAGACATCGCTGGATCGGTGTCACACACACCGATTCAGCGATGTCAGCGGGGCCTCAACGACCAAAAAAAGGTCCAGGCCATTCCGACACGACCAGCGATCTCGCAGCAGGGGCCTGATCGCTGGTACGTGTCACACATAGCGAGATCGCTACTGAGGTCGCTGTTGCGTCACAAAACTTGTGACTCAGCAGCGATCTCGCTAGCGATCTCGCTATGTGAGACGGGGCCTTTACTATCTAAATGTCCAGGTACCCTTCAAAGAACAAGGCATTTACAAGTACAAACATAGAGGACCTTAACTAAGGGCCTGATTACACTAACAACTAAAGGTACCTTCACACGAAATGACATCGCTAGCGATCCGTGACGTTGCAGCGTCCTGGCTAGCGATATCATTTAGTTTGACACGCAGCAGCGATCAGGATCCTGCTGTGATGTCGCTGGTCGCTGAATAAAGTCCAGAACTTTATTTGGTCGTCCGATCGCTGTGTATCGTTGTGTTTGAAAGCAAAAGCAACGATACCAGCGATGTTTTACACTGGTAACCAGGGTAAACATCGGGTTACCAAGCGCAGGGCCGCGCTTAGTAACCCGATGTTTACCCTGGTTACCAGCGTAAAAGTTAAAAAAAACAAACAGTACATGCTCACCTGCGCGTCCCCCAGCGTCTGCTTCCTGACCCTTACTGAGCGCCGGCCCTAAAGTGAAAGTGAAAGCACAGCGGTGACGTCACCGCTGTGCTGTTAGGGCCGGAGCTCCGTCAGTGTCAGGAAGCGGAGGCTGGGGGACGCGCAGGTGAGCATGTACTGTTTGTTTTTTTTACTTTTACGCTGGTAACCTGGGTAAACATCGGGTTACTAAGCGCGGCCCTGCGCTTAGCAACCCGATGTTTACCCTGGTTACCCGGGGGCCTCGGCATCGTTGGTCGCTGGAGAGCGGTCTGTGTGACAGCTCTCCAGCGATCAAACAGCGACGCTGCAGCGATCGGCATCGTTGTCGCTATCGCTGCAGCGTCGCTTCGTGTGAAGGTACCTTTACTAAATGACTGCTGATCAGCCACCATTTAATACTCTGTGGACACAGGCCAACCCCCACTTCAGAAGCCACTTCAGATGCCCACTGAATGGCCAGTAATAGATAAGCCAAACAAATAGGCTGCCATTGTTCTCTACAGCACAGGTCCTGTTCACACAGGGTAATCAGCTGCCATTAGCAGTGACCTTTTGTGCTGCACTCAAGGTCATTTCACCTTATGGACAAGCATTTTGCAGCCTGTTTAGAGAGCACAATTATGGTGAAACAAGCTCTCCTAGGAACACTTGTTCAAGATAATCATGGACTTTAAAGGGCAAGGGTACAAGGAAAAATATGTTACAGGACAGGGTAATGGAAGATGGGAAGTGCCTAATTAGCTCTTACTGTTACCTTTTTATATAGCCCATATTATTCCCATCCCTTTAACACTTCCATCCTATAGTACCATCCAATCAGGGCACGGTCTTCCAGGAGTTCTCCAGAAAGGATCACATGGCTGCTGATGTCCACACCTTCCAAAATGGATAGAGATTAAAGGGTCATATCACAGCTCCCCTTTCTGATTATGCATGCCCAAGGCCATGGCATTGTCCAGCAATCCCAGCCAGTTGACCCTGGAGACCAGCTTTGTTCTTATTAGGGTACCGTCACACAGTGCAATTTTGATCGCTACAACGGCACGATTCGTGACGTTCCAGCGATGCATTTACGATATCGCTGTGTCTGACACGCTACTGCGATCCGGATCCCCGCTGAGAATCGTACGTCGTAGCAGATCGTTTGAAACTTTCTTTCGTCGTCTAGTGTCCCGCTGTGGCGGCATGATTGCATTGTGTGACACAGGTTGTATACGATGTGCGCACAGTAACCAACGGCTTCTACATCGCAAATACGTCATGAAATTATCGCTCCAGCGCCGTGTATTGCAACGTGTGACCGCAGTATATGACGCTGGAGCGATACTTATACGACGCTGCAACGTCACGAATCGTGCCGTCGTAGCGATGAAAATGGCACTGTGTGACGGTACCCTTAGAGACACTTCATTCCTCAGGAGACACAGGGTTTCTGTGATATGCAAATGTCCGGAGACCTTTCCTAGATACTCAGGTTTTTCTTTGCAGCAAAGGGTCCTGATGATATTCATCCTGCCAATCACAGGTTGTAAAGACATGGCAATGCTGGCTTCTAACAATGCGTATGTTATATTCACGTGGTACATGTATCCCTTATCCTACAACCTTATAATGTGAGAGTCGCCACTGTGATGAGCTGGGTAGGATTCTTAAGCCCATTTTACACGAGCTGGCTGTCCTACTAACGAGGCTTCGGCTGGTCGTTCCTTCTACAGCCATCTTGGCAGTCTCTCCAATACACAGGGGCACTCCTTCAGCTGAACACACCTGTGTTCTCCATGAGAGAGTCAATACCTGACGACACATGTCTGACGGTGGCTTCCCTTCAGGAGAACAAAAGGATCAACAGTCTGAAATTGGACAATCTAAATCTTTAAAAATAGTTGTCCAGCCACCTTGTGATACAAGTCTGCAGTCACTCTACGTGACTGCTGACTTGTGCGAAGTGCGCCATGCACGCGCTATAAATAATCTCCTGTGCTAGCGCCAAGAGCAGGAGGTCATGTCATGGCAAGTATGCAATTTGCATACTTTGGGCCACATTCCGACTAGATGTGTTGGGTCTCGCTCAAAACATTTGCTTTGATCTAGGCCACGCACGTCTAGTTGGCATGTGACCACATGTATACAAATCAAATCTTGCGACCACGTGTCTGCAGCTCCCGGCACCAGTGAATTCAAATATAGTGACTGCAAGCTTGTACCCTAAGGCCAAAGAACCCCCTTTATCTGCCCCGACAATTGTCCAGGGCCACCATACATACTATATTGTCAGTCAAACCCATCAATATCAATGGGTTCAGCTGATATTAGTCTGTGTATGAGGGGCTGCAGACCCCTAGAAAACGCCAGATTGAGAACCACTTCTTGTCAGTGTTTCTCTGGTTCCTGAGTGGGGGACTTCCCTGTATGACCTCTATATGCCCTGATAAAACCACTTTTGCTCCTGCCATGATTTGGATGGTAGACTACCGCTGATGTGTATTTTTTCTCCTTGCAGGAGTTCGATCATCATTGTCCGTGGGTAAACAACTGTATTGGACGTCGGAACTACCGTTACTTCTTCCTTTTCCTGGTGTCTCTGACATTGCACATAATGAGCGTCTTCATCTGTGGCCTTTTCTATACATTAGGACATCCAAACCAGCTCCGAGACATCCCAGCAGCTGTTACGTATCCTTTTAGCTGTTACGTTTTCACTTGGAAGATAAGACCCTACCAAAGTGGTGTCCATATAAGTGTCTGTGTAGATGTATTGCTACACATGACCCTGTGGTGCTCTTCTGTGCCCTTGTGACTCCTGGCCTGTCATTTATTTCTCTACTCCCCGCGGTACCTTGTGTATTTCTGCACTCCCCGCGGTACCTTGTATATTTCTCCACTTCCTGTTGTACCTTGTGTATTTCTCCACTCCCCGTTGTACCTAGTGTATTTCTCCACTCTCCGATGTACCTAGTGTATTTCTCCACTCCCTGTTGTACCTAGTGTATTTCTCCACTCCCTGTTGTACCTAGTGTATTTCTCCACTCTCCGATGTACCTAGTGTATTTCTCCACTCTCCGATGTACCTAGTGTATTTCTCCACTCCCTGTTGTACCTTGTGTATTTCTCCACTCCCCGTTGTACCTAGTGTATTTCTCCACTCCCCGTTGTACCTAGTGTATTTCTCCACTCTCCGATGTACCTAGTGTATTTCTCCACTCCCTGTTGTACCTAGTGTATTTCTCCACTCTCCGATGTACCTAGTGTATTTCTCCACTCTCCGTTGTACCTTGTGTATTTCTCCACTCCCTGTTGTACCTTGTAGATTTCTCCACTCCCCATTGTATCTTGTATATTTCTCCACTCCCCGTTGTACCTTGTAGATTTTTCCACTCCCCTTTGTACCTTGTGTATTTCTCCACTCTCCGTTGTACCTTGTAGATTTCTCCACTCCCTGTTGTACCTTGTAGATTTCTCCACTCCCTGTTGTACCTTGTAGATTTTTCTCATATAATGTACAGCAAGTATAGAATTACATAATTTCTCAAATCCCCACTATACCTGATTTAATCCTACAATCCCTACTGTACCAAGTTTATTCCTTCAGTCCCTACTGTACTTGTATAATATACTGGTCCTCTAATCTACAGTATACTGTAATATCTTGTATTTCCCTTCAATCCCTTCTCTACATGGTTTATTCCTCCAGTCCCTACTATAACTGATTTAGTCCTATAATCCCTATTCTAAATCTCATCCTGATTGAAACTCTCCTGATATTTCTTCAGTCCCTGCTGCACCTTGTGTATCCCTTCAGTCCCTGCTGCACCTTGTTTCCCTTCAGTCCCTGCTGCACCTTGTGTATCCCTTCAGTCCCTGCTGCACCTTGTGAATCCCGTCAGTCCCTGCTGCACCTTGTGTATCCCTTCAGTCCCTGCTTCACCTTGTGAATCCCGTCAGTCCCTGCTTCACCTTGTGAATCCCGTCAGTCCCTGCTGCACCTTGTGTATCCCTTCAGTCCCTGCTGCACCTTGTGTATCCCTTCAGTCCCTGCTGCACCATGTGTATCCCTTCAGTCCCTACTGCACCTTGTCAATCCCTTCAGTCCCTGCTGCACCTTGTGTATCTCTTCAGTCCCTGCTGCACCTTGTGAATCCCTTCAGTCCCTGCTGTACCTTGTGAATCCCTTCAGTCCCTGCTGCACCTTGTGTATCCCGTCAGTCCCTGCTGCACCTTGTGAATCCCGTCAGTCCCTGCTGCACCTTGTGAATCCCGTCAGTCCCTGCTTCACCTTGTGAATCCCTTCAGTCCCTGCTGTACCCCTTCAGTCCCTGCTGCACCTTGTGAATCCCTTCAGTACCTGCTGCACCTTGTGAATCCCTTCAGTCCCTGCTGCACCTTGTGAATCCCTTCAGTCCCTGCTGCACCTTGTGAATCCCTTCAGTCCCTGCTGCACCTTGTGAATCCCTTCAGTCCCTGCTGCACCTTGTGAATCCCTTCAGTCACTGCTGCACCTTGTGAATCCCTTCAGTCCCTGCTGTACCTTGTCAGTCCCTGCTGTACCTTGTGTATCCCTTCAGTCCCTGCTTCACCTTGTGAATCCCGTCAGTCCCTGCTGTACCTTGTGAATCCCGTCAGTCCCTGCTTCACCTTGTGAATCCCTTCAGTCCCTGCTTCACCTTGTGAATCCCGTCAGTCCCTGCTGCACCTTGTGAATCCCGTCAGTCCCTGCTTCACCTTGTGAATCCCTTCAGTCCCTGCTGTACGTTGTGAATCCCTTCAGTCCCTGCTGCACCTTGTGAATCCCTTCAGTCCCTGCTGCACCTTGTGAATCCCGTCAGTCCCTGCTGCACCTTGTGAATCCCGTCAGTCCCTGCTGCACCTTGTGTATCCCGTCAGTCCCTGCTGCACCTTGTGAATCCCGTCAGTCCCTGCTGCACCTTGTGAATCCCTTCAGTCCCTGCTTCACCTTGTGAATCCCTTCAGTCCCTGCTGCACCTTGTGAATCCCTTCAGTCCCTGCTGCACCTTGTGAATCCCTTCAGTCCCTGCTGCACCTTGTGAATCCCTTCAGTCCCTGCTGCACCTTGTGAATCCCGTCAGTCCCTGCTTCACCTTGTGAATCCCTTCAGTCCCTGCTGTACGTTGTGAATCCCTTCAGTCCCTGCTGCACCTTGTGAATCCCTTCAGTCCCTGCTGCACCTTGTGAATCCCGTCAGTCCCTGCTGCACCTTGTGAATCCCGTCAGTCCCTGCTGCACCTTGTGTATCCCGTCAGTCCCTGCTGCACCTTGTGAATCCCGTCAGTCCCTGCTGCACCTTGTGAATCCCTTCAGTCCCTGCTTCACCTTGTGAATCCCTTCAGTCCCTGCTGCACCTTGTGAATCCCTTCAGTCCCTGCTGCACCTTGTGAATCCCTTCAGTCCCTGCTGCACCTTGTGAATCCCGTCAGTCCCTGCTTCACCTTGTGAATCCCTTCAGTCCCTGCTGTACCTTGTGAATCCCTTCAGTCCCTGCTGCACCTTGTGAATCCCTTCAGTCCCTGCTGCACCTTGTGAATCCCTTCATTCCCTGCTGCACCTTGTGAATCCCGTCAGTCCCTGCTTCACCTTGTGAATCCCTTCAGTCCCTGCTGTACCGGGTTTATTTTTCCAGTCCCTGTCATATCTGGTATTTTCAACCCCTACTGTAGCTTATTTCCTTTACTCCCTACTATACCTGATTTATTCCTCCAATCCCTACTGTACCTGGTTTATTATTCCAACAATGTTGATAGCCCTTTTCTCTTAACTCGGTCTCAGTATTTCGGTCATGTGCGTCGCTGGCCTATTTTTCTTTCCCGTGGCTGGTCTCACAGGATTTCATATTGTTCTGGTTTCCCGAGGTCGTACGACAAACGAGCAGGTCAGAACCCTTTTATAATGTACTAATGTATAATTATACTATAGTTTTAATGTATGTGTTATACGGCATGGGATCCTTGATTTTTTTATTTTTTTTTCCCATTTCCTAAAGGTCACTGGAAAGTTCAGAGGAGGAGTCAATCCTTTTAGTAATGGATGTTGTCGAAATGTGAGCCATGTACTTTGTAGCTCTTCACCACCCAGGTAGGTGTTTACTCCTGGTTTCTGTCACTTTAGACATGGGACACTACATTTCAAACTGAAGGGAACACTCCAGGAGACTCTTAATACTAATTAAAATGCCAATAGACTATAAATGTCTGGGCCATCAGCACAAAAGAAGTGTTGTGTATACAATATAGGAATCACTCACAGTGCTTCCTCCTCCAGACCCAGCAAATCAGTGATTGTGGGGCATAGGGAGGGAGCAAGCGCTGCCAGGCCTCAGGACGTCCAGTCTGCTATGTAGCCAGCAGGCTGAATTTCTCCTGTAACAGGGCTAATATGTCGGTCACAGTTACAGGGAAAATCGGCTAAAAGAAAAAAAAAAAAAGGTAAATGTTGAAATGCCCCTCCCCAAATGTGTTTTATGACCTTATGGGGGCACAAAGAGTGAAACAAATGCTAGATAAATAGCAGAATTAATAATAAAAAACAGCCGCTGCCAATCCAAATTACTGTTACTTGCCCCGCCTGTGAGAATATTGTGAGCTATGCCCCTTGTAAAAAAAAAAATTAAAAAAAAAATTAACACTTGATACAAAGGCCCATGTTTTTGGAATCGTATGGCGCATTTACAAAAGGGGGAAAAAAAAAACGGAGGTGGGGGGAGGCACAAAAGCCTGAGCAAAACTGGCCCCTCATGTTTAGGTAACAGAGAAGCTTTGTTTAGAAAATGCCCCATTGTTTAAATCAAGTTTTTGTGTTAAATGTTTTGTTTTCCATCTCCACCATTGGATTTCCCAGGAGATTTCCAGTGATCCAACATTAGGGAAAATATAGGCAATATGTCTGTTGTAGGAGACCCTCACTATGCACCCAACGAATGTATGCCTTTGTGTAATATGCCGATATGTTGTCTATTTCTCAGATATATAAAGCGCAGTGATAATCAGTCAGTTCCGTCTGTATCACCGCCATTTCTACGACCCGAAGTGTCCGAGAGTCAGATTGGCCTTAAAATACTGGATAATGGTATACAGAGCCCTCTTCAACACTACCAGGTATGATGTCTCCAAGGAATCCGTTTGTAACCTAACGTGGGCAGCATTGCTTATATCTGCCGGCTGTGGAGTTGTCATGGTAACAGTATCCCGCTAGCTCTGGATGAACATCCTGCCATGTGACCTTTACATTTAGGAGAGATGAGGTCACATGATGAATATTCTTGCAAAGTCTGTTAGTTACCATGGCAACCCCAGAGCAACTATGCATGTAAGGAGATGGGGAAGCCACACCTATTGCATTATATGGAGCTACTTTTTAATGTTATCAAGCCACCACCATTTTAGAGATCTGCTTTATGGGTCTACTACCCTGTTTCCCCAAAAATATGGCCTACCCCAAAAGTAAGCCCTAGCACGATTTTTTTCAGGATTTTTGGAGTATGCTTTAAATATAAGTCCAAAAATAAGCCCCAGTTACAATTCAATAAAAGTAAGAATACAGCAGAACCCGTCATCAAGGAAAGCAGACACCCCCAATAGAATTACACTCACTGGACCCCAAACCATTAGAGTTGGCAAGTGCCGATGGTGGATGGGCTCTGTCACACGGAGATGTGCGTCACTGAGGTCCCCACCGTTCTGGATACACAGATCGGGTACCGGTATCACTCCGCTCCTGAGTCCCAAGTATCGCGGCTGCTTCCGGTCACGGGTGGGGGAGCCAAACTCTGTGGAACCGGACAGTGATGCCCATCCACTATCGGCACTTGACGTCTGTAATTGTGTGGGGTCTGGTGAGTGTGTGATTCTTTTGGGGGTGTCCGCTTTTCTTGATGAAGGGTCCTGATGTGTTCTACCATATTTACTCTTTTACATTGAGCATAACAAAAGTTCATCCAGCAGAGAGGAGCTTTAGGGAGACAAGAAGTCTTTTTATAGAAGGTTTAAAAGCGCTATGTAATTCCAGTATGGGTAGTGTATCGTAGTATCAGTGATGGCACCTTGGAAAAACGTTTTACTATAAATGTGGCTATAAATACTGTACCATTGAAAAAGACCTATTCACATATGTGTAGCCATGAATAAATGATAAAACTATAGCTCTGTTACTTGGATCAAATATCACAAAGGGTTAAAAGCGAGGAGAACTTTCTAATTTATTCATGGCTATACCTCATTTGTGAATACCACAGATCTGTACAACTTTTTTTTTTTACATGTATTCCGGCACAGTAACTGCCTGGACACTTTTTTTTTTTTTTTTATACTGATTTTGCTTTTCTTGGCATATAGACATCCAACATCCACTGCGGCACACTACAGTATGTATCAATAAACGGAGGAACAAGGAATATACCGTATCGGTACGGTACATTTTGACCCACGGACTTCATTAATTGAAAAAGGAAAGAGCTATTCTGTCGAGTATAACAAATGAATCGTGGAGGACTCCCTGGGCAAAACCGCTTTCTACAAAGAGATTTTAGATGTCCGAAAATGGCGAGCAGAGGACGATCACTTCAGGCAACAAGTGTGCAAGGGAATGGGTAAGAAGGGCAAGTGTGGATCAGGTCGGCATCCATTATTTCCTGAGCTAGAAGACCATCTGTGAATGGGTTGCTGAAACGAGCGCAAAGGCTTTGGTTGTGCGCAGGACTCATATTCAAGAACTTGCCCTTACAATGGCACCACAATTAGAAATATCCCCAGAAGATTTCAAAGTATCACATCAGGGGGTGGACGGCTTCCTTCAAAAAGGTGAACGGTCTCCAAGAAGATCTAGAACACTATTTAAGCTGGAAGATGTTTTAAGTTATTAAACGTGCACTTTCTTTCAAGTCCTTTCTTGATGGCATCTACTTTTCTCAATACCAACTTTCCAACATGTTTTCTATGGATGAAACTGCAGAATTTATGGGTCAAGGATCACAGACGACAATTGATCAGCGAAGTGCCTCCTCTGTCTACGTTCCCTCCACTGATTATGAAAGTTCATGTTACCTGTATTTTGGCAATTCATCTGGATAATACTAATCAATAGTAAGGGCAAGGAGGAGAAGATTGAACGTGCTTCAGGTATTTATATTCTCGAAACCGAAAAAGCCTGATTCACATAAGCAGTTATAAGGAAATCGTGGCACGTGTTTCGCGAGGTGGCCAAAGAGGCCTGCTAGTCTGGGATTCAGCCACTGCATACTGCCCTAAAGACATGAAGAATTTCCTTCATCAGTAGAAAATAGATGAAATAATGATTCCCGCAGGAATGACTACCCATCTCCCAACTCTTCGTAAGAAAATTAATCACTACATTGAAAATGGAATGGAGAAAAATTAGCTTGCCAACTTTGTGAAGCCTAGACTGCAAGAGGTTGTAACTTGGGTGAAGAATTCACTGGAGAGAATCACATGAAGGCTACATGGACAATTGCTAGACATGAGAAATTGGGGCCAATGATTCTAAAGGCAACAGAGTTGCAAGAAATTCACAATGCTACCCAAATCCCAAAAAGTTATGATGATGTTCCAGAAGATGATGACATGACTGGATTTTTGTTCTTAAGAAATTCATGATGGAATTCAAGGTTTGGAGAGATGTGCTGAAGTTCCAGAAGATGACTACATGACTATGTTTGGATAAATGTGGATTTTTGTTCATAAATACCGTTTAATGTAGATTGTTGTACATGAGAAAAGGAAATAACGTGGGATCTCAAGAAATTCGTGATGGAATTCAAGGTTTGGAGAGATGTGCTGATGTTCCAGAAGATGACTACATGACTGTGTTTGGGTAAATGTGGATTTTTGTTCATGAATACCGTTTAATGTAGATTGTTGTACATGAGAAAAGGAAATAACGTAGGATCTCAAGAAATTAATGATGGAATTCAAGGTTTGGAAAGTTACGATGTTCCAGAATATGATGACATGATTATATTTGAATAAATTTAGATTTTTTATTTTTTTTGTTCAAGAATAAATGTGGAATGTTTATGGAAAAGAGAAAAATAAGGCATCCCCAGAAAATAAGCCCTGGCGCATCTTTCAGAGTAAAAAAATAATATAAGACCTTCTCTTCTTTTTGGAGAAACACGACATCCATTACCAAGTATGGGATCTGCGTCCTCCATTAACCTTGTCAATACCTGGAGATCTGAAGCTGAAAGTTTTTGGTTTTTAACTCCATAGAAAGATTTGAGATTGTTCAGTTTGATATTGTGACATAACGTGACAGTGCTGACTACGTAATTGTTCTGACACGTAATTACTAAGTAGTTGGTTCTTTTTATAAAGGTTGTCTCGTCACCGGCATAACCAGAGTGATTGAGGCGGTGACGGTGGTCTTCAGTGCACAGCCAGTATTGTGGTATTATGTAACCTGCGTCTACAATGAGACACTCCTTTTAATAAGACGGTTTCTAACATTATTCCGCTTTTTTACCATTTCACAGTCCCGGAGCAGTCTGGAGTTGACAGAATCTCAGTCAGCCGATGCTGAACCTCCACCACCACCAAAACCTGACTTGAGTCGCTACACAGGACTGCGAGGCCAGTTAAGCCTGGGAGACAGAGAAGGTGTGTTACTTAGTATGGTCACACTGAGCACGCCACCGTCTTATTAGTGCTCCCTGTGGTTTGAGTACGTAGTGATGCCACAGTTAGGATAAATCCCAAGTATTAGTCTTACCATTAGCCCCTTCCCGACATTCACCGTACATATACTGCTCTGCTGGAGCTGCGTTCCCACAAACAGCAGTATATGTATGGCGCGGCCTCGCGCTGAGTGCCGCCGCAGTCGGGTGCCGGTGTCCGCTCTGTGTGAGAGCTGACACTCTTCAGCAATTCCCAGTGCTAGCACCAATCGCAGGCGTTTAACCCCTCTGATGCCGCTGTCAATAGTGACATCGAGGAGTTTGCATGCAGGGAGGGGGCTCCCTGAGTGCTTCCATCAGAGCAACGCAATGCGATCGCATTGTTCTGATGGTCTCCATGGAGATCCCTGGCCCCAAGATGTCCACAGGGTCCTGCAGGTAAGGTGGCTTGTGAGCGCCTGCTCTCTGACATGCCTCCTTCCCTCCCTGTCAGACGGTGCTCTGGAGTGCTGAAGCATTGCAGAGTATCAGATCAGCGATCTGCTACTGTACAGTGATGTCCCATCCTATTACAATGTAAAATAAAAAGCGTAACAATGTTTTTTAAAAATCCCCAACTAAAGATTAAAAAAAAATATATTTTTCCAATAAATACATTAATTTATGTAAAAAAATAAACAGAAAAAACACATATTTGGTATCGCTGCATTCATAACAACCCATTCTATAAAACTGTCCCACTTCTTAACCCCTACAGTGAATACTGTAAAAAAATAAATCAAAAACGAGGCAAAAAACAATGCTTTATCATACCGCTGAACAAAAAGTGCAATAAAACACAATCAAAAAGACAAATGTAAATAATAATGGTACCGCTGAAAACGTCATCTTGTCCCACAAAAAACAGCTGTAAGGCAGCTTTTCAACAGAAAAATAAAAATGTTATAGCTCTCAAAATAAAACGATGGAAAAATAATTATTTTTTTCTATAAAATAGTTTTTATTGTGTAAAAGCGCCAAAACATAAAATAACTACATAAATGGGGTATTGCTGTAATCGTACTGACCCGAAGAATAAAACCGCTTTACCAATTTTACCACACACGGAATGACATAAAAAAACACGATTCCTAAATTGCTGGTTTTTGTTTATTCTGCCTCTCAAAAATCAGAAAAGAAAATGATCAAAAAATGCCCAAAAATGGTACCAATAGAAATGTCAGCTCGTCCCGCAAAAAACAAGCCGTCACATGATTCTGCGGGCCAAAATCTAATATATAAAGCTGAATGTGTGTGTGTGTGTATGTATGTATGTATGTATGTATGTCCGGGATTGGCATCTGAACCGTAGCAGCTACAGCCACAAAATTTTGCACAGTCACACGTCTGGACCCCGAGAGCGTCATAGGCTATGTTGTGAGGTGAAATTTTAACCCCGCGCTTTCCAATTCACCAAACAATTTTGCCCCTATCTACATAATGGGGAAAAAGTGAAAGGAAAAGTGTTGGAGGCGTCGCAGCTACAGGCACAAAATTTTGCACAGTCACACGTCTGGACCCTGAGAGCGTCAAAGCTATATTGTGAGGTGAAATTTTAACCCCGCGCTTTCCAATTCACCAAACAATTTTGCCCCTATCTACATAATGGGGAAAAAATGAAAGGAAAAGTGTTGGAGGCAAATTAACAGCTGCCAGATGTGAACAAGGGGGACTTAAAGAATGACAGCGATGGCACCAAAGAGTATATACTGTACAGTTGCTAAGGTGGGGCCCCAACATGGGATAATCACCACACCACCACGGGGATATGAACACACACACAAAATGCGCCACACACTACCACGTGCTCGAACACATATACCACTCTCAGTGCACATTTCACCACACATACACCAACCTCGCCACATAAAAGTAGAAACACAAAAGTCGCCGCTCAAAACTCGCCACGCGCAAAACTCTCCACATGAAAAACTCGCCACACGTGCAAAACTCGCCACACGCAAAACTTGCACACGCAGAAAAATTGCCACACGCAGAAAAATTGCCACATGCACAAAAGTTGCAACACATGCAAAAGTTGCCTCACACAAAACTTGCACATACTCAAAAGGCACCACACATAAAACTCGCCACGCGCAAAACTCGCCATGCGCAAAACTTGCTGCACACAACTTGCTACACTAACCTGTCACATGCAACTCGACACACAAAAAGTTGCTACACGCATGTCGCCACACAAAACTCATCTCACAAAAGTCCCTACATGCATGTCGCCACACGCAACTCAACACACACAACTTGACACACGAAACTCGCCCTAAAACACACACAAGTCTGGTATCCTTCAAAAATAAAAATCTGATTAATAAGCAGACAAACTACAAGAGCAACAAATGTACCATATAGGAATCCGGCAGCTGTCAGTCACATGACCAGTCTATTATGTGTATGTGTGAGCTAATATATACTGCCAGGGGGTGGGCTTACTGTTGGCTGGGGATTTATCAGGCTGCCATTTTAGCTTACAAATACTGAGGTAAAAATACTGACCAAATAACGTGTGAACGAGGGCTAATACAGGAGGAGATGACATACAGCTATATACTATATACAGGAGATGACACACAGGTATATACTATTTACAGGGGAGATGACACACAGGTATATACTATATACAGGAGGAGATGACACACAGATATATACTATATACAGGAGAGATGACACACAGGTATATACTATATAGAGGAGGAGATGACATACAGGTACATACTACATACAGGAGGAGATGACATACAGGTATATACTATATACAGGAGGAGATGACACACAGGTATATACTATATACAGGAGCAGATTACCTACAGGTATATAGTATATACAGGAGGAGATGACACAGGTATATGCTATGTATAGGAGGAGATGACATACAGGTATATACTATATACAGGAGATGACACACAGATATATACTATATATAGGTGAGATGACACACAGGTATATACTATATACAGGAGATTACATACAGGTATATCTAATATATAAAGCTGAATGTGTGTATGTATGTATGTGTGTATGTCCGGGATTGGCATCTGTACCGTCGCAGCTACAGCCACAAAATTTTGCACAGTCACACGTCTGGACCCCGAGAGCGTCATAGGCTATGTTGTGAGGTGAAATTTTAACCCCGCGCGTTCCAATTCACCAAACAATTTTGCTCCTATCTACATAATGGGGAAAAAGTGAAGGGAAAAGTGTTGGAGGAAAATTGACAGCTGCCAGATGTGAACAATGAGGACTTAAAGAATGAGAGCGATGGCGACAAAGAGTATATACCGTACAGTTGCTAAGGTGGGGCCCCGACATGGGATACTCACCACACACGGGGATATGAACACAAACACAAAATGCGCCACACACTACCACGTGCTTGAACACATATACCACCCTCAGCACACATTTCACCACACACACACACCAACCTCGCCACATAAAAGTCGAAACACAAAAGTCACCACTCAAAACTCGCTACATGCAAAACTCGCCATATGCAAAACTAGGCTCACGCAAAACTCGCCACACGTGCAAAACTCACCTCATGGAAAACTCACCTCATGCAAAACTTGCACACACAGAAAAATTGCCACATGTACAAAAGTTGCACCACATGCAAAAGTTGCCTCACACAAAACTTGCACATACTCAAAATGCACCACACATAAAACTCGCCACGCGCAAAACTCGCCATGCACAAATCTTGCTGCACACAACTTGCTACACTAACCTGTCACATGCAACTCAACACACAAAATGTTGCTACACGCATGTCGCCACACAAAACTCATCTCACAAAAGTCGCTACATGCATGTCGCCACACGCAACTCAACACACACAACTTGACACATAAAACTCGCCCTAAAACACACACAAGTCTGGTATTGTCCTTCAAAAATAAAAATCTGATTAATAAGCAAACTACAAGAGCAATATAGGAAATACGGCAGCTGTCAGTCACATGACCTGTCTATTATGTGTATGTGTGAGCTAATATATACTGCCAGGGGGGAGGGCTTCCTGTTGGCTGGGGATTTATCAGGCTGCCAATAGCAACCAATCACAGCTCAGCTTCTATTTTGCTACAGTTAATTAACCTGAGCTCTGATTGGTTAATATAGGCAACAAAGACATTCTCAGTATAACAAAGCTAATATATGTTGTGAAATGCTTCTATTTGCTTAGTTTTTGCCTTTTAATAATTACATTTCTATCTATTTGTTTTGTGGTTTTTGTGTGCAGAATAAATTTTTGTTAACACATTCTATTTTGCTAACAGCAGTCATTAACCCGGGCGAAGCCGGGTAGTACAGCTAGTATGAAATATAGCTCTCAAAATATGGGGATGCGAAAACTATTATTTTGCAATAAAAGCGTCTTTTAGTGTGACAGCTGCCAAACATAAAAACCCGCTACAAATCTGGTATCTCTGTAATCGCGCCAACCAGAAGAATAAAGTTGACTAATGACTTATACCGCACCAGGAACGGCGTATAACATAAAACCAATTCTTCACCTGCTGCTGTTTTGTTCATTCTGCCTCCCAAAGATCGCAGTAAGGCTCTGTGCATATTTATCCTGCGCTCTGCGCCGAGTGCTTACAACGTGATTTCTGTATAAATCTCTGAAATATGTGATTCGGACAATGCCTCTGGCAGAAGATTCTCTATAATGAGGCGGATGGAGGCACTATGGATGCCGTCTGACCTGTGATCCGGGGGTGTCCGTCTTTTTAGGATTGCATAAAAGTGCCGTCTGCCACAGTTTTGTGCACTTTTGAAAAGAACACTCCTGATAAGAGGCCAGACGGAGTCCAGAGTAAATTTGCTGCCTCATTATAGTGAATGGATCCATAGGGGGTTTAATCTGTCATGTCACTTAGAGATTTAGATGGAAACCCCAAAGTAAGTGGTCAGCGTAGAGCGCCACATAAATGTGATCCAAAACGTTATGTAAAATGTTCCCAATAAAAGCTTCAACTCAATCCACAAAAAAGCAAGCCCTCACTCAGGTCTGTCATCTGTTAATGGAAATGTAGGAGGCTTCCACGTTACTGGTAGTACAAAGGCTCTGGACAAGCAAAATGGCTCCTCACCCGCCAAAAGTAATTCAGCAAATTATGTGCTCCCAAATCCAAATGCCCCCTCCCTTCTGAGCCCCACAATATGCCTAAACCACATTTAGCGTCCACATGTTTGACATTTCTGTAGTGATGAGAGCCCGCCTAATTTACAGATGGGTGTCTCGAGAAGCACAGGCTGGGCATAATGTACTGGTGACTGCAATGTACTGGTTACTACAACGTACTGGTTACTACAACGGCAGTTTGCAATTTTCACTCGGCACCATCCATTGCTGCTTGTTTCTGGAAAACACCTATGGAATCAAAATCATCACTACACCTGTAGATAAATTGCCAAAGGGGTATAATTTCCAAAACGGAGTCACTTGAGGGGGGATTCTGCTCTTCTTGCACTTAGGGCCTCTGTATATGAAGTCCACAAACTGTTCTGGGAAAATCTGTGCTGCAGGACGCAAATAGTGCTCCGTTCCTCCCAAGCCTCTCCGTATGGCTAAGTAGTACTGTACAGCCACATATGGGGTATTGCCATGTTCAGTAGAAATTGTGGGACAAATTTTGGTGCCATTTTTACCTATTTCCCAGTGTGAAAATGTAAAACTTGGCTAAGGCTACTTTCACACTGGCGTTTACTGCAATACGTCGCAATGCGTCGTTTTGCCGAAAAAACACATCCTGCAAAAGTGCTTGCAGGATGCGTTTTTTTTTGCATTGACTTACATTAGCGACGCATTGCCACACGTCGCAACCGTCGCGCAACGGTTGCGCCGTGTTGTGGCGGGCCGTCAGGACCAAAAAACGTTACATGTAACGTTTTTGCTCCCGACGGTCCGCTTTTTCCGACCGCGCATGCGCGGCCGGAACTCCGCCCCCACCTCCCCGCACTTCCCCGCACCTCACAATGGGGCAACAGATGCGCTGGAAAAATGCATCCGCTGCCCCCGTTGTGCGGCGGAGACAACGCTAGCGTCGGTAACCTCTGCCCGACGCACTGCGACGGACCGAGCCCGACGCTAGTGTGAAAGAAGCCTAACGCACAATCTTGGTGGTAAACATGTAAATAATTTTTTCATCACTGCCCAATGGTTAAAAGTCTGTGACACACCTGTGGTGTCAATATAATCCCTGCACCCCTAGATGACTTCATTGAGAGGTTTAGTTTGTAAAATGGGGTCACTTATGGGGGGTTCTCCTGTGTGGACACCTCAGGGGCCCTGCCAATGTGACATGGCACCCTCAAACAAGTGCAGCAAAATCTGCACTGTAATATGGTGCTACTTCCCTTCTTGAGATTTCGACCACATATGGGGTATCGGTGAACTCGGGAGAAATTGCAAAACAAATTTTTTTAGTCCATTCTCTCCTGTTACCCTTGTGAAAATAAAAAATGTAGAGCTAAGAGAGATTTTTTTTTGTGGGGGGAAAAATTTGATCTTTTTTTTTTTTTTTTTTTTTCCTTCCACGGCTCTACATTATAAGCTTCTGTAAAGCACCTGTGGGTTCCAGGTGCTCAATACACATCTAGAGAAGTTTCCCAAAGGGGTCTAGTTTCCAAAATGGGGTTACTTGTTGGGGGTTTCCACTGTTTAGGCACATCAGGGGCTCTCCAAACATGATATGGCGTCCACTAATTATGCCAGCAAATTTTACATTCAAAAAGTGAAATGGCGCTCCTTCCTTTCCGAATGGTCAATTTTTTAGTTAGGAAGTTATGTTTCAAAAATTGTGCTGATGTAAAGTAGACATGTGGTAAATGTTATTTATTAACCATTTTGTGCGACAAGTCGCTCTGATTTAAAGACCTACAAATTAAAATGAAAATAAGCGCAAGTCATATCAAAGGAATGTTACCACTAACATGAAGTAGAATATGTCTCGAGAAAACAGTCTCGGAATCACCGGGATCCATTGAAGCGTTCCATTATTTCCTGGGCTCTGCACCAAACAGTACTGAAGTGCAGTGATTAGATATGAAATGCTTCTTAAAGATTACCTGTAACCAGGCGAAAATTGGCCAATAATTTTTGCAATAATTTTATTCCCCCGGAGTATGTCGTTTTTTTTTTTTGGTTTTTTTTTTTTAATCTGCTATATGGTTCCAGAGATAAGTTTTGTTTTTTTATTTAGTGCAAATTTGTATGGTCTGTAGAAGGGGGTATATCTCACAGGAGTCACAGGGTGTGTCTCTAGGCTGCTCTGCATAATTACCTATGAGCACCGCCCCCTTGGTAAAGACCATGTACATCAACACTGGATAAAATGGCCTAAATCTCTGGAGCCGTATGGCTGATTTAAAA
This sequence comes from Ranitomeya variabilis, assembly GCF_051348905.1. Taxonomy (NCBI): domain Eukaryota; kingdom Metazoa; phylum Chordata; class Amphibia; order Anura; family Dendrobatidae; genus Ranitomeya; species Ranitomeya variabilis. Next base: position 407,116,440 of record NC_135235.1, on the reverse strand, counting down.
AAGAATAATGATTTACAGTGGACAGTAAAATATAAGCAAAAATTGCCATTTTGACCTACCAAAAGGTCTCTATAAAGATTAACAACACTTTTTTTGTTTTTATAGTTACGAATTTTTGTAATATACTTTATTACCTTGTTTTGTTTCCTTCTCTCCCCCTGCTTCAAAAAGAATCCGTACACTGTACTCAGACAATTTTTTTTGTATGGGAATCCTCCTGTCTTGAATACAGGGTCAGATCCAGAAAGTCTCAGACAAGGAAAGTTGTATTCACATATTGTTTGAAGGCACTGTAGGGATCTTGCCAGCAGCGGTTGAAAGCAGCCTCTAAAGGAGCATAAATTGGGCATTGATATAGGAATGTAGAATAGTATTTGGGGGACAAAGATGCAAAAGAAGGTAATGAAGTGTAAAAGAAATATAAGGTGATGAATTATATTACAAAAATTCACAACTTTGCTATGCCTGGAGGATAATGTATTAAAAAATAAAAGTTTGGATGCTCTTTAAATTCCTATAGGAATTGTGTATTGCGTAACTTCTCCCATGGCAGTGTGCAGGGTGTTATTTGGGTTGTATGTGTGTGGTGTTCATTTTGGCAACTTGTATAACTTTTAACCAGACTGTTTCCTTTTGAACACAGAGAGCCCACCTACTCCTACAATGTATAGATTTCGGCCGGGCTTCAGCAGTGGAAGTGGTGGACCAGCACCCATTTCAAAGGTGAGATACCATTTGGATATGTTCTAAGTCATCTACATCTTCCTGGTTAGAGAAGCTAGTCCTCGAGTCCTTTCTTTCAGTTTATTATTTGCTGTAGAGTTGAGTGTAATATATTCTATGCCCTGTTATCAGCCATTTCAGGCTGAAGGCTTCTGATTCTAACGTCCTTTAATAGCACGACGGACAACCTAGACAATTGCCTTCTCCAAGATTCCTGAACTTGCACTTTTGTAAAACTCCGTAGTCCTTTAAGACTGTTGCCAAACGTCTGGCTATCAGGCCATGGTCATACACATAGATGAGTGTTATTTCATGTTAAAGGCATAGGAAAGGATCTGCAAAATATGACTGCTACTCTTCCAGAAACAGCACCACTCCTGTCCACAGGATATATGTGGTAATGCATCAAAGTCACATTTAGGGCTCATTCACACGTCAGTGACTTTTATCGTTTGATCAAAAACACTGATGAATCTCAGCCCAGTTTTTACAGTGTCATCAGAGTTTGGTCTATGACCATTTTTATCGTCAGTTTTTTGTGGATGAAAAAAAAACAGATAAAGGTTTCTGAAGCTTCTGATATCAAACCGTTCTTTAAAAACAGACAACACACTGACGCCATCCAAGTACTGTCTGATTTTTTTTTTTTTTTTTCATGCATTGGCAAGTTTGATCTGAGACTTGGATCAAAATCGGACATGTCTCCGTGATTTTGTGCAGACCACCTAGGTTGCAATAATACACTGACATGTGAATGGCTCCATAGACTGTAATAGGTGCAAGTTCTATCCTTGAAATTCACGGGCAGGACTTGAACGAGAAAAAGCGATGTCTGAATGAGCTCTGGTTTTAAGGGAGCTGAGCTGCAGTTCTTGGCACAACCCATGGACAGGTTTGATACTGCTGCAGCAGCCATGTTCTTCTAATCCTGTAGATTCCCATCTTAGATATTTCTCTGTAGGGATGAATCTCCAGTGAAGTCGCTCGTTGAGCCCTTCTCGCCCAGAAAGTGTAGAGACTTTCAGGCCATGGCGTAAAGGTCTGATTGCTTTGCTCTGAGACTAATGTCTGGGACCTGCATTTATCTTGGGAAAGTGCCCCTTGCCCGTACCATTGTGAATGGCTTTATTCGTTCGCTTTTGTGGGCATTCCAAACATGATGGGAAAATCACTCTGAATTATGACCTGACAAAACAAGTCTGACTTCTTGTAGGTATGTCCCCACCCCCTACCTAGCATCAAGACCGTTACTGATGTTAAGCTTGGAAAACAAGCCACGCATCTTTTACACAATGTGCGGTATAACCTAGTCCACGAAAGCCTGAATGTTTAGGGCAGGCACACACTGGTCATCATGGAGTTAGTATCCTGATATTTGTCTTTGCCTGTTTCAGCTTCCCCGTGTAGACAGCCTTCAGGACTCCAATATGCCAAACTCAGATCTGTCTCGTCCTCCAAGTTCTCGCTCAGAACCCAGTCTAGAAGCAGACTCATGCCATGCACCGCCAGCCCGGTCCTCCAGTCTGCGCTCTGCCACAGGGACTTCTGCACCACTTCCATCTCTTCCTTCAGAAGGAACAACATCCACCTCATACAAGAGTCTAAATCAGACACAGAATGGCAGCCTATCCTACCAGAGCCTATTGAGCCCATCTGATGAGACCGAGCCTGAAACTGCTGGATACTCTTCACCATATCTCTCGGCTCGAGAACGCCTTCGACCAGCTTGTCCTCCTCCAATTGCCCCTCGGTACGGCAAGCCACGAATCACTCACCATCGTCCCGTAGATACCGATGCCGCAGCTCTGCCGTTGTTGACGTTAAAGTAAGTGTTCTGCTCATACCTTCCATGTTCATGTCCTCTTGAGTCTGGACAGTTGTAGATTATGTTCTCACCATGAGTTTTTGGTGCATTTTTCACTCTGCGTATTTTCACCGCACAACAAACGCAGCATATTACAGTTCCAAAAAAGCCAAAATAAACGAATCACTAAAAACGCAATGAAATAAAAGAAGTAACCTAATTTACATAATGGGTTCATAAATTCTGCAGAAAATCTCACCAAATACTCATCTTGGGAATGTGGTGTAACGTCTTCTGGTCTATAATAGTTTCTCCCTGAATTTCTCAGTGTCGCTACTTCTAAATGCAGAGACGTGGCGCGTTGAGCCAGCGTATAAGGGCCAGTTTTGGAGGGACGTTGTTTTTAAGTGCCCACCAAGAATGGAATCCTAGGAGCAACCTGAGAAACCTTGTGATGCGCCAGACGAGAGCTGTTCTGCTGTTAGTACATGGCCACAGTCCTGTCTCCACACAGATATTACATCATGTGGTAGTCTAATGTGGACAGTGGATGGGAGTATTATTCGGGCACTGTATGGAGGTATTAATTGGACAGTGAATGGTAGTTTTAGTTGGTGGTATTATATCCGAACTATATGGTAGTATGATTTGGATACTGTATGGGCTTATTATCTAGGCTTCGTATGGAGATATTGCTTTATACATGACACTTTTGCTTCGCTTGTTGCCCATGTCTCAGACAGCGCTTTTTGACTATTTTCAGCATTAGCAGTCTTTCATTAGGAATCTCCCTTTCTCTAACCTGCATGTCTTGTCTTTCTTGTAGGGATGAGTCTCCTGGGAAGTCGGTGCACTCTCGAAGCAACGGCCAAGCTACTGTCTCGCCTCCAGTGAGCCCTTCTCGCCCAGGGGGTGTAAAGACTGTGTCGGGCGTGGGGGGGACTACGTATGAGATATCCGTATGAGAACTTCCAGACACACAGACGGTCAAAGTGACCACGTTATCAGTGTGAGAATCAAAAATGGCCAATGGACCCCGCTGTGTGTGCCCCCCTCATTTCCGTGGAGTCGCTTGTGGGATCTTGTTTCTTTTTAAACTTTAAAACAAAAAATTTCCAATTCACTTTATTCTGAGTTTTCTGGGGACAGAAGATGGGCAGTGTGTCACCGATGCGTTTTTACTGAGCTCCACCTGTCTTTTAATGATAAAACAGTTATTCCTTACTCCGTATCCATGTTGACTCTTCTGCTGACACCAGAGAGTGCCGGCTGCCGTCATGTGTTCTCTGAGATGATGCTTACGGTTACACCTGGTGATTTTTGCTTTCAGGTCAAAGGTCCTTCTCTTTCTTAGGCGTGGAAGTTGGGGTGCATTTCTTTTTTTTAAATATTTTATATATTTTTTTTATTTTCCTGTATCTGAGAAGGAACGTGATCTGCACAAGTTTATAAATACAGATGAATATATGATATTATTTTACAGCTGGGGAGCAGGCAATAAATACCCCTCCACCTCCACACAAGGGAGAAATGAGGGAGGGTGCCTTCATTTTTATGATTTCATTTAAAAATAAATAAAACAAAGACCAAATTGTTGAGACATGTATCATGGATGTGACAGCCGATTACTTAATATATGTTTTATGATGTATTTCACCTTTGCTCCATTTATTTATGTGCTTTCCAGAACATTTGCTCATTTTACTCCCCTCCCAACAATCCTTTTTTTTCAAATTTTTTTTGGCTCAGATGTCTGTTTTTTGCTTACGAATACTAGCTGTGTTTTTTACCGATGGCACTCGTACCTATAGTAGTGAATGAGGCCGTTCACATGTCTGGGGTTCTTAATGGACCAAGTGGTCTGTGCAAAATGGCATAGACAAGTCCAATATGGCTCCAAGGGTCCGTTCTTAATCTGCAATGTAAATCTATTAATCCGTGAAATAATATCGGACAGCGCTTGGGTGCCATCCAAGTGTGGTCTGATATTCATTGGCGGCTGAGAAAAACTGATGGCCAAACTCTGATGGTAAAAACTGACTAGTAACCAAAGTCTGCTGAAAATCTGTTGCAAAAAACACTAATGAAGCTCAGACAAGAAAAAAATGATGGCTGAGTGAACCCTTAGGCTGGTTTCACACACCCACGAAATAGAGATTGTCCTAGGATCGGAAGACACTGGGTCTCCCGTCTTAACCAACAGCAGTCAGGCAAAGTCTTCTGAAGCCCACACCATCTATGTTTCATGGATAAGGGAAACCCGGCCTTATTATTCTTTAGACTTCCAAGTCCATACTTTCATAGAACCTAGAATGTTGGAGTTGGAAGGGACCTCCTGGGTCATTGTGTCCAACCCCCTGCTCAATGCTGGATTCACTAAACAACCTCAGACAAATCTCTGTCCAGTGTCTGTTTGAAGACTTCCACTAAAGGAGAACTCTCCACCTCTCGTGGTAGACTGTTCCACTCATTGATCACCTTCACTGTCAAAAAGTTTTTTCTAATATCTAATGTGTAACTTCTTCCTTTCAGTTTCATTCCATTGCTTCTTCTGTTTCTTGCTTATCTTTCTCGAATCCTTTTATTGTACTCTTGCAGATCTGGCTGGCAGTCTTTGGGGGTATGTTTCCTTGGGAAAATATCCAACATATCTCTCCCCAGAAGGAAGGAATGAAACTCTACTAGCCTCTCTTTAGGCGGCATAGCTTTGTAGTTTGTCGTCAATGTTGAATTAGGATTTCTTTGTTTGCACATTTGTTTGTCACAAAGATCTTTCAAGATGTTGTGCCCTTATTGTAGGTTGGCCATCAGGTTCCAGAATCCGGTTTCTTCCTTCAGGGAGAATCAAACTAGATTTTCAGGCCTGTGGGCTACATTTATTGGTTCGATACCAGAACACAGACAAGTCTCCTTAGAGAAGAGACGTATTGTTAAAAACTCAATAGGGTGTGGGAAAATAAGTCTTTGCTCAGCATAAATGAGTACACCCTGTACTCATTCTGATCAGTATCTCACGGGATTCAAGAAAAGGGTCCAAAATTTTGACTAGGCTGAGTTTTATGGGTTAAAAAAAATGTTGTATAAGATAATAAGGTTAATATACGGTAACTTTCATTACAAAATCTTCAGTTTCACTCAAATTAGTTGGTGCAAAAATGAATACACCTCACATGAAAAACATGGAGGTCATACGAAATACTTGATGTAGTTGTTTTTGAAGGACAGCACAAAGTCTTCCAGGCATATAATTAACAAATTGGCGACCTATTGCAAAATCTATCTTTCAACATGCTTCTAGAATTACCTCTTTTAGGGCCTGGATGCTGGATGGAGAGTGATGCTCAACTTTTCAGTGTTTCAGTTGGGGTCAGATCAGGAGACCTACTTGGCCACCAAATCACTCTCATACTGTTCTTCAGAAATGCAGTTCTCTTGTAGCTGGAGTGCAATTTCAATTGTGGATGATGTTTGACAGGGAGATTCCGAAACCATGTGAGAATGAGATAAAAACTACGGTACATTATATCCAGTAGCTGTGGGGTAGAGATGGGTGGATGGTTATGGGGTAATGATGGATGTGAGATAAAGGTCGCCTACCAGAAGTCAAGAGACTGAAACTCCAGAAGAATGTATAAAGAGGCCAAGAGTGTTGATAATTATATTAGTGACAGGTTGTTTTTTTTTGCATTGATATGGTAAAAAGAATGCTTTGCATCACTCCAGAGATTATTTTTTTTCCTTAGCAATTCCACTTTAACCCCTTCATGTCTGGAGGTATTTTAGGTTTTGCATCTTCGTTTTTTGCTCCCCTTCTTCCCAGAGCCATAACTTTTTTTTTATTTCCTGTCAATATGGCCATGTGAGGGCTTGTTTTTTTTGCGGGACAAGTTGTACTTTTGAACGGCATCATTGGTTTCAACATTTTGTGTACTGGAAAACGGGAAAAAAAAATTCCAAACGCGATGAAATTGCAAAAAAAGTGCAATCCCACAGTTGTTGGTTTTTTTGTTTGGCTTTTTTGCTAGGTTCACTAAATGCTAACATTGACCTGCCATTATGATTCTCCATGTCATTACGAGTTCATAGACACCAAACATGTCTAGGTTCTTTTTTTATCTAAGTGGTGAAAAAAAATTCCAAACTTTTTAAAAAAATTCCATCATTTTCCGATACTCGTAGTAGCTCCATTTTCGTGATCTCTGGTCTGGTGAGGGCTTATTTTTTGCGTGCTGAGCTGAAGTTTTTAATGATGCCATTTTGGTGCAGATACATTCTTTTAATCGCCCATTATTGCATTTTAATGCAATGTCGCAGCGACCAAAAAAATGTAATTCTAGCATTTTTAGTTTTTCTCGCTACGCCGTTTAGAACGCAGCGATACCAAATATGTGTAGGTTTGATTTTTTTATTGTTTTATTTTGAATGGGGCGAAGGGTGGTGATTTGGACTTTTTTATAATTTTTTTTTCACTTTTTTTTTTTTTTTTTTCACTTTTGGCATGCTTCAATAGTCTCCTTTGGGAGACTAGAAGCTGCCATAACCCGATCGGTTCTGCTACATACAGGCAATGATCACCACCGGGCGGAGTTCATAGCAATCCGGCAGTGACAACCATAGAGGTCTCCAGAAGACTTCTGGTTGTCATGCCAACCCATCGGTGACCCGCGATCTCGTGACGGGGGTCACTAATGGGCGGATTTCTGGCGCGATTGCCGGAATTGCATGTTAAATACCGCTGTCAGTGTTTTACAGCAGCATTTAACGGGTTAACAGCCGCGGGTGGCTTCCACCCGCAGCTGTTCCAGGCACATGTCAACTGTTCAAAACAGCTGACATGTGCTGGGTAAGATGTGGGCTCACCGCCGGAGCCCACCTCAAAGGGAGGGTGTCGGACATTGGCATACTATTGTCCCAATGTCAGAAAGGGGTTAAGACTTGTGACTAGTGATGGGTGAACCCGAACAGTAAAGTTTGCCGTCTGTACCGAACACCTACTGTCTATGCACGGAGCCATGTGTGCCAGCAGCTGTGACCGGCGGTAAAAAGGTTACGGACGGTTAGGTCACGGTCATCATCTTGCATCTGCCCTCTTTCTCACGCAGCGAGCGGTGACATCAGTGAAGTGACCGGGGTTCGTCACTAGTGATGAGCGAGTGTACTCGTTGCTCAGGTTTTCCCAGAGCACGCTCGGTGACCTCCGAGTATTTGGAAGTGTTTGGAGATTTAGTTTTTATCACGGCAGATGAATGATTTACAGCTACAAGCCAGGCTGAGTACATGTGGGGGTTGCCTGGTTACTAGGGAACCCCCACATGTAATCAAGATGTTTAGTAGCTGTAAATCATTCAGCTGAGGCGATGAAAACGAAATCTCTGAACACTAACAAATACTCGGAGGTCCCCCGAGCAACGATTACACTCGCTCATCACTATTCGTCACTAATTACGCTCCTGTCCGTGTGTTCTGGCTGGCTTGCTGAGTGGTCGCATCATGCCACTGTTCAACAAACCACCCAGATGTAGCAGAGCTGGAGTTTTGGGGGACAGGTATGGATTATTTTCTGGTCAGACAGGTAAGGAATATGGTGGTTTATTATTTTTAATTTTTTAAAATAGGTAAAAGGGTGGGGAGGTTTTTTTTTTTTTTTTTTCAAATAAAGGACTTTATTTTGGATGTGTTTTATTACAATAGGACTATGGGGTTATTAATGGGGGAAGTCTTATAGATACCTCTCCATTACTGACCTGTGGGCTTGATATCAGCTGACATCAACTTCACAACTATTACCCCACTTGCCACCACACCAGGGCAAGTGGAAAGAGCGAGACTAAGCGCTAGGATTCGCGCACATAATACTTGCACCATTTCTGGGGTGGCTGAGAGCTGATGGTTTTTAGTCTGGGAGGGGGCCAATATTCTATTCCTGGCCCTTTCCAGGCTATCGATATCAGCCCACAGCTGTTTAATGTTGGCTGGTTATTGATTATATGGGTTACCACGTCATTTTTTTTTTTTTAGGTGGGGTGGGGTCTCCCTTATAATAACCAGTAAAGGCTAAGTAAACAGCTGTGAACTGATATTAATAGTCTGGGAACCTTTATTGCTATTGGCCCGTTCCAAGAGTATTAACATCAGCGTTCCCTCTGCTGGCTATGAAAATTACGGGGAACCCCACACCCATGTTTTTTTTTTTTAATTAACAAGTACAGTAAAATTTACATCTAGGGGTAACCTTAGTTAACAGCCTCCTGGTGTTTCAGCAGCTGGAAACACAAGTAACCGTAAAATGTCTCAAAGTTTCCCATGAGGTTTCTGTGCCTTGCAGCTGACGGGAGACCTGGTGGCTGTGAACTCTGGTAAGTTACCAGAGTTCACAGCCAACGGGTTTTACGGTAGCTCGAGTAGAGGGGAACCCACACCATTTTTATTTATTGCAGAGGTGCCGACTAATGAATACTCACATCAACCTCGCCTGCACTCGCTGCTGTAGGATGATGAGAGTAGTACTTTCAGCTAACGGCTGTGACCAGCGGTAACCTTTTTACTGCCAGTCACAGCTGACTCGCGCTGTTATCTGCATGGGAACCGCAGCACTCTGACTTGTAACGATCTTTGCGCCGATCAGAGCCCATGTTTCCCGTGCTGTTACGCAGATGACAGTGTGGGAAATAACGGATGTTTGGGTCCCCCATATGAATGGGGGTCCGGTTTTGAATTCTGGTACCTTAACTGAGCTTATTTTAGATGTTCGGCCAGACACGAACATTCATGGGTTCACCCATCACTACCTGTGACCCATGTATGCCTTCTAGCATGAAGGGTTAGCTTTTACTGAAAGCGCTCTTCTCTTTTTAGTGCAGATGTCTTATAAACCACCTCTGTAAGCTGTCTACAGATCAGTATCTGTACCTGATAATCCAAGTTATGGTTGAAGGCTCTTTAGAGGATGGTCACACAAGTTCTGAATACAAAGGATTATGCTATTCGAGTTCTGAACTTATGAACGTAATCCCTAAAATGTTTTTATTGCAGATCTAAAAGTGTTCACACTGGTTTTCAGCTCAGTTTTATGGGAGTGAGTATATAGTTACATAGGTTGGAAAAAAGACCTAGGTCAATCAAGCTCAACCTTCCTCCACCAATTGGACATTTTGCCACTAAGATAAGAATAACCCACAATGTTATGTGTATCGAGGAAATCATCCAGCACTCTTTTAAAGGGAACCTGTCACCTGAATTTGGCGGGACCGGTTTTCGGTCATATGGGCGGGGTTTTTTGGGTGTTTGATTCACCCTTTCCTTACCCGCTGGCTGCATGCTGGCCGCAATATTGGACTGAAGTTCATGCTCTGTCCTCCGTAGTACACGCCTGCGCAATATGCTTTGCCCAACTGCGGGCAAAGCTGAAAAGCATTAGTGCGCATGCGCCGGCGCACTATGTCCCGGAAGTATTTCGTTGTGTTCCGGGACATGGTGCGCCGGCGCATGCGCACTAATGCTTTTCGGCTTTGCCTGCAGTTGGGCAAAGCATACTGCGCAGGCGTGTACTACGGAGGACAGAGCATGAACTTCAATATTGCGGCCAGCATGCAGCCAGCAGGTAAGGAAAGGGTGAATCAAACACCCGAAAACCGGTCCCGCCAAATTCAGGTGCCAGGTTCCCTTTAAAAGCTGTTCTAGTGTCTGCCATTACTGCATCTTGCATTAGGGCATTCTACATTCTGACTGCTCTAACTGTAAAGAACCCTTTCCTATTTAGCTGCCAGAATCGCCTTTCTTCTATCTGTAATGAGTGTCCCCTGGTCATAGTCATGTGCAGGGGACCTCGCATCCCCTAGTCATGTGCAAGTACCTTGTACCCACCACACATATACCGTATTTATACATGTAAATGAGATCCTTTCTGAGGCGTCTTTTTTTTTTTTTAAGCTAAACAAGCCCAACTATTCATCATATGAGAGGCCCTCCATCCCTTGTAATAATCAGGTTGCCGCCTTTGAACTGACTCTAACTTCTGAATATCCTTTTTAAAATGTGGAGCCCAAAACTAGAGCCCATATTCTAGATGTGGCCTCACAAGTGATTTGTAAAGAGGTACTAATGCGTTGGGATCACAAGATTTTATCTCTTTATACATCCTAAAATCTTGTTTTGCTTTTGCAGCTGCTGCTTGACATTGAGTACTGCTGCTCAGCTTACTTGTAACCAAAATGCACAAGTCCTTCACCTGTTCTGTAGCCCCGTGTATACTCCCATTTAATGTACATGCAGCAATAGGATTACTCCGTCCTACAGAGGGGGAAATAATAGATGCAAAATCCACTGATACATATCAAAGTATCCTAAATGGCCATGTGCCAATTACATAGACCAATTATAAATAATATGGACACCCCAACCGATCATATATCCTACACAGAAAAACGGAGTATAAGTCCAAACAAGTTTTTTTTCTCAAATTGAAAACCCAATAATTTGATTAATAAATATGGTAGCTAACATACAAAACTAAGTAAACAGAAACAGACAAGGCACTTACAAAAACTCGTGTGGAAGGACACCGCTACTATTGTAACAGAGAACGATGGCTCGCAAGCCTTAAGGACACAATCCATAGCAAGTACTGCAGTAACAAGAATTGAGTAAAGTGCATAATGCAAGAAAAATATTAATAATGATCCATAAGTGCAATAGGCATGAGATGGATCCTGAACCCTCATTCTAAGGGCAGAGACACATGGCCGTATTTCTCCTGTGAGAATCGCATCGTAAAACTCGTACTGTCGGCTCTCCTGACCTGAGCTTGACAGCTGCATAGTAACCCATCATGCTGTCATGCTCCGGGCAGGAGAGGTGCCGGCCAGTCCGTGCAGTGCGGTGCGATCCTCACACGAGAAATCCGGCAGTGTGTCTCTGCCCTTACCTGCAAACTCCCTACAAAGTGTAAGGAACTATCCCTTTAAGGTTTGCTAGACTCACCCATATAAATATCTGTCAGTGAGTGTCCTATAGTGGCCCCAAGGGGAAGGGGAAATAATTATTTGATCCCTTGCTGATTTTGTAAGTTTGCCCACTGACAAATACATGAACAGTCTATAATTTGAAGGGTAGGTTAATTTTAACATTGAGAGATAGAATATCAAAAATAAAATCCTGAAAATCACATTGTATAAATTACATACAGTGGGTACGGAAAGTATTCAGACCCCTTTAAATTTTCACTCTGTTTCATTGCAGCCATTTGGTAAATTCAAAAAAGTTCATTTTTTCTCATTAATGTACACTCTGCACCCCATCTTGACTGAAAAAAAAAAACAAATGTAGAAATTTTTGCAAATTAATTAAAAAAGAAAAACTGAAATATCACATGGTCATAAGTGTTCAGACCCTTTGCTCAGTATTGAGTAGAAGCACCCTTTTGAGCTAGTACAGCCACGAGTCTTCTTGGGAATGATGCAACAAGTTTTTCACACCTGTTAAATGTCACTGTCAAACGCTGACAGCGGCATTTACCATGCGGTTCCCGCAATCGAGCCGCAAATCCGCCCATCGGTGACCCCCATCACGTGATCGTGGGTTACTGATGGGTTGACATGACAACTAGAAGTCTTCTGGAGACCTCTATGGTTGTCACTGCCGGATTGCCATGAGTGCCACACAGTGGTCGGCGGTCATAGCAACTGAGGTATTATGCAACATACAGGCGATCTGATCATCACCTGTATGTAGTAGAGCTGATCGGGTTATAGCAGCAGCTAGTCTCCCATGGAGACTGTTGAAGCATGCCAAAAACACACACATATTTGGTATCACCGTGTTCAGAATCGCCCGATCTATCAATATAAGAAAAAATTAACCTGATCGCTAAACGGCGTAATGAGAAAAAAAAATCAAAACGCCAGAATTACGTTTTTTGGTCGCCAAAACATTGTATTAAAATGCTATAAAAGGGAAATAAAAATATTGTAGCTATACTAAAATGGTATCATTAAAATCGTCATCTCGGTGCGCAAAAATTAAGCCCTCACCCAACCTGAGTTCATGAAAAATGGAGACGCTACGGGTATCAGAAAATGGAGTAATTTTTTTTTTTTTTAAACAAAATTTGGATTTTTTTCAACACTTAAATAAAAAAAGAACCTAGACATGTTTGGTGTCTATGAACTCGTAATGACCTGGAGAATCATAATGGCAGGTCAGTTTTAACTTTTGGTGAACATGGTAAAATCCAAACAACTGTTGTGGAATTGCACTTTTTGGTTTGCAATTTTCCCCGGACTTTGGAAGTTTTTTAGTACACAATATGGTAAAAACAATAGTGCCGTTCAAAATGACAACTTGTCCCTCAAAAAACAAGCCCTCACATGGCCATATTGACGGAAAAATAAAAACAATATGGCTCTGGGAAGAAGGGGAGCAAAAAACAAACGCAAAAACGGAAAAGGGCTTCAACTCAAAGGAGTTAAAGACAGCTGTCTTACATAGTCACCTTTATAATAGACTCCTGTGCACAGACTCAATTAATCAGTCAGACTCTAACCTCAACAACATGGGCAAGACCAAAGAGCTTTATAAGGATTTCAGAAGATCATAGACCTGCACAAAGCTGGAATGGGCTGCAAAACCATTAGTAAGACGTTGGGTGAGAAGGAGACAACTGTTGGTGCAATAGTAAGAAAATGGAAGAAATAAAAAAAATGACTCAATAGACATCGATCTGAGACGTCATGCAAAATCTCACCTCATGGGGTATCCTTGATCATGAGGAGGGTGAGAAATCAGCCTAAAACTACACGGGGGGAACTTGTTAATGATCTCAAGGCAGCTGGGACCACGGTCACCAAGAAAACCATTGGTAACACATTACACCATAAACATTTAAAATCCTGCAGTGCCCGCAAGGTCCCCCTGCTCAAGAAGGCACATGTGCCGGCCCTCCTGAAGTTTGCCAATGAACACCTGGATGATTCTGTGTGATTGGTAGAAGGTGATGTGGTCAGGTGAGACAAAAATTGAAGTCTTTGACATTAACTCAAATCGCAGTGTTTGGAGGAAGAGAAATGCTACCTATGACCCAAAGAACACCGTCCCCACTGTCAAGCATGGAGGTGGAAACATGCTTTGGGAGTGTTTCTCTGCTAAGGGCACGGGACTACTTCACCACATCAATGGGAGAATGGATGGAGCCATGTACCGTAAAATCCTGAGTGACAACCTCCTTCCCTCCGCTAGGACATTAAAAATGGGCCGAGGCTGGGTCTTCTAGCAACACAATGACCCAAAACATACAGCCAAGGAAACAAAGGAGTGGTTCAAAAAGAAGCACATTAAGGTCATGGTGTGGCCTAGCCAGTCTCCAGACCTTAATACCATAGAAAACGTATGGAGGGAGTTGGAAGCTCCGAGTTGCCAGGCGACAACCTCAAAATCTTAATGATTTAGAGATGATCTGCAAAGAGGAGTGGACTAAAATTCCAACCTGACATGTGAGCAAACCTCATCATCAACTACAAACAACGTCTGACTGCTGTGCTTGCCAACAAGGGTTTTGCTGCCAAGTATTACGTCTTGTTTGTCAGAAGGATCAAATACTTATTTCTCACTGCAAAATGAAAATAAATGTACTGTATATAATTTATACAATGTGATTTTCTGGATTTTATTTTTGATATTCTGATTCTCTATGTTAAAATTAACCTGCACTTAACATTATAGAGTGCTCATGTCTTTGTCAGGGGACAAACTTACAAACTCAGCAAGGGATCAAATACTTATTTACCGCGCTGTAGGTCCGTTACTCTCAATTTATCTACATTAAACCTCATTTGCCATTCTGACATCTTATCCAGATCGTTTTGCAAAATTGTAAAGTCCAAGTCAGATTTTAATATCCTACATAGTTTGGTGTCGTCAGCAGACTGACTCTTTACTTTCAATCTCATCCACAATGTCATTAATGAAGCGGTTACAAAGAATCGGTCCTAGCACAGATCTATGCGGTACCTCGCTGTTGACTAGATCTCATTTAGAGAACGCACCATTTATGACAACTCTTAGTTTCCGGTCAATTAGCCAATTCATTACCCATCTGCATATAGTTTCCGCTTCTGTAACTTTAGTATAAGGTTGTTATGTGGTACAGTATCAAATGCCTTTGCAAAGTATTTCCTCAAAAATGCCCCATTTATGTTCGGTATCCCCAATTACCATGACATTGTCCCAGACTATTTGATTAAGTTCTTCCCTTAATTTGTCGAAAATCAGCTTTCTTAAAGTTCCAGATTTTGACATTTCCCTTTTGAATGTTTGACTTAAACTTACCATATTATGGTCACTGCATCCATGTCCCATTGAATGTCTGGATAGTTGAAATCCCCAATAGTAAGGACCCAATTATTATCTGCTGCCTTGTTAATTTGTTGTAGCATTTCATCCTCGACCTGTTCAGTTATAATAGGAGGCTTGTAGCAAACGCCAATTAGCATCTTTCCTTTATTGTCTTCCTTTACAGGAATGTGTAGTGATACAATCACTTTTCTTCACATTCTAAGCCCCTTCCCCATAGTGTGACTTCCGGTGTTACCGCCATCTGGTTCTCTACTTATGCCTATGAGCGTACAACTTGACACAAACTCAACGACATTTATGAACTCTGGACATCTTCCGCTTTTATTTTTGGAGCAGTTATGTGCCTCCAGGACCATCCTGAGTACATTTTAGCCACAAGGACGACACTTTGTGTATTGTTTTTAACACTTTAGGTTTAGAATTCAGGTTTTATTTCTGTTAAAATATGTTCCCAGCAATAAAAACCTCATCCCCTCATGTGATAAGCGTTAACTCCTTAACAATTTTAATGTTTGCCATCATTTTTTTTCCTTTCTCCCCTTTTTCAAGAGGCATAACTTTATTTTTACATAAACAGACATTTGAGGGCTTATTTTTTGTCAAACTATAGTTTACCTTGTGATGTTTGGAAAATGGTGAAACAAAATTCCAACTGAAGTGAAATGGCGACAAAATAAAATTAGCTTTTTAAAGTGTTCATTTTGAGGTGCAAATGACCTAGGAACACAATTCTACATGTCAGTTTGATTACAGAGATTCCAAACATTTTGTATTTTTTTTATTTTTTTTTACTATTTTAGTGGCTTAAAATGAAAAAAATCTGAAATTTGAAAAAAAAAAAAAAAGTTTAATTTTTTGGGAGCTGCAACTTATTTTTTCGTCACATCAAGCTATAGTTTCTAATAATATCATTTTGGGGTACATACAGTTTATTGGCTTTTTTTAATGTATTTTTTTTGTGGAAGGTTTGGGGGTTCCTAAAAAAGAAAAAAAAATCATTTTCAGTATTTTTTTCCCCCTTTATGACTTATTGTATGGGTTAAAATATATTTTTTGTAAGTTGGACTTTTACAGATGTGGTGATACTAAAAATTTTATTTTTTTTTTTACTGTTTTTCATTGGGAATATGGGAGTGATTTTTTTTCCCTTTACTCCCCATAGGGGGACTTAAACCTGCTATTGTTTGATCACTTGTTCCATGTGCTACAATATTGCATCATTTCAATATATAGTAAAAATTCCATGACGCTTTCTCAGATTTCTGCTGTTAGAGGAATATGCTAACTAACCCGACCAGCGTGTGCCCCGAGGAACCTAATTCACACACCCTGACCGGCTCAATGTGTCTGTCTTGGGAGTGTAACAAAGTTGGCTGGTTAGAAGATATTGATGACCTATCATAAGGATACATTGTCAGTGTAAGATCTATAGGGGTCTGGCGATCCACTCGTTAGCTTTTATAAGGACCATCCGATATGAACACATTGAACAGAGCTGCATTCCATAGCTCCATCCAATGTAGTGGCCGCTGCCGGATACTGCAGAACAGCCATTATTCCAGGACAATCCTGTACACAGAAAACACTGCTGACATCCTTAGATCATCATTTCCACCCTTTAGGAGGGTCACAGGCAGGGAAATGGGAGACTAGAAAAATGGCCATACATAAGGGGTCTGGTTTTCTACAGTTACAGGTTCTGGAGAACGCAGACCATTTTTCCTAATCTGAGATAAGCCATTAATGACGCTCAGGAGAATATACAGAGACTTCGGAAATGGTTAGAGAGGAACCCTTTATTATAGCCTCTCACGGAATAAATCGGCAATGTTCATGGTTTGGATTACATGACTCTTCTAGTCGTGAGCAGACGTCACAACGTACACATAATGGCCGGCAGAGTCGCAGTTCCGTCTTGAAGATGTTGGCAAGAACGAGCAGAAATAGTGCAACAGTGGAGGGAGGACCGACACAAATGGAGAAATCACAGTCCCCTGGGCTGCCTCTTAACTATACATTCATTAAAAAAAATTGCCTTGACGAGGTTGAATGAAGAACTTGAAATCATTAATAGAATGGTAGTTCTATTCTATTTACAAGAGGATGGAGGAACATGAGCAGCAGCCCCCAAGTTACTGGTCCTTCTTGCTCTCAATTGGGGGATTCTCCTTTGCTTCTGCCTCATCTTGGTTCTTATAGGTCTTCTTCGCTTGCTGGTACAGCTCGTTCAGGTTGAACTCTCTAATAACATTTTCCTGATATACAAGGAGATAAAAAAACAAATAAATTTTAGATGCAGTCTATACCCAAATGGGACATCTTCACCAGAGGACCGGCTGCTGTCCAGCAGTAAGAGGACAGCCATTTAGAACACGACTCCTCCAGAGCTGCAGTTTGCAGGGACTCAGTAATAGGAATTCCACTCGAGTCTTCCCCAAAATTGAGCAAAACCAATATGGCTGCTTCAAGAATTGACAGACATTTAGGACACAACCATTTAGCTGTCATATTTTTCCAGTCTGTGGTAATAATTCCTGGTCCTGACCAGGGGCCTCCTGCCCGGACCCACAGTCCTCATTCATAGGAGTGGTTCCAAAATACAGAAGAGATGTAAATCTCTCTATTACTGGCTCTGCCTCTGGTCTTGTTCAGCCAAACATATAAATGGTCCGTGTGTGCCATGGGGGGTGTACTGCTGAGACAAGATATGCAGGATTACACATGGCTCTATTCACGCTTGTGCTTACAAAGAAAGTTACCTGAGAGAAGCTCCAAGACACCGCTCGCCCCTTTTTATCCACCTGTGGTCGCCGCAAGATCTCCTTGCCACCTTGAAACAAGATCAGTGTGGGAAGTTGCTTGGAGAGCGGAAAGGTGCTGACGTTGTACCTGTAATACATACATCATGTGAATGGTGGGACGCAGCAGTCCAGGAATAACAGGAGATGCTGCAGGGCAGAACGATTGTGAAGGCACCAGCCAGATGTGGGAGCCTCAATGGCCACAAGTGCTGGAGGCAGCCATTCTTACCTAGTGCTGACGTCTGGATATCGGCCTATATCCACTTTACCAAACTTCAGACCGGCACAGTTATACCTGTGGGCAGGAACGAGAAACATCGGGTCAGGAGAAAGCACATGTGTGTGTGTTAGAGTGCGCGACAGAATGGAAAGAGGACATACTTTAGTGACAGCTCTGCGTAAATGGGGGCAAATGACTGACATTCAGATGACCAGTTTGCAAAATATTCCACAATCCATGAAACGCGTCGATCCGATTGCATCTCCTCCTGCAAAGAAAGGGTAGATGATGTATGAACTTGATGCTGCACTCCGGTCATCACAGGAGTGACAAGAACTAGTGATGAGGTAAAGTGCTCGCTACTAGAGTTTCCTAGGGTGCTCCAGTGACACTTTCGAGTCCCCACAGCTGTTAGAGTCAGTACTGCTGAGGGGACGCACGACTTCCTAGATTTTTGTCAAGCAGTCTGTGCAATTTACATTCCACAACTAACCCCTGGTAATGAAAGGCCCCCGGGGCATTTACCTCGATTGTTTTGTCACTGAAATATTTGATATGCTCAGGGCCCAGATAGAGCGGGGGCTTACACGTCATCAGGAAGACTGCGGAGGAAAACAGTGACAGCAGTTCACATTTAACAATAGTAATAGCGTTCTTTTAAGAGTTAATTTGGGGGACTACAGAAGGGCCTGCACACATTACAATAGGTCTTTAGGACTCACCTAGGCACAGGGTGACATACAATAGGCCCATACGGATATCCAAGCGGAAGAACAGAATTGTGTTGGCCACCTTGCTGAACATGAAGATATTCCCAATGTGTTGTTCAATGGTGACTGAAAGAAAGAAATGGGTTCAGGCACTGACAATGCGGCATCACAACCAGTGCTGCCCCGTGCCATCCCACATCAGCCACAGCTGAGCAGAACAGCTGTCAGATCCTCATACTGTATGTCTGAAATATCACTTATATATCTGATGTTAAAAAAAATAAAGTTTCTCCTTGTGGAGATTACAAAGCCAGTGTAAGGAGACTTACAGTTATATGACAGTTTGGGCACCCCTATTAATCTTAAGCTTAATGTTTTATAAAATTTTTTTTTTTTGCAACAGCTATTTCAGTTTCATATATCTAATAACTGTTGGACACAGTAATGTTTCTGCCTTGAAATGAGGTTTATTGTACTAACAGAAAATGTGCAATCTGCATTCAAACAAAATTTGACCCCGGAGTTGGAAGGGACCTCCTGGGTCATTGTGTCCAACCCCCTGCTCAATGCTGGATTCACTAAACAACCTCAGACAAATCTCTGTCCAGTGTCTGTTTGAAGACTTCCACTAAAGGAGAACTCTCCACCTCTCGTGGTAGACTGTTCCACTCATTGATCACCTTCACTGTCAAAAAGTTTTTTCTAATATCTAATGTGTAACTTCTTCCTTTCAGTTTCATTCCATTGCTTCTTCTGTTTCTTGCTTATCTTTCTCGAATCCTTTTATTGTACTCTTGCAGATCTGGCTGGCAGTCTTTGGGGGTATGTTTCCTTGGGAAAATATCCAACATATCTCTCCCCAGAAGGAAGGAATGAAACTCTACTAGCCTCTCTTTAGGCGGCATAGCTTTGTAGTTTGTCGTCAATGTTGAATTAGGATTTCTTTGTTTGCACATTTGTTTGTCACAAAGATCTTTCAAGATGTTGTGCCCTTATTGTAGGTTGGCCATCAGGTTCCAGAAGCCGGTTTCTTCCTTCAGGGAGAATCAAACTAGATTTTCAGGCCTGTGGGCTACATTTATTGGTTCGATACCAGAACACAGACAAGTCTCCTTAGAGAAGAGACGTATTGTTAAAAACTCAATAGGGTGTGGGAAAATAAGTCTTTGCTCAGCATAAATGAGTACACCCTGTACTCATTCTGATCAGTATCTCACGGGATTCAAGAAAAGGGTCCAAAATTTTGACTAGGCTGAGTTTTATGGGTTAAAAAAAATGTTGTATAAGATAATAAGGTTAATATACGGTAACTTTCATTACAAAATCTTCAGTTACACTCAAATTAGTTGGTGCAAAAATGAATAAACCTCACATGAAAAACATGGAGGTCATACGAAATACTTGATGTAGTTGTTTTTGAAGGACAGCACAAAGTCTTCCAGGCATATAATTAACAAATTGGCGACCTATTGCAAAATCTATCTTTCGACATGCTTCTAGAATTACCTCTTTTAGGGCCTGGATGCTGGATGGAGAGTGATGCTCAACTTTTCAGTGTTTCAGTTGGGGTCAGATCAGGAGACCTACTTGGCCACCAAATCACTCTCATACTGTTCTTCAGAAATGCAGTTCTCTTGTAGCTGGAGTGCAATTTCAATTGTGGATGATGTTTGACAGGGAGATTCCGAAACCATGTGAGAATGAGATAAAAACTACGGTACATTATATCCAGTAGCTGTGGGGTAGAGATGGGTGGATGGTTATGGGGTAATGATGGATGTGAGATAAAGGTCGCCTACCAGAAGTCAAGAGACTGAAACTCCAGAAGAATGTATAAAGAGGCCAAGAGTGTTGATAATTATATTAGTGACAGGTTGGTTTTTTTTGCATTGATATGGTAAAAAGAATGCTTTGCATCACTCCAGAGATTATTTTTTTTCCTTAGCAATTCCACTTTAACCCCTTCATGTCTGGAGGTATTTTAGGTTTTGCATCTTCGTTTTTTGCTCCCCTTCTTCCCAGAGCCATAACTTTTTTTTATTTCCTGTCAATATGGCCATGTGAGGGCTTGTTTTTTTTGCGGGACAAGTTGTACTTTTGAACGGCATCATTGGTTTCAACATTTTGTGTACTGGAAAACGGGAAAAAAAAATTCCAAACGCGATGAAATTGCAAAAAAAGTGCAATCCCACAGTTGTTGGTTTTTTTGTTTGGCTTTTTTGCTAGGTTCACTAAATGCTAACATTGACCTGCGATTATGATTCTCCATGTCATTACGAGTTCATAGACACCAAACATGTCTAGGTTCTTTTTTTATCTAAGTGGTGAAAAAAAATTCCAAACTTTTTAAAAAAATTCCATAATTTTCCGATACTCGTAGTAGCTCCATTTTCGTGATCTCTGGTCTGGTGAGGGCTTATTTTTTGCGTGCTGAGCTGAAGTTTTTAATGATGCCATTTTGGTGCAGATACATTCTTTTAATCGCCCATTATTGCATTTTAATGCAATGTCGCAGCGACCAAAAAAATGTAATTCTAGCATTTTTAGTTTTTCTCGCTACGCCGTTTAGCGATCAGGCTAATCTTTTTTTCTTTCATTGATAGATCGGGCTATTCTGAAAGCAGCGATACCAAATATGTGTAGGTTTGATTTTTTTATTGTTTTATTTTGAATGGGGCGAAGGGTGGTGATTTGGACTTTTTTATAATTTTTTTTTTTTACTTTTTTTTTTTTTTTCACTTTTGGCATGCTTCAATAGTCTCCATGGGAGAATAGAAGCTGCCATAACCCGATCGGTTCTGCTACATACAGGCAATGATCACCACCGGGCGGAGTTCATAGCAATCCGGCAGTGACAACCATAGAGGTCTCCAGAAGACTTCTGGTTGTCATGCCAACCCATCGGTGACCCGCGATCTCGTGACGGGGGTCACTAATGGGCGGATTTCTGGCGCGATTGCCGGAATTGCATGTTAAATACCGCTGTCAGTGTTTTACAGCAGCATTTAACGGGTTAACAGCCGCGGGTGGCTTCCACCCGCAGCTGTTCCAGGCACATGTCAACTGTTCAAAACAGCTGACATGTGCCGGGTAAGATGTGGGCTCACCGCCGGAGCCCACCTCAAAGGGAGGGTGTCGGACATTGGCATACTATTGTCCCAATGTCAGAAAGGGGTTAAGACTTGTGACTAGTGATGGGTGAACCCGAACAGTAAAGTTTGCCGTCTGTACCGAACACCTACTGTCTATGCACGGAGCCATGTGTGCCAGCAGCTGTGACCGGCGGTAAAAAGGTTACGGACGGTTAGGTCACGGTCATCATCTTGCATCTGCCCTCTTTCTCACGCAGCGAGCGGTGACATCAGTGAAGTGACCGGGGTTCGTCACTAGTGATGAGCGAGTGTACTCGTTGCTCAGGTTTTCCCAGAGCACGCTCGGTGACCTCCGAGTATTTGGAAGTGTTCGGAGATTTCGTTTTTATCACGGCAGATGAATGATTTACAGCTACAAGCCAGGCTGAGTACATGTGGGGGTTGCCTGGTTACTAGGGAACCCCCACATGTAATCAAGATGTTTAGTAGCTGTAAATCATTCAGCTGAGGCGATGAAAACGAAATCTCCGAACACTAACAAATACTCGGAGGTCCCCCGAGCAACGAGTACACTCGCTCATCACTCACTATTCATCACTAATTACGCTCCTGTCCGTGTGTTCTGGCTGGCTTGCTGAGTGGTCGCATCATGCCACTGTTCAACAAACCACCCAGATGTAGCAGAGCTGGAGTTTTGGGGGACAGGTATGGATTATTTTCTGGTCAGACAGGTAAGGAATATGGTGGTTTATTATTTTTAATTTTTTAAAATAGGTAAAAGGGTGGGGAGGTTTTTTTTTTTTTTCAAATAAAGGACTTTATTTTGGATGTGTTTTATTACAATAGGACTATGGGGTTATTAATGGGGGAAGTCTTATAGATACCTCTCCATTACTGACCTGTGGGCTTGATATCAGCTGACATCAACTTCACAACTATTACCCCACTTGCCACCACACCAGGGCAAGTGGAAAGAGCGAGACTAAGCGCTAGGATTCGCGCACATAATACTTGCACCATTTCTGGGGTGGCTGAGAGCTGATGGTTTTTAGTCTGGGAGGGGGCCAATATTCTATTCCTGGCCCTTTCCAGGCTATCGATATCAGCCCACAGCTGTTTAATGTTGGCTGGTTATTGATTATATGGGTTACCACGTAATTTTTTTTTTTTCCTCACACGAGAAATCCGGCAGTGTGTCTCTGCCCTTACCTGCAAACTCCCTACAAAGTGTAAGGAACTATCCCTTTAAGGTTTGCTAGACTCACCCATATAAATATCTGTCAGTGAGTGTCCTATAGTGGCCCCAAGGGGAAGGGGAAATAATTATTTGATCCCTTGCTGATTTTGTAAGTTTGCCCACTGACAAATACATGAACAGTCTATAATTTGAAGGGTAGGTTAATTTTAACATTGAGAGATAGAATATCAAAAATAAAATCCTGAAAATCACATTGTATAAATTACATACAGTGGGTACAGAAAGTATTCAGACCCCTTTAAATTTTCACTCTGTTTCATTGCAGCCATTTGGTAAATTCAAAAAAGTTAATTTTTTCTCATTAATGTACACTCTGCACCCCATCTTGACTGAAAAAAAAACAAATGTAGAAATTTTTGCAAATTAATTAAAAAAGAAAAACTGAAATATCACATGGTCATAAGTGTTCAGACCCTTTGCTCAGTATTGAGTAGAAGCACCCTTTTGAGCTAGTACAGCCACGAGTCTTCTTGGGAATGATGCAACAAGTTTTTCACACCTGTTAAATGTCACTGTCAAACGCTGACAGCGGAATTTACCATGCGGTTCCCGCAATTGAGCCGCAAATCCGCCCATCGGTGACCCCCATCACGTGATCGTGGGTTACTGATGGGTTGACATGACAACTAGAAGTCTTCTGGAGACCTCTATGGTTGTCACTGCCGGATTGCCATGAGTGCCACACAGTGGTCGGCGGTCATAGCAACTGAGGTATTATGCAACATACAGGCGATCTGATCATCACCTGTATGTAGTAGAGCTGATTGGGTTATAGCAGCAGCTAGTCTCCCATGGAGACTGTTGAAGCATGCCAAAAACACACACATATTTGGTATCACCGTGTTCAGAATCGCCCGATCTATCAATATAAGAAAAAATTAACCTGATCGCTAAACGGCGTAATGAGAAAAAAAATCAAAACGTCAGAATTACGTTTTTTTGGTCGCCAAAACATTGCATTAAAATGCTATAAAAGGGAAATAAAAATATTGTATCTATACTAAAATGGTATTAAAATCGTCATCTCGGTGCGCAAAAATTAAGCCCTCACCCAACCTGAGTTCATGAAAAATGGAGACGCTACGGGTATCAGAAAATGGAGTAATTTTTTTTTTTTTTAAACAAAATTTGGATTTTTTTCAACACTTAAATAAAAAAAGAACCTAGACATGTTTGGTGTCTATGAACTCGTAATGACCTGGAGAATCATAATGGCAGGTCAGTTTTAACTTTTGGTGAACATGGTAAAATCCAAACAACTGTTGTGGAATTGCACTTTTTGGTTTGCAATTTTCCCCGGACTTTGGAAGTTTTTTAGTACACAATATGGTAAAAACAATAGTGCCGTTCAAAATGACAACTTGTCCCTCAAAAAACAAGCCCTCACATGGCCATATTGACGGAAAAATAAAAACAATATGGCTCTGGGAAGAAGGGGAGCAAAAAACAAACGCAAAAACGGAAAAGGGCTTCAACTCAAAGGAGTTAAAGACAGCTATCTTACATAGTCACCTTTATAATAGACTCCTGTGCACAGACTCAATTAATCAGTCAGACTCTAACCTCAACAACATGGGCAAGACCAAAGAGCTTTATAAGGATTTCAGAGAGAAGATCATAGACCTGCACAAAGCTGGAATGGGCTACAAAACCATTAGTAAGACGCTGGGTGAGAAGGAGACAACTGTTGGTGCAATAGTAAGAAAATGGAAGAAATAAAAAAAATGACTCAATAGACATCTATCTGAGACGTCATGCAAAATCTCACCTTGTGGGGTATCCTTGATCATGAGGAAGGTGAGAAATCAGCCTAAAACTACACGGGGGGAACTTGTTAATGATCTCAAGGCAGCTGGGACCACGGTCACCAAGAAAACCATTGGTAACACATTACACCATAAACATTTAAAATCCTGCAGTGCCCGCAAGGTCCCCCTGCTCAAGAAGGCACATGTGCAGGCCCTCCTGAAGTTTGCCAATGAACACCTGGATGATTCTGTGTGATTGGTAGAAGGTGATGTGGTCAGGTGAGACAAAAATTGAAGTCTTTGACATTAACTCAACTCGCAGTGTTTGGAGGAAGAGAAATGCTACCTATGACCCAAAGAACACCGTCCCCACTGTCAAGCATGGAGGTGGAAACATGCTTTGGGAGTGTTTCTCTGCTAAGGGCATGGGACTACTTCACCACATCAATGGGAGAATGGTGGAGCCATGTACCGTAAAATCCTGAGTGACAACCTCCTTCCCTCCGCTAGGACATTAAAAATGGGCCGAGGCTGGGTCTTCTAGCAACACAATGACCCAAAACATACAGCCAAGGAAACAAAGGAGTGGTTCAAAAAGAAGCACATTAAGGTCATGGTGTGGCCTAGCCAGTCTCCAGACCTTAATACCATAGAAAACGTATGGAGTGAGTTGGAAGCTCCGAGTTGCCAGGCGACAGCCTCAAAATCTTAATGATTTAGAGATGATCTGCAAAGAGGAGTGAACTAAAATTCCAACCTGACATGTGCGCAAACCTCATCATCAACTACAAACAACGTCTGACTGCTGTGCTTGCCAACAAGGGTTTTGCTGCCAAGTATTACGTCTTGTTTGTCAGAGGGATCAAATACTTATTTCTCACTGCAAAATGAAAATAAATGTACTGTATATAATTGATACAATGTGATTTTCTGGATTTTATTTTTGATATTCTGATTCTCTATGTTAAAATTAACCTGCACTTAACATTATAGAGTGCTCATGTCTTTGTCAGGGGACAAACTTACAAACTCAGCAAGGGATCAAATACTTATTTACCGCGCTGTAGGTCCGTTACTCTCAATTTATCTACATTAAACCTCATTTGCCATTCTGACATCTTATCCAGATCGTTTTGCAAAATTGTAAAGTCCAAGTCAGATTTTAATATCCTACATAGTTTGGTGTCGTCAGTAAGGTTGAGCGAAACGGGTCGGCCATTTTCAGAAGTCGCTGACTTTTGGCAAAGTCGGGTTTCATGAAACCCGACCCGACCCCTGTGTGGGGTCGGCCATGAGGTCGGCGATCTTCTGAATCTGGTATCGGAATTCCGATACCGAGTTCCGATATGTTTGCGATATCGGAAATCGGTATCGGAATCCACATTTAAGTGTAAAATAAAGAATGAAAATAAAAAATATTGATATACTCACCTCTCCAGAGGCCCCTGGACATCGCCGCTGGTAACCGGCAGCCTTCTTTGCTTAAAATGAGCGCGTTTACAGCCTTCCATGACGTCACGGCTTCTGATTGGTCGCGTGCCGCTCATGTGACCGCCACGCGACCAATCACAAGCCGTGACGTAATTCTCAGGTCCTAAATTCCTCATTCTAGGAATTTAGGACCTGAGAATTACGTCACGGCTTGTGATTGGTCGCGTGAGCGGTCACATGGGCGGCCACGGCCAATCGCAAGCCGTGACGTCATCTAAGGCCCTTCACGCGCTCATTCTTAAGAAGGAAGGATACCGGAAAGAAGCAGGGCGCGTCCGAGGGTGAGTATATACCTAATATGAATATACTCACCCTCGGCTTCTTTCCGGCAGCCTTCCTTCCTAAGAATGAGCGCGTTCAGGGCCTTAGATGACGTCACGGCTTGTGATTGGTCGCGGCCGCCCATGTGACCGCCACGCGACCAATCACAAGCCGTGACGTCATGGAAGGCCCTGAACGCGCTCATTTTAAGCAAAGAAGGCTGCCGGTTACCAGCGGTGATGTCCAGGGGCCTCCGGACGGGTGAGTATATCAATATTTTTTATTTTAATTCTTTATTTTACACATTAATATGGATCCCAGGGCCTGAAGGAGAGTTTCCTCTCCTTCAGACCCTGGGAACCATAGTATCCCATTGCACTGCATTGGGTTTCGTGTTTCAGCCGACCCCGACTTTTTTATAGGATCGGCCGATTTCGCTCGACCCGACTTTTGAGAAAGTCGGGTTTCGTGAAACCCGACCCGATCCTATAAAAATAAGTCGCTCAACCCTAGTCGTCAGCAAAGACTGACTCTTTACTTTCAATCTCATCCACAATGTCATTAATGAAGCGGTTACAAAGAATCGGTCCTAGCACAGATCTATGCGGTACCTCACTGTTGACTAGATCTCATTTAGAGAACGCACCATTTATGACAACTCTTAGTTTCCGGTCAATCAGCCAATTCATATACCCATCTGCATATAGTTTCCGCTTCTGTAACTTTAGTATAAGGTTGTTATGTGGTACAGTATCAAATGCCTTTGCAAAGTATTTCCTCAAAAATGCCCCATTTATGTTCGGTATCCTCAATTACCATGACATTGTCCCAGACTATTTGATTAAGTTCTTCCCTTAATTTGTCGAAAATCAGCTTTCTTAAAGTTCCAGATTTTGACATTTCCCTTTTGAATGTTTGACTTAAACTTACCATATTATGGTCACTGCATCCATGTCCCATTGAATGTCTGGATAGTTGAAATCCCCAATAGTAAGGACCCAATTATTATCTGCTGCCTTGTTAATTTGTTGTAGCATTTCATCCTCGACCTGTTCAGTTATAATAGGAGGCTTGTAGCAAACTCTGTTGTGAATTTCCTTTTGGCTCCCTCTAGTGGCTACTAGTGATTTGACTCTGGGTATGTCATTCATCCCTTGTATGCTCACCTGGGTCGTTAGGTCAGGGGTGTTGCTATATTAGCTCCCTGGACCTTCAGTTCAATGCCTGGCAACGTTGATATCAGAGCTAATCTGTAGTGCTCTTGTCTACTGATCCTGGTTCCTGTTTGATTAAGCTAAGTCTTCTTTCTTGCTTTTTGCTATTTGTTTTTGTTTGCATTTTTGTCCAGCTTGTATATAATCTGTTTCCTGACCTTGCTGGAAGCTCTAGGGTGGCTGGTGTTCTCCCCCCGGGCCGTTAGACGGTTCGGGGGTTCTTGAATCTCCAGTGTGGATTTTGATAGGGTTTTTGTTGACCATATAAGTTATCTTACTACATTCTGCTATTAGTGAGTGGGCCTCTCTTTGCTAAAATCTAGTTCATCTCTGTGTTTGTCATTTCCTCTTACCTCACCGTTATTATTTGTGGGGGGCTACTATCCTACTTTTGGGGTCTATTCTCTGGAGGCAAGAGAGGTCTTTGTTTTCCTCTTCTAGGGGTAGTTAGTCCTCCGGCTGGCGCGAGACATCTAGCGACCAACGTAGGCATGTTCCCCGGCTACTGCTAGTGTTGGCGTTAGGAGTAGATATATGGTCAACCCAGTTACCACTGCCCTATGAGCTGGATTTTTGTACGTCGCAGACTTACTTGTTTCTCTGAGGCCCTCGCCATTGGGGTCATAACAGTTTGCCAGGCCAGTATTAAATGTTAAATGCATTGCAGAAGCGGGATTATAAGAAAGAAAGTTCTGAGTTTTTTTTTCTCTCTCTCATTTTTTTTTCTTTTCCCCTTTACCTCTGAGTGGCTTGTGTTTGCTGCAGACATGAATGTCCAGACCTTGATTACAAGTGTGGACCAGCTTGCTGCTCGTGTGCAGGGCATACAAGATTATGTTTTCAGAAGTCCTATGTCAGAACCTAAGATACCGATTCCTGAACCGTTTTCCGGAGACCGATTTAAATTTAGAAATTTCAGGAATAATTGTAAATTGTTTTTGTCCCTGAAACCCTGTTCATCTGGAGACTCCGCTCAGCAAGTAAAAATTGTTATTTCTTTTTTACGGGGCGACCCTCAGGATTGGGCCTTCTCGCTGGCGCCAGGAGATCCGGCATTGGCTGATATTGATGCGTTTTTTCTGGCGCTCGGTTTGCTTTATGAGGAACCCAATCTTGAGATTCAGGCAGAAAAGGCCTTGCTGGCTATGTCTCAGGGCCAGGACGAGGCTGAAGTGTATTGCCAAAAATTTCGGAAATGGTCCGTGCTGACCCATTGGAACGAGTGTGCATTGGCTGCTAATTTTAGAAATGGCCTTTCTGAAGCCATTAAGAATGTGATGGTGGGTTTTCCCATTCCCACAGGTCTGAATGATTCTATGGCCCTGGCTATTCAAATCGACCGGCGGTTGCGGGAGCGCAAAACCGCTAATTCCCTCATGGTGTTGTCTGAACAGACACCTGATTTAATGCAATGTGATAGAATCCTGACTAGAAATGAGCGGAAAATTCATAGACGCCAGAATGGCTTGTGTTACTACTGTGGTGATTCTACACATGTTATCTCAGCATGCTCTAAACGTCTTACTAAGGTTGTTAGTCCGGTCGCCATTGGTAATTTGCAACCTAAATTTATTCTATCTGTAACTTTGATTTGCTCACTGTCATCATATCCTGTCATGGCGTTTGTGGACTCAGGTGCTGCTCTGAGCCTTATGGATCTGTCATTTGCCAAGCGCTGCGGATTTGTTCTTGAGCCATTGGAAAATCCTATCTCTCTTAGGGGTATTGATTCTACGCCATTGGCAAAAAATAAACCGCAGTTTTGGACACAGGTTACCATGTGCATGACTCCCGAACATCGGGAGGTAATACGTTTTCTTGTTCTGCATAAAATGCATGATTTGGTTGTTTTGGGTTTGCCATGGTTACAGACCCATAATCCAGTCTTGGACTGGAAGGCTATGTCAGTGTCAAGTTGGGGCTGCCATGGAATTCATGGAGATTCCCTGCCCTTG
This sequence comes from Ranitomeya variabilis, assembly GCF_051348905.1. Taxonomy (NCBI): domain Eukaryota; kingdom Metazoa; phylum Chordata; class Amphibia; order Anura; family Dendrobatidae; genus Ranitomeya; species Ranitomeya variabilis. The sequence continues at coordinate 407,086,815 of NC_135235.1, read as the reverse complement.
TCTATTGCTTCTTCTACGCCTTCGGAAGTTCCGGCGTATTTGTCTGATTATCAGGATGTCTTCAGCGAGTCTAAGTCCAGTGCACTGCCTCCTCATAGGGAATGTGACTGTGCAATAGATTTGATTCCTGGCAGTAAGTTTCCTAAGGGGAGACTGTTTAATCTGTCGGTACCTGAACATACCGCGATGCGTTCATATATCAAGGAGTCTCTTGAGAAGGGGCATATCCGTCCTTCTTCTTCCCCTCTTGGTGCGGGATTCTTTTTTGTGGCCAAAAAGGACGGATCTTTGAGGCCTTGTATTGACTATCGGCTTTTAAATAAGATCACTGTCAAATTTCAGTATCCTTTGCCGCTGTTGTCAGATTTGTTTGCCCGGATTAAAGGTGCCAAGTGGTTCACCAAGATAGACCTTCGTGGTGCGTACAACCTTGTGCGCATTAGGCAGGGCGATGAATGGAAAACCGCATTCAATACGCCCGAAGGTCATTTTGAGTACTTGGTGATGCCATTCGGTCTCTCTAATGCACCTTCAGTTTTTCAGTCCTTCATGCATGACATTTTCCGGAAGTATCTGGATAAATTTTTGATTGTTTATCTGGATGATATTCTGGTTTTTTCTGATGATTGGGACTCGCATGTGGAGCAGGTCAGGATGGTTTTTGAGATTCTGCGTGAAAATTCTTTGTTTGTAAAAGGCTCAAAGTGTATCTTTGGTGTACAGAAGGTTCCCTTTTTGGGGTTCATTTTTTCCCCTTCTGCTGTGGAGATGGATCCAGTCAAGGTCCGAGCTATTCATGATTGGACTCAACCCTCGTCAGTTAAGAGTCTTCAGAAGTTCTTGGGTTTTGCTAACTTTTACCGTCGTTTTATCGCAAATTTCTCTAGCGTTGTTAAACCGCTGACGGATATGACCAAGAAAGGCTCTGATGTAGCTAACTGGGCTCCTGCTGCCGTGGAGGCTTTCCAGGAGTTAAAACGCCGGTTTACTTCGGCGCCTGTTTTGTGCCAGCCTGACGTCTCACTTCCTTTTCAGGTTGAGGTGGATGCTTCGGAGATTGGGGCAGGGGCCGTTTTGTCACAGAGAGGCCCTGGTTGCTCTACTATGAGACCTTGTGCCTTTTTCTCTAGGAAGTTTTCGCCGGCAGAGCGAAATTATGATGTGGGCAATCGGGAGTTGTTGGCCATGAAGTGGGCATTTGAGGAGTGGCGTCATTGGCTCGAGGATGCTAAGCATCGTGTGGTGGTCTTGACTGATCACAAAAATCTGATGTATCTCGAGTCTGCTAAACGCCTGAATCCTAGACAGGCCCGCTGGTCATTGTTTTTCTCCCGTTTTGACTTTGTGGTCTCGTATTTACCAGGGTCTAAGAATGTGAAGGCCGACGCTCTGTCTAGGAGCTTTGTGCCTGATGCTCCTGGAGTCGCTGAACCTGTGGGTATTCTTAAGGAAGGAGTTATCGTGTCTGCTATTTCTCCAGATCTGCGACGTGTGTTGCAGAGATTTCAGGCTGGTAGGCCTGACTCTTGTCCACCTGACAGATTGTTTGTGCCTGCTAGATGGACCAGCAGAGTCATTTCCGAGGTTCATTCCTCGGTGTTGGCAGGGCACCCGGGAATTTTTGGCACCAGAGATCTGGTGGCCAGGTCCTTTTGGTGGCCTTCCTTGTCAAGGGATGTGCGGTCATTTGTACAGTCCTGTGGTACTTGTGCTCGAGCTAAGCCTTGCTGCTCTCGTGCCAGCGGGTTGCTCTTGCCCTTGCCTGTCCCGAAGAGACCTTGGACACACATCTCTATGGATTTCATTTCTGATCTTCCGGTGTCTCAGGGCATGTCTGTCATCTGGGTGATATGTGATCGTTTCTCCAAGATGGTCCATTTGGTTCCTTTGCCTAAGCTGCCCTCTTCTTCTGATCTGGTTCCTGTGTTCTTCCAGAACGTGGTTCGTTTGCATGGCATTCCTGAGAATATTGTGTCGGACAGAGGATCCCAGTTTGTTTCCAGGTTCTGGCGATCCTTTTGTGGTAGGATGGGCATTGAGTTGTCGTTTTCATCCGCTTTCCATCCCCAGACTAACGGACAAACGGAGCGAACTAATCAGACTCTGGAGGCTTATTTGAGGTGTTTTGTCTCTTCTGATCAGGATGATTGGGTGACCTTCTTGCCGTTGGCTGAATTTGCCCTTAATAATCGGGCTAGTTCCGCCACCTTGGTTTCGCCATTTTTCTGCAACTCTGGTTTCCATCCTCGTTTTTCCTCGGGACATGTGGAGCCTTCTGACTGTCCTGGGGTGGATTCCGTGGTGGATAGGTTGCAGCGGATCTGGGGGCATGTGGTGGACAACTTGAAGTTGTCACAGGAGAAGGCTCAGCGTTTTGCCAACCGCCGCCGCGGTGTGGGTCCCCGACTTCGCGTTGGGGATTTGGTATGGCTGTCTTCTCGATTTGTTCCTGTGAAGGTCTCCTCTCCCAAATTTAAGCCTCGCTTCATTGGTCCTTACAAGATATTGGAAATCATTAATCCTGTATCCTTTCGCCTGGATCTTCCGGTATCGTTTGCCATCCACAACGTATTTCATAGGTCCTTGTTGCGGCGGTACGTTGTGCCTGTGGTTCCTTCCGCTGAGCCTCCTGCTCCGGTGTTGGTTGAGGGCGAGTTGGAGTACGTGGTGGAGAAGATCTTAGATTCTCGTCTCTCCAGGCGGAGGCTTCAGTACCTGGTCAAGTGGAAGGGCTATGGTCAGGAGGATAATTCCTGGGTGGTCGCCTCTGATGTGCATGCGGCCGATTTAGTTCGTGCCTTTCACGCCGCTCATCCTGATCGCCCTGGTGGTCTTGGTGAGGGTTCGGTGACCCCTCACTAAGGGGGGGGTACTGTTGTGAATTTCCTTTTGGCTCCCTCTAGTGGCTACTAGTGATTTGACTCTGGGTATGTCATTCATCCCTTGTATGCTCACCTGGGTCGTTAGGTCAGGGGTGTTGCTATATTAGCTCCCTGGACCTTCAGTTCAATGCCTGGCAACGTTGATATCAGAGCTAATCTGTAGTGCTCTTGTCTACTGATCCTGGTTCCTGTTTGATTAAGCTAAGTCTGCTTTCTTGCTTTTTGCTATTTGTTTTTGTTTGCATTTTTGTCCAGCTTGTATATAATCTGTTTCCTGACCTTGCTGGAAGCTCTAGGGTGGCTGGTGTTCTCCCCCCGGGCCGTTAGACGGTTCGGGGGTTCTTGAATCTCCAGTGTGGATTTTGATAGGGTTTTTGTTGACCATATAAGTTATCTTACTACATTCTGCTATTAGTGAGTGGGCCTCTCTTTGCTAAAATCTAGTTCATCTCTGTGTTTGTCATTTCCTCTTACCTCACCGTTATTATTTGTGGGGGGCTACTATCCTACTTTTGGGGTCTATTCTCTGGAGGCAAGAGAGGTCTTTGTTTTCCTCTTCTAGGGGTAGTTAGTCCTCCGGCTGGCGCGAGACATCTAGCGACCAACGTAGGCATGTTCCCCGGCTACTGCTAGTGTTGGCGTTAGGAGTAGATATATGGTCAACCCAGTTACCACTGCCCTATGAGCTGGATTTTTGTACGTCGCAGACTTACTTCTTTCTCTGAGACCCTCGCCATTGGGGTCATAACAAAACTCCAATTAGCAGCTTTCCTTTATTGTCTTCCTTTACAGGAATGTGTAGTGATACAATCACTTTTCTTCACATTCTAAGCCCCTTCCCCATAGTGTGACTTCAGGTGTTACCGCCATCTGGTTCTCTACTTATGCCTATGAGCGTACAACTTGACACAAACTCAACGACATCTATGAACTCTGGACATCTTCCGCTTTTATTTTTGGAGCAGTTATGTGCCTCTAGGACCATCCTGAGTACATTTTAGCCACAAGGACGACACTTTGTGTATTGTTTTTAACACTTTAGGTTTAGAATTCAGGTTTTATTTCTGTTAAAATATGTTCCCAGCAATAAAAACCTCATCCCCTCATGTGATAAGCGTTAACTCCTTAACAATTTTAATGTTTGCCATCATTTTTTTTCCTTTCTCCCCTTTTTCAAGAGGCATAACTTTATTTTTACATAAACAGACATTTGAGGGCTTATTTTTTGTCAAACTATAGTTTACCTTGTGATGTTTGGAAAATAAACAAAATTCCAACTGAAGTGAAATGGCAACAAAATAAAATTAGCTTTTTAAAGTGTTCATTTTGAGGTGCAAATGACCTAGGAACACAATTCTACATGTCAGTTTGATTACAGAGATTCCAAACATTTTGTATTTTTTTTTTTTACTATTTTAGTGACGTAAAATGAAAAAAATCTGAAATTTGAAAAAAAAAAAAAAGTTTAATTTTTTGGGAGCTGCACCTTATTTTTTCGTCACATCAAGCTATAGTTTCTAATAATATCATTTTGGGGTACATACAATTTATTGGCTTTTTTTAATGTATTTTTTGTGGAAGGTTTGGGGTTTCCTAAAAAAGAAAAAAATTCACATTTTCAGTATTTTTTCCCCCTTTATGACTTATTGTATGGGTTCAAATATATTTTTTGTAAGTTGGACTTTTACAGATGTGGTGATACTAAAAAAATTTTTTTTAACTATTTTTCATTGGGAATACGGGAGTGATTTTTTTTCCCTTTACTCCCCATAGGGGGGACTTAAACCTGCTATTGTTTGATCACTTGTTCCATGTGCTACAATATTGCATCATTTCAATATATAGTAAAAATTCCATGACGCTTTCTCAGATTTCTGCTGTTAGAGGAATATGCTAACTAACCCGACCAGCGTGTGCCCCGAGGAACCTAATTCACACACCCTGACCGGCTCAATGTGTCTGTCTTGGGAGTGTAACAAAGTTGGCTGGTTAGAAGATATTGATGACCTATCCTAAGGATACATTGTCAGTGTAAGATCTATAGGGGTCTGGCGATCCACTCGTTAGCTTTTATAAGGACCATCCGATATGAACACATTGAACAGAGCTGCATTCCATAGCTCCATCTAATGTAGTGGCCGCTGCCGGATACTGCAGAACAGCCATTATTCCAGGACAATCCTGTACACAGAAAACACTGCTGACATCCTTAGATCGTCATTTCCACCCTTTAGGAGGGTCACAGGCAGGGAAATGGGAGACTAGAAAAATGGCCATACATAAGGGGTCTGGTTTTCTACAGTTACAGGTTCTGGAGAACGCAGACCATTTTTCCTAATCTGAGATAAGCCATTAATGACGCTCAGGAGAATATACAGAGACTTCGGAAATGGTTAGAGAGGAACCCTTTATTATAGCCTCTCACGGAATAAATCGGCAATGTTCATGGTTTGGATTACATGACTCTTCTAGTCGTGAGCAGACGTCACAACGTACACATAATGGCCGGCAGAGTCGCAGTTCCGTCTTGAAGATGTTGGCAAGAACGAGCAGAAATAGTGCAACAGTGGAGGGAGGACCGACACAAATGGAGAAATCACAGTCCCCTGGGCTGCCTCTTAACTATACATTCATTAAAAAAAATTGCCTTGACGAGGTTGAATGAAGAATTTGAAATCATTAATAGAATGGTAGTTCTATTCTATTTACAAGAGGATGGAGGAACATGAGCAGCAGCCCCCAAGTTACTGGTCCTTCTTGCTCTCAATTGGGGGATTCTCCTTTGCTTCTGCCTCATCTTGGTTCTTATAGGTCTTCTTCGCTTGCTGGTACAGCTCGTTCAGGTTGAACTCTCTAATAACATTTTCCTGATATACAAGGAGATAAAAAACAAATAAATTTTAGATGCAGTCTATACCCAAATGGGACATCTTCACCAGAGGACCGGCTGCTGTCCAGCAGTAGGAGGACAGCCATTTAGAACACGACTCCTCCAGAGCTGCAGTTTGCAGGGACTCAGTAATAGGAATTCCACTCGAGTCTTCCCCAAAATTGAGCAAAACCAATATGGCTGCTTCAAGAATTGACAGACATTTAGGACACAACCATTTAGCTGTCATATTTTTCCAGTCTGTGGTAATAATTCCTGGTCCTGACCAGGGGCCTCCTGCCCGGACCCACAGTCCTCATTCATAGGAGTGGTTCCAAAATACAGAAGAGATGTAAATCTCTCTATTACTGGCTCTGCCTCTGGTCTTGTTCAGCCAAACATATAAATGGTCCGTGTGTGCCATGGGGGGTGTACTGCTGAGACAAGATATGCAGGATTACACATGGCTCTATTCACGCTTGTGCTTACAAAGAAAGTTACCTGAGAGAAGCTCCAAGACACCGCTCGCCCCTTTTTATCCACCTGTGGTCGCCGCAAGATCTCCTTGCCACCTTGAAACAAGATCAGTGTGGGAAGTTGCTTGGACAGCGGAGAGGTGCTGACGTTGTACCTGTAATACATACATCATGTGAATGGTGGGACGCAGCAGTCCAGGAGTAACAGGAGATACTGCAGGGCAGAACGATTGTGAAGGCACCAGCCAGATGTGGGAGCCTCAATGGCCACAAGTGCTGGAGGCAACCATTCTTACCTAGTGCTGACGTCTGGATATCGGCCTATATCCACTTTACCAAACTTCAGACCGGCACAGTTATACCTGTGGGCAGGAACGAGAAACATCGGGTCAGGAGAAAGCACATGTGTGTGTGTTAGAGTGCGCGACAGAATGGAAAGAGGACATACTTTAGTGACAGCTCTGCGTAAATGGGGGCAAATGACTGACATTCAGATGACCAGTTTGCAAAATATTCCACAATCCATGAAACGCGTCGATCCGATTGCATCTCCTCCTGCAAAGAAAGGGTAGACGATGTATGAACTTGATGCTGCACTCCGGTCATCACAGGAGTGACAAGAACTAGTGATGAGGTAAAGTGCTCGCTACTAGTTTCCTAGGGTGCTCCAGTGACACGTTCGAGTCCCCACAGCTGTTAGAGTCAGTACTGCTGAGGGGACGCACGACTTCCTAGATTTTTGTCAAGCAGTCTGTGCAATTTACATTCCACAACTAACCCCTGGTAATGAAAGGCCCCCGGGGCATTTACCTCGATTGTTTTGTCACTGAAATATTTGATATGCTCAGGGCCCAGATAGAGCGGGGGCTTACACGTCATCAGGAAGACTGCGGAGGAAAACAGTGACAGCAGTTCACATTTAACAATAGTAATAGCGTTCTTTTAAGAGTTAATTTGGGGGACTACAGAAGGGCCTGCACACATTACAATAGGTCTTTAGGACTCACCTAGGCACAGGGTGACATACAATAGGCCCATACGGATATCCAAGCGGAAGAACAGAATTGTGTTGGCCACCTTGCTGAACATGAAGATATTCCCAATGTGCTGTTCAATGGTGACTGAAAGAAAGAAATGGGTTCAGGCACTGACAATGCAGCATCACAACCAGTGCCGCCCCGTGCCATCCCACATCAGTCACAGCTGAGGAGAACAGCTGTCAGATCCTCATATGTCTGAAATATCACTTATATATCTGATGTTAAAAAAAATAAAGTTTCTCCTTGTGGAGATTACAAAGCCAGTGTAAGGAGACTTAGTTATATGACAAAGTTTGGGCACCCCTATTAATCTTAAGCTTAATGTTTTATAAAAATTGGGTTTTTTTGCAACAGCTATTTCAGTTTCATATATCTAATAACTGTTGGACACAGTAATGTTTCTGCCTTGAAATGAGGTTTATTGTACTAACAGAAAATGTGCAATCTGCATTCAAACAAAATTTGACCCCGGAGTTGGAAGGGACCTCCTGGGTCATTGTGTCCAACCCCCTGCTCAATGCTGGATTCACTAAACAACCTCAGACAAATCTCTGTCCAGTGTCTGTTTGAAGACTTCCACTAAAGGAGAACTCGCCACCTCTCGTGGTAGACTGTTCCACTCATTGATCACCTTCACTGTCAAAAAGTTTTTTCTAATATCTAATGTGTAACTTCTTCCTTTCAGTTTCATTCCATTGCTTCTTCTGTTTCTTGCTTATCTTTCTCGAATCCTTTTATTGTACTCTTGCAGATCTGGCTGGCAGTCTTTGGGGGTATGTTTCCTTGGGAAAATATCCAACATATCTCTCCCCAGAAGGAAGGAATGAAACTCTACTAGCCTCTCTTTAGGCGGCATAGCTTTGTAGTTTTTCGTCAATGTTGAATTAGGATTTCTTTGTTTGCACATTTGTTTGTCACAAAGATCTTTCAAGATGTTGTGCCCTTATTGTAGGTTGGCCATCAGGTTCCAGAATCCGGTTTCTTCCTTCAGGGAGAATCAAACTAGATTTTCAGGCCTGTGGGCTACATTTATTGGTTCGATACCAGAACACAGACAAGTCTCCTTAGAGAAGAGACGTATTGTTAAAAACTCAATAGGGTGTGGGAAAATAAGTCTTTGCTCAGCATAAATGAGTACACCCTGTACTCATTCTGATCAGTATCTCACGGGATTCAAGAAAAGGGTCCAAAATTTTGACTAGGCTGAGTTTTATGGGTTAAAAAAAATGTTGTATAAGATAATAAGGTTAATATACGGTAACTTTCATTACAAAATCTTCAGTTTCACTCAAATTAGTTGGTGCAAAAATGAATACACCTCACATGAAAAACATGGAGGTCATACGAAATACTTGATGTAGTTGTTTTTGAAGGACAGCACAAAGTCTTCCAGGCATATAATTAACAAATTGGCGACCTATTGCAAAATCTATCTTTCGACATGCTTCTAGAATTACCTCTTTTAGGGCCTGGATGCTGGATGGAGAGTGATGCTCAACTTTTCAGTGTTTCAGTTGGGGTCAGATCAGGAGACCTACTTGGCCACCAAATCACTCTCATACTGTTCTTCAGAAATGCAGTTCTCTTGTAGCTGGAGTACAATTTCAATTGTGGATGATGTTTGACAGGGAGATTCCGAAACCATGTGAGAATGAGATAAAAACTACGGTACATTATATCCAGTAGCTGTGGGGTAGAGATGGGTGGATGGTTATGGGGTAATGATGGATGTGAGATAAAGGTCGCCTACCAGAAGTCAAGAGACTGAAACTCCAGAAGAATGTATAAAGAGGCCAAGAGTGTTGATAATTATATTAGTGACAGGTTGGTTTTTTTTGCATTGATATGGTAAAAAGAATGCTTTGCATCACTCCAGAGATTATTTTTTTTCCTTAGCAATTCCACTTTAACCCCTTCATGTCTGGAGGTATTTTAGGTTTTGCATCTTCGTTTTTTGCTCCCCTTCTTCCCAGAGCCATAACTTTTTTTTATTTCCTGTCAATATGGCCATGTGAGGGCTTGTTTTTTTTGCGGGACAAGTTGTACTTTTGAACGGCATAATTGGTTTCAACATTTTGTGTACTGGAAAACGGGGGAAAAAAATTCCAAACGCGATGAAATTGCAAAAAAAGTGCAATCCCACAGTTGTTGGTTGTTTTGTTTGGCTTTTTTGCTAGGTTCACTAAATGCTAACATTGACCTGCCATTATGATTCTCCATGTCATTACGAGTTCATAGACACCAAACATGTCTAGGTTCTTTTTTTATCTAAGTGGTGAAAAAAAATTCCAAACTTTTAAAAAAAATTCCATCATTTTCCGATACTCGTAGTAGCTCCATTTTCGTGATCTCTGGTCTGGTGAGGGCTTATTTTTTGCGTGCTGAGCTGAAGTTTTTAATGATGCCATTTTGGTGCAGATACATTCTTTTAATCGCCCATTATTGCATTTTAATGCAATGTCGCAGCGACCAAAAAAAATGTAATTCTAGCATTTTTAGTTTTTCTCGCTACGCCGTTTAGAACGCAGCGATACCAAATATGTGTAGGTTTGATTTTTTTATTGTTTTATTTTGAATGGGGCGAAGGGTGGTGATTTGGACTTTTTTATAATTTTTTTTTCACTTTTTTTTTTTTTTTTTCACTTTTGGCATGCTTCAATAGTCTCCTTTGGGAGACTAGAAGCTGCCATAACCCGATCGGTTCTGCTACATACAGGCAATGATCACCACCGGGCGGAGTTCATAGCAATCCGGCAGTGACAACCATAGAGGTCTCCAGAAGACTTCTGGTTGTCATGCCAACCCATCGGTGACCCGCGATCTCGTGACGGGGGTCACTAATGGGCGGATTTCTGGCGCGATTGCCGGAATTGCATGTTAAATACCGCTGTCAGTGTTTTACAGCAGCATTTAACGGGTTAACAGCCGTGGGTGGCTTCCACCCGCAGCTGTTCCAGGCACATGTCAACTGTTCAAAACAGCTGACATGTGCCGGGTAAGATGTGGGCTCACCGCCGGAGCCCACCTCAAAGGGAGGGTGTCGGACATTGGCATACTATTGTCCCAATGTCAGAAAGGGGTTAAGACTTGTGACTAGTGATGGGTGAACCCGAACAGTAAAGTTTGCCGTCTGTACCGAACACCTACTGTCTATGCACGGAGCCATGTGTGCCAGCAGCTGTGACCGGCGGTAAAAAGGTTACGGACGGTTAGGTCACGGTCATCATCTTGCATCTGCCCTCTTTCTCACGCAGCGAGCGGTGACATCAGTGAAGTGACCGGGGTTCGTCACTAGTGATGAGCGAGTGTACTCGTTGCTCAGGTTTTCCCAGAGCACGCTCGGTGACCTCCGAGTATTTGGAAGTGTTCGGAGATTTAGTTTTTATCACGGCAGATGAATGATTTACAGCTACAAGCCACGCTGAGTACATGTGGGGGTTGCCTGGTTACTAGGGAACCCCCACATGTAATCAAGATGTTTAGTAGCTGTAAATCATTCAGCTGAGGCGATGAAAACGGAATCTCCGAACACTAACAAATACTCGGAGGTCCCCCGAGCAACGAGTACACTCGCTCATCACTATTCGTCACTAATTACGCTCCTGTCCGTGTGTTCTGGCTGGCTTGCTGAGTGGTCGCATCATGCCACTGTTCAACAAACCACCCAGATGTAGCAGAGCTGGAGTTTGGGGGGACAGGTATGGATTATTTTCTGGTCAGACAGGTAAGGAATATGGTGGTTTATTATTTTTAGTTTTTTAAAATAGGTAAAAGGGTGGGGAGTTTTTTTTTTTTTTTCAAATAAAGGACTTTATTTTGGATGTGTTTTATTACAATAGGACTATGGGGTTATTAATGGGGGAAGTCTTATAGATACCTCTCCATTACTGACCTGTGGGCTTGATATCAGCTGACATCAACTTCACAACTATTACCCCACTTGCCACCACACCAGGGCAAGTGGAAAGAGCGAGACTAAGCGCTAGGATTCGCGCACATAATACTTGCACCATTTCTGGGGTGGCTGAGAGCTGATGGTTTTTAGTCTGGGAGGGGGCCAATATTCTATTCCTGGCCCTTTCCAGGCTATCGATATCAGCCCACAGCTGTTTAATGTTGGCTGGTTATTGATTATATGGGTTACCACGTCATTTTTTTTTTTAGGTGGGGTGGGGTCTCCCTTATAATAACCAGTAAAGGCTAAGTAAACAGCTGTGAACTGATATTAATAGTCTGGGAACCTTTATTGCTATTGGCCCGTTCCAAGAGTATTAACATCAGCGTTCCCTCTGCTGGCTATGAAAATTACGGGGAACCCCACACCCATGTTTTTTTTTTTAATTAACAAGTACAGTAAAATTTACATCTAGGGGTAACCTTAGTTAACAGCCTCCTGGTGTTTCAGCAGCTGGAAACACAAGTAACCGTAAAATGTCTCAAAGTTTCCCATGAGGTTTCTATGCCTTGCAGCTGACGGGAGACCTGGTGGCTGTGAACTCTGGTAAGTTACCAGAGTTCACAGGCAACGGGTTTTACGGTAGCTCGAGTAGAGGGGAACCCACACCATTTTTATTTATTGCAGAGGTGCCGACTAATGAATACTCACATCAACCTCGCCTGCACTCGCTGCTGTAGGATGATGAGAGTAGTACTTTCAGCTAACGGCTGTGACCAGCGGTAACCTTTTTACTGCCAGTCACAGCTGACTCGCGCTGTTATCTGCATGGGAACCGCAGCACTCTGACTTGTAACGATCTTTGCGCCGATCAGAGCCCATGTTTCCCGTGCTGTTACGCAGATGACAGTGTGGGAAATAACGGATGTTTGGGTCCCCCATATGAATGGGGGTCCGGTTTTGAATTCTGGTACCTTAACTGAGCTTATTTTAGATGTTCGGCCAGACACGAACATTCATGGGTTCACCCATCACTACCTGTGACCCATGTATGCCTTCTAGCATGAAGGGTTAGCTTTTACTGAAAGCGCTCTTCTCTTTTTAGTGCAGATGTCTTATAAACCACCTCTGTAAGCTGTCTACAGATCAGTATCTGTACCTGATAATCCAAGTTATGGTTGAAGGCTCTTTAGAGGATGGTCACACAAGTTCTGAAGACAAAGGATTATGCTATTCGAGTTCTGAACTTATGAAAGTAATCCCTAAAATGTTTTTATTGCAGATATAAAAGTGTTCACACTGGTTTTCGGCTCAGTTTTATGGGAGTGAGTATATAGTTACATAGGTTGGAAAAAAGACCTAGGTCAATCAAGCTCAACCTTCCTCCACCAATTGGACATTTTGCCACTAAGATAAGAATAACCCACAATGTTATGTGTATCGAGGAAATCATCCAGCACTCTTTTAAAGGGAACCTGCCACCTGAATTTGGCGGGACCGGTTTTCGGTCATATGGGCGGGGTTTTTTGGGTGTTTGATTCACCCTTTCCTTACCCGCTGGCTGCATGCTGGCCGCAATATTGGACTGAAGTTCATGCTCTGTCCTCCGTAGTACACGCCTGCGCAGTATGCTTTGCCCAACTGCGGGCAAAGCTGAAAAGCATTAGTGCGCATGCGCCGGCGCACTATGTCCCGGAAGTATTTCGTTGTATTCCGGGACATAGTGCGCCGGCGCATGCGCACTAATGCTTTTCGGCTTTGCCTGCAGTTGGGCAAAGCATACTGCGCAGGCGTGTACTACGGAGGACAGAGCATGAACTTCAATATTGCGGCCAGCATGCAGCCAGCAGGTAAGGAAAGGGTGAATCAAACACCCGAAAACCGGTCCCGCCAAATTCAGGTGCCAGGTTCCCTTTAAAAGCTGTTCTAGTGTCTGCCATTACTGCATCTTGCATTAGGGCATTCTACATTCTGACTGCTCTAACTGTAAAGAACCCTTTCCTATTTAGCTGCCAGAATCGCCTTTCTTCTATCTGTAATGAGTGTCCCCTGGTCATAGTCATGTGCAGGGGACCCCGCATCCCCTAGTCATGTGCAAGTACCTTGTACCCACCACACATATACCGTATTTATACATGTAAATGAGATCCTTTCTGAGGCGTCTTTTTTTTTTTTTAAGCTAAACAAGCCCAACTATTCATCATATGAGAGGCCCTCCATCCCTTGTAATAATCAGGTTGCCGCCTTTGAACTGACTAACTTCTGAATATCCTTTTTAAAATGTGGAGCCCAAAACTAGAGCCCATATTCTAGATGTGGCCTCACAAGTGATTTGTAAAGAGGTACTAATGCGTTGGGATCACAAGATTTTATCTCTTTATACATCCTAAAATCTTGTTTTGCTTTTGCAGCTGCTGCTTGACATTGAGTACTGCTGCTCAGCTTACTTGTAACCAAAATGCACAAGTCCTTCACCTGTTCTGTAGCCCCGTGTATACTCCCATTTAATGTACATGCAGCAATAGGATTACTCCGTCCTACAGAGGGGGAAATAATAGATGCAAAATCCACTGATACATATCAAAGTATCCTAAATGGCCATGTGCCAATTACATAGACCAATTATAAATAATATGGACACCCCAACCGATCATATATCCTACACAGAAAAACGGAGTATAAGTCCAAACAAGTTTTTTTTCTCAAATTGAAAACCCAATAATTTGATTAATAAATATGGTAGCTAACATACAAAACTAAGTAAACAGAAACAGACAAGGCACGTACAAAAACTCGTGTGGAAGGACACCGCTACTATTGTAACAGAGAACGATGGCTCGCAAGCCTTAAGGACACAATCCATAGCAAGTACTGCAGTAACAAGAATTGAGTAAAGTGCATAATGCAAGAAAAATATTAATAATGATCCATAAGTGCAATAGGCATGAGATGGATCCTGAACCCTCATTCTAAGGGCAGAGACACATGGCCGTATTTCTCCTGTGAGAATCGCATCGTAAAACTCGTACTGTCGGCTCTCCTGACCTGAGCTTGACAGCTGCATAGTAACCCATCATGCTGTCATGCTCCGGGCAGGAGAGGTGCCGGCCAGTCCGTGCAGTGCGGTGCGATCCTCACACGAGAAATCCGGCAGTGTGTCTCTGCCCTTACCTGCAAACTCCCTACAAAGTGTAAGGAACTATCCCTTTAAGGTTTGCTAGACTCACCCATATAAATATCTGTCAGTGAGTGTCCTATAGTGGCCCCAAGGGGAAGGGGAAATAATTATTTGATCCCTTGCTGATTTTGTAAGTTTGCCCACTGACAAATACATGAACAGTATAATTTGAAGGGTAGGTTAATTTTAACATTGAGAGATAGAATATCAAAAATAAAATCCTGAAAATCACATTGTATAAATTACATACAGTGGGTACGGAAAGTATTCAGACCCCTTTAAATTTTCACTCTGTTTCATTGCAGCCATTTGGTAAATTCAAAAAAGTTAATTTTTTCTCATTAATATACATTCTGCACCCCATCTTGACTGAAAAAAAAAACAAATGTAGAAATGTTTGCAAATTAATTAAAAAAGAAAAACTGAAATATCACATGGTCATAAGTGTTCAGACCCTTTGCTCAGTATTGAGTAGAAGCACCCTTTTGAGCTAGTACAGCCACGAGTCTTCTTGGGAATGATGCAACAAGTTTTTCACACCTGTTAAATGTCACTGTCAAACGCTGACAGCGGCATTTACCATGCGGTTCCCGCAATCGAGCCGCAAATCCGCCCATCGGTGACCCCCATCACGTGATCGTGGGTTACTGATGGGTTGGCATGACAACTAGAAGTCTTCTGGAGACCTCTATGGTTGTCACTGCCGGATTGCCATGAGTGCCACACAGTGGTCGGCGGTCATAGCAACTGAGGTATTATGCAACATACAGGCGATCTGATCATCACCTGTATGTAGTAGAGCTGATCGGGTTATAGCAGCAGCTAGTCTCCCATGGAGACTGTTGAAGCATGCCAAAAACACACACATATTTGGTATCACCGTGTTCAGAATTGCCCGATCTATCAATATAAGAAAAAATTAACCTGATCGCTAAACGGCGTAATGAGAAAAAAAATCAAGACACCAGAATTACGTTTTTTGGTCGCCAAAACATTGCATTAAAATGCTATAAAAGGGAAATAAAAATATTGTATCTATACTAAAATGGTATCATTAAAATCGTCATCTCGGTTCGCAAAAAATAAACCCTCACCCAACCTGAGTTCATGAAAAATGGAGACGCTACGGGTATCAGAAAATGGAGTAATTTTTTTTTTTTTAAACAAAATTTTGATTTTTTTCAACACTTAAATAAAAAAAGAACCTACACATGTTTGGTGTCTATGAACTCGTAATGACCTGGAGAATCATAATGGCAGGTCAGTTTTAACTTTTGGTGAACATGGTAAAATCCAAACAACTGTTGTGGAATTGTACTTTTTGGTTTGCAATTTTCCCCGGACTTTGGAAGTTTTTTAGTACACAATATGGTAAAAACAATAGTGCCGTTCAAAATGACAACTTGTCCCTCAAAAAACAAGCCCTCACAAGCCTCAATATAGCTCTGGGAAGAAGGGGAGCAAAAAACAAACGCAAAAACAGAAAAGGGCTTCAACTCAAAGGAGTTAAAGACAGCTATCTTACATAGTCACCTTTATAATAGACTCCTGTGCACAGACTCAATCAGTCAGACTCTAACCTCAACAACATGGGCAAGACCAAAGAGCTTTATAAGGATTTCAGAGAGAAGATCATAGACCTGCACAAAGCTGGAATGGGCTACAAAACCATTAGTAAGACGTTGGGTGAGAAGGAGACAACTGTTGGTGCAATAGTAAGAAAATGGAAGAAATAAAAAAAATGACTCAATAGACATCGATCTGAGACGTCATGCAAAATCTCACCTCATGGGGTATCCTTGATCATGAGGAAGGTGAGAAATCAGCCTAAAACTACACGGGGGGAACTTGTTAATGATCTCAAGGCAGCTGGGACCACGGTCACCAAGAAAACCATTGGTAACACATTACACCATAAACATTTAAAATCCTGCAGTGCCCGCAAGGTCCCCTTGCTCAAGAAGGCACATGTGCAGGCCCTCCTGAAGTTTGCCAATGAACACCTGGATGATTCTGTGTGATTGGTAGAAGGTGATGTGGTCAGGTGAGACAAAAATTGAAGTCTTTGACATTAACTCAACTCGCAGTGTTTGGAGGAAGAGAAATGCTACCTATGACTCAAAGAACACCGTCCCCACTGTCAAGCATGGAGGTGGAAACATGCTTTGGGAGTGTTTCTCTGCTAAGGGCATGGGACTTCACCACATCAATGGGAGAATGGATGGAGCCATGTACCGTAAAATGCTGAGTGACAACCTCCTTCCCTCCGCTAGGACATTAAAAATGGGCCGAGGCTGGGTCTTCTAGCAACACAATGACCCAAAACATACAGCCAAGGAAACAAATGAGTGGTTCAAAAAGAAGCACATTAAGGTCATGGTGTGGCCTAGCCAGTCTCCAGACCTTAATACCATAGAAAACGTATGGAGGGAGTTGGAAGCTCCGAGTTGCCAGGCGACAGCCTCAAAATCTTAATGATTTAGAGATGATCTGCAAAGAGGAGTGGACTAAAATTCCAACCTGACATGTGCGCAAACCTCATCATCAACTACAAACAACGTCTGACGGCTGTGCTTGCTAACAAGGGTTTTGCTGCCAAGTATTAAGTCTTGTCAGAAGGATCAAATACTTATTTCTCACTGCAAAATGAAAATAAATGTACTGTATATTTTTTATACAATGTGATTTTCTGGATTTTATTTTTGATATTCTGATTCTCTGTTAAAATTAACCTGCACTTAACATTATAGAGTGCTCATGTCTTTGTCAGGGGACAAACTTACAAACTCAGCAAGGGATCAAATACTTATTTACCGCGCTGTAGGTCCGTTACTCTCAATTTATCTACATTAAACCTCATTTGCCATTCTGACATCTTATCCAGATCATTTTGCAAAATTGTAAAGTCCAAGTCAGATTTTAATATCCTACATAGTTTGGTGTCGTCAGCAAAGACTGACTCTTTACTTTCAATCTCATCCACAATGTCATTAATGAAGCGGTTACAAAGAATCGGTCCTAGCACAGATCTATGCGGTACCTCACTGTTGACTAGATCTCATTTAGAGAACGCACCATTTATGACAACTCTTAGTTTCCGGTCAATCAGCCAATTCATATACCCATCTGCATATAGTTTCCGCTTCTGTAACTTTAGTATAAGGTTGTTATGTGGTACAGTATCAAATGCCTTTGCAAAGTATTTCCTCAAAAATGCCCCATTTATGTTCAGTATCCCCAATTACCATGACATTGTCCCAGACTATTTGATTAAGTTCTTCCCTTAATTTGTCGAAAATCAGCTTTCTTAAAGTTCCAGATTTTGACCTTTCCCCTTTTGAATGTTTGACTTAAACTTACCATATTATGGTCACTGCAACCATGTCCCATTGAATGTCTGGATAGTTGAAATCCCCAATAGTAAGGACCCAATTATTATCTGCTGCCTTGTTAATTTGTTGTAGCATTTCATCCTCGACCTGTTCAGTTATAATAGGAGGCTTGTAGCAAACTCCAATTAGCATCTTTCCTTTATTGTCTTCCTTTACAGGAATGTGTAGTGATACAATCACTTTTCTTCACATTCTAAGCCCCTTCCCCATAGTGTGACTTCAGGTGTTACCGCCATCTGGTTCTCTACTTATGCCTATGAGCGTACAACTTGACACAAACTCAACGACATCTATGAACTCTGGACATCTTCCGCTTTTATTTTTGGAGCAGTTATGTGCCTCCAGGACCATCCTGAGTACATTTTAGCCACAAGGACGACACTTTGTGTATTGTTTTTAACACTTTAGGTTTAGAATTCAGGTTTTATTTCTGTTAAAATATGTTCCCAACAATAAAAACCTCATCCCCTCATGTGATAAGCGTTAACTCCTTAACAATTTTAATGTTTGCCATCATTTTTTTTCCTTTCTCCCCTTTTTCAAGAGGCATAACTTTATTTTTACATAAACAGACATTTGAGGGCTTATTTTTTGTCAAACTATAGTTTACCTTGTGATGTTTGGAAAATGGTGAAACAAAATTCCAACTGAAGTGAAATGGCGACAAAATAAAATTAGCTTTTTAAAGTGTTCATTTTGAGGTGCAAATGACCTAGGAACACAATTCTACATGTCAGTTTGATTACAGAGATTCCAAACATTTTGTATTTATTTATTTTTTTTTTTTTACTATTTTAGTGGCTTAAAATGAAAAAAATCTGAAATTTGAAAAAAAAAAAAAAAAGTTTAATTTTTTGGGAGCTGCAACTTATTTTTTCGTCACATCAAGCTATAGTTTCTAATAATATCATTTTGGGGTACATACAGTTTATTGGCTTTTTTTAATGTATTTTTTGTGGAAGGTTTGGGGGGGTTCCTAAAAAAGAAAAAAATTCATTTTCAGTATTTTTTTCCCCCTTTATGACTTATTGTATGGGTTAAAATATATTTTTTGTAAGTTGGACTTTTACAGATGTGGTGATACTAAAAAAAATTTTTTTAACTATTTTTCATTGGGAATATGGGAGTGATTTTTTTTCCCTTTACTCCCCATAGGGGGACTTAAACCTGCTATTGTTTGATCACTTGTTCCATGTGCTACAATATTGCATCATTTCAATATATAGTAAAAATTCCATGACGCTTTCTCAGATTTCTGCTGTTAGAGGAATATGCTAACTAACCCGACCAGCGTGTGCCCCGAGGAACCTAATTCACACACCCTGACCGGCTCAATGTGTCTGTCTTGGGAGTGTAACAAAGTTGGCTGGTTAGAAGATATTGATGACCTATCCTAAGGATACATTGTCAGTGTAAGATCTATAGGGGTCTGGCGATCCACTCGTTAGCTTTTATAAGGACCATCCGATATGAACACATTGAACAGAGCTGCATTCCATAGCTCCATCCAATGTAGTGGCCGCTGCCGGATACTGCAGAACAACCATTATTCCAGGACAATCCTGTACACAGAAAACACTGCTGACATCCTTAGATCATCATTTCCACCCTTTAGGAGGGTCACAGGCAGGGAAATGGGAGACTAGAAAAATGGCCATACATAAGGGGTCTGGTTTTCTACAGTTACAGGTTCTGGAGAACGCAGACCATTTTTCCTAATCTGAGATAAGCCATTAATGACGCTCAGGAGAATATACAGAGACTTCGGAAATGGTTAGAGAGGAACCCTTTATTATAGCCTCTCACGGAATAAATCGGCAATGTTCATGGTTTGGATTACATGACTCTTCTAGTCGTGAGCAGACGTCACAACGTACACATAATGGCCGGCAGAGTCGCAGTTCCGTCTTGAAGATGTTGGCAAGAACGAGCAGAAATAGTGCAACAGTGGAGGGAGGACCGACACAAATGGAGAAATCACAGTCCCCTGGGCTGCCTCTTAACTATACATTCATTAAAAAAAATTGCCTTGACGAGGTTGAATGAAGAACTTGAAATCATTAATAGAATGGTAGTTCTATTCTATTTACAAGAGGATGGAGGAACATGAGCAGCAGCCCCCAAGTTACTGGTCCTTCTTGCTCTCAATTGGGGGATTCTCCTTTGCTTCTGCCTCATCTTGGTTCTTATAGGTCTTCTTCGCTTGCTGGTACAGCTCGTTCAGGTTGAACTCTCTAATAACATTTTCCTGATATACAAGGAGATAAAAAACAATAAATAAATTTTAGATGCAGTCTATACCCAAATGGGACATCTTCACCAGAGGACCGGCTGCTGTCCAGCAGTAAGAGGACAGCCATTTAGAACACGACTCCTCCAGAGCTGCAGTTTGCAGGGACTCAGTAATAGGAATTCCACTCGAGTCTTCCCCAAAATTGAGCAAAACCAATATGGCTGCTTCAAGAATTGACAGACATTTAGGACACAACCATTTAGCTGTCATATTTTTCCAGTCTGTGGTAATAATTCCTGGTCCTGACCAGGGGTCTCTGTGCCCGGACCCACAGTCCTCATTCAAAGGAGTGGTTCCAAAATACAGAAGACATGTAAATCTCTCTATTACTGGCTCTGCCTCTGGTCTTGTTCAGCCAAACATATAAATGGTCCGTGTGTGCCATGGGGGGTGTACTGCTGAGACAAGATATGCAGGATTACACATGGCTCTATTCACGCTTGTGCTTACAAAGAAAGTTACCTGAGAGAAGCTCCAAGACACCGCCCGCCCCTTTTTATCCACCTGTGGTCGCCGCAAGATCTCCTTGCCACCTTGAAACAAGATAAGTGTGGGAAGTTGCTTGGACAGCGGAGAGGTGCTGACGTTGTACCTGTAATACATACATCATGTGAATGGTGGGACGCAGCAGTCCAGGAATAACAGGAGATGCTGCAGGGCAGAACGATTGTGAAGGCACCAGCCAGATGTGGGAGCCTCAATGGCCACAAGTTCTGGGGGCAACCATTCTTACCTAGTGCTGACGTCTGGATATCGGCCTATATCCACTTTACCAAACTTCAGACCGGCACAGTTATACCTGTGGGCAGGAACGAGAAACATCGGGTCAGGAGAAAGCACATGTGTGTGTGTTAGAGTGCGCGACAGAATGGAAAGAGGACATACTTTAGTGACAGCTCTGCGTAAATGGGGGCAAATGACTGACATTCAGATGACCAGTTTGCAAAATATTCCACAATCCATGAAACGCGTCGATCCGATTGCATCTCCTCCTGCAAAGAAAGGGTAGACGATGTATGAACTTGATGCTGCACTCCGGTCATCACAGGAGTGACAAGAACTAGTGATGAGGTAAAGTGCTCGCTACTAGAGTTTCCTAGGGTGCTCCAGTGACACGTTCGAGTCCCCACAGCTGTTAGAGTCAGTACTGCTGAGGGGACGCACGACTTCCTAGATTTTGGTCAAGCAGTCTGTGCCATTTACATTCCACAAATAACCCCTGGTAATGAAAGGCCCCCCGGGGCATTTACCTCGATTGTTTTGTCACTGAAATATTTGATATGCTCAGGGCCCAGATAGAGCGGGGGCTTACACGTCATCAGGAAGACTGCGGAGGAAAACAGTGACAGCAGTTCACATTTAACAATAGTAATAGCGTTCTTTTAAGAGTTAATTTGGGGGACTACAGAAGGGCCTGCACACATTACAATAGGTCTTTAGGACTCACCTAGGCACAGGGTGACATACAATAGGCCCATACGGATATCCAAGCGGAAGAACAGAATTGTGTTGGCCACCTTGCTGAACATGAAGATATTCCCAATGTGCTGTTCAATGGTGACTGAAAGAAAGAAATGGGTTCAGGCACTGACAATGCAGCATCACAACCAGTGCTGCCCCGTGCCATCCCACATCAGCCACAGCTGAGCAGAACAGCTGTCAGATCCTCATATGTCTGAAATATCACTTATATATCTGATGTTAAAAAAAATAAAGTTTCTCCTTGTGGAGATTACAAAGCCAGTGTAAGGAGACTTATAGGCCATGTAATGCTAACCTAAGACTATATATGCAAATAGTCTTTCATCGAGAAAGGACTGCAAATCTAGTCCCACCCATTATGTATAGCAATCCTATAAGTCAGTATCGACCCTGTATAATAAATCAAGTTCCAAGGCTCTTTATCGGGTCGCCATTGACATTTAGGATTGCTACCCCCAATAGATGGCACTGGAGCCCCTGTCCTCCTGCTATTTGCATTCTTCATACACAAACATGGTGAAAGAGGAAAAACAGGAAGGGGCACTTTCTGTAAACTGGAAAGATGAGGGCTCGTCTCTCCGCGCCGCTGCACCAGGAGTTATGGTGTCCCATTAAGCTTAGAGCTCCAATTCATGGCTAAATGGCGATATTAGCACCAATCGGGACTGGAACGTTATGAGGGCAACACTCAGACTTACTACTCCGCCTGTTCTTCATCATCACGATGGCGCTGAGAAACATCAAGATCTCCACTTCTCTCTTGGAAAAAAAAAAGAAGAAAAGTCAGCTCCGACTGTGTATGGGGTTTGCCATTTAGTCTCCAGCACTCCCTACTTTGGTCAGTCCTTCCCCCATGCTTTATACTGCAGCTA
Source organism: Ranitomeya variabilis (assembly GCF_051348905.1). NCBI lineage: Eukaryota > Metazoa > Chordata > Amphibia > Anura > Dendrobatidae > Ranitomeya > Ranitomeya variabilis. The sequence goes on along the minus strand of NC_135235.1, from coordinate 407,064,436 downwards.
TGCTAGTTGGAGCTACTTTCCATTACAGAAAGCAGAGAATAATTCGGAGTTACACACAAACATAAGAATCTTCCTCCTTGGTCCCACAGGGGGCTGAGAAACGTTTACTAATACCGGTTTCCTCCACAGCCCTGATACCTGGTACGGACTATAGACAGGAGATCGGTGCAGCCATCCAGGTACGATCGCAGGGCACAACAACTCAACCAGCGCAGCTGTGCCCAGTACTTCAGCTTAGCCTATACAAATTATGGCGGATGAGCGGTGCCAGGCACAGTCACATTTACTGCGCTGCAAAGTCCAGATCATCAGCGTACACCATCAATATATGGCCAGAAGAAACAACCAGAGCAGTACCCAATGCAGCCGTGCCCGGCACCACAGCTCGCACAAGAGGCGGTGAGGCAGCCGTGCCCGGCACTACAGCTCATACAAGCGGCGATGGGACAGCCGTGCCCGGCACTACAGCTCGTACAAGCGGCGATGGGACAGCTGTGTCCGGCACTACAGCTCATACAAGCGGCGATGAGGCAGCTGTGTCCGGCACTACAGCTCACACAAGGGGCAGCGGTGCCTGGCACTACAGCTCACACAAGAGGCAGCGGTGCCAGGCACTACAGCTCACACAAGGGGCAGCGGTGCCAGGCACTACAGCTCACACAAGGGGCAGCAGTGCCAGGCACTACAGCTCACACAAGGGGCAGCGGTGCCCGCCACTACAGCTCACACAAGGGGCAGCGGTGCCAGGCACTAGAGCTCACACAAGGGGCAGCGGTGCCAGGCACTACAGCTCACAAAAGGGGCAGCGGTGCCAGGCACTACAGCTCACACAAGGGGCAGCGGTGCCAGGCACTAGAGCTCACACAAGGGGCAGCAGTGCCAGGCACTAGAGCTCACACAAGGGGCAGCAGTGCCAGGCACTAGAGCTCACACAAGGGGCAGCGGTGCCCGCCACTACAGCTCACACAAGGGGCAGCGGTGCCAGGCACTACAGCTCACACAAGGGGCAGCGGTGCCAGGCACTACAGCTCACACAAGGGGCAGCGGTGCCAGGCACTACAGCTCACACAAGGGGCAGCGGTGCCAGGCACTAGAGCTCACACAAGGGGCAGCAGTGCCAGGCACTAGAGCTCACACAAGGGGCAGCAGTGCCAGGCACTAGAGCTCACACAAGGGGCAGCGGTGCCCGCCACTACAGCTCACACAAGGGGCAGCGGTGCCAAGCACTGTTTCTGAGCTGTAGTGGAAGAGGCTGATCAAGGGCATCGGAGGCGAGACCCCCAGTGACCACACACTGGCAAGCCAGGGAATACGAGCGGCCACCACAACCTTAGGAATAGAAGCGAGACCTGGAAACCGATCACAGTACCGGAGCAATGTCTCCCGGTGTGGCCACATGTGCCAGGCTATAAGGGAGAGGGGCACACTACCGTACAGCAGTGCAGTACCCGTGCCCACCCTGTGCCCACCCTGTGCCCTTGAGCACCTGCAGTATCCTCACCCAGTCAAAGTCACAGGGGTTGCCATCCTCCCGCTGGCTCGGCAGCGCAGTGCACAGAGGGGGAACCTTACGGATCAGGAGGAAGGAGGCTGACAGCAGCGCAGAGAGCAGGTAATAGGGCTGCGACACCCAGCGCCATAGTCCGGGCGCCGCATACACCAGAGCCAGCAGCGGAGCGATCACCGCCATACTGTCAGTGTGAGAGCTTCCACTCTAACTGCACAGAAACCCAGAGCAGCAGGACCTAGCGCAGGGACGCACGGACCAATCACAGCGCGCTATACTACACTGGCCAATGAGACGCAGAAGTGCCCAGGCTGAACGTTACATCACAACACCGCCAACCTATCAGGGACGGCGACAGTGACGAATGAGGACCGAGAATGGGCCTGTGCGCTGAGACCTGCAGGCGCGCATGGTCATTGGATGGAGGAAGAGAAGGCTCAGCCCACCGGAAGTGGCAACAGATTCTCTGAGCTTGCGAGAGCAGGAGGCGGGACTTAGCATAATGTTCCAATTGGTCGCTCGTCAGAAAGAGGCTGCGTTTGATTGGCTGGATATCAATGCAGGATGATGGAGGGCTTCTCTGGACTGTTTGTCCCTTCGGATCCGCCACCGACACTTCCCTCTGGGCCGGGGGTAGCGGCGGTTGTCTCTGGGGGCGGCGTTGGGTTTGGGGCAGGTAAACCTCATCCCGTTTCTGGAGCGCCCAACTCCTTAGTTCCCGGCCCTCCCCTGCCGCCTCCGCCGTCACTGTCTGCAGGTCCTGCCGGGGAGGATGGAGCCCGGCGCTCGTCCGGTCCCTTCTACCTGCTCCGAGAACTGCCAGGTGGGTAATGCCGACTTCTGTGTGCCCGGTGACCTGCTGTTACTGTCTCCTAGCCCGAGCCATGACACGGAGGGTATCGGTCACCGAAACCGGTCCTGAACCGGAGCACAAGCACTGGTAGGGGGCGTACTCTCAGCATCCCCGGCGGGCGAGGAGGGCACCGCCATGTCCGTGCTGGGCACAGCAGAGTCTCCAGGGTGGGGGGCTCTGATCTGCCAGTGGGTTATTTCTTTATCGGATCGGTGCTCCCTCCCCGGGGTGTGTGTGTGTGTGGGGGGAGATCCCTAGCGGATCATGCCCCCGGGGGGGGGGGGGGTGTTATCCTTAGCGGATTGTGCCCCCGAAGTGTGTTGAGGGTTATCCCTAGTGGATCGGTGCCCCCGGAGTGTGTGGGGGTGGGGGGGGGGGGAGGTGTTTATCCTTAGCGGACTGCTGCCCCAGAGTGTGTGTGTTCATAGCGGATCGGTGCCCCCAGGATGTGTGGGGGGGTGGTTATCTGCTTGTACCCTTTAGATTCTACTTATTTTTTCGATTTGTCTCTTTTGTCTCTTTCAGGGCTCTCTGACCTCACAGGCAGCGTTAATCTTATTCTACATTACAATCTGGAACATTCATTTGGGAAATTCTGTGGCAAGAAAGTTAAAGAAAAACTCAGCAACTTTCTTCCGGACCTGCCAGGTAAGAAGTGAAAATGACCACTGTCCAGGCATATGGACGTTGTGGAGAGAAGCCCTGCCCCGGGTCAGAGAGGAGAGTCATGACACTGCGGCTTTCGCAGACTCGGCCATCCAGGGGCGGCGACGGTAGCCAGCCATTTGATCAGATGCCTTAGAAGGAAAGTATGAATGCTTCAGTGCCTGCCATCACAAGCGGGTTGCTAGGCTTCATGGGCAGTTGAAGGGTCGGGCACTCCGGGAATATATCAGTGCTGATACATGAGAGCTAGTGAAGATGGCCGCCTCCTGGACACAGACCTCACATTGAGCATGAAATATAAATTGCCATAATGCTGGAGTCTATAGTGTTCATCACTGTGGGTCCGGGTGCTGTGCCCCCTTTTCCCCCCGCACTGCCTTCACTGATTAATGAACTCTCCTCAGAGATTGAAGACGGGCTGAACAGAAAGTGCAATCCATAGTTGCCACCGGAATTAAACCCTTCGTACGCCTGCATCTCCCTCTCTTCCTATACTGGAGGAAACAAAGCTGTCGGAGAATGTGTTCTCTATCATTGCACAGAGGGGCCCATGTCACACAACACGCTGTATTACTGGTGAAACCTTTAGGCTATGTGCACACGTTCAGGATTTTTAGCGGTTTTTTTTAGCGTTTTTCGCCGAAAAAACACCAAAAAAACTTACATAAGCATCCCATCATTTTTAATGCATTCAGCATTTTTTTGTGCACATGCTGCTTATTACTCCACGGCAGAATCGCATTCCAGAAAAAAACGCAGCATGTTCATTCTTTGTGCGGAATGGCGGGGATTCCGCACACATAGGAATGCATTGATCCGCTTACTTTCCGCATGTGGCTATGCACACCATGCGGGAAGTAAGCGGATCATGTGCGGTTGGTACCCAGGGTGGAGGAGAGGAGACTCTCCTCCATATATCTGTAAAAAAATAATAATAATTATTAAAATAAAAAATCGTGATATTCTCACCTTTCGCCGCCCCCCGCAACCTTCCCGCTCCTCGCTATGCTTCCATTCCCAGTAATGCCTTGTGACAATGACCTGTGATGACGTAGCAGTCTCGCGTGATGCTACGTCATCTGGGGTCATTACTGGGAACGGGAGCATTGCGAGGAGCGGGAAGTCTGCGGGGGATGCCGAAAGGTGACAATATCACGATTTATTTTTTTTATTATTTTTAACATTATATCTTTTACTATTGATGCTGCATAGGCTGCATCAGTAGTAAAAAGATGGTCACACTTGTCAAGCACTATGTTTGACAAATGTGACCAACCTGTCGCTCAGTTTTCCAAGCGATGCTACAGATCGCTTGCAAAACGCTTGTGTTTAGCGGGAATACGCATGCCAATTCTGCATGCGTATTTCCCACGGCAGGGAGTTGCAGAATTGCCGCAGAAATTTCCACTGCAATTCTGCAACGTGTGCACATAGCCTTAGTGTTATGTAGGTGGTGGAGGCCAGTAAATTCTGAGAATGGCCCGTGCTTTCTGACCTAATCCTATCAGTCACTTCCGTTTCTCCGTGTCCTCTTTTGTAGGTATGATCGATACCCCCGGCTCTCAGGATAACAGCAGTCTCCGATCTTTAATTGAAAAGCCACCGATCTGCGGAAATTCCTTCACTCCTCTGACTGGCGCACTACTAACTGGCTTCAGACTACATGCAGGCCCGGTGAGACGAAGTGTATTTGTGTACCGCCAATGCTGTCATTACCAATTGATAGGAGTGACTGGTTTTCTTGTAGAACACCCCAATAAATGCAATGTCTACTGCATTGTTTCCCAAATCAACTTGTGACCCCGATCATGGGACCCAAACCTGTCCTCACTGGCAATATGAGATGAGAGGCGGTAGGAGGCGGTGGGCCACTAAGGCCGGTTACTTGTCTTTAGGGTGGGCAACTTTTCAAAGCTAGAAATTTGGACAGTGCAGTGGAGTTTTGTATTGTCCATATCCATGCAGTGCTGAGGCTGGATTGCACCGTCCTCTGCTTCATATATATGTTCTGCCATCTTCCTTCAGCTTCCAGAACACTGTCGTCTAATGCACATACAGCCCCCAAAGAAAAAGAACAAGAAACACAAAGCAAGCAGAACACAGGAGCCGGCTCCTCCAGGTCTGTATGATGGGTGTGTGTATGTGATGGGCGAGGAGGTGATCTCCATTTCACTGTTCTGCCTTCTGCTACAGAAACACCATCAGATTCTGATCACAGGAAAAAGAAGAAGAAACAAAGAGAAGATGACCCAGAAAGAAGGAGAAAGAAGAAAGACAAGAAGAAAAAGAAGGTAAGATGAAATGGATGGATGGAAGCCAGGGGCAGAACGAGGCACCCTGTGCGTCCTTTCTTATTTCTCCTTCAGCCCCCTAGCTGCTTTCTATATTGGATGTAAATGGGAATTTCGCAACACTGTGTGCGAGCCTGGTGATGGCAAGTGTACCACTGACTGATAGCATCTAGCTCAGTGACCATCAGTCACTGGTCATCGTCCGGTTCATACATTGTTACTGGTTGTGGAGTCCTAAATATAATGCAATGTAATGCTAGAGACTGGCCTTCTGCCTGCTCAAGCGGCATGAATTTTGGCTTCTGACTTGGAGCATTATATGTACAGCTGCCTGTGGGGTACAGTGTCTGGTATTGTCTTGAAATAAGACCCAAGTATTGGGACACCTCCATATTACTCCTATAGGAGTTCTTATGACCTCCCATTCTACATCCATAGACATTAATATAGAGCAGGTCCCCATTCTGCATCCAGAACAGTTTTTGGAGCTTGTGTTCATTTTTGCACATTCTTCCAGATAAGCATTTGTGGGGTCAGACGCTGATGTTAGATGAGGCAGCCGGGCTCAGAATCTGTTCTTGTTCATCACTAATGGTATTCGAATGGGATGAGGTCTGGATTCTGTGCGGTCAGTCAGGTTTTTGCCCACCAAACTCGCCCTAACTATTTATTTAAAGACCTTGATTTATGCACTGGGGCACAGTCATGCTGGAACAGAAAATAATAATAATAATTTTTATTTATATAGCGCCAACATATTCCGCAGCGCTTTACAACTTATAGAGGGGACTTGTACAGACAATAGACATTACAGCATAACAGAAATCACAGTTCAAAACAGATACCAGGAGGAATGAGGGCCCTGCTGCTCGCAAGCTTACAAACTATGAGGAAAAGGGGAGACACAAGAGGTGGATGGTAACAATTGCTTTAGTTATTTGGACCAACCATAGTGTAAGGCTCGGGTGTTCATGTAAAGCTGCATGAACCAGTTAACAGCCTAAGTATGTAGCAGTACAGACACAGAGGGCTATTAACTGCATAAAGTGTATGAGAGCATGATGCGAGGAACCTGATTTTTTTTTTTTTTTTTTGTTGAATGGGCCACACAGGGATAGTTAGGTTAATGCGTTGAGGCGGTAGGCCAGTCTGAGCAAATGAGTTTTTAGGGCCTTCCCCAAACCTTTCCTCAAACTTGGAAGCTAAAGTTGTCCAAAATGTCTTGGAGTGCTGAAGTATTGAGATTCCCCTTCACTGGAAATTAGGGGCGCAGGCTGACCCCTGTAAAACAATCCTATAGCATTATGTCTCCTGCACCAAACATGGCAGTGGCACATTGCAGTCAGGAAGGTAACATTTTCCTGGCCTTCATCAAACCCAGAACAATCCATCAGATGCCAGATGGAGAAGTGTGATTCATCAATCCATAGAACAAGTTTCTACAGCTTTAGAGTTCAGTGGTGGCGTCTTTACACTACTCCATCTGACTCTTGGCATTGTGCTTGGTGATGTAAGGCTTTCATGTAGTTGCCTGGCCAAGGAAACCCATGCCGTGCAGCTCTTGATGCAGTTTTTGTGCTGATGTTAATGCCAGAGGAGGTAGGTGCTTTGCAGTTATTGACTCAGCGTAGCTGTGGTGACTTCTCTGTACCATGCCCCTCAGCACTCGTAGTCCCTACTCTGCAACTTTACGTCATCTGTCACTTTGTGGCTCCTAAACCCTTCCATTTTTCAATAATAAACTCAGATTTGATTGTAGATAATTTAGGAGACCAGAAATGTCCTGTTACACTGGTGACATCCTATGTCAGGCCGCACTTGTATCTGAGCTCTATAGAACGTTCTTTCACAAATGTTAGTGAAGGCGACTGCAAAGTGAGGGGCTGGGTTTTATATACCCGTGATAATGGTAACCTGAATTCACTGATTTAAGAGGAGTGTCCCAATATTTGTGTCCAACCATGTATAGTCTGTGGTTTTGGGAGTTGTCGGCAGATAAATGGGTCACTGTCCAATTGTGCATTTCATTGCCCAGCAGTCCATGCACGGTAGCACAGATCAGCAGTGGTGTGGAGGAAGACACAAAGGGGGAAACAAATGGAAAGGTATACATTTGGGGTGGAATCCGTGCAGCTTGGTTTACATTAGCAGATAATGGCTTATTAGTATTTTTATCCCCTTTAGAGTGAAGGAGCAACTGTGCGTTCAGCCGTTCTCCCCTTGGCCGTGCCACCTGCTGCGCTGGAGTTCTGTACACAGCTGGATTCTTGTGAATGGGGCTGTGTTTTAGCGCTCGGCTCAGCAGGTGGTCAGGAGCACTGTAGGGAGAAAATCTGAGAAGTGACAGCACTTGGCCATGTTCTTATGTGGCTTTTTGCTGTGTATCTTACACAGTATATTTGATGCACAACATTTACATAATACAACAGTACCAGCATAAATGACGAACCTCCTGAAATCTGATGTGTACAATTTTTTTTTTTTCTGGGGGGAGAGGTCCTTAGACCTCCACAGATTGCCCATAAGTCCCCTGAGAATTGCACAGATCTAGCCATAGTTTTCTTTTGTATGTTTTTTTTTCATTTGTACGCCACACTGTGCAAACTCTGGACACCTGAGCTGCACACTTCACGGAGGACTCTTGAATGATCTCACCACCCAGACCACCACTGATCTGCAAGCACTTAAACTGACTGCAATGTACAGTGCCTTGCGAAAGTATTCGGCCCCCTGGAGCTTTCCAACCTTTTCCCACATATCATGCTTCAAACATAAAGATACCAAATGTAAATTTTTGGTGAAGAATCAACAACAAGTGGAACACAATTGTGAAGTTGAACGAAATTTATTGGTTATTTTAAATTTTTGTGGAAATTCAAAAACTGAAAAGTGGGGCGTGCAATATTATTCGGCCCCTTTCAGTGCAGCAAACTCACTCCAGAAGTTCATTGTGGATCTCTAAATGATCCAATGTTGTCCTAAATGCCTAATGATGATAAATATAATCTACCTGTGTGTAGTCAAGTCTCCGTATAAATGCACCTGCTCTGTGATAGTCTCAGGGTTCTGTTTGAAGCACAGAGAGCATCATGAAGACCAAGGAACACAACAGGCAGGTCCATGATACTGTTGTGGAGAAGTTTAAAGCCGGATTTCGATACAAAATGATTTCCAAAACTTTAAGCATCCCAAGGAGCACTGTGCAAGCGATCATATTGAAATGGAAGGAATATCATACCACTGCAAATCTACCAAGACCCGGCCGTCCCTCTAAACTTTCATCTCAAAGAAGGAGAAGACTGACCAGAGATGCAGCCAAGAGGCCCATGATCACTCTGGATGAACTGCAGAGATCTACAGCTGAGGTGGGACAGTCTGTCCATCGGACAACAATCAGTCGTACACTGCACAAATCTGTCCTTTATGGAAGAGTGGCAAGAAGAAAGCCATTTCTCAAAGATACTTTTTATGGGTATCGTTTAAAGTTTGCAACAAGCCACCTGGGAGACACCCCAAACATGTGGAAGAAGGTGCTCTGGTCAGATGAAACCAAAATCGAACTTTTTGGCAACAATGCCAAACGATATTTTGGCGTAAAGGTAACACCGCTCATCACCCTGAACACATCATCCCCACTGTCAAACATGGTGGTGGCAGCATCATGGTTTGGGCCTGCTTTTCTTCAGCAGGGACAGGGAAGATGGATGGATGGATAGAGCTAAATACAGGACCATTCTTGAAGAAAACCTGTTGGAGTCTGCAAAAGACCTGAGACTGGGACGGAGATTTGTCTTACAACAAGACAATGATCCCAAACATAAAGCAAAATCTACAATGGAATGGTTCACAAATAAACGTATCCAGGTGTTAGAATGGCCAAGTCAAAGTCCAGACCTCAATCCAATCGAGAATCTGTGGAAAGAGCTGAAACTGCTGTTCACAAACGATCTCCATCAAACCTCACTGAGCTCGAGCTGTTTGCCAAGGAAGAATGGGCAAGAATTTCAGTCTCTCGATGTACAAAACTGATAGAGACATACCCCAAGCGACTTGAAGCTGTAATCGTAGCAAAAGATGGTGCAACAAAGTATTAAGTTAAAGGGGCTGAATAATATTCCACGCCCCACTTTTCAGTTTTTGAATTTCCACAAAAATTTAAAATAATCAATAAATTTCGTTCAACTTCACAATTGTGTTCCACTTGTTGGTTCTTCACCAAAAATTTACATTTGGTATCTTTTATATTTGAAGCATGATATGTGGGAAAAGATTGAAAAGTTCCAGGGGGCTGAATACTTTCGCAAGGCACTGTATAAAAGAAATAAAACAAAAAAAACAATGTGACTGTTTAATTATTCATTAACGCCTCTATATTGAGGATCCGTCTGAGCCCTGCCAGGTGGACCCCCAACTACCAGGAAGTATTGGAATATTGTAATATACCATAACCTCTTTTCTCACGCCTTGTAACGTGTGATTTTTTTATTTTTTTTTTTTATTTTTTTTTTTTCTTCATTCCTTTCCAGAATCGCCATAGTCCTGAGCACCCAGGAGCCGGAAGCTCACAAAGTGGATTACGTTGAGAATCCCGCTTTATTTGTACATACAATTTTCTGTTACTTTTATAGGGTTTGTTCATTTTAATAAAGCTCCCTCTGTCCCCTGAACAGTTTGTGTGACTTTTACTTTCTCCACTGGTATCCTTTTCTAATGAATATGTTCCATATTGGGGGCCATGTTTTAAAAGGGGTAAGTCTGTTAGATAAAATGTTATTGTTTGCATCATGAAAAGCTATAGTGTTCCAGTATATGTTCCCGTACCTCAGAGTGCAGTCATTTACTAGCGTCCTTCATTGTTTAATCCCATGGCATTAGGAAATAAATCTGCCCTGGTCACAACTCTAGCCATTTCTTTTAGGGGAGACCTGTGTTAAAACAAGAAAAATCTGATGAGGTTTATCATAATTCCTTCCTGATTGATGGTGGCCACCACTGCCAGGTCACTAATACCAGAAGGGATGTCATTTTAACAGGTGCAGAAAGGACCACACGGGAGCATGGGTGCATTCAGTTGTGATGGAGGGCGATATCGGGTGTCAATGTTGTTTATGTAGTTAAGTGTTGAGTGTTACAGAACCCCTCAGCACCCAGATTATGTTGTGCAGTTATTTGTATGTATAATAGTTTCCATGTGAGAGGCATGTCCCTAATGCATCAGCCCACAGGCTGCGCCCCCTGGGCAGAGGGGACAAGATATTCCCCTTCTGACCTCTCCCACCTTTGTAATTCCCACAGTAAATATCGGCAGGCTCCGGCCCCCTGCGGCTATTGTGTCTGGCCTGCCGCTTTTCAATAGGCCTGCCCTCTGTACCTGTGTGATATATATTCTGTGTCCTGTGAGTAAAGTGTGGTCATATTGGAAATACGTGGAGAAGCAGTGATATTTTATATGCGCCCATGTAATCAAGGAATTCCAGCCAGCGTCCTTCATTCAGACTCCAGCTAAAGCAGAGTGGACCTCCTGAAACACGGAGTGGTACTGAAAGAGGTACTCCAGCACGGAAGACCCCGTACACTGGTGGCATACAGCGGGATGTGATACCCCGTCTACAGGAGGAAAGGAATGAATGGAAAACAACTACCAGAAGTTAAAGAGGACTACATTAAAAGATCTGGTGGAAGCCCGAGGGTTAATCGCCAACAACAAAACAAAAGCGGATTTGATAGCAGCCATCATGGAACACGACAGTGCAGCGCCCCCCAATGTGAACGTGGAGGAGACTGAATTCCAGAGGGAGGTAAAGAACAGACTGGCGTTCTATGGCCCAAACCCTGCAGTAGAGATCATACGAGAGGTGATGGCTGATGTGCGTACTGATCTGAAGGATAAGATGGCCGAGCGGACCAGGATAGAGCTAGCCAAGATGGAGATGGCAGAGCGGAGAGAGGAGAGTCAGCGAGCAGGGGGATCTCTGGCCTCCGACCAAGTACCTTCAACAGTAAGCCACAAAAAGATCCAGTATAATGCCTTCCGACAGTTGGGGGAGGCAGAGGAAGACATTGATGGCTTTCTGCAGGACTTTGAGCGACAGTGTGCCCTTCATCAAGTGAAGCCGGAGGAACGAGTTCAGATTCTGGCCAGCAAGCTGACAGGCCGGGCAGCGGACGCCTATCGCACGGTACCTGATGAGGACTGTATGGACTATGAGCAGATCAAAGAAGTGATCTTGGCCTGGTATGCGCTGACACCAGAGGCATACCGCCAAAAGTTCCGCAGACTTATAAAACGGGTAACCGATACCCACGCTGGATGGGCCTGTAAATTACGGCGGTCACTGCTACAGTGGGTGCAAGGGAGCCAAGCAACCACTAAGGAGGACGTCCTCCAGCTCTTCTTGTTGGAACGATTCTTTAATGGACTAACCCGCGAGACACGGATGGCTTTGGGACAGGCAGCCAACGACTCTTGAGGAGGCCGCTCGTCTGGCCGATGAACATCATGATGCCAGGAGGCCTCAGTTGTCCGGATCAAAGATGGTCGCTAGGAGTCCGCCCATGGACCTGGAGGCCCCCAAACCACCGAAGATTGTAGGGGGACCAGCTAAAAACCCAACTAGACTCAGCATACCCAGTGGCCAAAGGCGGGAACAGCTACCTTCAGCCGGGCCGCTGTACACTGCTACCAAGGCGAAGCTGACCCGGCATTGGGGGCTATGACTAACCAGGGGGTGGAAGTGATGGAGGAAGTGCTGCATGAAGTAGACCCCAATACAAAACAAAAAGGCTAAACAGCCATAAAGTCCCATAAAATAAATTTTATTAAATAACATGCAAACAAGGCATAGCAATGCTAACAAGGGAGTAGACACACAAAACAAATGGCCATAGCAGAAAACGGGCACAGACCATCCACATCCAACCTGCCTAGCTGTACCACCGGGTCATATAACGATAAATGCCCATCATTAAAAGAAGATACAAAAGGACAATGCCATAGCATGGGACGTATAGGTACATACGTACATACCCAGTGTGCGCACACAAAACAGGCTGGACCGGCGGCTGGACCCGACCCCGACGCACGTTTCACAGCACAAGCTCCTTCATCAGGGGGTAGGTGTGGACAGCGCAATGTCACAATATATACTGTACCGTAATTAAGAGGGCTCAACCATCCCGTGCACCTGCGGCAGGACGCCAAGACAAACGCGCGGCATCCATGATGGCCGCCAACACCGGAAACACGTGGGGCCCCACGTGATCCTGCGTCAGACGGATGAAGATGCCGCGCGGCGCGTAGCTCCCCAGCGCATGCGCACAGGACAGTGAGCACATCTCGGCCATATTAGAGAAGGGAAATAGTACACAGCAAAAAGACAATTAACCCTAACAGTGAACTACCAACAAATGCCATACAATATAATAGGGAAGATATCCTGTATCCATAAATAATACCATTAGTGGCACAATAAGACAATTATTAGAAATGGGCATACAATATAATAATGTATATATAACATATATCAAATAGAAAATATCAATAATACAAATTATATAGGGAAGGAATATAATATATAGTCAAGATACATCTAGAAAGGATGGCATATAGAGAAACATGTCATGTAGTCAACATGAAATACTGCCCTGACTGACATATCATATGGATAACCAATACAGTACAAATACATATATATATACACACATTGTACAACCAATAATCGATAGGCAATATAAGGCCAACGCAGTATAGCACATAGTTCTGTCATTGCTGTCTATATTATGTTATACTATCATCTTGACACGTCGTAATATATCTTCCTCAAGAATGATACGCAGAATCCCATATGAGCTTCAAAATTCACCCACATCAGTGCCTCAGTAGGCTCTTTATTATAGTATATCTTCCTTCAAAACGGTATACAGAATTCCATACGAACTTCAATATTTACCCAAATCAATACTGTAAACAAACAAACAAACAAGAATAAGAACTAGAAACACCACACCAATGTATATATGTATATATATATATATATATATATATATATATATATATATATATATATATATATATATATACATATACATACACACATAAAAAGTATATAAAAAAGAGAATTAAAAGCCAGACCAAAAGTACTGGCATCCTAAATAATGTACAGCCATAATGTGGATCACAAGAATGGGGCAAATTAAATGTTCTCATTCAACCCGTCAGGGTGAATGGTGCGCAAAGTCCATATCCACCTTGTCTCCAATTGTGCAAGGCGTTTAGACAGACAACCTCCCCTGATATTAATATTCAGGAGATCAATACCCCGTACCCTCAGTAGCGCTGAATCACAGGAGTGGAATTCCCTAAAATGTCTGGGTATCGTTTTAAGCATCGTGGCATCATTGCATTCTGCTGCCGCCTGTATCCCAAGAATGTGCTCTCTGACTCGAACTTTCAATTGCCTTGTAGTTAGGCCAACATATATTAGGCCACAAGGGCAAGTGGCGTAGTAAATCACATATCTAGAAACGCATGATATGCGCTTCTTAATTATAAAGTTCTTAGTGCCATCGGAGTTCGAGAAAGAAGAGCAACGTTCAATGTTTGGGCAGGCGACGCATTTACCACATGGTATACATCCACGGGCGTCGGGGTCGGGTCCAGCCGCCGGTCCAGCCTGTTTTGTGTGCGCACACTGGGTATGTACGTATGTACTTATACGTCCCATGCTATGGCATTGTCCTTTTGTATCTTCTTTTAGTGATGGGGATTTATCGTTATATGACCCGGTGGTACAGCTAGGCAGGTTGGATGTGGATGGTCTGTGCCCGTTTTCTGCTATGGCCATTTGTATTGTGTGTCTACTCCCTTGTTAGCATTGCTATGCCTTGTTTGCATGTTTTTAATGTTATTTAATAAAATTTATTTTATGGGACTTTATGGCTGTTTAGCCTTTTTGTTTTGCATTCGTATTTGGCAGCTGGCCCCTTACTTATACAGTGGGGCAAAAAAGTATTTAGTCATTCAGCAATAGTGCAAGTTCCACCACTTAAAAAGATGAGAGGCGTCTGTAATTTACATCATAGGTAGACCTCAACTATGGGAGACAAACTGAGAAAAAAAAATCCAGAAAATCACATTGTCTGTTTTTTTATCATTTTATTTGCATATTATGGTGGAAAATAAGTATTTGGTCAGAAACAAACAATCAAGATTTCGGGCTCTCACAGACCTGTAACTTCTTCTTTAAGAGTCTCCTCTTTCCTCCACTCTTTACCTGTAGTAATGGCACCTGTTTAAACTTGTTATCAGTATAAAAAGACACCTGTGCGCACCCTCAAACAGTCTGACTCCAAACTCCACTATGGTGAAGACCAAAGAGCTGTCAAAGGACACCAGAAACAAAATTGTAGCCCTGCACCAGGCTGGGAAGACTGAATCTGCAATAGCCAACCAGCTTGGAGTGAAGAAATCAACAGTGGGAGCAATAATTATAAAATGGAAGACATTCAAGACCACTGATAATCTCCCTCGATCTGGGGCTCCACGCAAAATCCCACCCCGTGGGGTCAGAATGATCACAAGAACGGTGAGCAAAAATCCCAGAACCACGCGGGGGACCTAGTGAATGAACTGCAGAGAGCTGGGACCAATGTAACAAGGCCTACCATAAGTAACACACTACGCCACCATGGACTCAGATCCTGCAGTGCCAGACGTGTCCCACTGCTTAAGCCAGTACATGTCCGGGCCCGTCTGAAGTTTGCTAGAGAGCATTTGGATGATCCAGAGGAGTTTTGGGAGAATGTCCTATGGTCTGATGAAACCAAACTGGAACTGTTTGGTAGAAACACAACTTGTCGTGTTTGGAGGAAAAAGAATACTGAGTTGCATCCATCAAACACCATACCTACTGTAAAGCATGGTGGTGGAAACATCATGCTTTGGGGCTGTTTCTCTGCAAAGGGGCCAGGACGACTGATCCGGGTACATGAAAGAATGAAAGGGGCCATGTATCGTGAGATTTTGAGTGCAAACCTCCTTCCATCAGCAAGGGCATTGAAGATGAAACGTGGCTGGGTCTTTCAACATGACAATGATCCAAAGCACACCGCCAGGGCAACGAAGGAGTGGCTTCGTAAGAAGCATTTCAAGGTCCTGGAGTGGCCTAGCCAGTCTCCAGATCTCAACCCTATAGAAAACCTTTGGAGGGAGTTGAAAGTCCGTGTTGCCAAGCGAAAAGCCAAAAACATCACTGCTCTAGAGGAGATCTGCATGGAGGAATGGGCCAACATACCAACAACAGTGTGTGGCAACCTTGTGAAGACTTACAGAAAACGTTTGACCTCTGTCATTGCCAACAAAGGATATATTACAAAGTATTGAGATGAAATTTTGTTTCTGACCAAATACTTATTTTCCACCATAATATGCAAATAAAATGATAAAAAAACAGACAATGTGATTTTCTGGATTTTTTTTTCTCAGTTTGTCTCCCATAGTTGAGGTCTACCTATGATGTAAATTACAGACGCCTCTCATCTTTTTAAGTGGTGGAACTTGCACTATTGCTGAATGACTAAATACTTTTTTGCCCCACTGTATGTCCTTATGCATATTGGGTATTTATGAATCCTTTATACCATTAATACTAGATATAATATGTTTGCTTCAATAATATTATTATGAAGTAGACCCCGTGCAGGCAGCCCGGGCAGATAATCGACAACAGCATCGACAGGTCGTGTGGGTTAATGGGAAACGTATGCAGGGACTAAGAGATTCCGGGGCAACTTTGACCCTTGTGAGGCCTCATGTCATCCGGGACCAAGAGAAGACGGACCGGACCGTGGCAGTCCGTGTAGCAGGGGGAGCCATACATCGACTGCCCACTGCCAGGATTCACCTGAACTGGGGAGTCGGGGAAGGCCTTGTTGAGGTCGGCTTGATGGAGGATTTGCCTGCAGATGTCTTGCAGGGAAATGACTTGGGGCCCATGTTGTCTGCCTTCTTGGTTGCCCCTCTGGCTGAGACATATCCTGTGACCACCCAGAGACAAGCTCGAGCTGCAGAGGCGGAATCACACTCAGAGGAGGCCCCGGTAAGACATCCCAGCTTTACACGTATTCCCATAGCCAGACACATTTCGTGGGCCACCCCAGCTGAATTTAAGAGGGAGTTACTTGAGGATCCTTCATTGGAGGGATATCGTGGGAAGGCACAGGAGGGAAGAGGGGTACTGGAAGGGGAACAGTTTGTATGGAAGCAGGGACTCCTCTATCGGATCACAGAGCAGCACCACACAGGGACGAGCCCCACTATAAAACGACAGCTGGTAGTTCCCAAGAAGTATATGCAGGAGTTACTGCGAATCTCTCATGACATACCCTTGGCCGGGCACTTCGGCATCAGTCGCAGCAAGCATCGTCTGACACAAAACTTCTTTTGGCCGGGGGTAACCTATGATGTTCGTCAGTACTGCCAGACCTGTGACAGTTGCCAGCGCATTGGCAAGAGGGGAGATCGATGCAAGGCCAAATTACGCCCCCTCCCCATTGTAGAGGAACCATTTAGCCGAGTAGCAGTCGATCTGATAGGGCCGTTAGCCAAACCCAGTCCGTCAGGGAAAAGGTATATATTGACAGTGGTAGATTATGCCACACGGTATCCAGAGGCGGTTGCGTTACCTAAATACTGGCAGAGACGGTGGCGGCTGCCCTGCTCCAGGTTTTCTCACGGGTTGGATTTCCCCGAGAGATTATCTCGGACCAGGGTACCCAGTTTACAGCAAAGGTGACCAACCAACTGTGGAAGCTGTGCGGCGTAAAGTCCATTAGAAGCGCCCCGTACCACCCGTAAACCAATGGGTTGTGTGAACTCTTTAACGGGACGTTAAAACAACTCATTGGGACTTTTACCAGGACCTACAGGGACTGGGAGACATTCTTGCCACACCTCCTGTTTGCCTATCGGGAGGTGCCCCAAGAATCCACGGGGTTCTCCCCGTTCGAACTGGTATACGGGAGGCGGGTAAGGGGACCCCTAGACTTAGTGCTAGAATACTGGGAAGGGGAGGGCATCATAGAAGGGGTACCTATTGTACCCTATGTGCTGGAATTCCGGGACCGCCTACAGGAGCTGACCCAGGCTGTACGTGGGAACATGCAGGTGGCCCAGCGGCGCCAGCGCGTATGGTACGATCGGAGGGCCAGAGAACGCACCTTGGAAATAGGACAGAAGGTCCTGGTGTTAGAGCCCACTAGGCAGAACAAGTTCCAAGCTGCATGGGAGGGGCCCTACCAAGTAGTGGGGAAAATAGCCGACACCACCTATAATTTCGCCGATTGTGACGACCCCAGGGTTATCCGCATGTTCCACGTGAATATGCTGAATCCCTACCGGGAGCGCCCTGAAGAGGTAGTGACCATCTGTGCACCTGAAGCAGAGGATTTAGCCGGACTTCCCTTGCCTGATGTCTTAGGGGAGAGGACTCAGTCTAAAACATGGGACCAGGTACACTGGAGTGAAGACCTAGGTCCCCGGGAGAGACAGCAGGCGGAGGCGTTGTTGAGGCAGCGACAGAGGATGTTTTCGGGGAGACCAGGGTACACTCACCTGGCACAACACAAGGTTGAGACCCAGGATCAGACCCCCCTGCGACAACCCCCCTTCTGCATCCCTGAGTCTGTACGAGAAGGGATGCGACAAGAGATACAAGAGATGTTGCGTTTAGGGGTCATTGAAGAGTCAGATAGTCCCTGGGCATCCCCCGTAGTGTTAGTGCCCAAGAAGGATGGGACTACACGGTTTTGTGTAGACTATTGTAAGCTCAATGAGAAAACGGTGACGGATGCGTATCCCATGCCGCGTGTGGATGAGTTGTTAGACCGGCTGGCGGGGGCAAAGTATTTGACCACCATCGATCTATGCAAAGGCTACTGGCAGATTCCCCTTAGTCCTGACGCTATTCCCAAGTCGGCATTTGTCACCCCGTTCGGCTTATTCCAGTTTTGAGTTATGCCATTCGGGATGAAGACTGCCCCGGCGACCTTCCAGAGGCTGGCTGACCGGCTTCTGGATGGTCTCCAGGACTATGCTTGTGCCTACCTGGATGACATCGCCATCTACAGCGCGACATGGGAAGAGCATCTAAATCACCTAGTGACAGTATTGGACAGGATCCACAAGGCCGGAATCACCCTGAACCCAAACAAGTGTCACGTGGGCAAAGCAGAGGTTCAGTATTTAGGGCATTGGGTGGGAAGTGGGAAACAGCGACCAGAACCAGCCAAGATTGAGGCCATAGTCAAATGGCCCACCCCAGGCACTAAAACCCAGGTCATGGCGTTTCTAGGGACAGCGGGTTATTACAGGAAATTCGTTCCCAATTACGGCAGCGTAGCCAAGTCCCTCACTGATCTGACCCGTAAGAACCAACCCCGCCAGGTAACCTGGACCCCAGAGTGTGAAGAAGCCTTCCGCCAGCTAAAGGACGCCCTCACCAATATCCCTGTATTGGCCGCACCCGATCCAACTAAGCGTTTCCTTGTTCACACAGACGCTTCTATGTTTGGATTGGGGGCAGTACTGAGCCAAGTCGGGCTGGACGGCCAAGAACACCCGGTAGCTTACCTGAGTCGGAAACTACTGCCCCGTTAAGTAAGCTATGCGGCCATCAAGAAGGAGTGTCTGGCGGTAGTATGGGCACTCAAAAAGTTGCAACCATATTTGTATGGACGACAGTTTTCCCTCCTAATGGACCATAATCCCCTAGTCTGGCTTAATCGGGTCTCCGGAGACAACGCCAGATTACTGCGGTGGAGTTTAGCCCTACAACCTCTGGACTTCACCATCCACTACAGACCCGGCAAACAAAACGGTAATGCCGATGGACTAAGTCGACAAATGGAACTTGTACCAACCCCATAAACTTCGGTCATCCCCAAACCGATCCGTTAAGGATCAGACTGTGTATGCCGATCTCGTAGCTGAAAAGGAGGAGCCGTGTTACAGAACCCCTCAGCACCCAGATTATGTTGTGCAGTTATTTGTATGTATAATAGTTTCCATGTGAGAGGCTCTTAGCATTTTCATGGTATGTTCATCCACCCAGCTCTCCTGCTATGAAGTGCACATAGTACATCACCCAGCTTTGCACACAGACTTTCCTCTGCTCCTAGCATTTTCATGGTATGCCTTTCAGCTAACCCCAACTTACCCTGTGATATTTATGACCTTGTTTACTTAGGCTTGATTGTATGCATCTGGTCCACCCTTAATTCTCTGACCAAGATGAGCAGAGACCACTGCTCTCTGCTTCACACCTGAACGCACTTAGTTTTCCATATATTGCATAGCAAAAGTCTGCAATGACTTTAGTCTGCAGTGTGATCCCTAGAAGTGTGTCCTAAAAGTGTGGATTACATTAGAATTAAAACCTGAATTGAACCTGAAGGGAACTGAAGGTAACTGGCCAGTCACTGCAAACAATGTTTCAGTTTGTTTGCACTTTTACCCCCTATAATCTTTCACTTTCTGCTACCTCCCCCAATCCCCACACCAAGTAAGGAACTGTTCATCTCCTCTTCAATCCTCCCCATCCATCTCACCTCCTCCTCAGAACTGTTCCTTAACATACAATCCTCTGTCTCAAAGCACAGGCAGCCCCCTCATGCCCTCTCCTGCTCCCACCTGCTAACACTCTCTGCTCCTTCTCACTGCTGGTGATATCTCTCCAAATCCTGGTCCTCCTCACCATATTCCCACAGTCATTTCTACCTCCCATCCACGCTCCAGCACAAACTTCCGTAACCTCTCTAACCTTATACCCATTCGCCCAGCCCCCACTTCCCCAGGCCCACTAACAGGAGCTCTGTGGAACGCTCGCTCTGTCTGTAACAAGCTTTCCTACATCCATGATCTCTTTGTTACTACCAAACTTTCCTTCCTCGCCATCACCGAAACCTGGCTCACCTCTTCTGACACAGCCTCCCCTGCTGCACTCTCTTACGGTGGCTTCCACCTTTCTCACACACCCCGCCCCAGCAGCAAGCATGGCGGAGGAGTTGGTTTTCTCCTGTCAGGTAACTGCTCCTTCACCCCAATCCCACTGCCACCCTCTGTTACCCTCCCTTCCTTTGAGGTGCACTCTGTGCGCATCTACTCCCCCTCCAACCTCCAACTGGCTGCCATTTACCGCCCCCCAGGGCCAGCCACCACCTTCTTTGACCACTTCACCACCTGGCTACTTCATTTCCTTTCTGCGGACATCCCCACTATCATCATGGGCGATTTCAACATCCCCATTGACACTTCCCTCTCAGCTGCCACTAAACTTCTATCTCTCACTTCCTCCTTCGGCCTCACTCAATGGTCTTCTGCAGCCACTCACAAAGATGGTCACACACTGGACCTCATCTTCACCCGCCTCTGCTCCCTATCTAGCCTCTCTAACTCATCTCTTCCACTCTCTGACCACAACCTTCTCACATTCTCATCTCTCTCCACTCCATGTCTACAATCCCCACCCCACAAACTTTCACACCCTCGCAGAAATCTTAAACATCTTGACCTACATTCATTCTCCGAATCCCTCCTCCCTCTCACAGACATAAGTTCCATACACAATGCGGATGACGCTGCCGCTCTATATAACACCACAATAGCTGTAGCTTTGGAATCTGCTGCCCCACTTACACATACCAAAGCTCGCAAAATCAACAGACAGCCCTGGCACACCAGCCTGACCAAAGAACTGAGGCGAGTTTCCAGGGCTGCTGAGCGCAGATGGAAAAGATCCCACTCCAACGAGCACTTCATCGCATTCAAACAGTCCCTCACTACTTTCAAGACCACACTCG
Source organism: Ranitomeya variabilis (assembly GCF_051348905.1). Taxonomy (NCBI): domain Eukaryota; kingdom Metazoa; phylum Chordata; class Amphibia; order Anura; family Dendrobatidae; genus Ranitomeya; species Ranitomeya variabilis. The sequence continues at coordinate 407,043,264 of NC_135235.1, read as the reverse complement.
CCACAGCTAAAGAAACCTACTTCTCATCTCTCATATCCTCCCTGTCTCACAACCCTAAACAGTTATTCAACACCTTCAATTCTCTCCTCCATCCCCCAGCATCTCCTCCCTTCCCACTTATCTCAGCTGAAGACTTTGCCTCATTTTTCAAGCAGAAGATTGATAGCATCAGAGACAGTTTTGGTCAACAAGTCCCAGAGCCCTTCCTCCCGACTTCCCAGCCCTCCACCTCCAAAACCAACTTCTCCACCATTACAGAAGATCAACTCTCCACTCTACTCTCAAGATCGCATCTCACCACCTGTGCACTTGACCCACTCCCATCCCACCTCATCCCAAACCTCACCACAGTCTTCATCCCAACCCTAATCCATCTCTTCAACCTATCACTAACAACTGGTGTTTTCCCCTCAAGCTTTAAACATGCCTCCATCACACCTATCCTCAAAAAGCCCTCTCTTGACCCATCCTCTGTATCTAGCTATCGCCCTATATCACTTCTCCCTTATGCCTCCAAACTACTGGAACAACACATCTACCTTGAACTGTCCTCCCATCTCTCTTCTTGCTCCCTTTTTGATCGCTTACAATCTGGCTTCCAGTCACACCATTCCACTGAAACTGCCCTAAGTAAGGTCACCAATGACCTCTTAACCGCGAAGAGCAAGCGACACTACTCTGTTCTCCTCCTCCTCGACCTGTCGGCTGCCTTTGACACAGTGGACCATTACCTATTATTACAGACCCTCTCATCCCTTGGCATCACAGACTTGGCCCTATCCTGGATCTCATCATACCTAACAGACCGGACATTCAGCATCTCCCACTCACACACCACCTCCTCACCTCGCCCCCTATCTGTCGGAGTCCCGCAAGTTTCAGTCCTTGGGCCCCTGCTCTTCTCCATTTACACCTTTGGCCTGGGACAGCTCATAGAATCTCATGGCTTTCAGTATCACCTCTATGCTGATGACACACAGATCTACATCTCTGAACCAGATATCACCTCCCTACTAACCAGAATCCCTCAATGTCTGTCCACTATTTCATCCTTCTTCTCCGCTAGATTTCTGAAACTTAACATGGACAAAACAGGATTCATCATCTTTCCCCCATCTCACGCGAACCCCCCAACGAACCTAACCATTACAGTAAATGGCTGCCCACTCTCCCCAGTCCCACAAGCTCGCTGCCTCGGGGTAATCCTTGACGCTGATCTCTCCTTCAAACCACATATCCAAGCCCTTTCCACTTCCTGCCGACTTCAACTCAAAAATATTTCACGAATCCGTTCATTCCTCAACCAAGAATCTGCAAAAACCCTAGTCCATGCCCTCATCATCTCTCGCCTTGACTACTGCAACCTCCTGCTCTGTGGCCTCCCCTCGAACACTCTCGCACCCCTCCAATCTATTCTAAACTCTGCTGCCCGACTAATCCACCTGTTCCCCCGCTATTCCCCGGCCTCTCTCCTCTGTCAATCCCTCCACTGGCTCTCCATTGCCCAGAGACTCCAGTACAAAACCCTAACCATGACATACAAAGCCATGCACAACCTGTCTCCTCCATACATCTGTGACCTCGTCTCCCGGTACTTACCTACTCGCAACCTCCGATCCTCACAAGATCTCCTTCTCTACTCCCCTCTTATCTCCTCTTCCCACAATCGCATGCAAGATTTCTCTCGCATATCACCCCTACTCTGGAACCCTCTACAACACATCAGACTCTCGCCTACCATCGAAATCTTCAAAAAGAACCAGAAGACCCACCTCTTCCGATAAGCCTACAACCTGCAGTAACCACCGATCAACCAAACCGCTGCATGACCAGCTCTATCCTCACCTACTGTATTCTCACCCATCCCTTGTAGATTGTGAGCCCTCGCGGGCAGGGTACTCACTCCTCCTGTATCAGTTATGACTTGTATTGTTTAAGATTATTGTACTTGTTTTTATTATGTATACCCCTCCTCACATGTAAAGCGCCATGGAATAAATGGCGCTATAACAATAAATAATAATAATAATGTCCCTAATGCATCAGCCCACAGACTGCGCCCCCTGGGCAGAGGGGACAAGATATTCCCCTTCTGACCTCTCCCACCTTTCTAATTCCCACAGTAAATATCGGCAGGCTCTGGCCCCCTGCGGCTATTGTAATGTATGTCTGGCCTGCCGCTTTTCAATAGGCCTGCCCTCTGTATCTGTGTGACATATATTCTGTGTCTTGTGAGTAAAGTGTGGTCATACTGGAAATACGTGGAGAAGCAGTGATATTTTATATGCGCCCATGTAATCAAGGAATTCCAGCCAGCGTCCTTCATTCAGACTCCAGCTAAAGCAGAGTGGACCTCCTGAAATACGGGGTGGTACTGAAAGAGGTACCCCAGTACGGTAGACCCCGTTACACTGAGCTTTAAATACTATGCATGAAAATGAAATGGGAGTGTTTAGTAGATTAGTAAAAATTATCCTTGTGAGTCTTCCAGCTTCACCCTTTCTGTAGATATGAAAACTGAAACCATACTGTCAGCCACAACTCTGAGCATGCAGCTGTCAGGGCATGTTGGGAGTTGTAGCTTCCCAGCATCTGGGCCACCACAAGTTGCTGACCACATGTACTGTAAAATCCATGAATAATTCTGAATACTGAATAATGCTACACTCTAAGGATGTTTAATTTACAGAATATGCTACCTGGAGTGTGCAAGTACAGAAGTATAGAAAAGTTTTATAGACGATTGACAGAAGACACTGTGTGATCCCAAAAGCAAGAAAACATCTATCCTTATTGTGGAGAAGTACAGCTGATAATTTATTCAGCAGATATTAGTCCATCATCACATAGGCACAATGGCTGAACCTGGTACTGTATCTGTGTCGATGTTAAGAGCCACTACAGCTGGGTAAACAATGAAGGGATACCCGATGCTTGCTTGTTTACATATTCTGTTCCTACTGGTAATCAGCAATGGAGTGTCTGAAGTTGGATCCCTCAGATTAAGCTGGTTGTGCAGCGGTATGGTGGAACAAGGGTTACTGCAGGTTGTAGGCTTGTCGGAAGAGGTAGGTCTTCAGATTCCTTTTGTAAGTTTCCACAGTAGTCAAGTGTCTATGTTGTGTTAGAGTTCCAGAGTAAGGCTGCCGTCACACTAGCAGTATTTGGTCAGGATTTTACATCAGTATTTGTAAGCCAAAACCCGGAGTGGGTGATAAATGCAGAAGTGGTGCATATGTTTCTATTATACTTTTCCTCTATTTGTTCCACTCCTGGTTTTGGCTTACAAATACTGATGTAAAATACTGACCAAATACTGATAGTGTGACGGCAGCCTAAGGGAGAGGAGGCACAGGAGAAATCCTTTATACCAGAGGGGAGTAGAAAAAAAGATCTTGTGAGGATCAAGGTTGTTTGCAGGTAAGTACCAGGAGACTAGGTCACAGATGTATGGAGGAGACAGGTTGATGATGATTTTGTATGTCATGGTTAGGATTTTGAGCTGGAGTTTCTGGGCAATGGTTTAGTCAGGGCAGTTTCGGTTGAATGATGCGGTTGGAAGACAGATTGTAACCAGTCAAAGTGCACAGGTGGTAAGATGTGATCTGGAGAGTAGAGATGAAAGTTTATCTTAATATATAGTAACCGAACCGTGTAATGTCTTCACATCCTGTTCCGTCCGGATCTCAGAATTCTAAGCAGCGGAAGTTCACCGACCGCCACATTGGGACACCCAAGTGATGGGTGTCTCAATATGGAAACTGCTGGTGGTACCAGCCTCTTGTGCAGAACCACCAGCGGAACACCGTCGTGCACCACACACACACACACACTCACACTGTATAGACAACACACACTGTATACGCTGTATGCACCACACACACACTGTATACGCCTTATGCACCACACACACACACGCACACTATACACCGTATGCACCACACACACACAGGCAGAGGAAACCTGTCACATTAAAGGGGTGTTCCCACGAACGAAAGTTCATTTAAAAAATTGTCTGTGTCTGACCATGTACGAGAGTACATGGGGTAGACAGGTGAAAGAAGAGATGACATGAGAAGAGACGACAGCACAGGGGGGAGACAGCTCAAAAGGGACAGCACGGGAAGGAGAAAGTCAACAGACAAAGGGGATAGCACATGGGGTAGACAGGTCGTCAAAGAAGAGAGCACAGACGGGAGAAGTCAGCACATGGGGAAAGACAGAGTGGATAGGTGGGTGAGTGTTGTGGATTCTGTTTTTGGGCTCCCTCTGGTGGTTACAGCTGGTACTGGGTGACTTTGGTGGGTTGCGGTCTCTGGTTTCCACCTGTCCATCAGAGGCTGGGTGTTTCCTATTTAACCTGGCTTTCCTGTCATTCCCTTGCCGGCTATCAATGTATCAGTGTGTCTCTGTTACCTTTGCTACCTGCTCCTAGGCCTTCAAGACAAGCTAAGTCTGGATTTCCCTGTTTCATGTTTGCTTTCATGTTTATAGTCCAGCTTGCAGATATGTAATTCTCTGCTGCTGGTTGCTCTAGTGGGCTGAAATTACCACTCATGTACCATGAGTTGGCACATGAGTTCAAGTAATTTCAGGATGGTATTTTGAAGGGTTTTAAGCTGACCGCGCAGTTCACCTTTTGTATCCTCTGCTATCTAGCTTAAGCGGGCCTCATTTTGCTGAATCTGTTTTCATAACTACGTTTGTGCCTTCCTCTCATTTCACCGTCATTATATGTGGGGGGCTGCTATTTCTGTGGGAATATTTCTCTGGAGGCAAGATAGGTCTGTGATTCTTCTGATAGGGGTAGCTAGATCTCCGGCTGGCGCAAGACGTCTAGAGTCCCCCCAGGAACGTTCCCCGGCTGCTGTTAGTTGAGTGTTGAGGTTCAGGATCGCGGTCAGCTCAGGTTCCATCACCCTAGAGCTCGTCCTGTTTTTGCCCGTGTTATGTGTTTAATTCCCTGCCATTGGGAACATGAAAGTATAGCCGGCCCACAAAGTGTTAATTGTTTGGGCTGAAGCAGGAGAAAAAGAAGTGTTGAAGGGAAATTTTTTTTTTTTTTTCCCTCAGAGTTTTTGCTGCCTAGCCCTTAATTGCTGTCTAGCTGCTTCTTACCTCCTCTTAACCCTTGAATGGCTCTGACCTTAGCTGTTTAACATGGATGTCCAGAGTTTGGCTTCCAGCCTGAATAATCTTGCTGCAAAAGTTCAAAACATACAGGATTTTGTTGTTCACACTCCTATGTCTGAACCTAGAATTCCTATTCCAGAGTTTTTTTCTGGAGATAGATCTACCTTCCTGAATTTCAGGAACAATTGTAAATTGTTTCTTTCTTTGAAATCTCGCTCCTCTGGAGACCCTGCTCAGCAGGTCAAGATTGTAATATCTTTCCTGCGGGGCGACCCTCAGAATTGGGCATTTGCATTGGCACCAGGGGATCCTGCATTGCTCAGTGTGGATGCGTTTTTTTCTGGCACTGGAATTGCTCTATGAGGAACCTAACCTGGAGATTCAGGCTGAAAAGGCTTTATTAGCCCTCTCTCAGGGGCATGATGAAGCGGAAGTATATTGTCAAAAATTTCGGAAATGGTCGGTGCTTACTCAGTGGAATGAGTGCGCCCTGGCTGCAAACTTCAGAGATGGTCTTTCTGAGGCCATTAAGGATATTATGGTGGGGTTCCCTGCGCCTACAGGTCTGAATGAGTCTATGGCTATGGCCATTCAGATTGATCGGCGTTTACGGGAGCGCAAACCTGTGCACCAGTTGGCGGTGTCTTCTGAACAGGCACCTGAGACTATGCAATGTGATAGAATTCAGTCCAGAAGTGAACGGCAAAATTATAGGCGGAAAAATGGATTGTGTTTTTATTGTGGTGATTCAGCTCATGTTATATCAGCATGCTCTAAACGCACAAAAAAGGTTGATAAATCTTTTGCCATTAGTACTCTGCAGTCTAAGTTCATTTTGTCTGTAACTCTGATTTGTTCACTGTCATCCATTTCCGTCGATGCCTATGTGGATTCGGGCGCTGCCCTGAGTCTTATGGATTGGTCATTTGCCAAACGCTGTGGTTTTAGTCTGGAGCCTCTGGAAGTTCCTATTCCTTTGAAGGGAATTGACTCTACACCATTGGCTATGAATAAACCGCAGTACTGGACACAAGTGACCATGCGCATGACTCCCGTTCATCAGGAGGTGATTCGCTTCCTTGTACTGTATAATTTGCATGATGTACTAGTGCTTGGTCTGCCATGGTTACAAACTCATAATCCAGTCCTGGATTGGAAAACAATGTCTGTGTTAAGCTGGGGATGTCAGGGGGTTCATGATGATGCACCTCTGATTTCAATCGCTTCATCTACTTCTGAGGTCCCTGCGTTTTTGTCTGACTATCGGGATGTTTTTGAGGAGCCTAAGCTCAATTCGCTCCCTCCTCATAGGGATTGTGACTGTGCTATAGAATTAATTCCTGGCAGTAAGTTCCCTAAGGGTCGTTTATTTAATCTGTCAGTGCCAGAGCATACTGCTATGCGGAATTATATTAAGGAGTCCTTGGAAAAGGGACATATTCGTCCATCTTCGTCCCCTCTGGGAGCAGGTTTTTTTTTCGTGGCAAAAAAAGATGGTTCCCTGAGGCCTTGTATAGATTATCGCCTTCTGAATAAGATTACAGTCAAATATCAGTATCCATTGCCATTATTGACTGATTTGTTTGCTCGCATTAAGGGGGCTAGGTGGTTCACTAAGATAGATCTTCGCGGTGCGTATAATCTTGTGCGGATAAAGCAGGGTGATGAGTGGAAAACCGCATTTAATACGCCTGAGGGCCATTTTGAGTATTTGGTAATGCCTTTTGGACTTTCTAATGCTCCTTCAGTCTTTCAGTCCTTTATGCACAATATTTTCCGTGAATATCTGGATAAGTTTATGATTGTGTATTTGGATGATATTTTGGTGTTTTCTGATGACTGGGAGTCTCATGTTCTACAGGTCAGGAAGGTGTTTCAAGTCCTGCGGGCCAATTCTCTGTTTGTGAAGGGCTCAAAATGTCTCTTCGGAGTCCAGAAGATTTCTTTTTTGGGGTACATTTTTTCTCCTTCTACTATTGAGATGGATCCCGTCAAGGTTCAGGCGATTTGTGACTGGACACAACCTACATCTGTTAAGAGTCTTCAGAAGTTCTTGGGTTTTGCTAATTTTTATCGTCGGTTCATTACTAATTTTTCCAGTGTTGTTAAACCTTTGACTGATTTGACTAAAAAGGGTGCTGATGTTGCTAATTGGTCTCCTACGGCTGTGGAGGCCTTTCAGGAACTTAAGCGCCGGTTTTCTTCTGCTCCTGTGTTATGTCAACCAGATGTTTCACTTCCTTTTCAGGTTGAGGTTGATGCTTCCGAGATTGGAGCGGGGGCGGTTTTGTCACAGAGAAGTTCCGATGGCTCGGTGATGAAGCCATGTGCGTTCTTTTCTAGAAAATTCTCGCCCGCCGAGCGCAATTATGATGTGGGTAATCGGGAGCTTTTGGCCATGAAGTGGGCATTTGAGGAGTGGCGTCATTGGCTTGAGGGTGCTAGACATCGTGTGGTGGTCTTGACTGATCACAAAAATCTGATTTACCTTGAGTCTGCCAGGCGTCTGAATCCTAGACAGGCTCGTTGGTCGTTGTTTTTTTCTCGTTTCAATTTTGTGGTTTCATACCTGCCAGGTTCAAAGAATGTGAAGGCAGATGCTCTTTCCAGGAGTTTTGTGCCTGACTCTCCTGGAGACTCTGGGCCTACTGGTATCCTTAGGGATGGGGTAATATTGTCCGCCGTCTCCCCAGACTTGCGACGTGCATTGCAGGAGTTTCAGGCGGATAAACCTGATCGTTGTCCACCAGAAAAACTGTTTGTTCCGGATGATTGGACCAGTAGAGTCATCTCCGAGGTCCATTCTTCTGTGTTGGCTGGTCATCCTGGAATATTTGGTACTAGAGACTTGGTGGCCAGGTCTTTTTGGTGGCCTTCCTTGTCAAGGGATGTACGCACCTTTGTGCAGTATTGTGAAGTGTGTGCTCGGGCTAAGCCTTGCTGTTCTCGGGCCAGTGGGTTGTTGTTATCCTTGCCTATCCCGAAGAGGCCTTGGACGCACATTTCCATGGATTTTATTTCAGATCTCCCTGTCTCACAGAAAATGTCCGTTATCTGGGTTGTGTGTGACCGCTTTTCTAAGATGGTTCATTTGGTACCCTTGCCTAAGTTGCCTTCCTCCACTGAGTTGGTCCCTTTATTTTTTCAGAACGTGGTTCGTTTGCATGGGATTCCGGAGAATATCGTTTCTGACAGGGGATCCCAGTTTGTGTCTAGATTTTGGCGGACGTTTTGTGCTAAGATGGGCATTGATTTGTCTTTCTCGTCTGCATTCCATCCTCAGACGAATGGCCAGACGGAGCGAACTAATCAGACCTTGGAAACTTATTTAAGGTGTTTTGTTTCTGCTGATCAAGATGACTGGGTTGCCTTTTTGCCACTGGCCGAATTAGCCCTTAATAATCGGGCTAGTTCTGCTACTTTGGTTTCTCCTTTCTTTTGTAATTCGGGGTTTCATCCTCGTTTTTCCTCTGGTCAGGTGGAGCCTTCGGATTGTCCTGGAGTGGACAGGCTACATCAGATTTGGAATCAGGTGGTGGACAATTTGAAGTTGTCTCAGGAGAAGACTCAGCAGTTTGCTAATCGCCGTCGCCGCGTGGGTCCCCGACTTCTTGTTGGGGACTTGGTGTGGTTGTCTTCTCGTTTTGTCCCTATGAAGGTCTCTTCTCCTAAGTTCAAGCCTCGGTTCATCGGTCCTTATAAGATCTTGGAGATTCTTAACCCTGTATCTTTTCGTTTGGATCTCCCAGCATCGTTTGCTATTCATAATGTGTTCCATCGGTCGTTATTGCGGAGGTATGAGGTGCCCGTTGTTCCTTCGGTTGAGCCTCCTGCTCCGGTGCTGGTGGAGGGAGAATTGGAGTATGTTGTTGAGAAGATCTTGGATTCTCGTGTTTCCAGACGTAAACTCCAGTATTTGGTTAAGTGGAAGAGTTATGGTCAGGAGGATAATTCCTGGGTGGTCGCCTCTGATGTTCATGCGACTGATTTGGTTCGCGCCTTCTATAGAGCTCATCCTGATCGCCCTGGGGGTTCTCGTGAGGGTTCGGTGACCCCTCCTCAAGGGGGGGGTACTGTTGTGGATTCTGTTTTTGGGCTCCCACTGGTGGTTACAGCTGGTACTGGGTGACTTTGGTGGGTTGCGGTCTCTGGTTTCCACCTGTCCATCAGAGGCTGGGTGTTTCCTATTTAACCTGGCTTTCCTGTCATTCCCTTGCCGGCTATCAATGTATCAGTGTGTCTCTGTTACCTTTGCTACCTGCTCCTAGGCCTTCAAGACAAGCTAAGTCTGGATTTCCCTGTTTCATGTTTGCTTTCATGTTTTTAGTCCAGCTTGCAGATATGTAATTCTCTGCTGCTGGTTGCTCTAGTGGGCTGAAATTACCACTCATGTACCATGAGTTGGCACATGAGTTCAAGTAATTTCAGGATGGTATTTTGAAGGGTTTTAAGCTGACCACGCAGTTCACCTTTTGTATCCTCTGCTATCTAGCTTAAGCGGGCCTCATTTTGCTGAATCTGTTTTCATAACTACGTTTGTGCCTTCCTCTCATTTCACCGTCATTATATGTGGGGGGCTGCTATTTCTGTGGGAATATTTCTCTGGAGGCAAGATAGGTCTGTGATTCTTCTGATAGGGGTAGCTAGATCTCCGGCTGGCGCGAGACGTCTAGAGTCCCCCCAGGAACGTTCCCCGGCTGCTGTTAGTTGAGTGTTGAGGTTCAGGATCGCGGTCAGCTCAGGTTCCATCACCCTAGAGCTCGTCCTGTTTTTGCCCGTGTTATGTGTTTAATTCCCTGCCATTGGGAACATGACAGGTGAGCCATGGGGGAGGAGAGATTCTCAATGCTGCAAAGCCTGCCTCTATCGCGACATTACCACCCTCCCAATGCGATAGCCATCTAGTCTTCTATAATTACGGAGAAGCTGGTTTTGGAGGAGGAGTGCTGAGTAATTATTAGGAGGTACTGTAGACCAAAGCTTTCTCTGATGTTATCAATCTTCTGCTTGAAGAATGAGGCAAAGTCTTCATGTGAGATGACAGGGAGGAGGTGCTGGGGGACGGAGGTGAGAATTGAAGGTGTTGAATAGCTGTTTAGCATTGTGAGATAAGGAGGAAATGAGAGATGAGAAGTAGGTTTATTTTGTTGCAGGGAGTGTGGACTTGAAAGTAATGAGGAACTGTTTGAATGTGATGAAGTGCTCATTGGAATGGAACCTTTTCCTTCTCTGCTCAGCAACCCTGGAAACCTGCCTCAGTTCTTTAGTGGCAGAAGGGACTCAGAAAGTGAGTGTAAATTAAGGTGTTTGAGATTTCTGCAAGGGTGTGCAAGTTTGTGGAGTGGGGATTGTTCACTTGGAGATGAGAGGGAAGAGAATGGTTAGATAGGGAACAGAGGCGGGTGACGAGGCTCATTTAGTAAGGCCTAAGGAGGAAGTGAGTGTTAGAAGCTTGGGGATAGCTGAGTGGGAATTATAAATCAAGATGTTGAAGTCACCCATGATGATAGTGGAGATGTCAGTGGAAAGGAAATGAAGCAGCCTAGTGCTGAAGTGATTGAAAAAGGTGATGGCTAGCTCTGGGTGGGTGGTAATAGACAGTTGGAGGAGAAGTAGATGAGGACAAAGTGCACCTCAACAGAAGGGACAGTAACGGTTGGTGGCAGTGGAATTGGGGTGAAGGAGCAGTTGGCTTTATCTGACAGGTGAAAATCAACTCCTCCACCATGCTTGTCGCTGGGGTGGGGGTTGTGAACGATGGAATTCATCATTTAAAAAAAAAAAAATATATATATATGCAGTTGGAGAAGCTGTATCAGAGGGCATGAGCCCGGTTTCAGTGATGCCGAGAAAGGAAAGTTTTGTCAGTGATGACGAGATCAAGGATTTGTGAAGATTTGTTGCAGACTGAGCGAGTGTTCCATAGAGCTCATAAGTGAGAACAAGAAAAAAAAAAATATGCACAATCTGGGGATCTAAAAAAAAAAAGGACAATTGTTTATTAACACAGTATGTATACAAACAAGTAAGTTAAAAACAATAAACAAGGCCACATGAAAACAACCAATCGACCCTTTATGGCGTCGTGGTATACCCTAACTCACACAGGACAAACAGGTAAGAGACTGAAATTCCAACACATGATCAAATATGAAAACACTGCATGATCCATAATGTCAGAAGATAAAGAAAAATATTCAACAATGTGTCTAAATATAAAAGTGTAAGTCCTTGGTAATGTCTTAACACCTTACCGACCACGAGTCCTGGTACTTATTAACGCGGGAAGGATTATTACGTCCAGGCGATTGTGTGCATGCTGATTCTGACAGCTGACACCCGGCACTAAGTGCCAGGAGCGGTCCCGCACAGCTCCCGGCACTTTAACCCTCGAAATGCTGCGATCAAACTCGATCGCAGCACTCCAGGAGCTGGCAGAGGGTGACAGTCCCTCTGTCCTTAGATCGGAAACCCCGAAGCGTGACGCGGGGTCCCCATCTTTGCCATGGTGACCAAATGTCAACATGACAAAATCAGGGTCACCAGAGCTAGGAAAGTTGATTGATCACACACACAGGCATGATCAGAAACTTTGTCAGTACAGCGCTGACAGTTTCTGCAGCATGGGGATGCTGCTGCATCCTCATGCTATGCATGTGATTAGCCTGCAAAAAATTATATTCCCCTAGTGGGACAAAATAAAAAAAATATATTTTTTTAATAATTGTAAAACTATATTTCTTTAAAAAATCATACGATATTGTATCAAGAAATAAATATTTGTGTAAAAAAACAATAAAAGTACACATGTTTGGTATCACTGTGTCCGGAACAACCTGACCTATAAAACTGTCCCACTAGTTAACCCAGTTAGAGAACACCATAAAACGCAAGGCAAAAAAAACAATGCTTTATCATCATACCGCAAAACAACGAGTGGAATAAAACACGACCAAAAAGACATATATATATATATATATATATATATATATATATATATATATATATATATATATATATATATAAACATGGTATGGCTGAAAACGTCATCTTGTCCCGCAAAAGCAAGCCGCCATACAGCTCCATCAGCAGAAAAATAAAAAAAGTTATAGCTCTCAGAATAAAGCGATGCACAAATAATATTTTTTTTTCTATAAAATATTTTTTATTTTGTAAAAGCACCAAAACATAAAAAAAATATAAATGAGGTATCGCTGTAATCGTACTGACCCGAAGAATAAAGCTGCCTTATCAATTGTACCACATGCGGACTGGCATAAAAAAATTCCCAAAAACATTTCCTGAATTGCTGGTTTTTGTTCATTCTGCCTCCCAAAAATCAGAATAGAAAGCGATCAAAAAATGTCATGTGCCCGTCTTTTTAAAATTGCATAAAAGTGCTGTCGGCCACAGTTTTGTGCACTTCTGAAAAGAAGAACAACGCTGAACAGAGGCCAGATGAAGTCCAGAGTAAGTCTACTGCCTCATTATAGTGAATGGATCCCTCGGAGGTTTCATCTGAATCACGTCACTCAGAGGTGTAGATGGAAACCCCAAAATAAGTGCTCAGCGTAGAGCGCCGGATAAATGTGATCCCAAACGTTATGTAAAATGTTCCCAATAAAAGCTTCAACTCAATCCTCAAAAAAAGCAAGTCCACACTCAGGTCCGTCATCTGTTAACGGAAATATAGGGGGTTTCCACGTTACTGGTAGTACAAAGGCTCTGGAGAAGCCAAATGGCTCCTCACCCGCCAAAAGAAATTCAGCAAATTCTCCACTCCCAAATCCAAATGCCCCCTCCCTTCTGAGTCCCAGTGTGCATAAACCACATTTAGAGCCCACATGTTTGTCATTTCTGTAGTGATGAGAGCCCTCCTAAGTTACTGGTGGATGTCTCCAGAAGTAGGAGCTGGGCATAATGTACTGGTGACTACAATGTACCGGTCACTACAGCGTACTGGTCACTACAATGGGCAGTTCGCAATTTTCACTCTGCAACATTCATTGCTGCTTGTTTCTGGAAAACCCCCTTGGAGTCAAAATCGTCACTACACCTATAGATAACTTCCCCAAGGGGTATAATTTACAAAATTGGGTCACTTGAGGGGGGATTCTGCTCTTCTATTAATTAGGGGCTCTGTATATGGAGTCCGCAAACTGTTCTAGGAACATCTGTGCTCCAGGAGGCAAATAGCTCTCCGTCCCTCCCGAGTCTCTCCGTATGGTTACAACCACATATGGGGTATTGCCACGTTCAGTAGAAATTGTGGAACAAATTTTGGTGCCATTTTTACCCACTTCTTGTGTCAAAATGTAAAATCTGGGGCTAAAACTAAATTTTGGTGGTAAAAATTTAGTTTTTTTTCCATCTTTGCCTAATGGTGTAAAATTCTGTGACACACCCATGGTGACAATATGATCACTGCACCCCTAGATGAATTCATTGAGAGGTGTTGTTTGTAAAATGGGGTCACTTATGGGGGGGTTCTGCTGTTCTGGCACCTCATGGGCTCTCCCAGTGGGCCATGGCACCTGCAAACCATAACAGTAAAATCTGGTGCTCCTTGCCTTCTGAGCTTTGCGCTGTGCCTGAAAAATATTTCCTGATTACATGTAGGGTATTGGCACACTCAGGACAAAACGGACCTCAGTTTGTTGTAAAAATGTCTCCTATTGGCCCTTAGAAAAATTAAAAACTCGGGGCTAAAACAACATTTTAGTGGTAAAAATGTAATTTATTCTTTCTTCACCGCTCAGTGGTATAAAATTCTGTGAGGCACATGTGGTGTCAATATGATCACTGCACCCCTAGAGGAATTAATTGGGGAGTGCAGTTTGTAAAATGAGTTCACATATAGGGGGTTCTATTGTTCTGGCACCTCAGGGGTTCTGCCCATGTGACATGGTACCCTCAAACCATTCCAGCAAAATCTGAACTCCAATATGGCGCCTCTTCCCTTCTGAGCTATGCACTGTGCCTCGAAAGTAGTATTCCCCCACATATATGGGGTATCGGAGTACTGAGGAGAAATTGCACAACAAATTGGTGCAATTTCTCCTGCTACCAGTAGCGTAACTACTGGGGGGCAGAGGGGGCTGTGGCCCCGCGCTCTGAGGGGGCTTACCCGGAGCTGCACTACTGTAACTGTATCAGCGTGCACGTAGCGCCGATACAATTACATTCTGTGGCAGAGCAGGGAGAATTGATCTCCCTGCTCTGCTGCCTTGCTGATATGGGGCCCCAGAGCAGTCGGGGGGAGCGATGCCAGTAGCGGGCCCCCTGCCCATCATGGCAAGTTCAACTGTATCAGCATCTAGCCATTACAGCTGACTGCCTTGATGAGAGAAGAAGCGTTAGGTTCCCTTTCCCATCATCCCCCTGTCAGCGTCTGACGTCACCAACACTGACAGTGGGGGCGCAATGATGTCACTACTCATCGCCTGGAGTCCGAATATGAGCGGGAGCTCGGAGCAGAGGAGGAACCAGGAGGAAGAGAGTTTTTTTTATTTTAATTGAGGCAGCTTTACACTATAGAGGCTGCCTATGTGGGTGCATTATACTATATGGAGGCCTATAGGGCTGCATTACACTATAGAGGCTGCCTATGGGGGTGCATTATACTATATTGAGGCCTATGGAGGTACATTATACTATAGAGGCAGCATATGGGGGTGCATTACACTATAGAGGCTGCCTATGGGGGTGCATTATACTATATGGAGGCCTATGGAGGTGCATTATACTATAGAGGCTGCCTATGGGGGTGCTGCATTATACTATATGGAGGCCTATGGGGGTGCATTATATTATAGAGTCTGCCTATGGGGGTACATTATACTATATGGAGGCCTATAGGGCTGCATTTCACTACAGAGGCTGCATATGGGGGTGCATTATACAATAGAGTCTGCCTATGGGGGTGCATTATACTATAGGCTGCTTATGGGGGTGCATTATACTATAGAGGCTGCCTATGGGGGTGTATTATCCTATAGAGGCTGCCTATGGGGGTGCTGCATAATACTATATGGAGGCCTATATAGGTGCATTATATTATAGAGTCTGCCTATGGGGGTGCATTGTACTATAGAGTTTGCCTATGGAGCTGCATTATTCTATAGAGGCTGCCTATGGGGGTGCATTATACTATAGAGGCTGCCGCATTATACTATAGAGGCTGCCTATGGGGGTGCTGCATTATACTATATGGAGGCCTATGGGGGTGCATTATATTATAGCGTCTGCCTATGGGGGTGCATTGTACTATAGAGTCTGGCTATGGGGGTGCAGTGTACAATAGAGTCTGCCTATGGAGCTGCATTACACTATACAGTCTACCCATACATCAGTGATATCATACACAGGAGCTTTGTATATAGCAGACCTGGGCAAAGTGCGGCCTGTGGGCCACATCCGGCCATCTGGCTGTCTCAGTGCAGACCGAGACAGCAGAGGGGCTGAAAACAATGGCTCACAGTCCGCACTGTGGCCCAACATCATTTAACCCCTTACAAACATCAGTTGCTGTGAAAATCTGCTGTTTGCCCATTTTGATGCCAATTCTGATGCCCAGAACCCATTTAGGCCAGGCTGGAGAGACCTGCGTTTGATGAGGGGCACCACTATCTGTGTATTCTTAGTGTGAGCTCAGTGGCCCAAAATCATTTATTTATTATTCATTAACGCCCTTCGGTGCCCACTTTGATGCCCATTTTTGTGCCAGTTTTATAATTTTAATAACTGTATTTTTTGTTGTTAAACCTATAAAAAATAAAAAAAGGAAAAATTGCAGAATAAGGCTACGTTCACATTTGCGTTGTGCGCCGCTGCGTCGGCGACGCAACGCACAACGCAAACAAAACTACAACAAAACGCACGCTAAAACGCTGCGTTTTGCGCCGCATGCGTCCTTTTTTGCCGAAAGTTGGACGCAAAAAAAAATGCAACTTGTTGCGTTCTCTGCGCCCAACGCTTGCGGCCATGCGTCGCAAAACGCAGCACAACGCATGTCCATGCGCCCCCATGTTAAATATAGGGGCGCATGACGCATGCGGCGACGCTGCGGCGCCGAACGCTAATGTGAACGTAGACTTTAGAAACCAACTTCAGCTCACCCGCAGAGAAAGGACATGCCCGCGTTTCTACCAGAACGCAGCATGTCTGGCAGCGCTTTGCACGCAGTGAACATACGCCGAATCCAAAGCGCTGCTAGTTCCGGATCGTCTGCACCCGGTCTGACTGAAGTTGAACGTAGCTGAGCTCACTGAGGCAGCAATGCCGTATAATAATTCTGGACCTGACCACTAGGGGGCGAACTCTTCCTTTCTGGCGACGCGCTTTCGGATGCTGCTGTCCTCTCCGCTGTGTACTGCGCAGAACAGCCACAACTCAGTGCCCGACAGCATTCTGTGCTACCAGCGGCGTGACGTCATCTTCGGGCGCCGGAAGCTGCGCTGCTGGCCTGCGAGTGTGTCCACGTGAAAGAAGTGAGGAGAGAACAGTGAGCTTTGGTGAGTGCGAGTCGCCAGCTGCGTGTATTACCTGGGCAGTCCGGGCACATGGCACGGTGGGCTCTCTGCCATGAGCTGTGTAACGTGCGTTGTCTGCTGCTGTAAGAATTATCCATGATGTACATGTGTATTAAGAAAGAATTCTTATAGTAGCAACTCCTGACAGACTTGTGGCCATATCAGCTATAGTCACAGTGATTCTAGAGGAGAGAGTCCGGGCACATCCTTATCAGCTATAGTCACAGTGATTCTAGAGGAGAGAGTCCGGGCACATCCTTATCCGCTATAGTCACAGTGATTCTAGAGGAGAGAGGCCGGGCACATCCTTATCCGCTATAGTCACAGTGATTCTAGAGGAGAGAGTCCGGGCACATCCTTATCCGCTATAGTCACAGTGATTCTAGAGGAGAGAGTCCGGGCACATCCATATCAGCTATACTCTCAGTGATTCTAGAGGAGAGAGTCCGGGCACATCCATATCAGCTATAGTCACAGTGATTCTAGAGGAGAGAGTCCGGGCACATCCATATCAGCTATAGTCACAGTGATTCTAGAGGAGAGAGTCCGGGCACATCCTTATCAGCTATAGGCACAGTGATTCTAGAGGAGAGAGGCCGGGCACATCCATATCAGCTATACTCTCAGTGATTCTAGAGGAGAGAGTCCGGGCACATCCATATCAGCTATAGTCACAGTGATTCTAGAGGAGAGAGTCCGGGCACATCCATATCAGCTATAGTCACAGTGATTCTAGAGGAGAGAGTCCGGGCACATCCTTATCAGCTATAGGCACAGTGATTCTAGAGGAGAGAGGCCGGGCACATCCTTATCAGCTATAGTCACAGTGATTATAGAGGAGAGAGTCCGGGCACATCCATATCAGCTATAGTCACAGTGATTCTAGAGGAGAGAGTCCGGGCACATCCATATCAGCTATAGTCACAGTGATTCTAGAGGAGAGAGTCCGGGCACATCCATATCAGCTATAGTCACAGTGATTCTAGAGGAGAGAGTCCGGGCACATCCATATCAGCTATAGTCACAGTGATTCTAGAGGAGAGAGGCCGGGCACATCCATATCAGCTATACTCTCAGTGATTCTAGAGGAGAGAGTCCGGGCACATCCATATCAGCTATAGTCACAGTGATTCTAGAGGAGAGAGTCCGGGCACATCCATATCAGCTATAGTCACAGTGATTCTAGAGGAGAGAGTCCGGGCACATCCTTATCAGCTATAGGCACAGTGATTCTAGAGGAGAGAGTCCGGGCACATCCTTATCCGCTATAGTCACAGTGATTCTAGAGGAGAGAGTCCGGGCACATCCATATCAGCTATACTCTCAGTGATTCTAGAGGAGAGAGTCCGGGCACATCCATATCAGCTATAGTCACAGTGATTCTAGAGGAGAGAGTCCGGGCACATCCATATCAGCTATAGTCACAGTGATTCTAGAGGAGAGAGTCCGGGCACATCCTTATCAGCTATAGGCACAGTGATTCTAGAGGAGAGAGGCCGGGCACATCCATATCAGCTATACTCTCAGTGATTCTAGAGGAGAGAGTCCGGGCACATCCATATCAGCTATAGTCACAGTGATTCTAGAGGAGAGAGTCCGGGCACATCCATATCAGCTATAGTCACAGTGATTCTAGAGGAGAGAGTCCGGGCACATCCTTATCAGCTATAGGCACAGTGATTCTAGAGGAGAGAGGCCGGGCACATCCTTATCAGCTATAGTCACAGTGATTATAGAGGAGAGAGTCCGGGCACATCCATATCAGCTATAGTCACAGTGATTCTAGAGGAGAGAGTCCGGGCACATCCATATCAGCTATAGTCACAGTGATTCTAGAGGAGAGAGTCCGGGCACATCCATATCAGCTATAGTCACAGTGATTCTAGAGGAGAGAGTCCGGGCACATCCATATCAGCTATAGTCACAGTGATTCTAGAGGAGAGAGGCCGGGCACATCCATATCAGCTATACTCTCAGTGATTCTAGAGGAGAGAGTCCGGGCACATCCATATCAGCTATAGTCACAGTGATTCTAGAGGAGAGAGTCCGGGCACATCCATATCAGCTATAGTCACAGTGATTCTAGAGGAGAGAGTCCGGGCACATCCTTATCAGCTATAGGCACAGTGATTCTAGAGGAGAGAGGCCGGGCACATCCTTATCAGCTATAGTCAGTGATTCTAGAGGAGAGAGTCCGGGCACATCCATATCAGCTATAGTCACAGTGATTCTAGAGGAGAGAGTCCGGGCACATCCATATCAGCTATAGTCACAGTGATTCTAGATGAGAGAGTCCGGGCACATCCTTATCAGCTATAGTCACAGTGATTCTAGAGGAGAGAGTCCGGGCACATCCATATCAGCTATAGTCACAGTGATTCTAGAGGAGAGAGTCCGGGCACATCCATATCAGCTATAGTCACTGATTCTAGAGGAGAGAGTCCGGGCACATCCATATCAGCTATAGTCACAGTGATTCTAGAGGAGAGAGTCCGGGCACATCGTTAACAGCTATAGGCACAGTGATTCTAGAGGAGAGAGTCCGGGCACATCCTTATCAGCTATAGTCACAGTGATTCTAGAGGAGAGAGTCCGGGCACATCCATATCAGCTATAGTCACAGTGATTCTAGAGGAGAGAGTCCGGGCACATCCTTATCAGCTATAGTCACAGTGATTCTAGAGGAGAGAGTCCGGGCACATCCATATCAGCTATAGTCACAGTGATTCTAGAGGAGAGAGTCCGGGCACATCCATATCAGCTATAGTCACAGTGATTCTAGAGGAGAGAGTCCGGGCACAACCTTATCAGCTATAGTCACAGTGATTCTAGAGGAGAGAGTCCGGGCACATCGTTAACAGCTATAGGCACAGTGATTCTAGAGGAGAGTGTCCGGGCACATCCTTATCAGCTATAGTCACAGTGATTCTAGAGGAGAGAGTCCGGGCACATCCATATCAGCTATAGTCACAGTGATTCTAGAGGAGAGAGTCCGGGCACATCCATATCAGCTATAGTCACAGTGATTCTAGAGGAGAGAGTCCGGGCACATCCATATCAGCTATAGTCACAGTGATTCTAGAGGAGAGAGTCCGGGCACATCCATATCAGCTATAGTCACAGTGATTCTAGAGGAGAGAGTCCGGGCACATCCTTATCAGGTATAGTCACAGTGATTCTAGAGGAGAGAGTCCGGGCACATCCTTATCAGCTATAGTCACAGTGATTCTAGAGGAGAGAGTCCGGGCACATCCTTATCAGCTATAGTCACAGTGATTCTAGAGGAGAGAGTCCGGGCACATCCATATCAGCTATAGTCACAGTGATTCTAGAGGAGAGAGTCCGGGCACATCCATATCAGCTATAGTCACAGTGATTCTAGAGGAGAGAGTCCGGGCACATCCTTATCAGCTATAGTCACAGTGATTCTAGAGGAGAGAGTCCGGGCACATCCTTATCAGCTATAGTCACAGTGATTCTAGAGGAGAGAGTCCGGGCACATCCATATCAGCTATAGTCACAGTGATTCTAGAAGAGAGAGTCTGGGCACATCCATATCAGCTATAGTCACAGTGATTCTAGAGGAGAGAGTCCGGGCACATCCATATCAGCTATAGTCACAGTGATTCTAGAGGAGAGAGTCCGGGCACATCCATATCAGCTATAGTCACAGTGATTCTAGAGGAGAGAGTCCGGGCACATCCATATCAGCTATAGTCACAGTGATTCTAGAGGAGAGAGTCCGGGCACATCCATATCAGCTATAGTCACAGGGATTCTAGAGGACAGAGTCCGGGCACATCCATATCAGCTATAGTCACAGGGATTCTAGAGGAGAGAGTCCGGGCACATCCTTATCAGCTATAGTCACAGTGATTCTAGAGGAGAGAGTCCGGGCACATCGTTAACAGCTATAGGCACAGTGATTCTAGAGGAGAGAGTCCGGGCACATCCTTATCAGCTATAGTCACAGTGATTCTAGAGGAGAGAGTCCGGGCACATCCATATCAGCTATAGTCAGTGATTCTAGAGGAGAGAGTCCGGGCACATCCATATCAGCTATAGTCACAGTGATTCTAGAGGAGAGAGTCCGGGCACATCCATATCAGCTATAGTCACAGGGATTCTAGAGGAGAGAGTCCGGGCACATCCATATCAGCTATAGTCACAGTGATTCTAGAGGAGAGAGTCCGGGCACATCCATATCAGCTATAGTCACAGTGATTCTAGAGGAGAGAGTCCGGGCACATCCTTATCAGCTATAGTCACAGTGATTCTAGAGGAGAGAGTCCGGGCACATCCATATCAGCTATAGTCACAGTGATTCTAGAGGAGAGAGTCCGGGCACATCCATATCAGCTATAGTCACAGTGATTCTAGAGGAGAGAGGCCGGGCACATCCATATCAGCTATAGGCACAGTGATTCTAGAGGAGAGAGGCCGGGCACATCCATATCAGCTATAGTCACAGTGATTCTAGAGGAGAGAGTCCGGGCACATCCATATCAGCTATAGTCACAGTGATTCTAGAGGAGAGAGGCCGGGCACATCCATATCAGCTATAGGCACAGTGATTCTAGAGGAGAGAGGCCGGGCACATCCATATCAGCTATAGTCACAGTGATTCTAGAGGAGAGAGTCCGGGCACATCCATATCAGCTATAGTCACAGTGATTCTAGAGGAGAGAGTCCGGGCACATCCTTATCAGCTATAGTCACAGTGATTCTAGAGGAGCGAGTCCGGGCACATCGTTAACAGCTATAGTCACAGTGATTCTAGAGGAGAGAGTCCGGGCACATCCATATCAGCTATAGTCACAGTGATTCTAGAGGAGAGAGTCCGGGCACATCCATATCAGCTATAGTCACAGTGATTCTAGAGGAGAGAGTCCGGGCACATCCATATCAGCTATAGTCACAGTGATTCTAGAGGAGAGAGTCCGGGCACATCCTTATCAGCTATAGTCACAGTGATTCTAGAGGAGAGAGTCCGGGCACATCCTTATCAGCTATAGTCACAGTGATTCTAGAGGAGAGAGTCCGGGCACATCCATATCAGCTATAGTCACAGTGATTCTAGAGGAGAGAGTCCGGGCACATCCATATCAGCTATAGTCACAGTGATTCTAGAGGAGAGAGTCCGGGCACATCCTTATCAGCTATAGTCACAGTGATTCTAGAGGAGAGAGTCCGGGCACATCGTTAACAGCTATAGGCACAGTGATTCTAGAGGAGAGAGTCCGGGCACATCCTTATCAGCTATAGTCACAGTGATTCTAGAGGAGAGAGTCCGGGCACATCCATATCAGCTATAGTCACAGTGATTCTAGAGGAGAGAGTCCGGGCACATCCTTATCAGCTATAGTCACAGTGATTCTAGAGGAGAGAGTCCGGGCACATCCTTATCAGCTATAGTCACAGTGATTCTAGAGGAGAGAGGCCGGGCACATCCTTATCAGCTATAGTCACAGTGATTCTAGAGGAGAGAGTCCGGGCACATCCTTATCAGCTATAGTCACAGTGATTCTAGAGGAGAGAGTCCGGGCACATCCATATCAGCTATAGTCACAGTGATTCTAGAGGAGAGAGTCCGGGCACATCCTTATCAGCTATAGTCACAGTGATTCTAGAGGAGAGAGGCCGGGCACATCCTTATCAGCTATAGTCACAGTGATTCTAGAGGAGAGAGTCCGGGCACATCATTATCAGCTATAGTCACAGTGATTCTAGAGGAGAGAGTCCGGGCACATCCTTATCAGCTATAGTCACAGTGATTCTAGAGGAGAGAGGCCGGGCACATCCTTATCAGGTATAGTCACAGTGATTCTAGAGGAGAGAGTCCGGGCACATCCTTATCGGCTATAGTCACAGTGATTCTAGAGGAGAGAGTCCGGGCACATCCTTATCGGCTATAGTCACAGTGATTCTAGAGGAGAGAGGCTGGGCACATCCTTATCAGGTATAGTCACAGTGATTCTAGAGGAGAGAGGCCGGGCACATCCTTATCAGCTATAGTCACAGTGATTCTAGAGGAGAGAGGCCGGGCACATCCTTATCAGCTATAGTCACAGTGATTCTAGAGGAGAGAGTCCGGGCACATCCTTATCAGCTATAGTCACAGTGATTCTAGAGGAGAGAGGCCGGGCACATCCTTATCAGCTATAGTCACAGTGATTCTAGAGGAGAGAGGCCGGGCACATCCTTATCAGCTATAGTCACAGTGATTCTAGAGGGGAGAGGCCGGGCACATCCTTATCAGCTATAGTCACAGTGATTCTAGAGGAGAGAGTCCGGGCACATCCTTATCAGCTATAGTCACAGTGATTCTAGAGGAGAGAGTCTGGGCACATCCTTATCAGCTATAGTCACAGTGATTCTAGAGGAGAGAGGCCGGGCACATCCTTATCAGCTATAGTCACAGTGATTCTAGAGGATAGAGGCCGGGCACATCCATATCAGCTATAGTCACAGTGATTCTAGAGGAGAGAGTCCGGGCACATCCATGTCAGCTATAGTCACAGGGATTCTAGAGGAGAGAGGCCGGGCACATCCATATCAGCTATAGTCACAGTGATTCTAGAGGATAGAGGCCGGGCACATCCTTATCAGTGATAGTCACAGTGATTCTAGAGGAGAGAGTCCGGGCACATCCATATCAGCTATAGTCACAGTGATTCTAGAGGAGAGAGTCCCGGCACATCCATATCAGCTATAGTCACAGTGATTCTAGAGGAGAGAGTCCGGGCACATCCTTATCAGTGATAGTCACAGTGATTCTAGAGGAGAGAGTCCGGGCACATCCATATCAGCTATAGTCACAGCTATTCTAGAGGAGAGAGTCCCGGCACATCCATATCTGCTATAATCACAGTGATTCTAGAGGAGAGAGTCTGGTCACATCCTTATCACCTATAGTCACATTGATTCTAGAGGAGAGAGTCCGGGCACATCCTTATCAGCTATAATTACAGTGATTCTAGAGGAGAGAGTCCGGGCACATCCTTATCAGCTATAGTCACAGTGATTCTAGAGGAGAGAGGCCGGGCACATCCTTATCAGCTATAGTCACAGTGATTCTAGAGGAGAGAGTCCGGGCACATCCTTATCAGCTATAGTCACAGTGATTCTAGAGGAGAGAGTCCGGGCACATCCTTATCAGCTATAGTCACAAGGATTCTAGAGGAGAGAGGCCGGGCACATCCTTATCAGCTATAGTCACAGTGATTCTAGAGGATAGAGGCCGGGCACATCCATATCAGCTATAGTCACAGTGATTCTAGAGGAGAGAGTCCGGGCACATCCATGTCAGCTATAGTCACAGTGATTCTAGAGGAGAGAGTCCGGGCACATCCATATCAGCTATAGTCACAGTGATTCTAGAGGAGAGAGTCCGGGCACATCCTTATCAGTGATAGTCACAGTGATTCTAGAGGAGAGAGTCCGGGCACATCCTTATCAGCTATAGTCACAGCTATTCTAGAGGAGAGAGTCCCGGCACATCCATATCTGCTATAGTCACAGTGATTCTAGAGGAGAGAGTCTGGTCACATCCTTATCACCTATAGTCACATTGATTCTAGAGGAGAGAGTCCGGGCACATCCTTATCAGCTATAATTACAGTGATTCTAGAGGAGAGAGTCCGGGCACATCCTTATCAGCTATAGTCACAGTGATTCTAGAGGAGAGAGTCCGGGCTCATCCTTATCAGCTATAGTCTCAGTGATTCAAGAGGAGAGAGCCCGGGCACATCCTTATCAGCTATAGTCACAGTGATTCTAGAGGAGAGAGTCCGGGCACATCCTTATCAGCTATAGTCACAGTGATTCTAGAGTGGAGAGTCCGGGCACATCCTTATAGTCACAGTGATTCTAGAGGAGAGAGTCCGGGCACATCCATATCAGCTATAGTCACAGTGATTCTAGAGGAGAGAGTCCGGGCACATCCTTATCAGCTATAGTCACAGTGATTCTAGAGTGGAGAGTCCGGGCAC
Source organism: Ranitomeya variabilis (assembly GCF_051348905.1). Classification (NCBI taxonomy): domain Eukaryota; kingdom Metazoa; phylum Chordata; class Amphibia; order Anura; family Dendrobatidae; genus Ranitomeya; species Ranitomeya variabilis. The sequence goes on along the minus strand of NC_135235.1, from coordinate 407,018,609 downwards.
ATCCTTATCCGCTATAGTCACAGTGATTCTAGAGGAGAGAGTCTGGTCCATCCATATCATCAATAGTCACAGTGATTCTAGAGGAGAGTGTCCGGGCACATCCATATCAGCTATAGTCACAGTGATTCTAGAGGAGAGAGTACGGGCACATCCTTATCAGTGATAGTCTCAGTGATTCTAGAGGAGAGAGTCCGGGCACATCCATATCAGCTATAGTCACAGTGATTCTAGAGGAGAGAGTCCGGGCACATCCTTATCAGCTATAGTCACAGTGATTCTAGAGTGGAGAGTCCGCGCACATCCTTATCCGCTATAGTCACAGTGATTCTAGAGGAGAGAGTCCGGGCACATCCTTATCAGCTATAGTCACAGTGATTCTAGAGGAGAGAGTCTGGTCCATCCATATCATCAATAGTCACAGTGATTCTAGAGGAGAGAGTCCGGGCACATCCTTATCAGTGATAGTCACAGTGATTCTAGAGGAGAGAGGCCTGGCACATCCTTATCAGCTATAGTCACAGTGATTCTAGAGTGGAGAGTCCGGGCACATCCTTATCAGCTATAGTCACAGTGATTCTAGAGGAGAGAGTCCGGGCACATCCATATCAGCTATAGTCACAGTGATTCTATAGGAGAGAGTCCGGGCACATCCTTATCAGCTATAGTCACAGTGATTCTAGAGGAGAGAGTCCGGGCACATCCTTATCAGCTATCTTCACAGGGATTCTAGAGGAGAGAGGCCGGGCACATCCTTATCAGCTATAGTCACAGTGATTCTAGAGGATAGAGGCCGGGCACATCCATATCAGCTATAGTCACAGTGATTCTAGAGGAGAGAGTCCGGGCACATCCATGTCAGCTATAGTCACAGTGATTCTAGAGGAGAGAGTCCGGGCACATCCTTATCAGCTATAGTCACAGTGATTCTAGAGGAGAGAGTCCGGGCACATCCTTATCAGCTATAGTCACAGTGATTCTAGAGGAGAGAGTCTGGTCCATCCATATCATCAATAGTCACAGTGATTCTAGAGGAGAGAGTCCGGGCACATCCTTATCTGCTATAGTCACAGTGATTCTAGAGGAGAGAGTCTGGTCCATCCATATCATCAATAGTCACAGTGATTCTAGAGGAGAGAGGCCCAACATATACATATTGTCTATAGGCACCGTCATTCTAGAAGAGAGAGTCCGGTCACATCAATATCATCAATAGTCACAGTGATTCTAGAGGAGAGAGTCCGGGCACATCCATAGCTTTAATAGTCTCAGTGATTCTAGAGGAGAGAGTCCCATAACATCCATATCATCAATAGTCACATGTTGGCTTACTGAAATGTATGTTCAGTAAATGTACTCAATACTTGGTTGGGGCTCCTATTGCATCAATCACTGCATCAATAAAAAAACACAAAAATCGAGCTTGGATTAAGTTGGTATACATGCAATACATAAACGCATGTTCACATTGACCATAAAGCATACAAAACCTACAAGAAACAAAATGAGCAAAAAACCCTGCTGTAACTAAATAAGTAAAAAGCAAAAGTGCATTTAAATAACTCGGGGTTCTTATTAATACTGTTTTTGATCAAAAATAGTATAAAAGCCATCCCACTGTTGTCTAGGTGCCCCTGATCAGGACGGAACTTATACTGTCTAATTTTAAAAACCTTACCCTGTGTCAGAGTTGACCTCAGTGTGTGAATGAGGGCAGACAAAAGGACCGGGTCCCAACCAGTGGACACCAGTCCGGGGAAGCCTTTAAGGCTGGCGTCACACTGGCAACTTAAATGGACTAGTGCAATGCGATTAAAAATCGCATTGCACTCGGACCAATGTTAAATTATGGGGCAGCTCCCAGCAGCCGACTTTTTGTTGGCCGTTTTCCTCGGTCCGAGACAATCGCAGCATGTTGCGATTGTCACGGACACTCGGCCGACTCTCGGCTCACTCGCACCCATATCATCCGAGTGCTGTGCGTTATAAGCGGACCCCAGCAATGGAGGAGATGGGGAAATTAGTTTATCCGCCTCCTCCACAGCTGTGCTCCGATCTGCTCTGTGCGAGAGAATCGGAGCACAGACGCATGACACTCGCAGCAGAGCAGGAGCAGAGGGTCATTAACATATAGCAACCGATGCTTTCGCATCGAATGTAATACGCTAGTGTGACGCCGGCCTAAATGTAATTTCCAGCTCAGGAAAGGGAGGCTCCTTTTGCATCAATTACTTGAATTGCTGTTTTTTTTGTTTATGCGCCCCCCAACCACCCCCCCTTCCCCCCCTAAAAAACTAACTAAAGTTACATGATTGTGGAGCCTACTGAAACAGACTAGGGGACCTTTTTAAATGCTTAGGAAGCCTTTGCAGGTGTTTGTTAATTATTCTAATTTACTGAGATAATCATTTTTGGGTTTTCATTGGCTGGAAGCCATAAACATAAACAGAAATAAACACTAGAAATGGTAAACAGTATCCATGTGCTTGATTGGCCAGCAAACTCACCTGACCTTAACCCCATAGAGAATCTATAGGACATTGTCAAGAGGAAGATGAGAGGCACCAGACCCAACAATGCAGACGAGCTGAAGGCTGCTATCAAAGCAACCTGGGCTTCCATAACACCTCAGCAGTGCCACAGGCTGATCGCCTCCATGCCACACCACATTGATGCAGTAATTGTTGCAAAAGGAGCCCCGACCAAGTATTGAGTGCATTTACTGAACATACATTTCAGTAGGCCAACATTTTGGATTTTACAATCACTTTTCAAACTGGTGTTATGAAGTATTCTAATTTCCTGAGATAATGACTTTTGGGTTTTCATCGGCTGTAAGCCATAATCATTAACATTAACAGAAATAAACACTTGAAATAGATCACTGTTTAAAATGACTATATAAAATATGAGTTTCAATTTTGGTATTGAAGAACTGAAATTAACTTTTTGATGATATTCTAATTTTGTGAGAAGCACTTGTATAATACCATCCACAGTGATTCTGTAAGGATATGTGTGTCTATGAGGCTGTAAGTTTGACTTAGGAGATTTGCAGCCCGAATATGGACTGTGACAGACACCCGCCTGAGCCCTGCCTTATATTGATGATCTATCCTCCTGTCATCAGTGTAAGATTTGTGGGGTTTGGACACCAGCATCCCCACCGAGCAGCTGTAATGAGTGTAAGGAGTGAATGTTTCTGGGTGCTGCATATAAGCTCCTATTCTTTCCAACGACAGCTGATCCGCACTACCCAGCAGCTGCCACTAAGTTGTGTACATTGCAGTTACAGCTCCATGTACTCTTACATTAGGTCAGCAGTGGTGGTAATAACAGCTGATCTGGGCGGTTCTGGGTGTCAACCCCCTGCAATTTTAAATTGATGACCTGAGGATCGATCAGATTGAGGTTCTTTTTAGCCACATCCTCTCATTTTTTTTTCTCTAGAGTTTCCTATCAACATAAATTTTGTACAATGGGCAAAAAAGGAAAAATAGGAAAGAGCCGAAAGGATAAATTTTATCATCTGGCTAAGGAAACAGGTAAGCAGTCTTTTCTCAGGAGGATGGGGGGATAATAGACAGTGACTATAATATTCCATCTGACCCCTCTGCATTTTTGACTACTGTGTGTTGTGTTCTTGTTTCCAGGGTACCGCTCCCGTTCCGCATTTAAGCTCATTCAGCTTAATAGAAAGTTTCAGTTCCTGCAGAAGGCTCGGGCACTCATTGATCTGTGTGCTGCCCCCGGAGGGTGGTAAGTGGTGGTGCATGCACTTGGCTTGCTGAATGTGTTGCAGTCACTTGTTTAACCCCTTAACGACCGCCGATACGCCTTTTAACGACGGCAGTTAAGGATACTTAAACCACAGCGCCGTTAATTAACGGCGCTGTGGAAAAAGTGAATAGCGCCCCCCAGAGTCGGATTTTCTCTGGGGTCTCGGTTACCGGGGGTAGCCGAGACCCCAGAGAACATGATTCGGGGTTTCTTTACTGACCCCCGAGTTGCGATCGCTGGTAATTAACAGTTTACCGGCGGTCGCAAAAAAAAACAAAACGCTATTTCTCATTTAATTTCTCTGTCCTCTGATGTGATCGCACATTAGAGGACAGAGAAATGGGGTCCCCGATCGCCCCCGGTAGACCCCCGATATTCACCTGTCTCCCCCGGTGCTCCTCGTGGCTCCCCATGGGCGCTGCCATCTTGTTCTGGCCAAAAAATGGCGGGTGCATGCACAGTGCGCCCGCCGGCCGGCACCCGGAAGATCTTTGGGGTCTCGGCTGCCGGGGGTAGCCGAGACCCCAAAGAACTTGATCGGGGTCGGTTTTTACCGACCCCTGTTTTGCGATCGCTGGTAATTAACTGTTTACCGGCGACCGCAAAAAAAAAAGCGATGTGTAATTCTCTGTCCTCTGATGTGATCGCACATCAGAGGACAGAGAAATAGGGGGATTCGGGGACCCTGTTATACTTACCGGTGTCCCTGGGTCCTCCTGTGTCCTCTCCTGGCCGCTGGCTTCTTCCTCTGGTAAGAAAATAGCGGGCCATTGCGCAGTGCGCCCGCCATGATCTGCCGGCCGGCAGCTAGAGGTGTTGGGGCTAAAATTAGGGTTAGGGTTGGGGCTAAATGTAGAGTTAGGGTTGGGGCTAAAGTTAGGGTTGGGGCTAAATTTAGGGTTGGGGCTATATTTAGGGTTAGGGTTAGGGTTGGGGCTAAATTTAGGGTTAGGGTTGGGGCTAAATTTAGGGTTAGGGCTGGGGCTAAAGTTAGGGCTAGGGTTAGGGCTACAGTTAGGGCTAGGGTTAGGGTTGGGGCTAAAGTTAGGGTTGGGGCTAAAGTTAGGGTTGGGGCTAAAGTTAGGGTTAGGGCTAATGTTAGGACTAGGGTTGCGGCTAAAGTTAGGGTTAGAGTTGGGATTAGGGTTAGGGTTTGGATTAGGGTTGGCATTAGGGTTACGTTTGGGATTAGGGTTAGGTTTGGGATTAGGGTTAAGATTAAGGTTGGGATTAGGGTTAGGGGTGTATTGGGATTAGGGTTAGGTTTGAGGTTAGGGTTGAGATTAGGATTAGGGGTGTGTTGGATTTAGGGTTCTGAATAGGGTTATGGTTGTTTTGGGGTTAGGGTTGTGATTTTCGTTAGGGTTGTGAGTAGGATTATGGATCGGGTTGGGATTAGGGTTAGGGGTGTGTTGGCGTTAGGGTTGGAGTTAGAATTGGGGGGGTTTCCACTGTTTAGGTACATCAGGGGGTCTCTAAACGCCACAGCCAATTTTGCGCTCAAAAAGTCAAATGGTGCTCCCTCCCTTCTGAGCTCTGCCGTGCGCCCAAACAGTGGTTTACCCCCACATATGGGGCGTCAGCGTACTCGGGATAAATTGGACAACAACTTTTGGGGTCCAATTTCTCCTGTTACCCTTGTGAAAATAAAAACTTGGGGGCTAAAAAATCTTTTTTTGTGGAAAAAAAATTTTTTTTTTATTTTCACGACTCTGCATTATAAACGTCTGTGACGCACTTGGGGATTCAAAGTTCTCACCACACATCTAGATAAGTTCCTTGGGGGTCTAGTTTCCAAAATGGGGTCACTTGTGGGGGGTTTCTACTGTTTAGGTACATCAGGGGCTCTGCAAACGCAACATAACGCCCGCAGATAATTCTATCAAAGTCTGCATTCCAAAACGGCGCTCCTTCCCTTCCGAGCTCTGCCATGCGCCCAAACAGTGGTTTAGCCCCACATATGGGGTATCAGCCTACTCAGCATAAATTGCACAATAAATTTTGGGGTCCAATTTCTCCTGTTACCCTTGTGAAAGTAAAAATTTGGGGGTGAAAAGATCATTTTTGTGGAAAAAATATGATTTTTTTATTTTCATGGCTCTACATTATAAACTTCTGTGAAGCAGTTGGGGGTTCATAGTGCTCACCACACATGTAGATAAGCTCTTTGGGGGGTCTAGTTTCCAAAATGGTGTCACTTGTGGGGGGTTTCTACTGTTTAGGTACATCAGGAGCTCTGCAAATGCAACCTGACGCCCGCAGACTATCCCATCAAAGTCTGCATTCCAAGCGGCGCTCCTTCCCTTCCGAGCCCCGATGGGTGCCCAAACAGTGCCCCCCCCAACATATGGGGTATCAGCGTACTCGGGACAAACTGGTCAACAGATTTTGTGGTCCAATGTCTCCTGTTACCCTTGAGAAAATAAAAAATTGCAGGCTAAAAAATCATTTTTGAGGGAAAAAAAAAAGGATTTTTTATTTTCACGGCTCTACGTTGTAAACTTCCGTGAAGCACCTGGGGGTTTAAAGTGCTCACCACACATCTAGATAAGTTCCTTAAGGGGTCTAGTTTCCAAAATGGTGTCACTTGTGGGGGGTTTCCACTGTTTAGGCACATCAGGGGCTCTCCAAACGCGACATGGCGTCCGATCTCAATTCCAGCCAATTCTACATTGAAAAAGTAAAACGGCACTACTTCTCTTCCAAGCTCTGCAGTGCGCCCAAACAGTGGTTTACCCCCACATATGGGGTATCGGCATACTCAGGAGAAATTGCACAACAACTTTTGTGGTCTAATTTCTCCTGTTACCCTTGTGAAAATACGAATTTGTGGGCGAAAAGATCATTTTTGTGTAAACAAATGCGATTTTTTTATTTTCATGGCTCTACTTTATAAACTTCTGTGAAGCACTTGGGGGCTCAATGTGCTCAACACACATCTAGATAAGTTCCTTAAGGGGTCTAGTTTCCAAAATGGGGTCACTTGTCGGGAGTTTCCACTGTTTAGGCACATCAGGGGCTCTCCAAACGCGACATGGCGTCCGATCTCAATTCCAGCCAATTCTGCATTGAAAAAGTCAAACGGCACTCCTTCTCTTCCAAGCTCTGCGGTGCGCCCAAACAGTGGTTTACCCCCACATATGGGGTATCGGCGTATTCAGGAGAAATTGCACAACAAAATTTATGGTTACCGTAAATTTCTGTTTTTACACTTGTGAAAATAAAAAAAAAATGGTTCTGAAGTAAAATGTTTAAAAAAAAAAGTTAAATGTTCATTTTTTTCCTTCCACATTTTCAGTTCCTGTGAAGCACGTAAAGGGTTAATAAACTTCTTGAATGTGGTTTTAAGTACCTTGAGGGGTGCAGTTTTTAGAATGGTGTCACACTTGGTTATTTTCTATCATATAGACCCCTCAAAATGACTTCAAATGTGATGTGGTCCCTAAAAAAAATGGTGGTATAAAAAAGAGAAATTGCTGGTCAACTTTTAACCCTTATAACTCCCTAACAAAAAAAATTTTGTCTCCAAAATTGTGCTGATGTAAAGTAGACATGTGGGAAATGTTATTTATTAACTATTTTTTGTGACATATATCTCTGATTTAAGGGAATAAAAATACAAAGTTTGAAAATTGAAAAATGTTAAAAATTTTCGCCATATTTACGCTTTTTTCACAAATAATCGCAAGTAATATCGAAGAAATGTTACCATTAACATGAAGTACAATATGTCACGAAAAAGCAATCTCAGAATCAGCAGGATCTGTTAAAGCGTTCCAGAGTTATAACCTCATAAAGTGACAGTGGTCAGAATTGTAAAAATTGGCTCGGTCATTAAGTACCAAATTGGCTCTGTCACTAAGGGGTTAATGCAAATACAACATTTATATCCATATTTTATGTTGGTGTGCAGCTGATGAGGTCACTGTGGCTTTTTCCCTGTATTTTCGATATGAATTTTTATTAGTTGGCTTATCTCAATGCTTCTGTCGTTTGCAACCCCTGAAGAGTTGATATTGTGTCTGAATGTACGTGCCAAAGTACTGTATATGTAACACAAGAATAAGACAAGTCTTTTAGACATATATGGGGATTTGAGTATAGAAGGAATTGTATGGGTCTCCTTTGCCATGATTGCCCTATTAGGCTATGTGCATACGGCATCTTGTTCAGGCAGATTGCATCCAGAGTCCTCCTGAAAAAGCACCGCAAAAGCTCCCCATGAAAGTTATAGTATAGTTATAGTAGATGATGTCGGCACAGGAGCCGCTAAAAGAATGATGGCAAATGACTGCCATTTTCCTGAAGTGGTTTTGTCTGGAAAAAACTTAATAGGTGTGCCTGCCAACATTTAAAAGACGCTGTGTGCACATAGCACTACTCATTTTTAATGGAGTAGATCAGGGCTGTTGGTCCTCTTTGAATTTTACTGCTAATGACACTTTCTAAATTCACTGTATAGTGATGAAACACATTTCTCAAAGGCTGGTGAAGAGATTTGTTCTGACAGTCAGTCTATGAATATACCATATATGTATGTGTGTGTATATATATCTATATATATATATATATATATATATATATATATATATATATATATATATAATGTATGTATATGTATAAAAATTGTACTTATTTTTTCATTTCTTTCAGGCTTCAGGTTGCCTCCAAGTTTATGCCGGTCTCCAGCCTCATTATAGGTGAGTGAAATATTTTCTTGAAGCTTTTTATTTCAGTACTTTCTTTTATTACATGGATGGTACCACTCTTTTCCACAGGCAGTGGCCTATAAATGCTTCAGCTGGTTAAGGAACAACACACCTAGTACTGATGGACTATGTTACACTGATATTATCCGCTCTATTTATATAAATGGCTTAAACTGTGTTTTCATATTCTAATAACTGTCTTTTATTATGTTTTTTTTTTCCAGGGATTGATCTTGTGCCAATTAAACCAATCCCTAATGTTGTCACGTTACAGGACGATATAACCAGTGAGTCCTGCAGACAGGTAATGCCAGTGAGACGCCCCAATAGTCTCACATCTTCAAATTATAGTTTAGTTAATGGCTACACATATTTCTTGATACGTAATATACAATATATTTTGGAAGCCTATCTATATATATATATATATCTATATATATATATATATATATATATATATATATATATATATATATATATATATATATATATATTCGTCTAAGGGGTCTCTTCCGTCTGTTTGTCTGTCACGGAAATCCCGTGCCGCTGATCAGCGAAGGGCACAGAGACGGGCACTGGTCTCATCACTCCTGGTTGTTTACTTCAACAGGCTTTGAAGAAGCAGCTTCAGACGTGGAAGGCAGATGTCGTGCTGAATGATGGAGCGCCAAATGTCGGCGCTAACTGGGTTCACGATGCATTTTCACAAGGTTAGGGTTTTTGCCTGTCCTGTCTACTCAACTCGTCAAACATGGTAATGTAGATTGAAAAATGTGACCTGAGGTGTTGGATCTCGACTTACATGCTTTCTATACCAATTCCCCTCCCCTTGGAGGCTCTATATAGAGCCTCACATCTACTGCTCCAAGAAAATCTTATGCCAGAGATGCACAACCTTTTTTTGTCCAAGGGTCAAATTTAGTGATTGACTCCCAAGGGCCGCATAAAAGCTGAAGGGGGATTCTGACCGCTAATGACAGCTTCCCTAAAGGGGTTGTATGAGGTTAGGATAGTCCCTGTATAGGGTTTCTGGGAAGTCACTATTGTGACTTCTAGAGTTGAGCAAATTTGTTCGGATTCGGTTCCAAATACGATCGGCAGCGAATATTGTTTTTACAACGATCAACAAACATAGATTCGGCGTGAATAGGGTTCAAATATGGCAAATTCAGATTCAGCGACCGAATCCGAACAAATTCGCTCAACTCTAGTGACTTCCTACAATTTCTCTAGGATTGGGGTAACAAGATGTCCTGGGAATGGTAACATGTAACAGCCCCTCCCTCCTCCCTGCAGTGGCTGATGAGTTACAGAGGCACCCAATATTTTGTGTAGAGAGTCACAATTGTTTGTCAGGCAAAGAAAAAGATAATGAATTTGTTACATAGGCATATGAGTCATACAGATTACAGTTTTTTAAGGGGGATAATCCAATTATGATGAACTTCTGATCTGCCATAGATACATGTGAGAAGCCCAGCGCTAATTTCCACATTGATATTAAACCTTTTGTCACTGATTTCTGAAATGTTGAGAATTCCAAGCGATGTATGGTTGATTTGCCTTTAAGTAATGTCCTGTATATGCTGTCCATTGAGTTCACTCTACAGTTAGTTTCTGTACCCTATAGGTTGTATATTGTTGGATTGTGACCTTCTCTTCTCTTTCATGCAGTTCACTTGTCTTTGATGGCACTGCGACTTGCCTGTGATAGTCTTTCAAGAGGCGGCTGGTTCATTACAAAGGTTTTCCGATCTGCCGATTATCAGTCCTTACTTTGGATCCTGAAGAACTTTTTCAAGAAAGTGAGCTCAACAAAACCTCAAGCATCTCGCAGTGAGAGTGCTGAGATCTTCGTTGTGTGTCAAGGTAAATGCAAACTTTCCATTACTCTGTGCCTGGCATTTATATATTTTAGAATTTGCTGTATATTTAAGAAGTGATTGATGTGATAAAAATGTTCTTGTGTATGAATTTTGCAAACTAACGAGCCATAGATCTAATGCCAGTCACAGTTCTATTCCTCCTCCAGGACTTTCAGCCACAATGCCCTCAGAGTAGTAAAACATGCCATGGCTATTCATGGTTAGAAGAGTTCCTCATCTAATATTTCATTTCATTTTTGGTTGGCTTTTATTTTTAGGATACTTGGCTCCTGATAAGATTGACAGTCGATTCTTTGATCCCAAATATGCATTCAAGAATGTAGAAAGCACTGTGCAAACAGTATCTCAGCTAGTATCCAATAAGAAGCCCAAGGTATGTTTCTTATTGTCTGTCCTATGAATTTATAACCTCCCCATGTTCCTCATGAGTGTGAGATCCAGATGTGCCGGACCTAATTGCTTACTACCATTGTTCTTTCCATAGGCAGAAGGATATGAGGAAGGACCTGTTTACCAACGAGCATCTTTAGTTGAATTCCTGAAAACTAAAGATCCAGTCAACTTTCTTTCCAAGATCAGTGAGGTGTGTATGTACAGATATAAAAAAAATAGATGAAATGTGGCCACGAGATTTATGATTAAACATAATTACCTATCCAGCGCTGGTTGGGTTTCAGCAATTGATATGTTGCCAGTTTAGAAAATTGCTGCCTATCAGTATCACCGGGTTGAAGTGCTGTTAGACTTGGCCACAGCTTCTGGAGACGGGAAAGTAGAGAGGAGTCAGCTGCGTATACGCACAGAAACCGCTATGGCATTGAGATCTCCTGCTTCTTGTAGACTACAAAGGAGAGCGCTAAGGACTTGTCCAGTGCTCTTCCTCTTGTTGCCAATGGTGCCTGGAACTATATTCTTCTTTGCAGTAGTCATGAATATTTTTCTCATAGATTGTCATAGATGACCAAGATTTAGAGAAACACTCGGCCACCACCAACGATATCACAGAATGCTGCAAAGATATCAAAGTCTTGGGACGGAAAGAGCTGAGGTACTGCTTTTGGGTGCGTCATTGCTTTACTGACAGTCATTGTGGATTCCACTGCTTATAAACAATGATCTTAACTTTTCAGGTCCTTATTGAACTGGAGATCTAAGCTACGTAGACATGTCGCAAAGAGGCTAAAAGAGGAGTCCAAAAGTTTAATGGAAGGAATAAAGTAAGACTTTCCTATTCATCCCTTCATTATTTTATTATTATATTATTTATTATAAGAATCTGTGTGAAACTCTTCATGACTTTTGCTGTATATTTACTGCAGCAGTTGGGTGGGATTGTACGGACAAGGTCCAGGAGCTGTGCTTGCTCCAGATTCACCAGAAACAGCCCATTTCACTGACCCATTCTCTTGAAGTTCTGTCTGCAAAGCAGACCAAAGTAGGACACGTGTCAATATTTTTTCTTCTTTTTAGGTGGACCATGGGTCCACGGCAAAAAAAGAAAAGATTATGAAAAAAAAATGGACATGATTAACTCCACAAAATGTAATGACCGCAAACCTAACAGAAGCTGATGCTTGTGCTTGAATTCTTCTCAGTCTCAGTTCTGATGAGGAGGCTGAAGGTTCTGATGCTGAAGAGAAGGCGGAAGAGGATGAGAATGAGAAGCTTGAACAAAAGTTAGCAGAATTAAAGGCAGAAGAACTGGCAGCATTAAAAAGGTCAGTAACCTTTCTTAAATTGTCTCCGGAAACTGATTTGTTATCACATTGTTTCTTCCCTATGTTGAGCTTATTTTTTCTTTAACTATTTACATATAATACTGATTGAAGGCTCGAGCGTGGCGTGATAAAACACTTACAATGCTCTCTTTGATTTGTAGAAAAAAAAAGCAGTTACTGAAAGTCCAGAGTCGTCAGAGGTTAAGAATGGAACTGAAGATGGATCTCCCTGGTGTTTCTATTGCTGATGATGGAGACACCGGCATGTTCTCCCTTAAGACAATAGGCAAAAAAGAGGTAGGCAACTGCAGAAAAAAAAAAAGTGAGGCCACTTGTTAAGAGCTGTCCACCTTGGCGTGCTGGCATGTCCTCATTTTCCCTGCAGTGTTGATGTATGCTCCTTGAGTGTCATGGATTAGCTTGCAGTATAAGGTCTTTCCATGATCCCTTGTTTGCCACTTTGTCTGAAATCACTTGCCCAGAGGAGATTTTGAGTCGCATGAATTTAAGCTCATCATTGTGATTCTCTTTGGACAGTAATGGTTAAGAAGGAAGGTTTATTATTTTGTAGGGGTAAATGAAGCCTTGTAGGTTGTGCACTGGTCGGGATGGTGTTGTGGCTTATAGTGCACTGTGTGTTATGTCTCTGATTCCCATAGGCTTTCTCCAAATATAGCTAGTCTTGCTTTGTATGCCAAGACTTAAGTATTACCAGCTTGGTATAGCCTAGGTAACAACCCTGTTTGGTTCTTTTAGCTACTGCAGACCCTTTCGCATGGAGACATGGCTGCCGCAGATGCACTGGTGTCACACGGCGACCCTAATGATGGAGAAATATGTTTCTCAGACCTTGAAGACATGGAGAATGAAGATGATGAAATATCCCTAGCCAGTGACCTGGATGAAGAAGACCTGACTGAAGTGAGAAAGCAGGAAAAAAAGTTGCAGCCAACAAGGCAAGAATAATGTTTTCTGTTTTTTTCTTTCAACATATTTTTTTTCCTTCCTTTTTTTACCTTCTTATCTTCTTTTCCTCAGGGACTCAGTTGCTGCTCCAGAGGTGTCAGAGGATGAGGATGAAACAAACCCTCTGCTACTGCCCCTGGAAGAAAAGTCAGACCGTGAACAGAGAGATAAAAATCTGTGGTTTGGAAAGGTACGTGAATGTGAATTGTAAGGTTCCTTCATAGGAGTTTCTGCTTTCTACCTGTATTTCATTGCACGCTACTTGTGACAGTGTACCATAGAAATACCTAGTTATTAGTTTGTATACTTTTCAGCACATAGGATATAACTTCCATATTGTTTGAGATCACTGAAAATGAATCATGTTCTTACAAAAAAAAGGTTTATTGATAGAAGCAGAAGGAGAAAAAGGTTTGTACTTCCTCCCAATAATCATCAAAACTCTTATCCATAGGTAGTGTCTGTTATTCCTGTCCATTCGCCTAAAAGAGCTAAGCTCAAAAGAAACTGGTCACTGACTGATACTGCTCCAACCATGGGTAGCATGAATCAGAGCCTGGGTTCGTGATTGCAGCCAGGTACGCTTCTCTCTAAACTGCTGTGGTGTTTCAGAGAAAAAGTCTGAAGATCTGTCTGGGGACCACACACAAGATAAGTCCGATGGGGTTCCCGGCCTGATTCTCCCTTCCCCACTCCACTTCAGTTGACTGACCGGTCTCTCACATATGTGTATGTTGGTGGGAGACCGGTCAATAATCTGCGGTGAGGAGAAACCAGCCGGCACCCCATCTGACTTGTCTTGGATGGATCTACAAACTATGTTCCCTTTGAAATGCCAGATCGTTTCAGAGAAAAATATACCTGGCTGCAATGGTGCATTCAGCCTCTGATTCGTGGTGTCCGTGGTTTGGGCAGCATGGATCAGCTGACAGGTTACCTTTCCATACCAGACTCTTCCTATGGGCAAAAGTGGACTGTTCCTATGAGGGAAAAAGATAGAAAAAAATTTATCTGTGTGCAACCCCTTTAAGTTTAGGAAATTGAGCCTCATTCATCACTTGTGTGTGTATGAGGCTAAAAAAATTTTTTTTGTTCCCCCCCCCCCCCCTAGAAACCATCCCTTTCCTCTTTTTGTTTTTCTCGAGCAGCGATGGCTTGTTATGGGAGAGATGTCGCTGATTATGTAATTTAGTCCAGGGGATAGGATACCACTGTGGCAAAGATTTAAATTCAGGTTTAGTAAGGGTACTGTCACACAGTGCAATTTTGATCGCTACGACGGTACGATTCGTGATGTTCTAGCGATATCCATACGATATCGCAGTGTCTGACACGCAGCAGCGATCAGGGATCCTGCTGAGAATCGTACGTCGTAGCAGATCGTATGGAACTTTCTTTCGTCGCTTGATCACCCGCTGACATCGCTGGATCGTTGTGTGTGACACCGATCCAGCGATGTGTTCGCTTGTAACCAGGGTAAACATCGGGTAACTAAGCGCAGGGCCGCGCTTAGTAACCCGATGTTTACCCTGGTTACCAGCGTAAACGTAAAAAAAACAAACAGTACATACTCACATTCCGGTGTCTGTCCTCTGGCGTCTCAGCTTCTCTGCACTGTGAGCGCCTGCTAGCCGGAAAGCGAGCACAGCGGTGACGTCTGACGTCACCGCTGTGCTTTCCGGCTATGGCGCTTACACAGTGGAGAGAAGCAGAACGCCGGGGGACAGACACCGGAATGTGAGTATGTACTGTTTGTTTTTTTTACGTTTACGCTGGTAACCAGGGTAAACATCGGGTTACTAAGCGCGGCCCTGCGCTTAGTAACCCGATGTTTACCCTGGTTACCCGGGGACTTCGGCATCGCTCCAGCGCCGTGATTGCACAGTGTGACCGCAGTCTACGACGCTGGAGCGATAATCATACGACGCTGCAACGTCACGAATCGTGCCGTCGTAGCGATCAAAATTGCACTGTGTGACAGTACCCTTAGATGCTTGTGTTTTAATTATGTGACTGATGTTTTCAGGGGATTTTTTCATCCGTCCTACAATCTGATGGAGATGAGGAGATCGAGATTAAACAAGCAAAGATCTTACAGGAGACCATGAGTGGTAAGTGCAGCAGACTGCATATAACAGAGCAGAGCTGTGGGTGGTCCACACAAAAGGAGATAAGCAAGTTTAGTGATTGCAAGGCCTGGGTGGTTCAGTCAGTCATCTGTAGTGGCTGATAACAGGGAATAATAGATTGCATTCAGCTGTTCTTTCTCTAAAGGTACCTTCACACTGAACAACTTAACAACGATAGCGATCCGTGACGTTGCAGCGTCCTGGATAGCGATATCATTGTGTTTGACACGCAGCAGCGATCAGGTTCCTGCTGTGATATCATTGGTCGGAGCTAGAAGGCCAGCACCTTATTTCGTCGCTGGATCACCTGCTGACATCGCTGAGTCGGCGTGTGTGACGCTGATTCAGCGATGTCTTCACTGGTAACCAGGGTAAACATCGGGTTACTAAGTGCAGGGCCGCGCTTAGTAACCCGATATTTACCCTGGTTACCAGTGTAAATGTAAAAAAACCCAAACACTACATACTTACATTCCGGTGTCTGTCGGGTCCCCCGGCGTCCGCTTCCCTGCACTGTGTCAGCGCCGGCCGGCCGTAAAGCAGAGCACAGTGGTGACGTCACCGCTCTGCTTTAGGGCCGGCGCTTACACAGTGCAGGGAAGCGGACGCCGGGGGACCCGACAGACACCGGAATGTAAGTATGTAGTGTTTGGTTTTTTTTACATTTACACTGGTAACCAGGGTAAACATCGGGTTACTAAGCGCGGCCCTGCGCTTAGTAACCCGATGTTTACCCTGGTTACCCGGGGACTTCGGCATTGTTGGTCGCTGGAGAGCTGTCTGTGTGACAGCTCTCCAGCGACCACACAACGACGAAACAGCGACGCTGCAGCGATCGGCATCGTTGTCTATATCGCTGCAGCGTCGCTTAATGTGACGGTACCTTAAAGGTACCTTCACACTAAAGGTACCGTCACATTAAGCGACGCTGCAGCGATATAGACAACGATGCCGATCGCTGCAGCGTCACTGTTTCGTCGTTGTGTGGTCGCTGGAGAGCTGTCACACAGACAGTTCTCCAGCGACCAACGATGCCGAAGTCCCCGGGTAACCAGGGTAAACATCGGGTTACTAAGCGCAGGGCCGCGCTTAGTAACCCGATGTTTACCCTGGTTACCAGTGTAAATGTAAAAAAAAACAAACACTACATACTTACATTCCACTTACATCCCCGGCGTCCACAGGGTTACGCGCTGCTGCTCAGAGCTTCCTGCACTGAATGTGTCAGGCGCCGGCCGTAAAGCAGAGCACAGCGGTGACGTCACCGCTGTGCTCTGCTTTACTGCCGGCGCTGACACATTCAGTGCAGGAAGCTCTGAGCAGCAGTGCGTAACCCTGTGTACGCCGGGGGACGTGACAGACATCAGAATGTGAGTATGTACTGTTTTTGTTTTTTTTTTAACTTTTACAATGGTAACCAGGGTAAATATAGGGTTACTAATCGCGGCCCTGCACTTAGTAACCCGATGTTTACCCTGGTTACCCGGGTGCTGCAGGGGGACTTCGGCATCGTTGAAGACAGTTTCAACGATGCCGAAGTCGTTCCCCTGATCGTTGGTCGCTGGAGAGAGCTGTCTGTGTGACAGCTCCCCAGCGACCACACAACGACTTACCAACGATCACGGCCAGGTCATATCGCTGGTCGTGATCGTTGGTAAGTCGTTTATTGTAACGGTACCTTTAGATATTGGCACTGCTGATGATCCAGAGTTGAAACTTGCAGTTGTCTTTTCAGGTACAATAACGAAGGGGAAGAAAGAGCTTAAGAAAGGACGAAAAAACACAAGTGAAGCCTCCTCCAAAGTGCTCAGTAAAGCAGCAGATAGAAGAGATCCTGAGCCACAGACAGAGGTCACTAAGCAGGAAGGACGGGAAGAAGATCTGAGCGAGTCGGACAGTGACAGCAGTGATGATGACAGGTGAGGTGACACATCAGATGGCCGCCTAGATTAACCATAGGCTATAATAATAACCCAATGTGGTTCTTCTAGGGATATTCGATCTATGAAGAAGAAATTTGGAAAAAGATCTGTTGAAGAGAGTGACGATTTTGAAGTGGTTCCTGTAGAACGTCCAGGTTGGTATAGGCCTAAGACCATTGTGTTACTGTAGGGTTGAGCAGATATCCATCTCTAGGTATATTGTGTGTCGGCCAGGCTGTACTCCTGATTGACACTTTACAAGACTGGTTAGTTTTGGAGTTGATTAAAAGCCACTGTGCCCTTATAACATTTCCCATGCGTTCCTTTAGTCTCTTACCTGGCCCTTCATGCTGCCTTTATCTTTAAGGCCATGGTCACATATAGAGTAAATGCTGTGGTTTTTCTTGCTTGTTTTTTTTGTGCAGATAACGTGCTGCGTTTTAACTATCCAAGCACAGCGGATTTGATTTAATGAAAACTCATGGCCACCATGCGTCTAGAGAGGCTGTTGAACGTGCTTTTTCTTTATTAGTTTTTATCTCTATAGGCTTCAATGAAAAGCTGTATGTAAAAATTCGTGTAAAAAAAAAATAAATTGTGTTTGTACGTTCATAATAAACACTTTTCTGTACATTAAAAACAATGCACCAAAAATGCATCAAATAAAAGGGAAACGTACAAAAAAGCAGTAAGAATGCAATAATCAGAGATTGTGATTGTGTGTTGTGATGCTGACACCTGCAGATAAAAAGCAGAAAAAAAATGCAACATTTACGCTATGTGTGAACACGGCCTAAATGTCACTGGGATGGTTGCGCGTAGCAGCAGTTAGAATTTGGATTTTTTGTAGTCTATATGAGAAACTATATGTCTCTGATATGGGCAGCATATCTTACATATACATATCTCACATATACTTTGTGTTTGTTGCATTGCCATGGACTGCTCCCACAGAGTCTTTAATGGGGTGCACAAACTCCTAGTACTGACGATGAGACAGGCTCCTGTCACACAGTTAGGGTGCTTTCACAATGGTGCATCATTTTCGGGAGTGTACGCCTTCTGGAGTCGGACACTCAAATGTAGTAGACTGCATCTGAGTGACCGCCTCCAGTAGGCGTAAACGCTCAAAAAATGATGCCCTGTTGGCACTATTGTAGTCTATGGCCCCTTTTTGATGGGGGTTTGGACGTATGCCCCGACGGGGCCATCGAGCGTGTACTAAATGCAATGTGAAAGCATCCTAATGAAGAAGAGACTGTGTACGCAAGTGCTCTTATCACTTTCCACCAAGCCGGCTGAGATATATCTACTTTAGCGGCACATGTGCCCTGTGCTGAGGATTGATAGCATTGCACTGGGTCCAGCAGAGGTTCCTCCTGAGCCCTGATTAGGGTTTCTCCAGAAGAAAACAACAAGTAAGACCTGTTACTCATACAGTGGGGAAGGCAATACGAGGTCTGTCTCCTCAAAGATGCTGAACGATAGTGGAGCCAAATTACAGAAGTTACAAAATTATAATATCATCAAAAAGTTAATTTATTTCAGTTCTTCAATACAAAAAGTGAAACTCATATATTCTATAGTCATTACAGAGTGATCTATTTCAAGTGTTTATTTCTATTAATGTTGATGATTATGGCTTACATCCAATGAAAACCCAAAAGTCATTATAACAGTAAGTTAGAATAATTAACAAAAACACCTGCAAAGGCTTCCTAAGCATTTAAAAAGGTCCCTTAGTCTGTTTCAGTTGGCTCCACAATCATGGGGAAGACTGCTGACTTGACAGATGTCCACAAGGCAGTCATTGACACACTCCACAAGGAAGGTACATTTTGCATTTCATTTGGAAATCAAGGTCCCAGAGTCTGGATGAAGAGTGGAGAGACAGACAATCCAAGCTTCGTGAGGCCTAATGTGAAGTTTCCACAATCAGTGATGGTTTGGGGAGCCATGTCATCTGCTGGTGTAGGTCCACTGTGTTTTATCAAGACCAAAGTCGGCGCAGCCGTCTACCACGAAATGTTAGAGCACTTCATGCTTCCCTCTGTCGACATTTCAGATTTTAAAATCATTTTTCAAGCTGGTGTTATAAAGTATTCTAATTTACTGAGATGATGACTTTGGGGTTTTCATTGACTGTAAGCCATAATCATCAACATTAAGAGAAATAAACACTTGAAATATATCACTCTGTTTGTAATGACTCTATATAATATACGAGTTTCACTTTTTGTATTGAAGAACTGAAATAAATTAACTGTTTGATAATATTCTAATTTAGTGAGTATCTCCTGTATGTGTTCACAACTTATTGACATGGGAAATAGCAAGACCAAGTTGCTTGTTGGTATATTTCCGGGGGAGAGTAATAGAGGAATGGCAACAAGGAGTTGTCAGTTCCCCAAAGACTGAATCTGTATAAGTGAATCACTCCTACAATGAAAGGATACTAGTTCTTTATTGGGTATTATAAGGGTTGTGGACACTCACCAGAACTTTCCTTTCTCTCCACAGTGAAACGGTCCCGTGTCTTGGACGCAGAAGGCCTTGCCCTTGGAACAGTCATTGCTACATCGAAAAAAGCCACCAGAGACCTGATTGACAAGTCTTTTAATAGGTGGGTGCGGTTTTAGCAGGACCCTTTGAATCCTATTTTATTACCCTAGCATCATTGTTTCATTGCCCGACTCCAATTAGGCGAGCCTTCAATGAAGCTGAAGACGAACTCCCAGATTGGTTTCTTAATGATGAAAAGAAACATCGATCAGTCCAGATTCCTGTAGACCGAGAAATGATGGAGGAGTATCGTAAGAGACAGAAGGAGCTAAACGCACGACCTATCAAGAAGGTTGCAGAAGCAAAGGCTAGAAAGCGAAGACGGGTGAGGCGTAGCTCATGGGACTCTGATATAATGCATTCTCATGGCTTTAGTTTAAAGGGTTGTCTGGGATTAGTAAAAGGTTCTTTTACCACCCCCACCCCCTCAAGATACAGCCGTCTTCTGTCCATGGGTTGTATCTGCTATTACGGCTCAGTACCTTTTGAGGTAAATGGGTCTAAGCTGCAATACCAGACACAGACCATAGAAGAGATTGGCACTGTCTCAGGAAAATTGTAGTTCAAATCCTGAAGAACCTTCTTATTTTCTGGAACTCCCTCTTATACCTGTGTCTTTATTTCCATTACTTTGTTTTATCACAGGAGTTGAAAAAGATGGAACAAGCCAAGAAAAAGGCAGAAGCAGTTGTTAACACGGTAGACATTTCTGAGAAAGAAAAGGCGGCTCAGCTGCGCAGGTAATCCGCGGTTTCCTATTCTATTGTTTGTTTGCTTTGTATGAAATTATAAATACACATCTGCTTTCTTCCGGTAATGGCAACCACATTTGTCTATAGGCCGGTTCTGGAATTGCAGCTTAGCCAATCTCCAGTGCCGCAGTACCCGACAGACAAGAGTTGCTCTGTTTTGCCCCATTTTCCGTCTATGACAGAAGCTATTTGCTGTTTTGCAGATAGAAGTGGCCCCTTTACCTCTTGCGCCCCTGGGCGGTCGCATCGGTTGCATCAATTATATGTCTGTCCCTGCTTATTATAAATTGTACTAATTAATCCAGATATTTTCTATCAGTGGGAGGAATCTCTTTAATTAAATATGCACAGTTGCATACAGTTCTCTTTAAGGGTTTTTCTACTCCTTGGACAACCCCTTCTTAAACTAAACGTTCGGCCCTGATAAAATAATAAAGCCTATACTCGCCTCCCATGTCGGCACTCGCTCTCTCCATTGCTGTGATGTGGTGTTGTGACACGTGACGCCGGTGTCCAATCAGCGCTGGCGTCACTGTCTCCGCCTTCATACGAACAGAACAGGAAGAGGAAGCCAGGGCTGCAGCTGATCCTGAACTTCCTCTTCATGTTCAGTTTGAGGGCGGAGACAGTGACGCCAGTGCTGATTGGGCGCTGGGCATCACGTGTCGTTCCGCCGCAACACAGCCCTGTGGCCGCGAGTGCCAACACTGCTGGAACGGAGCCAGCACAGGGGGTCAGTATAGGCTTTGTTATTTTATCAGGGCTGAACATTTCGATTAAGAAGGGGTTGTCCTAGTAGTGGACAATCCCTTTAATGTCCCAAGTGAATTAATGTTCTTTTGGCACAATTTTTGTCTCATTAACAAGTCAATATAATTTCTCCATTCCATGCCATCATGTGTCCTGCAAACAGTGCCATCGATTCTGTCAGTCCACCATGCACTATGATTGACAGCTGCATGACATCTTTAGATATAATTCTTATATTGATTGTAAGGTTATAATGTAACAAAATAGGTAAAAAGCCAAGGAGGGGTGTGGTATGTGAATACTTTCCACTGCTGGCGTAGTTTATGATTTTTGTTATTCTGCTGCAGTGTTTCTACGTGTGACTCCTTGCCATCTCTTATCTTTATCTTTCCAGTATATACAAAAAGGCGGGTCTGGGAAAGGAGAAGCGACAAGTGACCTATGTAGTGGCCAAGAAAGGTACTGGAAAGAGAGTCCACCGCCCTGCTGGAGTGAAAGGTCAATTTAAGGTGGTGGATGGCAGGATGAAGAAGGACATGAGAAAACAGAAGAGGAGGAGATGAACAATTACCGGTGTTTGTTTTTATGTGCTGATGGCAGGAGACCTCACATTCTGATCATCTCTCTGGACATCTCCATCTTGAGTCCTGAGGTTATTCTGCTCATGGAGGAGATCTGGATGCCGTGCTTTTCTTGTACAATATCGTGAATTTTAATAATAAATAGTACGCATGAGAAGCCTACACACAACTATTAGGGGGGCAAAAGTGCTCCAGACATCACCTTAAAGTGACTGCCTTGCTCTTACTTGAAGAGTTGTGTGGTCTTTCATAGCAGATGTGCAACTTCTCTTTAAGACTTTTTTCCTATCTTTCGAAGCAGGGACTGTAACTCTAGTGCACTTCATCTACGATGTGATGCTTGCAGTGATCTTATTTATATAGCTGGCAAAGCAGCTCTTAGGTTGGACACACTGCAAAAACACTGTGTAGGATGTTCCTTTCCGTAGATACAGCAGCTCGAAAACCCCAGCTACTGTAAAACCCGAGAACAGATTGGATTCACCTTAGATTGAGGAAAAATTCAGCAACTTTGCCCTTAGCCTTAGAAGAGGCACTCTGGGTAGATTACACCTTTTTAGGGCTCATTCATAGCACCAAATTTTTAGTCTGATGTTATCCAGTGGACACTGCAGATGACCTATTTTTTCACTAACAGTCTATGTATGAAAAAAAAATTGCAGCATTCACTAGTTTCTTCCGTAAATTGGATGAGACTCGGCTATTCAAGACTATGGGTTCAGAAAAGGAACCTGATGCCACAGTATAGAATATGATTTTTATGGATACATTGCAATTCTGT
Organism: Ranitomeya variabilis; assembly: GCF_051348905.1. Classification (NCBI taxonomy): domain Eukaryota; kingdom Metazoa; phylum Chordata; class Amphibia; order Anura; family Dendrobatidae; genus Ranitomeya; species Ranitomeya variabilis. The sequence continues at coordinate 406,996,076 of NC_135235.1, read as the reverse complement.
AACAAAGGAAACTGTAAATGGTTTTATGAATAATTAATAGCTGCTGTAAAAAAAAATGGATTATACATGGATGACAACTGAGAAAAAAAATCGTTCCACTTTTCTGGATGAAACGGGTGAATTTTTTGCAGTCGTGGGAACCTAACCTTAGTGATTCTACTGTCTGTTTAAAGTGAACCTGTCAGCAGGATTGTGCACAGTAACCTACAGACAGTGTCAGGTCGGTGCCATCATACTGATTACAATGATACCTGGGTGATGAAATCCGTCTTGTGGTTGTTATTTAATCTTTATTTTCAGTTTTGTGTTAATGATATGCCCGTGGAGCGGTGGGGGGGGGGTCTTTATGTGGTGCTCTGATTAGGTATTCATACTGATGGCTTCTGACAGGTCACTGATCCCTCACTGACCTGCTCCCTATTTTACATAATGAACATTATACATATTTTAAAAAAAAGCTATTAGGTTAATCCTTTTTTTTTATTGATAGATTCTGAATGCGGCGATACCAAATATGTGTATGTTTTATTTTTTTATTGTTTTATTTTGAATGGGGGGTGATTTGAACTTGTATATTTTTGAAAAAAAATTAAAATCTTTTTAACCCCTTAATGATCTGGGGTATTTTCATTTTTGCATTTTTGTTATTCGCTCCCCTCCTTCTCAGAGCCATAACTTTTTTATTTTTCTGTCAATATGGCCATGTGAGGGCTTATTTTTTGCGGGACAAGTTGTACTTTTGAACAACACCATTGGTTTTTACCATTTTGTGTACTAGAAAACAGGCAAAAAATTCCTAGTGCGGTGAAATTGAAAAAAAAGTGCAATCCCACACTTGTTTTTTGTTTGACTTTTTTGCTAGGTTCACTAAATTTTAAAACTGACCTGCCATTGTTATTCTCCAGGTCATTACAAGTTCATAGACACCAAACATATCTAGGTTCTTTTTTTATCTAAGTGGTGAAAAAATATTCCCAACTTTGCGTAAAAAAAAATTGCGCAATTTTCCGATACCCGTAACATCTCCATTTTTTGTGATCTGGGGTTTGGTTGAGGGCTTTTTTTTGTGTGCCAAGCTGACTTTTTTAATGATATCATTTTGGTGCAGATATGATCTTTTGATTGCCCGTTATTGCATTTTAATGCAATGTCGCGGCGACCAAAAATACATAATTCTGGCGTTTTGATTTTATTTTATCGCTGAGCCGTTTAGCGATCAGGTTAATCTTTTGTTTTAATTGATAGATCAGGAGATTCTGAACGCGGCGATACTAAATATGTGTAGGTTTCATTTTTTTTATTTTGAATCGGGTGAAGTGATTTAAACTTTTATATTTTTTTTATTTTTTCATATTTTTAAAAACATTTTTTTTTTATTTTGGCATGCTTCAATAGCCAGATGGCCAGAAGCGCTTGTAAATGCCGCTGTCAGAGTTTGACAGCGGCATTTAACTAGTTAATAGGCGTGAGAGGATCAAAACAGCTGACATGTCCCGGCTTTGATGCAGGCTCACCACCGGAGCCCACATCAAGGCGGGGGTTCTGCCCTCTGACGTACTACTGCGTCCGAGGGCAGAAAGGGGTTAAAAACTTTTTTTTTTTACTTTTGACATGCTTCAATAGTCTCCACGGGAGACTAGAAGCTGCCATAACCTGATCGGCTCTGCTACATACAGGCGATTATCAGATCGCCTGTATGTAGCAGAATTACTCATTTGCTATGAGCGCCAACCACCGGGTGGCACTCATAGCAATCTGGCTATGATAACCATAGAGTTCTGCAGGAGACCTCTGGTTGTCATGCCGACCCATCGGTGACCCGCGATCACGTGACTGAGTCACCGATGGGCAGATTTCTGGCGCGATTGGCGGAAGCGCATGTTAAATGCTGCTGTCAGAGTTTGATAGCGGAATTTAATGGTTAATTAGCTGCGGGTGGATCAAGATTCTCCCTGCAGCTGGTCCGGGCACATGTCAGCTGTTCAAAACAGCTGACATGTGTCGGGAAAGATGCGGGCTCACCGCTGGAGCTCACATCACACATCAAAGGGAGGGTGTCCTACATCGGCGTACTATTACACTCGATGTCGGAAAGGGGTTAAGGTGCATATCTTGCAGCCAGCTGTAGATGTGATGTCATCAGCCCCATTTGTCTGCTCATGTGGAAATGAGCGCAACCAGATTACCCCTTTAGGGCTTAAACTCATTTGCGCGAGACTCAGATGAGTCTCGCACGGCAATAGCTGTCACTGCACCTGGCACGGAGGAGCGGCGCGTGCGGCTGCATGTATTTCTATGCGACCGCACGCTCTGATCTGAGTGCCGCCGCAGCGCCAGGTATTGCCGTGCGAGACTCATCCGAGTCTCGCGCTAGTGAGTATAAGCCCTTAAGCTGATATAATGATCCTGTGTTCCAAAATCCAAAGATTACCACAGACAATCCCATTTTCAATTTTGGTTATAACTTGTTGATTTTCACTATTCTCCAAAAGGGTAGCACAGACATGGATGGCACATTGCTACAATATACATTAAGTGGTCTGTCCCAATATTAGGGATCCTCCCAAATGGTAATTCAATATTACATACTGGTAACTTGAATGTACTTGCCTCCCAAGAACACAACTTATAATAGGTTGATTTTTTAGGATGGTCAAAGATTGAATGCAAGCAGAGCTGAAATTATGAATGATGAATATACACTCACTGGCCACTTTATTAGGTACACCTGTCCAACTTTTTGTTAACACTTAATTTCTAATCAGCCAATCACATGGCGGCAACTCAGTGCATTTAGGCATGTAGACATGGTCAAGACAATCTCCTGCAGTTCAAACCGAGCATCAGTATGGGGAAGAAAGGTGATTTGAGTGCCTTTGAACGTGGCATGGTTGTTGGTGCCAGAAGGGCTGGTCTGAGTATTTCAGAAACTGCTGATCTACTGGGATTTTCACGCACAACCATCTCTAGGGTTTACAGAGAATGGTCCGAAAAAGAAAAAAAATCCAGTGAGCGGCAGTTCTGTGGGCGGAAATGCCTTGTTGATGCCAGAGGTCAGAGGAGAATGGGCAGACTGGTTCGAGCTGATAGAAAGGCAACAGTGACTCAAATCGCCACCCGTTACAACCAAGGTAGGCCTAAGAGCATCTCTGAACGCACAGTGCGTCGAACTTTGAGGCAGATGGGCTACAGCAGCAGAAGACCACACCGGGTACCACTCCTTTCAGCTAAGAACAGGAAACTGAGGCTACAATTTGTACAAGCTCATCGAAATTGGACAGTAGAAGATTGGAAAAACGTTGCTTGGTCTGATGAGTCTCGATTTCTGCTGCGACATTCGGATGGTAGGGTCAGAATTTGGCGTAAACAACATGAAAGCATGGATCCATCCTGCCTTGTATGGAGCATCTTTGGGATGTGCAGCCGACAAATCTGCGGCAACTGTGTGATGCCATCATGTCAATATGGACCAAAATCTCTGAGGAATGCTTCCAGCACCTTGTTGAATCTATGCCACGAAGAATTGAGGCAGTTCTGAAGGCAAAAGGGGTCCAACCCGTTACTAGCATGGTGTACCTAATAAAGTGGCCGGTGAGTGTATTTCATAAAGTAAATGACATGATACTTGTTTGCAGTTACAAATGATGATGTTGAGAGCCTTGTAGTATATACCTGTATAATGGTCTATCTACACCTATCTCATATAATCAAATTGTATTCCTATGTTTCCATATGTTCTCCCAACTGAAGCCAGAATATAATATGTATCTAAGCAATTCCATTCCTATATCTGAGCAATATAGGCCAACAAAAAAACGCTATAAACATCTGGGTCGCATCCCTTTAATATGATACTAGATGGTGGCCCGATTCTAACGCATCGGGTATTCTAGAATATGTATAGTAGTATATAGCACAGCCCACGTAGTATATAGCGCAGAGACGTAGTATATAACACAGGCCACGCAGTATCTAACACAGCCCACATAGTATATAGCAATGTGGGCACCATATCCCTGTTAAAAAAAAGAATTAAAATAAAAAATAGTTATATACTCACTTTCCGGCGGCCCCCGGATCCAGCCCAGGTGTTTAGCAATGATCCTCGCGACGCTCCGGTCCCAAGAATGCATTGCGGCAATAACACGTGATGGTGTAGCGGTCTCGCGAGACCGCTACGTCATCTCTGGTCATTGCTGCAATACATTCTTTGGACCGGAGCGTCGCGGGGAGCGGGAAGGTGAGAATATGATTTTTTATTTTTATTATTTTTAACATTAGATCTTTTTACTATTGATGCTGCATAAGCAGCATCAATAGTAAAAAGTTGGTCACACAGGGTTAATAGCAGCGTTAACGGACTGTGTTACACCGCGTTATGCTGCAGTGTAACGTCTGTTTAATGGACTGCTAAACCGCAATGAGGGCTCTGACTGAGGGGAGTAGGGAAGGGCGAATTCGCGGCCGGACTGTGCCCGTCGCTGATTGGTCGCGGCCGGCCACGACCAATCAGCGACGCGGGATTTCCGTAACAGACGGAAGTGACCCTTAGACGATTATATAGATCAATAAGACACCAGTTGGATAAAATAAACATGTTATGTAACACGATTTTAGGAGAGATATAAAGCACAATGTACTGCCACTCAATGAGCAAAGTAAAGTTTAGTGCGCTGCCGCGGTAATGAAGAACTTTTTTTTACCTTCCAAAAAAGTAGGAAATTGAACTGTAAAAGCTTTACTTAGAGATGTAATGGTAAAAACTGAAACAGACCAAATACTGCTGAAAGTCTGAATGAAGCCTGGAGTTCTCCGAAGTAAATGTGCAGTCAAAATACTAATAATGATTATAAGTGTAGAAAAAGACAAATTATATTGTAAAAGTATCGAGTATACAACCCCTGGCAAAAATTATGGAATCATTGGCCTTGGAGGATGTTCATTCAGTTGTTTAATTTTGTAGAAAAAAAAGCAGATCACAGACATGGCACAAAACTAAAGTCATATCAAATGGCAACTTTCTGGCTTTAAGAAACACTAAAAGAAATCAAGTACAAAAAATGTGGTAGTCAGTAATGGTTACTTTTTTTTTAACCAAGCATAGGGAAAAAATTATGGAATCACTCAGTTTTGAGGGAAAAAATTATGGAATCACCCTGTAAATTTTCATACCCAAAAATAACACCTACATCAAATTAGATCTACTCGTTAGTCTGCATCTAAAAAGGAGTGATCACACCTTGGAGAGCTGTTGCGCCAAGTGGACTGACATGAATCATGGCTCCAACATGAGACATGTCAATTGGGAAGGTTGTTAAAGGCAAACATACTGGTAGACCAAGGAAGACATCAAAGCGTCAAAACCGGAAACTTAAAGCAATATGTCTCCAAAACAGGACATGCACAACAAAACAAGTGAGGAACAAATGGGTGGAAACTGGAGTCAACGTCTGTGACTGAACTGTAAGAAACCGCCTAAAGGAAATGGGATTTACATGCCGAAAAGCTAAATGAAAGCCAATCATTAACACCTAAACAGAAATAAACAAGGTTACAATGGGCTAAGGAAATGCAATCGTGGACTGTGGATGACTGGATGAAAGTCATGTTCAGTGATGAATCATGAATCTGCATTGGGCAAGGTGATGATGCTGGAACTTTTGTTTGGTGCCGTTCCAATGAGATTTATAAAAATGACTGCCTGGAGAGAACATGCAAATTTGCCCAGTCATTGATGATATGGGGCTGCATATCAGGTAAGGCACTGGGGAGATGGCTGTCATTACATCTTCAATAAATGCACAAGTTTATGTTATTGTTTGTATGTTTATGATATTTTGGACACTTTTCTTATCCCATCAATTGAAAGGATGTTTTTGGGATGATATCATTTTTCAAGATGCATCCTGCCATAGAGCAAAAACTGTGAAAACATTCTTTGAAAAAAGACACATAAGGTCAATGTCATGGCCGGCAAATAGTCCGGATCTCAATCCAATTAAAAATCTTTGGTGGCAGTTGAAGAAAATGGTCCATGACATGGCTGCAACCTGCAAAGCTGATCTGGCAACATCAATCAGAGAAAGTTGGAGCCAGATTGATGAAGAGTACTGTTTGACACTCACTAAGTCCATGCCTCAGAGACCGCAAGCTGTTATAAAAGCCACAAGTGGTGCAACAAAATACTAGGGATGCGTTGGAGTTTTTTTTGTTTGCTTGTTTTTCATGATTCCATAATTTTTTCCCTATTCTTGGTTAACCCCTTCACGACATGCGCCGTACTAGTACGACAAAATGTTGTGCCTCCTCCTTTGATGTGGGCTCCGGCGCTGAGCCCACATCAAAGTCGCGACATGTCAGCTGTTTTGTACAGCTGACACGTGCGTGAAATAGTGGCAGGGGGAATCGCGATCCACCCGCCGCTATGAACTAGTTAAGTGCCGGTGTCAAACGCTGACAGCAGCATTTAACTACCGCTTCCGGGCCATTGGGCCGGAAATGCGCGCATCGCCGACCCCCGTCATGTGATCGGGGGGGTCAGCGATGCGTCGGCATAACCAAAGGTCTCCTTGAAACCTCTATGGTTGTTGATGCCGGATTGCTGTGATCGCCACCCAGTGGACGGTGCTCATAGCAATGCAGGGATTCAGCTACATAGGAGCGATCTGAGCATCGCTTCTATGTAGCTGAGCCGATCAGGCTATGCCAGCTTCTAGCCTCCCATGGAAGCAATTAAGCATGGCAAAAGTAAAAAAAAAAAAGTTTTAAAAAATATGAAAAAAATATAAAAGTTTAAATCACACCCTTTCGCCCCATTCAAAATAAAACAATCAAAAAAATCAAACATACACATATTTGGTATCGCCGCGTTCAGAATCGCCCGATCTATCAATAAAAAAAGCATTAAGCTGATCGCTAAACGGCATAGCGAGCAAAAAATTCGAAACGCCAGAATTACGTTTTTTTGGTCGCCGCAACATTGCATTAAAATGCAATAACGGGTGATCAAAATAACGTATGTGCATAAAAGTGTTATTATTAAAAACGTCAGCTCAGCACGCAAAAATTAAGCCCTCGCCCAACCTGAGATCCTGAAAAATGGAAACGCTACGGGTATCATAAAATTGTGCACATTTTTTTTTTTTTTTTTTTAAGCAAAGTTTGGAATTTTTTTCACCACTTAAATAAAAAATAACCTAGACATGTTTGGTATCTATGAACTCGTAATGACGTGGAGAATCACAATGGCAGGTCAGATTAAGCATTTAACAAAAAAGCCAAACAAAAAACAAGTGTGGAATTGCACTTTTTTTGCAATTTCAACACACTTGGAATTTTTTTCCCGTTTTCTAGTACAAGACATGGTAAAACCAATGGTGTCGTTCAAAAGTACAACTCGTCCCACAAAAAAACAAGCCCTCACACGGCCATATTGAAGGAAAAATAAAAAAGTTATGGCTCTGGGAAGGAGGGGAGCGAAAACACAAAAACGAAAAAGGGCTGCGTCTTGAAGGGGTTAAAAAAAGTAACCATTACTGTCTACCACATTTTTTATTCTTGATTTCTTTTAGTGTTTCTTAAAGCCAGAAAGTTGCCTTTTCAAATGACTTTAGATTTGTGCCATGTCTGTAATCTGCTTTTTTTCTACAAAATTAAACAACTGAATGAACATCCTCCAAGGCCGGTGATTCCATAATTTTTGCCAGAGGTAGTAGCATTAAAATGTTTAAAAAGACATATTATAGTAACTGATCTCATGGGCGGCAATAGAACCTGATACTAGAAAGTACTAAATAACACTGAACTTGAAATGAAAATTAACAACAATATATACACCAATGTTAATGTGTTTGTTGAACCTTGGGGAAAAAGCCTGCAGTGACTCTGTGACTGCAGACTTGTTAATTTTCACTGTTTGCTGCGATATATGACTGCAAGTATGTGATTTGCATACTTCCGGCCACATTCCAACTAGACGTATCCTCACTTAACACACTTGCATTGAGCAAAGCCACGCACGTCTAGTCATCACGTGACCACATGTATGCAAATCGCATACTTGCAGTCATGCACCCTCCCACTCCTGGAGAATTCTGACAGTGCACACTGTGCGCGCTGTGAGGATTCACAAGTGTGCAGTCACATAAAGTAACTAGATTTGTACGCCAAGGCGGACAACTGCTTTAACGGTGACTCAGTCTGACTGTGTGCCATTAATAGCCATTAGTGATGAGTGAACGTGCTCGGACAAGGCGTTATCCTAGCTTGCTCGTGTGCTAACCTAGTGTATTTGACGTACTCAAAAACTATGTACAAGTCCCCGCAGCTGCAAGTCTCCCGGCTGTTAGACAGCCACAACACTTTTACCCAATGTAAAAATGCATACTAGACTTCATGTCAGAAAAAACAGAAAGGCGCATACTTGAACAGGTCGATACATATTTAACCCCTTAAAGCGAAGCCTGTGATTATACCCTGATGAAGAAGCCAGTTGAGTTTGAAACGCGTAGATATTAAAAGCCACATATCATTTATGGAGTCTCCTGGATCATTCCTGTGGATTTTCACCAGCAGCTCAGAGGAACCACTTTAACTTGCCATTTATCAATTTTTTTTAATTCTGATTTCTAGGAGACAGTAATAATAATAAATAGCAATTTAGGATTTCTTTTTATATTTTACGCTATTCTCTGTGTGGTATAAGTGCTAAGACAGCGTTATTCTTTGAGTCAGTACCACATTTATATATTTATTTTGTATGATTTCCTAATTTTGCACACTAAAAATATTTCATACAATATATGTAGCTCTTTTATTTTTCCTCCAGCAAAGCCTTGATTTATCTGGTACAAGTTAAGATTTTCAGTGATATCATATTTCCAGGACGTCCCTCCTGACAGCATGATGGAGGTTGTCCTACTCCTCCTTACAGGGACAGGAAAGCACACGAGAGGTTAAAAGGTCCCACACCGCCCCCTTTCCTCAGTGTTTTTCCAGAAGCAGCAGCGACAGATTACCGGGGCTCAGGGGGATTGTGCGGCTGGTCCAATATCCTTCCCCCTGTCAAGCGGCCCAGGGCCGAAACTCCCCAGCTGGGGAGTCCCTCTTCCCCAAAGACCAGTCAAGCGGACGTGCTCCTGAATGAGCTGCTCCTCCCTGCGGGAGGCTCTCGGCTCGGACGCCGGCGGGCTTCTTCTGGAAGTCGCGCTCCGGAAGGACTCTGCACTTCCGGTGACGTCACCAGCGGCATCTAAGGTCAGCATGCGTTCCAGGAGGAACACGGAACAATAGCGATTCCAGTCTGTCTCACTGGATTTCGCAGGGCATTCAGTGGTAACATGGAAGAGCCGGGCAGAATGGACCAGGATGGCGGGGTAAGTGCGCTGTGCGCAGAAAATCCCCCAGCTCCAGTGGCCACCTACACCTATCCCCGGTGGTGGTCAGCCTAACCGTCCCTCTCTTGCAATATGCAGGACAATGGAGCCCCAACTACGCCCCTGCCTATGCCCAAGTTATCAGGCAAAGCTGCAGCAAAATTTAAGCGATGCCCCATCTGCCGTACAAAGCTCCCTGACACCTATGACAGGACCTCTTGTGACGTATGCGCAGCTAGGATCGTAAGGGAGGAACAACCTTCATTATCAGAATTGAGGTCCCTCATCCGGGAGGAGGTACAGGCCTCCATATCTAGCCTCCCTCGTCTGCAGCCTCCCAGTCCAGGTCCATGTCCTAAAAGGCCTAGGTGGGAGATAGAACAGAGTTCTGAGGAGGAGTCCCAACCCCTGGAATCTGACAAGGAGGAAGAGGGTGAAATATCAGCGGAAATTCAGGAGTGGGGCAGGAAAAACCTGTTTTCTGTCGCAGACACAGACGAGCAGGTACAGGCAGTGAGAGACACAATGCAGATAGAGGAGGATCCAAAACCACAGTCCAGACAGGACTTGATGTTCAGAGGCCTCAGAGCACAGAGGCAGCGAGTATTCCCAATTAGTGAGCACATACGGGCCATGGTGCTGGAGGAGTGGAAAAATGCCAAAAAATGACTGGGGGTGTCTCGGGACTTCAAAAACCGTCTCCCCTTTGATCCTGAGGACATAAAGGTCTTCGAGGAAATCCCCAAGATTGATGTGCCAGTCACCAAAGTGGCTAAGAAGACTTCTGTTCCTTTTGAGGACTCTTCTAGCCTAAGAGACACTATGGACAGAAAGGCCGACATCCTCCTAAGACGGACTTGGGAGTCTTCCGCGGCCTTAATCAGAACTAATATTGCCGCAACATCTGTGGCTAGATCTATGTTCTTTTGGCTGGGTCAATTAGAGGATCAGTTATCCATCAAGACCTTGGGAGACGATATCTTGACCACCCTCCCACTGATGAAATCGGCCACTGCCTTTCTGGCCGATACATCTGCTGAATCAGATTCACAGCTAGGAATAGCTCCCTGTCCAATGCGGCCTGCAGAGCTACTTGGCTAAGATCTTGGTCTGGGGATAACGCTTCCAAGACCAAGTTATGCTCCATTCCCTTCTCGGGGGACAGGGTGTTCAGACCAGCATTAGATAATATGCTAGAGCTGGCCTCGGATAATAATAATCTTTATTTTTATATAGCGCCAACATATTCTGCAGTGCTTTACAGTTTTGCACACATTATCATTGCTGTCCCTGTTGGGGCTCACAATCTAAATTCCCTATCAGTATGTCTTTGGAATGTGGCAGGAAACCGGAGTACCCGGAGGAAACCCACACAAACACAGAGAGAACATACAAATTCTTTGCAAATGTTGTCCTTAGTGGGGTTTGAACCCAGGACTCCAGCGCTGCAAGGCTGCTGTGCTATCCACTGCGCCACCATAGAAAAAAGGATTTCCAGAGGATAGATTTAAAAGAAAATCAGTCCTTTTGGAGAGGAACCCCCTTCAGGAAGCAATCAGAATACAAGAGTCAGGGAAAGACCAGTAGGGGTTGATACAGCGGTTACTATGGGAGAGGAGGAAAGAGTAAGAGCTCCTTCTTTGGACCAGGTTCGCGCTATAGAAAACAATGACGCCATTCCGATAGGGGGAGACTCAGACACTTTGCGTCAAATTTGCGCCAGATTACCCAAAGCCAGTGGGTTCTCAGGACTATCACAGAAGGATACTCAATAGAGTTTACCTCCCCAGAAAAATACATTGTCCCCTCTACAGTGTTGGCGGGATCCGCCATGTTAGCGGACTTGGAACAGTTAGACAGGTCAGAGGTCATAATTCCAGTTCACTCGGCAGAGGTAGGCAAGGGCCATTACTCATCCCTGTTCTCCATAATAAAACCGTCAGGAGATGCCCGTACCATAATCAATCTAAAACCATTAAACCTCTGGGTCAGATACAAGAGGTTCTGGATGGAGTCAATAAGATCTACAGTCCATCTCTTAGACAAAGACGCCCTGATGTGTACTCTTTGTTAGGGCTGGCGGAACGCACCGAGTAAATATAGAGATGTTATTTGGTGCGTTCGCAGCCCGGGGTCCACCGTGCAGGAAAAGAACCTGCTGCTGGCAAACGGCGGCACTATATGGCGGTAGAAGCGATCTCTGTTGCTTCACAGAGTCGCTATAAAGAAAGGGCTGTGTCCTGTTAAACTCCACAGGAATACACAGTAACTGCTGAGCAGATAGCAGCTTGTGGTCACGCAGTCAAGGAAGCAAACATACAATCTCCTCACCGGAGGAGCCGGTATTCTAGGTGGCTTATTTCAGCCGGGGTCCTGAAACCAAACACAATCTCCTCACCGGAGGTGCCGGTATTCTAAGTGGCTTATTTCAGCCGGGTCCCTGAATCCACGCAAGCGTGACCACATTCTCGCAAAACTCATGACATGCATTGATACTTGCTAGAATGGAAGCCTATGGGAGCCGGAAGGTGCCGGATCTGGAAAAAGGCAGATTCGGCGGCCTGATCCGTTTTTTTAAACTGAGCATGCTCCAAATTTTTTTTAATCCAATAGTCTACATATGCTAGCCGGATCCGTAAAAAAAACCCAGATCCGTCTCATCGGTTTTTCACAATCTGCGCCGGATCCAGTCTTTCCAACATTCGCCGGATTTAGCCTGACACTGAAAACCTGATGTGTGAAAGTAGCCTAACATAGCAAGGCTACAAAAACAACATCATCACCTATAATCTTGCAGTGTTTGTGCAGAGGAAGGTAAAATGCACTGGAAATAAAATAGTTAAACATGTAAAACCTAGAATATTAGACTTCCGATGGACTGTTGATGTCACCCCATTTCTATAGATTATCTTTTGGCCATTACAGAGCTGACTGTTTATAGCTGCACTTGGAGAACACATTTTTGCCTGCAGCCTATTGGGAAGCAATTAATCATTCTTTCTTCACGAGTACATAAGAGCAATAAAATCAGGAACTTAATTTACTAATGGAGGGACTGATCATTGTGCTTCATATTATTTCCTCATAGCCAATATACAGTGGTGTTTGAAAGTTTGTAAACCCTTAAGAATTTTCTATTTTTTTTGCATAAAATAAAGTCTGATGTTTTCAGTCAGTGGGATGACAACCAAGTGTGAGTGGGTGACCTGGGTCATTCAAAGAACAGGGATCTGTCAAAGAGTCATCTTCACAACATGTTTTTGGAAGTGTATCATGGCTTAAACAAAAGAGATTCCTGAGGACCACAGAAGAAGAGTTGTTCATCAGTTTGAAAAAGTTGCAAAACCATGTTCAAATCTTTTGGACTTCACTAATTTGCAATTACATTGAGTACACGTTGAAGAAAATCAAGACTATTATCACCATGCCCAGCAGTGGTTGACCAACAAAGATCACTCCAAAAGAAAACCAAAAAAAAAGCAAATAATAGCCAGAGGCCACATAAATTCCTTAGAGGTTACTTTGGGTTTCTAAGGCCTCTCTCACATTAGTTAATGTTGGTGGTCTTGAGTTCTCCATCAGGAAGACTTTAAACAGCAATGGCGTGCATGGCAGGATTGCAAGAAGAAAGCCACTGCTATGCAAAAAGAACATTGTTGCTTGTCTGCAGTTTGCTAAAGATCATCTGGAGAAGCCAGAAGGCATTTGGAACAATATTATGTGGACAAATGAGACCAAAATAGCTGACGTAAATACTTTCATGAATCGGGCCCTATATGGTTAGGAAAGCTAACAGCACTCAGAATAAGATCCTACAATATTTTTAGAACATCTATAAGGCCACCATAGTAGCAGTACTAGGATGGTATTAACCCCTTAACAAACGCCGATACGCCTTTTAACAGTGGCAGTTAAGGTTACTTATTCCTCAGCGCCGCTTTTTCACAGCGCTGAGAATTGTAAAAATTGGCTTGGTCATTAACCCCTTCATGCCGCGGCCCTTTTTCGTTTTTGTGTTTTCGTTTTTCGCTCCCCTCCTTCCCAGAGCCATAACTTTTTTATTTTTCTGTCAATATGGCCATGTGAGGGCTTATTTTTTGCGGGACGAGTTGTACTTTTGAACGACATCATTGGTTTTAGCATGTCGTGTACTAGAAAATGGGAAAAAAATTCCAAGTGCGGTGAAATTGCAAAAAAAGTGCAATCCCACACTTGTTTTTTGCTTGGCTATTTTGCTAGGTTCACTAAATGCTAAAACTGAGCTGCCATTATGATTCTCTAGGTCATTACGAGTTCATAGACACGTAACATGACCAGGTTATTTTGTATCCAAGTGGTGAAAAAAAATTCCAAACTTTGCTTTAAAAAAAAAAAAAAAAAAAGTGCCATTTTCCAATACCCGTAGCGTCTCCAATTTTTGTGATCTTGGGTCGGGTGAGGGCTTATTTTTTGCGTGCTGAGCTGGCGTTTTTAATGATACCATTTTGGCGCAGATATGTTCTTTTGATCGCCCGTTATTGCATTTTAACGCAATGTCGCGGCGACCAAAAAAACGTAATTCTGGCGTTTCGGATTTTTTTCTCGCTACGCTGTTTAGCGATCAGGTTAATGCTTTTTTTTAATTGATAGATCGGGCGATTCTGAACGCGGCTATACCAAATATGTGTAGGTTTTGTTTGTTTTTTATTGTTTTATTTAGGATGGGGCGAAAGGGGGGTGATTTAAACTTTTATATTTTTAATATTTTTTTCACATTTTTAAAAACTTTTTTTTCCCACTTTTGCCATGCTTCTATAGCCTCCATAGGAGGCTAGAAGCAGGCACAGCCCGATCGGCTCTGCTACATAACAGCGATCATCAGATCGCTGTTATGTAGCTCAAATGCAGGTGTGCTGTGAGCGCCGACCACAGGGGGGCGCTCACAGCACGCCGGCATCAGTAACCATAGAGGTCTCAAGGACCTCTATGGTTACCTTCCTGACTCATCGCCGACCCCCGATCATGTGACGGGGGTCGGCGATGACGTCATATCCGGCCGCCCGGCCGGATGCGGTAGTTAAATGTTAAATGCCGCTGTCTGCGTTTGACAGCGGCATTTAACAGGTTAATAGCGGCGGGTGAATAGCGATTTCACCCGCCGCTATTGCGCGCACATGTCAGCTGTTCAAAACAGCTGACATGTCGCGACTTTGATGTGCGCTCACCGCCGGAGCGCACATCAAAGCAGGGGATGCGACATGCGCAGTACATGTACGGCGCATGTCGCGAAGGGGTTAACCCCTTAACCCCTTTGCATGTAAATGACCGGGCCAACTTTTACAATTCTGACCACTGTCCCTGTCTGAGGTTATAACTCTGGAACGATTGCATGGATCCCGGGGACTCTGACATTGTTTTCTCGTGACATATTGTACTTCATGTTAGTGGTAAAATTTCCTTGACATTACTTGCGTTTATTTGTGAAGAAAACAGAAATTTAGCGAAAATGTTGAAAATTTCACAATTTTCCAACTTTAAATTTTCATGCCTTTAAATCACAGAGATATGTTGCACAAAATACTTAATAAGTAACATTTCCCACATGTCTACTTTACATCAGCATGATTTTGGAACCAAAATTGTTTTTTTGGGGGGGAGTTATAAGGGTTAAAATTTGACCAGCAATTTCTCATTTTTACAACGCCATTTTTTAAGGGACCACATCACATTTGAAGTCACTTTAAGGGGTCTATATGATAAAAAATACCCAAGTGTGACACCATTCTAAAAACTGCACCCCTCAAGGTGCTCAAAATCACATTCAAGCAGTTTATTAACCCTTCAGGTGCTTCACAGGAATTTTTGGAATGTTTTTTAAAAAAATAACATTTAACTTTTTTCACAAAAAATTTACTTCAGATCCAATTTGTTTTATTTTACCAAGGGTAACAGGAGAAATTGGACCCCAAAAGTTGTTGTACAATTTGTCCTGAGTACCCCATATGTGGGGGTAAACCGCTGTTTGGGTGCATGGCAGAGCTCGGAAGGGAAGGAGCGCCGTTTGACTTTCCAATTCAAAATTGGCTGGAATTGAGATAGGACACCATGTCGCGTTTGGATATCCCCTGATGTGTCTAAACAGTATAAACCCCTCACAAGTGATACCATTTTTGAAAGTAGACCCCCTAAGCAACTAGATGTGTGGTGAGCACTTTGACTCACCAAGTGCTTCACAGAAGTTTATAATGTAGAGCCGTAAAAATAAAAAATCATTTTTTCACAAAAATGATATTTTCGCCTCCAATTTTTTATTTTCCAAAGGGCAACAGAAGAAATTTGACCCCAAATGTTTTGCAATTTGTCCTGAGTACGCTGATACCCCATATGTGGGGTTAAATCACTGTTTGGGCACATGACAGAGCTCGGAAGGGAAGGAGTGCCGTTTTACTTTTCAATGCAAAATTGACTGGAATTGAGATAGGAAAGCCATGTCACGTTTGGAGAGCCACTGATGTGCCTAAACAGTGAAACCCCCCAACAAGTGACACCATTTTGGAAAGTAGACTCCCTAAGGAACTTATCTAGATGTGTGGGGAGCACTTTGAACCCTCCAAGTGCTTCACAGAAGTTTATAATATATGGCATGATCCGTTCCGGAGTTTAGTCCTGCCTGCTCTTTCTCTGGGTGGATCATGTCAAGGGTTAACTTTGCTCTGCATCATTCTGGGCTCGGGGTTGCTATTTAGCTCCCAGGTATCCTGAGGGTGGTGTCAGCTATAGCTCTGTCTTCGGCGTGTGAACCTGACTCTGGAAGCTCTTGATTTGTCCTGCTGTGAACCCTGACTTGTCCTGTGTCTGTTATCTCCCCCTGCCTGCCCTTTCCCAGTGTCTCTTTGTTTGTCTGTAGATCTGCTTGAATCCCTGGTTTTGACCTCCTGGCTTGGCTTTGTGACTCCGTTTCAATTTGTCCCTATTGTACCGTATTTTGCCCGTCCTGGTTTACTGATCCCTTGCTATGTCCTGACTATCCATTCTGTCTTAATCCTTTTGTACTGTAATTCTGTCTTGGGCTCTGACTTGGCTTTCCTGACCTCTCTCTCGCCACTAGGTGGCATCTGTTCAGCTGCTTTGTGTGAGCAGTCTCGCTTCCCTACCAAGCTCCCCCTGGTGGAGGTTCCGCTGTACTGCACTGCAGTTGCATGACAATATAGAGCGGTAAAAATAAAAAATCATATATTTTCACAAAAGTTATCTTTTCGCCCCAATTTTTTATTTTCCCAAGGGTAACAGGACAAATTGCACAACAACTTTTGGTGTCCAATTTCTCCTGAGTACGCTGATACCCCATATGTGAGGGTAAAACACTGTGTGGGCGCATGGCAGAGCTCGGAAAGGAAGGAGCGCCATTTGACTTTTCAATGCAAAATTGACTGAAATTGAGATAGGACACCATGTCGCGTTTGGATAGCCCCTGATGTGCGTAAACAGTGGAAACCCCACAAGTGACACCATTTTGGAAAGAAGACCTCCCAAGGAACTTATCTAGATGTGTTGTGAGAACTTTGAACCCCCAAGTGTTTCACTACAGTTTATAACGCAGAGCCGTGAAAATACGAAATCTTTTTTTTCCGCAAAAATTCGTTTTTAGCCCCCAGTTTTGTATTTTCCCAAGGGTAACAGGAGAAATTGGACCCCAAAAGTTGTCCAATTTGTCAAGAGTATGCTGGTACCCCATATGTTGGGGTAATTGTAAACCCCTGTTTGGGCGTACGGGAGAGCTTGGAAGGGAAGGAGCATTATTTTACTTTTTCAACGCAGAATTGAGATCGGATACCATGTCGCATTTGGAGAGCCCCTGATGTGCCTAAACAGTGGAAGCCCCTCAATTCTAACTCCAACCCTAACCCCAACACACCTCTAACCCTAATCCCAACCATAACCCTAACCACACCCCTAACCCTGACACACCTCTAATCCCAACCCTAATCCCAACTGTAAATGTAATCCCAACCCTAACTTTAGCCCCAAAGCTAACTTTAGTCCTAACCCTAACTTTAGCCCTAACCCTAATGGGAAAATAGAAATAAATACATTTTTTTTATTTTATCATTTCGCTCTAACTAAGGCGGTGATAAAGGGGGGTTTGATTTAGTATTTATAGCGGGTTTTTATAGCGGGTTTTTATGTTTGGCAGCTGTCACACACTAAAAGACGCTTTTTATTGCAAAAAATAGTTTTTGCGTTACCACATTTTGAGAGCTATAATTTTTCCATATTTTGGTCCACAGAGTAATGTGAGGCCTTGTTTTTTGCGGGACGAGTTGACGTTTTTATTGGTACCATTTTTGGGCACATAACATTTTTTGATCGCTTTTTATTCCGATTTTTGTTAGGAAGAATGAACAAAAACCAGCAATTCATGAAATTCTTTTTTTTGGGGGATACCGTTTATACCATTCTTGATAAGGCAGTTTTATTCTTCCGGTCAGTACAATTACAGCGATACCTCATTTATATCATTTTTTTATGTTTTGGCGCTTTATACAATAAAAACTTTTTTATAGAAAAAATAATTATTTTTGCATCACTTTATTCTGAGGGCTATAAGTTTTTTATTTTTTCGCTGATGACGCTCTACGGTGGCTCGTTTTTTGCGGGACAAGATGATGTTTTCAGCGGTACTATGTTTATTTATATCCGTCATTTTTATCGTGTGTTATTCCACTTTTTGTTCGGTATGATGGTAAAGCATTGTTTTTTGCCTCTGTTTTTTACGGTGTTCACTGAAGGGGTTAGCTAGTGGGACAGTTTTATAGGTCAGGTCATTACGGACGCGGCAATACTAAATATGTGTACTTTTATTGTTTTTTTTTTTCATTTACATATAGAGATGTATTTATTGGAACAATATTTTTCTTTAGTTAGGAATTTTTTTTTTTACACATGTTAAAAAATTTTATCTTTTATTTTTGCACCTTTTATTTTTATTTTTTACTTTATCCCAGGGTGGGACATCATTGTATAGTGTCAGATCAGCGATCTGACACTTTGCAAAGCACTGTGTCAGATCAGCGATCTGACAGGCAGTGCTGGAGGCTTGCCGGCCCCTGCTCTCAGCAGGCGCTTGCAAGCCACCTCCCTGCAGGACCCCCATGGCCCTCTTGGATCCGGGGCCTGCTGGGAGGAGGACGGAGGATACGCTCGGAACAACGCGATCACATCGCGTTGTTCCGAGGGTCTCAGGGAAGCACGCAGGGAGCCCCCTCCCTGCACGATGCTTCCCTATGCCACCGGAACGCTGCAATCATGTTTGATCGCAGTGGTCCGTGACCACTCCTGGCACATAGTGCCGGATGTCAGCTGTAATAATCAGCTGACACTCGGCCGCGCTCCCCCTGTGATCGCACATGATATACTATCCCATCCCTGGGAATTAAGTCCCAGGTCACCTCGACGGGATAGTAAGTCAGATGGCGGAAAGGGGTTAAGGTCAAAATTGGCTCTGTCACTGAGGGGTTAAGATAATTGTTAAACTAATTTGAAGGGGAGATCAAGAGAGGTACACCTTGATAGAAACTTACAACTACCATTGTAAAATGTAAAGAAAACAAGAATGCAACAATTTGGAAATCTCTTATAGCCATATTTTATTCACAACAGAACACAGTTGACAGATATTTTCCATTTTAATTGAAAAAATTAACTTGTGGCAGCATGGTGACTCAGAGGTTAGCTTTGCAACCTTGTAGTGCTATGGTCCTGTATTCAAATTCCACAAAAAGCATCTGCAAGGAGTTAGCAGTATTTATTTGACATGTGGGAGGAAACAGACAAAGCAATTTAGATTTTGAGCAACAATGAGGACAGTGATTGTGATGTCTGTGGATGTTAAAGAAAAACAGCTGGAGGGTCAATTTTCAATTAAGGTGCATGACTGTGTAAAAAAAAGCATGTTAGAGAGGCAGAGTCTCTCAGAAGTAAAGATGGTCAGGCATTAACTTCACCAATCTGTGAACAATTGAACTGGAACAATTTCAGAAAAATGATCCTCAACGTAAAATTGTAAATACTATGACAATTTCACCATATACAGGTCATAACATTATAAAAATTCTGAGATTATGGAGAACTCCATGTGCACAAGGGAAAAGGTCGATGGTTAATATTGCATGCTCGGGATTAATGATGGGCAAATCCCTGGATGTTTGGGCAGATATTTAAAAAAAGTTTAGTTCGGGTACCAGAACAGAACCTGAACCTGGACCTCATTCAAATGAATAAGGGGCCCGAACATACGTTGTCATCTGCATGAAGGGCTCTGATCGGCTGTAAGATTATTACCGCTGGTCAGAGCACTGCAGTTCACAAGCTGTCACATGATAGCGTGAGCCAACAGCTGTGACCGGCAATAAGTTTACTGACGCTCATAGAGGCATCGGCTGATGTGAGTACTACATCCACCAGCCAACGCCTGAGCTCACTGATAACAGCAAGAGCAGGCGCCGCTGCTATAAATAAATAAAAAAATGATGTGGAGTCTGTTCTATTTTTGATAACCAGTGCAGGAAAAACTAACCCTCAGCTGTCAGCTTTATCATGGCTGGTTATCAAGAATAGAGGGGTTCCCAAGCCATTTTTTTTTTTTAATTATTTAAATACATAATTTTAAAAATGTTTTGATGATGTCACCGCTAGTCACTAAAGCTGCGCTTACAGCACCTCATTCTCCCATGGTTTTCAGAATGAACGGTCGCATAATGCCACTGTTCAGGTTGTAAACCACATTTCGCAGACATGGATTACAGTGTTGGACAGCATTGCTAATCTTCACATTTGACAGGTAAGGGATATGATTAAGAAAATTTCAGAAATACTACACAGGTTAAATGTATCACCTAAAGATGGATACAAAGTATCCATAAACCACTATTACTCAAGAATAAAATCAATAAAGTTTATTGAGCAAATGTTAAAAGACAAACAGAGAACATATATATGAGGTATTCATAGAGAGGATATGCCAAGCAAAAAAGAGAGAGCAGTGGTGGTAAGTCAAAAAAGGAAATCATATAGGGTAATGGGTTAACAATGACCCCCAATACGTATAAATCAGCCAATCATCCTATGAACAGTATAACCATTTCAAAGACTTTCTCCAAATAGAAGGATCGATCGCTGGGGCCATCCATATAAAGCTAATGACAGCTCAGTGCTTACCCATCATGCAGTCAAGCAGATCACAGACACCATAACCATCCCAACGCACGTTTCGCCCACGTGCTTTCTCAAGTAAAGTGTGCCGGCAATCTCCTGTCACTCGTATGTACCTAAGACTCCTCACATATGGGCCAGTGAAAGTAGCGCATGCGGAGATGCCCTCCGCATTCCCAGGTGCATTGATTCCAGAACTCTGCTCCGGTGCGTGTTAGAGAGCAGTAAAGAGAGGCCTTCATCAATGCAGGGACCGTGGGTTCGAGTGCGCATACACGCACAGGCAGTTGCCATATTTCCTGGTCTGATCAAAAGACTTAAACAAATACTGCAGATAAATCTGTGTAAGTAACCAACGTTCCCATAATGAAATATAAGTAAAGTGCATCAGTGGTAAATGAAAGTGCAAAGTGCTTGAGGCAAGAAAAAGACAAAGGGGAGAAATAGAAGTAAAAATAATAACATTCATAGGTATGAATACCTTATAAGAAAAATATCCCATTAGTGGTGTATACCATCTCATCTTGGGATATTATCAGCCCCAGCAGAGAAAGAGGATGATATTAATTAAAGAACTACAGCTGAAATTCTAATCCCCCATCTTACCAACTATTTTAATTCCCTGAGAGACGGTAATAAACCAGGGGGAGCCTCTTTGATAGCAGCTATATCTATGATACCAAAGCCCAATTCCGACCAACTACTATGGTCCAATTATAGACCAATATCCCTCATCAATATAGATCTTAAAATACTAGCTAAAATATTATCTTGGAGTTTAAATTCAGGCCTGGATGCCTTGATACATAGAGATCAGGTCGGTTAACAGACAAGTATCAGATAATATAAGAAGGGTCTCTCATCTGTTGCACCACTGCAAACAACGTAATATACCAAGCATGCTATTATCGCTTGATATCAAAAAAGCCTTCGATTCTATTTCTTACGCTTATCTGTTTGCGGTCCTACAAAGATGGGGATTCCCTGATCACTTCCTTTCATGGATTCATACCCTCTACAGTTCCCCTTCGGCATATTTAAGGTACAATGGCTTTTCCTCCACACGCTTTTCCTTTAAAAGAGGCACTCGCCAAGGCTGTCCCTTATCACCTATATTATTTCTTTTGACATTTGAACCCCTAGCTATACATCTTCGACTCAACTATGATATACAGGGAATCAACATAGCATCAGTCCTCCATAAGCTTTTTTTGTTTGCTGACAACATGCTGCTTCTTTTAACAACACCCCAGTCATCCCTGCCAGCCCTACTTCAAACTCTTAACAATTTTGAGCATATTTCTGGCCTACAACTGAATCCCTCTAAATCTTATGCTATGAATATATCTCTTCCCTCTTCAACGGTCGCAAAGCTATAACATGACTTTCCGTTTCAATGGACCACAAATCGTTTGGACTACCTGGGAGTGAAACTAACTCCGGACTATGACTCCCTATATGCTGCTAATTATCCTTATATGCTCTGTAAAATTCATTCAATACTTCAGTCTTGGGGTAAATTGCACCTCTCCTGGCTTGGCCGAGTGCGTGCATTAAAGATGACCATACTTCCTAAACTGCTTTACTTATTTCGAGTTCTGCCAGTCTCGGTCCCTTCCCATTATCTTAAAATAGCCCAACGACTAGTTAATACCTTCGTTTGGAGGGGTGGCCTCCCCAGAGTAAATAGAGCTACCCTTTACCGGCACCGTCTAAATGGAGATTTGGGGGTACCAAACCTTTCTAAATACTATCAAGCAGCCCAGCTGGGTCAATTGACCCTATATCACGCTTATTCTGAACCCCCTATGTGGTTTACCCTGGAGGCCTCTGAATTCCACTTGAACACCCTTGATACAATATTATGGATCCTTCCAACTCAACGTAGGAATATTTCAAATCCCATTCTAGTTCACTCACTTAAACTTTGGGACTCACTGAAATATTCCTCGCAATTAATATCACCATTCCTGCCCTTGGCCCCCATCTGGGGTAATACCCAGTTTCTCCCGGGGGTAGAATACCTCAGGAACTTTCGCTTATGGGTCGCGGCGGGAATATCCAGAGTACATCATCTTTTCAATGTTGATGGGATTATCCCCTTTTCGGTCCTGTGTGAAAAATATCATCTTCCCCGGAGAAATATTTCGCTATCTACAGCTTAAAAATTTTGTCCAATCTTTATTAAAAAATTCCACCCCTCCTTACTCTTTCACTCCATTTGAACAGAGATGTCACCAAAATCCACATGCCCCTGGCATTATATCTCTCCTCTATTCACACATCAATTCCCCATCTCATAGGCGCTGCCTAGGTTATACATCTCGCTGGGAGTCCTCTACTGGAGGAATGTTAAATACCCTCATGTTGGAAACAAATTACAGAGTACTAACCAGATGGTACCTGACCCCAGCTAGAGTGGCAAAGGCAGTCGCTAATTATTCTCCTAATTGCTTTAGAGGATGCAATTCCACAGGAGATATGCTTCATATTTGGTGGCTATGCCCAATTGTACGCAGATTATGGACCAGGATATATCATCCTTTCCATAACAAACATCAACCTAAAAAAAATCCTTGGGAAGCACTATTAAATAAACGTATTCCCAATATCCCGAAACATTCTCGAGTCCTCATTTCATTCATATTTTTAGCAGCCAAACAAACCATAGCGTCATCTTGGAAAAAAACAAATTTAGACTTATCTACTGTTAAATCGCGTCTTTCCTGGTACATGATAAATGAAAAACTATCAGCCGTACTCACAGACAAAGTTGGCAAATTTGAACGTATTTGGCTTCCATGGGCAGAATATGCAAATCATACCCCATTTGCTATACCAGTATTTCACCTGACTAATCCTGACCCTCAGAACTCTGATTGAATTTCTAACAAGAACTGGACGTATTGTATTTCATTCTCGGGTCCCTTCCCCCCCTCCTCCCATTCCCCCTCCTCCCCATTCCGTTGTTTATTTGTTCGTTTGTGTATTGATTAAATGGGTATTTCCCCTTTTTTGCATATTGCAATGCATGATTATATTACAGTTTTTCCTTTGTACTATATATGCAAACTTCAATAAAAATGTATTGTTAAAAAAAAAAACTACAGCTGACAAAGTGCATAATTATATAAATTATAATGTGCTATGATTCCCACTAATAGAGCCAAGAATATTAATATAAAGGGAACAAGGAAAAAAAGAAAAAGTTGGGGAGAAGGGAAGGAGAAGGATGGAAAAAACTAAAAATTAATAGGAGAGTCTGTGGAATCATCACCGACCATGAACCATGAATTATCACAAATCCCAAAAATATTGCACAAAATTTTACATAAATGCCCCATGCCCTATAGCTATAAGTCCTACATGAATATACATCCTCACTATACAATGCATGATTGTCTATAAATGACACAAACTGGATGTCTTCTTCATAATATCATGGCAATGGCATTTCAGAAAGTCCACAAGTTTCAACATGGTTACTGATTCCACCCATCACTGGTATGTCCTCTGTGCCAACTCTTCTCCAGAAAAGGGGGAAAAAAAGGAAATGGAACATCCGGAGCTTCCCATGAAGTCAAAGATACGGTACCTTACTATTGATAAGACAAAAAAAGAAGTTAAAAACACACTAAAAAACAAGGAATTATAAGTAAGGAACAAAACTGATTTTTTCATTTAATCCATCTGGGCACATGGTTCCCAGATCCACTATCCATCTGGACTCAAACTGTGCCAGGGTCTGTTTTACATTTCCTCCCCTGGCACAGCTCTAGTCCAGATGGATAGTGGATCTGGGAACCATGTGACCAGATGGATTAAATGAAAAAATCAGTTTTGTTCCTTTCTTATAATTCCTTGCCAGTCTGAGAATACCAGCCCCAGCTGTCTGATTTAGCTTGGCTAAAATGATGGGGACACCACACTGTCATTTTAAATTATTTAAATAATTTAAAAAAAACGGCATGGGGCCACGCCAATCCTTCATAACCAGCCATGATAAACTGACAGCTGAGGGTTGCAGCCCACAGCTGTTAGTTTTGCCTGTGCTGGTTATCAAAAACAGAACAGACCACAAGTCAATTTTTTAAATGTATTTATTTATAGCACAGGTGTCAGCAGATGAATACTCCCAACAGTGGCGCTTGCTCTTGCTGTTATCAGCTACAGCAGGCTTAGGCTGGTGGAAGTAGTACTCTCTCATCAGCCAAAACTTATGACCACCGGTAAACTTTTTATCACTGGTCACAGCTGCTGGCTCACACTGTCATGCAGATGACAGCATGAAAAACACCCGAAGTTCAGGGTGCCGAACACGAACAGTAACACGGACTTCCTGGTGTGGACCCCAAACTCTACTGTTCGGGTTCGCCCATCTCTACTCAGGATCTGTAGGCCCTTAGGCGTGCTTCGGTCATAAAAAAACAGGCATGATTCGGTCATAAAAATCATGCATGGGTTCAAGAATACTTCCAGAGCTCATTGTCTGATCACATTTCAGCGTGCAATCTACAAATAAAAGTGAAAGTTCTATCATGCAAAGAAGAAGCCATATATCAACACAATCCAGAAATGCTGCCGTCTTCTCTGGGCCAAGGCTAATTTAAAATGGATTGGGGCAAAATGGAAAATCTTTGGTCAGATGAATCATTGTAAAATTCTTTATGGAAAATTACAGATGCGGTGTTCTGTGGACTCAAGAGCATTGGGACCATTCAGCTTGTTATATTATGTCAACATCCTGCATCCATGTTGGTATGGGGTTGCATTAGTGGCCATGGCATGGGCAACTTACACGTCTTGAAAGGAGCTATCAAGGCTGAGCATTTAATACAGGTTTTAGATCAACATATATGTAATTTAGTTTTGGGCACCACTTATAGAAAAAAAGGTACTAGGTAGAGCCACAAAACTGATAAGGAGCATGGGGATCTTAGTTGTGAGGAAAGATCAAACAAATTAAATTTATTTAGTCTAGAGAAAAGGTATATGTAAAACTGATTCCCAAACAGTCCAGTAGACTGACAATTTTGATCAAAAGGGAAACATAAGCTCTTCTCGGGTAGACTGGATCATGCATTGTGGTTAAAAATTCTTCTGTTTATCCTTTCCCATCCTTCGGATACACATAGTGGAAATTTAACTTTTTTTTAACCATTTTAATTATGTAACATATACTTCAATGCAAACCACTTGCAACCATCACAATAGCATGGCTTGACAGAAGAATTCATTGTCATGTTATGAAACAAAAAATCCAGCCAGATACCACATGATATTTTTTCTACTGGTACCATACATGAAGCTATCCAGATCCTGGAACAACTGAACCAAAATGGAAAAAAAAAGTCGTCTAAGTTTCAATCTTTACCTCTATGTTCCGCTGTGGACTTATTTGTCAAGCTAGTCTCGCAGGAGTTTGAAAAAATGTCTAAATCTATGTATCAAGATAGCCTCTTATAGGCTCAGTGTATGATTATAAAAAAATTGCAGAGTCTGGATGATGTTACAATCCAACCAACTGTCAAAGGAGGGAATATAGTCATTTGACCATGTTCTATGCGTAAAAGTGAAGCCTGTAGGCAACTGTGTGATAAAACCTTTTATAAAAAATTGACATACAACCACTTTTTGTTTTTTTAGACTTGAGTTACCAAAGGTTCTTGACATGGCTTTATCAAGATATTATTCCTGTGGAACTGTGTGATAAATTGTCAATCAAGGAATCGTGTATTTCTAGCTTGCACTAACTTATGAAATTACAGGGGTGACAAGGTTAACTGTAGGACCAGCCCATAGTTGAGCTTAGTTTCTGGTTTTAGAGACAGTTGGAGTTTTAGTGAATGAAAGAGTGTGATCTCTCAGAAGCAAAGTACGTATTAGGTGTGTGCCAGACGTAGAGCAGAATTAACAAAAGGTAGCATGCTCCTCATCACCAACGTAACAGAAACAGCAAGAGCATCCATAGCAGGCAAATTGGTGACCTGTTGCAAGAGACTAGTAGTGCAAGTTGTCAGTGTTAGCCAAACCTGGAGGAATCAGTGAAAGATTACAGGATCAGCCAGGCTGGAGCACGTCCATAAGGTGACAACTAGTGAGAGCTTCCTTACACCGTTCACAGAGTACAGTTAGGGTGCAGTAGGCACAGTGTTACACGTTGACCCATGTGTCACTGCACTAGGAAGATTGAGTTCCCCAATTTGTCCTGTTGTTTCTAAGCAATTTTCATAAAACGTATTGTGCTGCTGTCCATAACCACTAAGAAAGTGGCTCAGTATTGTGCAGTAGATAAAGAATACAAGTATTCCACGTGCTACCTAATGTATATAGTTTTAATCAACAGTAAATCAGAGGTTATTTTATCAATTAAGTCTGGCTCCTTCACAGAAATAAAGGGTCCCCATATGCCCCAAAATTTGGCAGAATGCACACCTAGAATAATGGTTGTTGCAGCAAATGCAGATGCACACACCCAGGGATCCCTATGTAAGGTGTTAAGGAGCATGGAGATAGCTGTCGACCAAATTCCTCCTTAAGCCCCCGTCACACTAAGCGAGGTCGCTAGCGAGATCGCTGCTGAGTCACAAGTTTTGTGACGCAACAGCGACCTCAGTAGCGATCTCGCTATGTGTGACACGTAGCAGCGACCAGGCCCCTGCTGTGAGATCGCTGGTCGTGTCGGAATGGCCTGGACCTTTTTTTGATCGTTGAGGTCCCGCTGGGTAGCACACATCGCTGTGTTTGACACCTTACCAACGACCTCGTTGACCACAACGTCACACAGGACGTCCCTCATCGAGGTCTGAATCGTCATAATAGCTGCCATGTGACAGGGTCACAACGACCAACGACATAGTTGTACAGGTCGCTACAGGTCGCCGCATCGCTGCTGCGTCGTTGGGAAGATTTCACTGTTTGACATCTCACCAGCGACCACATAGTGACGCAGCAACGATCCCTGACAGGTCGTATCGTTGTCGGGATCGCTTTAGCGTCGCTAAGTGTGACGGGGCCTTTACACTTTCTCAGAATTTTTTTTTACCTTCAACGGGTCCTTCTTACTGTTAAGGGGCAGGCTTGTGTGCCTTTTATGCTAATTTGATCCTGTGGGAAAGGGACCTTCCCTTGTCCGATTTTCAAGTCTCAATGGGTCATGCCATTGTACTGACACGGTACATTGATGACGTGTTCATTATCTGTCATCTTAATAATAATCTGAATATTCATCTTACGTACAGATATGATTCATGTCAGATTGAGTTCCTTGATGTAACAATCATGCTGGATCTGAAGAGATTTATTAAAACTGATTTTTTTTCATAAAGATGCTACAGTGAATTCATATTATCATGCATTCTCTTCACATCCTCAACAGACCATCATTTCCATTCCCAGTGGACAAATCTTTCACTTAAATAGAATCTGTTAGTAGCTATCTGTATGGGGATGCACTTCATCAGAAGCTGACTAAAATGGTGCCTTGATATACATGAAATCCACATTTTTCTTATATGTATATGAGCTGTTCCACGCTATGGACCAGACACTGATCTGTAGGAGAATCGACATCCAGAAATTATTAAAAATAAAAGGTGGCGCTACACTAAACTCGGTCTCCATACAAATCCTTTTGCTGTAACTCTAACAGCTCTGCTGTATTGCAACACTGTGTGCCTGTGAGATTGAAGCTGAGAATAACCTACAGATGTGTCAGTTATAATCACACAACTCTGCAGTGAGATCAAAAGAGCAGAGAGTGGCCATTACACATCACAGTGGTAACTCGCTGTTTCATGAAAAGTAAGCTCTAAAGGCAGATTCTCATGCAGAACAGTTTTCGACCCATAGCCTGGAAGAGCTCATTTACATATGAGAAAAACTTTAATTTCTCTCGAATTAGACATCAGATCATAAAAATCAAGCTGTTTATTCAGCTTCCTATGACCTAGGTGCCCGTACAGATCAATTAGGAGGGTTGAATCTACTGACATATTCCCTTTAAAAATGAGTTCCAACTCTTGAGGACTTTGAGAAACAAGCTAACAATTTGCATTAAAATTTCATTAATTTGCATTCAAGCATTCAAGGTTCATCAATAGAGGGTATAGCATGAGTTCTATCAGTAAGTCTTATACTCGTGCAAGAAACACAACTCGTCATCAGCTCCTGTCCGTTCTACCTCCTACAAGCAAGAACAAACAACCTCTGAGATTAATTACGGAATATCAATCATGATGTATGGAAGTGAAGTCCTGCATGACTAACTATTGGCCTATATTGCTGACAGATTCTACATTAAAACAATACTTACCCTTACAACAAAATATTAAGGCACATAATCTGCCTTCAAACATGCCACCATCACACCCATCCTCAACAAATAAAACCTTGACCAAACTGCTATGCCCAGCTATCGCCCCATATCACTGCTCCCGTTTGCTTCAAAACTCCTTGAGCAGCATGTCCATGCTCAACTTTCCTCCCATCTATCATCTAACTCTCTCTTTTGACAACCTCCAGTCTGGCTTCCGCCCCCCACCACTCCACCGAAACTGCCCTGATCAAAATAACTAACGACTTACTCACAGCCAAAGCTAACAGACAGTTCTCATCCTCCTCCTTCTCGACCTGTCCTCTGCCTTCGACACAGTCGACCACTGCCTACTGCTACAGATTCTTCCCTTGGCATCAAAGACCTTGACCTGTCCTGGATTGCCTCATACCTTTCTGACTGCACATTTAGCGTTTCCCACTCCCACACTAACTCCTCATCCTGCCCTCTCTCTGTTCGTGTCCCTCAAGGCTCTGTCCTGCAGCCACTACTTATTTCCATCTATACCCTTGGCCTAGGACAACTCATAAAGTCCCATGGCTTCCAGTACCACCTGTATGCGGACGACACTCAGATCTACCTCTCTGCTGTCCAGAATCCCGGACTGTCTATCAGCCATATCCTCCTTCTTCACCTTTCGCTTCATAAAACCCAATGTAGACAAAACCGAACTCATCATCTTTCCTCCATTTCGTGTATCCCCCCTACCTGATCTATCTATTATGGTAAACGGCATCACGCTCTCTCCCGCACCTGAAATCAAAAATATTGCCAGAATCCGCCCCTTCCTCAGCCCTCAAGTTACTAAAACTCTTGTGCATGCCCTCATCTCCCGCCTTGATTACTGCAACACCCTCCTCTGTGGCCTCCCCGCTAACTCTCTTGCACCACTCCAGTCTGTCCTCAACTCTGCTGCCCGGCTAATCCACCTCTCCTTGCTACTCCCCTGTTTCTCCCCTCTGCAAATCCCTCCACTGACTCCCAATTTCCCAACAAATCCAGTTCAAACTACTAATACTGATCTACAAAGCCATCCACAACCTGTCACCTCCCTATATCTCTGAACTAATCTCCCAATATCTTCCCTCACGTAATCTTCGATCCTCCCAAGACCTTCTTCTCTCCTCCCCACTTATTCGTTCCTCACACAACCACCTCCCGAATATCCCCCATCCTCTGGAATTCCACGTCTCAACACGTCCGACCACCCTCGGGTCCTTCAGACGGACCCTGAAAACCCATCTCTTCCTGAAAGCCTACAGCCTGCAATAACCATTCTGCCGCCTCACTACCACCCGAGCTGCCGCCTCACCACCACCCGAGCTGCTGCACCCCCGACCTTCTGTCTCTTCCCCATTATCTCGTAGACTGTAAGTCCGCAAAAACAGGGTCCTCTCCCCTCTGTACCAGTCTGTTATTGTAAATTTGTTTACTGTAAACAAGATCTGTAACTCTGTATGTAACCCCTTTCTCATGTACAGCACCATGGAATGAATGGTGATATATAAAAAAATAATAATAATAATAAATAACACTGTACACTATGTGCAGAATTATTAGGCAAGTTGTATTTTAGAGGATTATTTTTATTATTGATCAACTATGTTCTCAATCAACCCAAAAGACTCAGAAATATCAAAGCTTAATATTTTTGGAAGTTAGAGTGTTTTTTTTTTAGATTTGGCTATCTTAGGAGGATATCTGTTTGTGCAGGTAACTATTACTGTGCAGAATTATTAGGCAACTTAAAAAAAAACAAATATACTCCTATCTCACCAATAAACCAGTAAACCAATATAACTACACAAAATTTAGAAATAAACATTTCTGACATGCAATAACAACCCCCCCCAAAATTAGTGACCAATATAGCCACCTTTCTTTATGATGACATTCAGCAGCCTTCCATCCATAGATTCTGTCAGTTGCTTGATCTGTTTACGATCAACATTGCGTGCAGCAGCCACCACAGCCTCCCAGACACTGTTCCGAGAAGTGTACTGTTTTCCCTCCCTGTAGATCTCACATTTTATGAGGGACCACAGGTTCTCTATGGGGTTCAGATCAGGTGAACAAGGGGGCCATGTCATTATTTTTTCTTCTTTGAGACCTTAACTAGCCAGCCACGCTGTGGAGTAGTTGGAGGCATGTGATGGAGCATTAAAAATTTAAAAAGACTGACCGTCACATCCAAACATAGACTAAGTGTAAACAGGTGCTGAACCTAGAGTCACCAACTCGTATACAGTCAAATAAATAAGACCTCACACCGCAGCGCCAAAACATGCAAACATGAAACATGAAAATTGAACTGCATTACTGCACTAGAAATATGAAAAAATGAGAGCGTTTAGCACATAAATTGGCCAATTCATGTGTACCTGGTAGCCACATTAAGGCATCTCTCGTATACCAGGTCCTAAACTTTCCTTTCCTCGCTGAGAATAAACGTCTTCATCTGAATGGGAACCTGTGAATCCTCTTCTTAGACTAAATTTCAAATGACACTTAGTTTGACTATGTCATGACATGAGAGACCATGATGCATGTAGAAAAGCCGCGGAGACACCATCATGTGTTTCTCAACGCAAGCAATGAATAGCCAGGTCTTTCACCGGGAAGGAACAACCACAGGAAGGGCAGCATCCTATAAAGGAAAACCACCTATGCCAAAACATGGTATCCATCCACAGAGCTGTTTCGGGGTATTTGCCCCTCATCAGTGTGGAGTAGGAAACTGGCTATTAGGAGCAGTGCCTAGTGAAAAGACTATAAACATAAGGGTGAATGACCTCGGGGAGATCAAAACATCCAACACCGTGGAGACACCATCACGTGTTTCTCAACACAGTGATCAGGAACACTGCCCCCATCCCTAAAGGGAAATATGCAAATGCATGTAGAAAAGCCGCGGAGACACCATCACGTGTTTCTCAACGCAAGCAATGAGTAGCCAGGTCTTTCACCGGGAAGGAACAACCACGGGAAGGGCAGCATCCAATAAAGGAAAACCACCTATGCCAAAACATGGTATCCATCCACAGACAGCTGTTTCGGGGTATTTGCCCCTCATCAGTTTGGAGTAGAGACCATGATGACTGCTGTGGAGGGCCGAACTAATAGCTTGAAATTAATTTTACTCAATATTAATATATTAATATTAATTGTATCACATAATATTGAGCATAATTAAGTATGCTGACACCCCCTTATATATCTTTGAACCCCCCACAGCCCCTTATATACAGCATAAGCCTCACACAACCTACTACATATGCGGCATGAGCCCCACACAGCCTCCCTATATAGGGCATGAGCCCCACATAGCCTCCCTATATACAGCATGAGCCCCACACAGCCCCTCCTTGTACAGCATGAGCCCCACACAGCCTCCTCATTTACTGCATGAGCCCCACACAGCCTCCCCATGTACAGCCTGAGCCCCACACAGCCTCCCCATGTACAGCATGAGCCCCACAAAGCCTCCCCATTTACTGCATGAGCCCCACACAGCCTCCTTATACACGGCATGAGCCCCACACAGCCTCCCAATATACGACATGAGCCCTACACAGCCTCCCTATATACAACATGAGCCCCACACAGCCCCTCCTTGTACAGCATGAGCCCCACACAGCCTCCTCATTTACTGCATGAGCCCCACACAGCCTCCCCATGTACAGCCTGAGCCCCACACAGCCTCCCCATGTACAGCATGAGCCCCACAAAGCCTCCCCATGTACAACATGAGCCCCACACAGCCTCCCCAAGTACAGCATGAGCCCCACACAGCCTCCCCATGTACAGCATGAGCCCCACACAGCCTCCCCATGTACAGCATGGGCCCCACACAGCCTCCCCATGTACAGCATGAACCCCACACAGCCTCCCCATGTACAGCCTGAGCCCCACACAGCCTCCCCATGTACAGCATGAGCCCCACACAGCCTCCTCATGTACAGCATGGGCCCCACACAGCCTCCCCATGTACAGCATGAGCCCCCCACAGCCTCCCCATGTACAGCATGAGCCCTACAAAGCCTCCCCATGTACAGCATGAGCCCCACAAAGCCTCCCCATGTACAACATGAGCCCCACACAGCCTCCCCAAGTACAGCATGAGCCCCACACAGCCTCGCCATGTACAGCATGAGCCCCACACAGCCTCCCCATTACAGCATGAGCCCCACACAGCCTCCCCATGTACAGCATGAGCCCCCACAGCCTCCCCATGAACAGCATGAGCCCCACACAGCCTCCTCATGTACAGCATGAGCCCCACACAGCCTCCTCATGTACAGTATGAGTCCCATACAGCCTCCCCATGTACAGCATGAGCCCCACACAGCCTCCCCATGTACAGCATGAGCCCCACACAGCCTCCCCATGTACAGCATGAGCCCCCACAGCCTCCCCATGTACAGCATGAGCCCCACACAGCCTCCTCATGTACAGCATGAGCCCCACACAGCCTCCTCATGTACAGTATGAGTCACATACAGCCTCCCCATGTACAGCATGAGCCCCACACAGCCTCCCCATGTACAGCATGAGCCCCACACAGCCACCCCATGTACAGCATGAGCCCCACACAGCCTCCCCATGTACAGCATGAGCTCCCCACAGCCTCCCCATGTACAGCATGAGCCCCACAAAGCCTCCCCATGTACAGAATGAGCCCCACACAGCCTCCCTATGTACAGTATGAGTCCCATACAGCCTCCCCATGTACAGTACAGACCAAAAGTTTGGACACACGTTCTCATTTAAAGATTTTTCTGTATTTTCATGACTATGAAAATTGTACATTCACACTGAAGGCATTAAAACTATGAATTAACACATGTGGAATTATATACTTAACAAAAAAGTGTGAAACAACTGAAATTATGTCTTATATTCTAGGTTCTTCAAAGTAGCCACATTTTGCTTTGATGACTGCTTTGCACACTCTTGGCATTCTCTTGATGAGCTTCAAGAGGTAGTCGACGGGAATGGTCTTCCAATAATCTTGAAGGAGTTCCCAGAGATGCTTAGCACTTGTTGGCCCTTTTGCCTTCACTCTGAGGTCCAGCTCACCCCAAACCATCTCGATTGGGTTCAGGTCTAGTGAGTGAGGAGGCCAGGTCATCTGGTGAAGCACCCCATCACTCTCCTTCTTGGTCACATAGCCCTTACACAGCCTGGAGGTGTGTTTGGGGTCATTGTCCTGTTGAAAAATAAATGATGGTCCAAATAAACACAAACTGGATGGAATAGCATGCCGCTGCAAGATGCTGTGGTAGCCATGCTGGTTCAGTATGCCTTCAATTTTGAATAAATCCCCAACAGTGTCACCAGCAAAGCACCCCCACACATCACACCTCCTCCTCCATGCTTCACGGTGGGAACCAGGCATGTAGAGTCCATCTGTTCACCTTTTCTGCGTCGCATAAAGTCATGGTGGTTGGAACCAAAGATCTCAAATTTGGACTCATCAGACCAAAGCACAGATTTTCACTGGTCTAATGTCCATTCCTTGTGTTCTTTAGCCCAAACAAGTCTCTTCTGCTTGTTGCCTGTCCTTAGCAGTGGTTTCCTAGCAGTTATTTTACCATGAAGGCCTGTTGCACAAAGGCTCCTCTTAAGGCCGGGGTCACACTAGATCGTAATACGGACGAGTGCTATGCGATAAAAAATCGCATAGCACTCGGCCCAATGTTAATCTATGGTCCAGCTCCCATCATCCGATATTTTCTCCACCGTATTTCGGATCCGAGGGAACTCGCAGCAGGCTGCGATTGTCAGCGTATCTCGGCTGAGACTCGCCAATGCAAGTCTATGGGTGCGCGAAAAAATCGGATTACACACGGAGCATGCGTGTGCATTGCGAGAAATACGCAGCGGTGTTCTATAGAAAAGCCGGTAATTCAATTGCCGGCTTCTCATTTCTCCTTCACAAACCCGACAGGATATGAGACATGGTTTACATACAGTAAACCATCTCATATCCCCCTTTTTTTTGCATATTCCACACTACTAATGTTAGTAGTGTGTATGTGCAAAATTTGGCCGCTGTAGCTGCTCAAATAAAGGGTTAAATGGCGGAAAAAATTGGCGTGGGCTCCCGCGCAATTTTCTCCGCCAGAGTAGTAAAGCCAGTGACTGGGGGCAGATATTAATAGCCAGGAGAGGGTCCATGGTTATTGGCCCCCCTGGCTACAAACATCTGCCCCCAGCCACCCCAGAAAAGGCACATCTGGAAGATGCGCCTATTCTGGCACTTGGCCACTCTCTTCCCACTCCCTGTAGCAGTGGGATATGGGGTAATGAAGGGTTAATGCCACCTTGCTATTGTAAGGTGACATTAAGCCAGATTAATAATGGAGAGGCGTCAATTATGTCACCTATCCATTATTAATCCAATTGTCTGAAAGGGTTAAAAAAGACACACACACATTATTAAAAATGATTTTAATGAAATAAACACACAGGTTGTTTTAGTATTTTATTGTTCTCTCAATCCATCAGAAGACCTTCGCTTGGCAAAATAATTAACGCACAAGATACATACCTTCCGATGATCTTTCACGTCCAACGAGGTAATCCATCTGAAGGGGTTAATTATTTTACAGCCATGAGCTGCGCTAAAGCACTCGCTCGTGGTTGTAATCCCAGGGTAATGAAAGGAAATCTGAGTGATCTGTACTTACATTGAGTCGCGGTGATGCACCCTCTGGTGGATGTCCTCATGAACTGCAGCCTGGGAACTTTTTCCCACGCTCGAGCTCATATGAGGACAACCTGCAGGGGGCGCATCACCGCGACTGAAGGTAACTATAGGTCATTGACCTACATTTCCTTCATTCGCCGGGGCTTACAAGCACGAGCACAGCTGCATTAGCAGGGCTCCTGCTTGTAAAATATTTTAACCCCTTCAGATGGATTACCTCGTGGGCGTGATGGTTCATCTGAGGGTATGTATTTTTTGGGTTTATTATTTTGCCAAGCGAGGGTCTTAAAATGGATTGAGAGAGCAATAAAATATTAAAACAACCTGTGTGTTTATTTAATTAAAATACTTTTGAATCATGTGTGTGTGTATTTTAACCCTTTCAAACAATTGGATTAATAATGGATAGGTGACATAATTGACACCTCTCCATTATTAATCTGGCTTAATGTCACCTTACAATAGCAAGGTGGCATTAACCCTTCATTACCCCATATCCCACCGCTACAGGGAGTGGGAAGAGAGTGGCTAAGTGCCAGAATAGGCGCATCTTCCAGATGTGCCTTTTCTGGGGTGGCTGGGGGCAGATGTTTGTAGCCACGGGGGGGCCAATAACCATGGACCCTCTCCTGGCTATTAATATCTGCCCTCAGTCACTGGCTTTACTACTCTGGCGGAGAAAATTGCGCGGGAGCCCACGCCAATTTTTTCCGCCATTTAACCCTTTATTTGAGCAGCTACAGCGGCCAAATTTTGCACATACACACTACTAACATTAGTAGTGTGGAATATGCAAAAAAAAGGGGGATATGAGATGGCTTACTTTTTTTAAACATGTCTCATATCTTGTCGGGTTTGGGAAGGAGAAATGAGAAGCCGGCAATTGAATTACCGGCTTGTCACAGATATCGCGCTGTAGTAAATATAAATACAGAATATATATATATGTGTCTCAATGACATATATATATATATATATATATATATATATATATATATATATATATACTGTATATATGTTTTCCCGAACATTTGAGCACCTAAATCCATTAGATGTCGGTTTTGCAAGCTTGCGAGAAAAACTCGGCATACGGATGCCATACGGATGTCACACGGATGTCACACGGATCATTTGATGCGAGGAAATCGCATCCTCGCACTGCACACGGATCACTGTTTTTGAAACATTTGTGCGATTCTCGGTCGTGAAAAACGGACCGTTTTTTTATACGTTAAGTGTGTCCCCGGCCTAACAGTTGTTGTAGAGATGTGTCTGCTGCTAGAACTCGATTAGATTGACCTGGTCTCTAATCTGAGCTGCTGTTAACCTGTGATTTCTGAGGCTGATGACTTGGATAAACTTATCCTCAGAAGCAGTAGTGGCTCTTGGTCTTCCTTTCCAGGGGCGGTCCTCATGTGAGCTAGTTTCTTTGTAGCGCTTGATGGTTTTTGCCACTGAACTTGGGGATCCCCATGTTCACCCCATAGAATCCCCATGTTCACTCCATACAATCCCCATGTTCACGCCCATAGAATCCCCATGTTCACCCCATAGAATCCCTGTTTACTCCATAGAATCCCCATGTTCACCCCCATAGGATCCCCATGTTCACCCCTAGCCATGTTCACCCCACATAATCCCCATGTTCACCCCCATAGAATCCCCATGTTCACCCCATAGAATCCCCATGTTTACTCCATAGAATCCCCATGTTCACCCCATAGAATCCCCATGTTCACCCCATAGAATCCCCATGTTCACCCCCATAGGATCCCCATGTTCACCCCATATAATCCCTATGTTTACCCCATAGAATCCCCATGTTCACCCCATATAATCCCTATGTTTACCCCATAGAATCCCCATGTTCACCCCATAGAATCCCCATGTTCAACCCATAGAATCCCCATTTTCAACCCATATAACCCCCATGTTCACCCCATAGAATCCCCATGTTCACCCCATAGAATTCCCATGTTCACCCCCATAGAATCCCTATGTTTACTCCATAGAATCCCCATGTTCACCCCATAGAATCCCCATGTTCACCCCATAGAATCCCCATGTACACGCCCATAGAATCCCCATGTTCACCCCATAAAATTTCCATGTTCACCATAGAATCCCCATGTTCACCCCCATGTTCACCCCATATAATCCCCATGTTCACCCACATAGAATCCCCATGTTCACCCCTTTAGGATCCCCATGATCACCCCCATAGGATCCCCATGTTCACCCCATAGAATCCCAATGTTCACCCCATAGAATCCCCATGTTCACCCCATATAATCCCTATGTTTACTCCATAGAATCCCCATGTTCACCCAATATAATCCCCATGTTCACCCCCCTAGAATCCCCATGTTCACCCCCATAGGATCCCCATGTTCACCCCATAGAATCCCCATGTTCACCCCATACAATACCCATGTTCATGCCCATAGAATCCCCATGTTCACCCCATAGAATCCCCATGTTTACTCCATAGAATCCCCATGTTCACCCCATAGAATCCCCATGTTCACCCCATAGAATCCCCATGTTCATGCCCATAGAATCCCCATGTTCACCCCATAAAATTTCCATGTTCACTCCATATAATCCCCATGTTCACTCCATATAATCCCCATGTTCACCCCATAGAATCCCTATGTTTACTCCATAGAATCCCCATGTTCACCCCATAGAATCCCCATGTTCACCCCCCTAGAATCCCCATGTTCACCCCATAGAATCCCCCATGTTCACCCCATACAATCCCCATGTTCACGCCCATAGAATCCCCATGTTTACTCCATAGAATCCCCATGTTCACCCCCATAGGATCCCCATGTTCACCCCATAGAATCCCCATGTTCACCCCACATAATCCCCATGTTCACCCCCATAGAATCCCCATGTTCACCCCATAGAATCCCCATGTTTACTCCATAGAATCCCCATGTTCACCCCATATAATCACCAAGTTCACCCCCCTAGAATCCCCATGTTCACCCCCATAGGATCCCCATGTTCACCCCATAGAATCCCCATGTTCACCCCATACAATCCCCATGTTCACGCCCATAGAATCCCCATGTTCACCCCATAGAATCCCTATGTTTACTCCATAGAATCCCCATGTTCACCCCCATAGGATCCCCATGTTCACCCCATAGAATCCCCATGTTCACCCCACATAATCCCCATGTTCACCCCCATAGAATCCCCATGTTCACCCCATAGAATCCCCATGTTTACTCCATAGAATCCCCATGTTCACCCCATAGAATCCCCATGTTCACCCCATAGAATCCCCATGTTCATGCCCATAGAATCCCCATGTTCACCCCATAAAATTTCCATGTTCACCATAGAATCCCCATGTTCACTCCATATAATCCCCATGTTCACCCCATAGAATCCCCATGTTCACCCCCATAGGATCCCCATGTTCACCCCATAGAATCCCTATGTTCACCCCATAGAAGACCCATGTTTACCCCATAGAATCCCCATGTTCAACCCATAGAATCCCCATTTTCAACCCATATAACCCCCATGTTCACCCCCATAGAATCCACATGTTCACCCCATAGAATTCCCATGTTCATACACATGAAAAAAAACCAAAATACCACATACTCACCTCGGTCCCGATCCCAGGTGCCCTGCTTCTGCTTGTGTTGCTGTCTCCAATACGCTGACTCTCTGGCGGTACAATGCTGAGACAGCCAGCGAGGCACTGTCATGGTTCCCAATGGCAAGGGAACGTCAGAGAACTTAAACAACAGACTAGCTCTTGGGTGATGGAATCTCGAGCTGACCGTGAGCTAAACCTACCACACAACTAACAGTGGCCGGGTGGCGTACCTACGTTTTATCCCTAGACGCCTAGCGCCAGCCGGAGGACTAACTACCCCTAATAGAGGAAAAGACAGACCTGGCTTACCTCTAGGGAAATTCCCCCAAAAAGGAGACAGAAGCCCCCCACATATATTGACGGTGAGTTCAGAGGAAAAGACATACGCAGTATGAAGGTAGGTTCAGCAAAGCGAGGTCCGCTTACTAGATAGCAAGAAGATACAATAGGGAACTTCACGGTCAACTGAAAACCCTATTAAAATACCATCCCGAAATTACTTTAAGACTCATGTGTCAACTCATGACACCGGAGTGGCAATTTCGGCCCACAAGAGCTTCCAGCTACAGAAAAATAACATAACTGTGAACTGGAACAAAAATGCAAAACAAACTTAGGACTAAGAGTCCAACTTAGCTGATAGTAGTCTAGAAGCAGGAACATGCAACAGAAAGGCTCTGGTTACATTGATGGCCGGCACTAGAATAACTGAGCAGCAAGGCTAAATAGGATACACCCATATCCTGATGGAAACAGGTGAACAGAGAAAGTGAAGCACACAAGTCCAGTACCACCAGTGACCGCCGGGGGAGCCCAAAAACCAAATTCACAACAGGGCACGATGCGGCCTGTGGACCTCAGGTTTTCAGCCCCACGGCTGTCTCGGTCCGCGGGCCGGACTAAGACAGCCACAGGGCAGGATGTGGCCCGCGGGCCACACTTTGCCCAGGTCTGACTTTTGCTCAAAGTGAATGAAAGACCTCATGAATGGGTTAAGTGCAATTTTGGGCATACGTGGGTGCAGGAAGAGATATGATAAATCTAACAAAGACTCCCATGCTGATATTTGTATTCAAAAAAAGGTCCCTTGAAATGTACAATAGTACCTGTATTATTATTTATATAGCACCATTAATTCCATGGAGCTGTATACTAGATGGGGTTACATCTAAATATAATTTACAGTAAACAAAACTAACAATGACAGACCGATATAGAGGGGAGATGACCCTGCACTTGTGGGCTTACATTCTACAGGATTGTGTGGAAACAGACAGTAGGTCGGGGGTTGCAGTAGCTCCAATGGCGTTGAGGTGGTCATGTGGTCATTACAGGTTGTAAGCTTCTTTGAAGAGATGGGTTTTCAGGTTCCGTTTGAAGGATCCAAATGTGGATAAGCGGATTCCAGATGATGGGGAATATTCGGGAGAAGTCTTGGAGGCAATTGGGTGAGGAGCGAATAAGCATGGAGGAGAGAAGGAGGTCTTGGGAGGACCGGAGATTACGTGAAGGAAGATATTGAGAGATTAGTTCGGAAATATACGGATAAGAAAGGTTATGGATGGCTTTGTAGGTCAGTGTTAGTAGTTTAAACTGGATACGCTGGGAAATTGGGAGCCAGTGCAGGGATTTGCAAAGAGGGGAAGCAGGAGAGAGATTAATTAGTTGGGCAGCAGAGTTAAAGACGGACTGGAGGGGTGCGAGAGTGTTAGAAGGTAGGCCACAAAGGAGGATGTTGCAGTAGTCAAGGAGGGAGATGATTAGGTCATGCACAAGCACCTGTATGTGACTATATTGACTGGACTCCAGGATGGCCAGCTACTGCATCCCTCACCCCAACGTGTGTTTCGCTGCCAGCTTCGTGTAAGTGTATGCACTTATGTATTACTTTAGCATGGAATGCATGATTTATTTAATTTACCCATGTACCGTATTTTTCCGACCATAAGACGCACTTTTTTTCCTCCAAATTTGGGAGGAAAGTGTGGGTGCGTCTTATGGTCGGAATGTAATATGTGGGGAGGGGCAGCAGCAGTGGGATCGCACTTGCAGGAGGCAGAAAAATGTCCCCGCTGCAGGAATCAGCACTGGGGAAACCACATGGTCCCGATGATTAAAGTGCAGTGAATATTCATTAGCCGCTTCCCTGTCCATCTGTCAGCTGAGCAGTGAGTGGGGAGCAGCACTTGAATAGTCCTTCACAGGGACACACATGGTTTCCTCAGCACTGGATTCCTGCAGCAGCTGGGGAGATCTGTGTCTGGTGGAGGAGAGGGCAGCAGCAGAGGCCAGAGGAGACAAGATCGCTGCATACCTGTCTGGGCTGTGCTGGATGCTGAGGCATAAGGACCTGTGTGATGTCATGAAGAGGGCGGGCTGGAGCATCACATGGTAATACAGAGCCCTCCATCTTCTGATGTCATCACAGGTCCTTCAGACTTATACTCACCCTCCAGCGTCTTCATATAGTACTTTACACCACACTGGTCCCGCAGCACCATCTTCTACCCGCAGCTTCCTACATAATAACATAATAACATACTATAATTCTATAATTATATATAATAACAGGACATATAATAGTATGTTATTCAATTTTACCACATTTTTTTTTGCTTCAAATATTTTTCCCTATTTTCCACCTCTAAAACCTGGGTGCGTCTTATAGTCCGGTGCGTCTTATAGTCCAAAAAATCCGGTAACTGATTTTTTATCTATTTGTGCTCTATAAATGTAATAGAAACTTCGGCACTCCAGGTTGCAAGTAAATGAAAGTTTATGTGTAGGCTTGAGTTACAGACATTCAAATTAAGCCAACTTTTTGGCCCGTATGTGGTCTTTATCAAGGTAAGTCTATAAAGTACAAATACAAAATACAAAAGAAAAAAGAAAAAATGAAAAATAAAGACGACACTTCCTGTGGTTTGACAATAGTAAGTTATCACATCAGTTTACATGAATAAAGTGAAAACTACTAAACATCATATCTAAATCAAGTATATACATGCACGATATAATACAGTTGATGCAGGCATGGTGGCTATGAAGTAGCTCAAAGAGAGGGTGCTGGATGATATACAGAGGACTCAAAATAGAAGATATGTAAATTAGGTACTTTATATATAAGAGAAGAGAGATATTGCATTAATATATAAAGTATAATCACACACTTATGTCCAATGGTCTTTATACCCTTATCATATTTGGGTAGAGTACACCTTTAAATACTAAGTTTCTTTCACAAATATGTTACCAAGAACGAATTAATTACTAGTAACACAAGGTACTTCATAAAAACAATAATTTTTTATTGATATAACAATATAAAAAGTATAAAAGAAAGGTGCCGAGTCATAAAAAAGGGACACAATGCCATGGGGTGTCACGAAACACAAGTTTATTAGTGATGAGCGAATATACTTGAGCATGCTCGGGGGTCCTCCGAGTATTTTTTAGTGCTCGGAGATTTAGTTTTTCTTGCCGCAGCTAAATGACTTACATCTGTTAGCCAGCATAAGTACATGTGGGGATTCCCTAGCAAACAGGCACAATATAGGTTTAAACTTCTTTTACTACTAATTGCTTTTATGCTTGTTTACCATAAAATTTGCTTTTTTATCTGGCTTTTTTGTATTTGCAATCATTAATCATGACTTTTTATAGGGCTGCTATTTTTTTTGAATAAGCTTGTGTTTCGTGGCACCCATGGCATTGTGTCCCTTTTTATGACTCAGCATCTTTCTTTTATACTTTTTAGATTGTTATATCAATGAAAATTATTGTTTTTATGAAGTAACTTGTGTTACTAGTAATTATTTTGCTCTTGGAAACATATCTATATATATAATTGTCTAAGTGTCTGTTTGTCTGTAACGAAATCCCGAGTCTCTGACCGGCCGGCCACGACCAATCAGCGTTCATAAATAAACTACATACATATACTAGAACGAGAATAACATGGACAGTCTGTGAGGGAGAGAATAACATGGAGGACAGTCTGTGAGGGAGAGAATAACATGGAGAACAGTGTGTGAGGGAGAGAATAACATGGAGGACAGTCTGTGAGGGAGAGAATAACATGGAGGACAGTGTGTGAGGGCGAGAATAACATGAAGGACAGTCTGTGAGGGAGAGAATAACATGGAGGACAGTCTGTGAGGGAGAGAATAACATGGAAGACAGTCTGTGAGGGAGAGAATAACATGGAGGACAATCTGTGAGGGAGAAAATAACATGGAGGACAGTCTGTGAGGGAGAGAATAGCATGGAGGATAGTCTGTGAGGGAGAGAATAACATGGAGGACAGTGTGTGAGGGAGAGAATAACATGGAGGACAGTCTATGAGGGAGAGAATAACATGGAGGACAGTCTGTGAGGGAGAGAATAACATGGAGGACAGTGTGTGAAAGAGAGAATAACATGGAGGACAGTCTGTAAGGGAGAGAATAACATGGAGGACAGTCTGTGAAGGAGAGAATAACATGGAGGACAGTCTATGAGGGAGAGAATAACATGGAGGACAGTCTGTGAGGGAGAGAATAACATGGAGGACAGTGTGTGAAAGAGAGAATAACATGGAGGACAGTCTGTGAGGGAGAGAACAACATGGAGGACAGTGTGTAAGGGAGAGAACAAAATTTTTCCCCGTTTTTAAGTTTATCATATGGTAAAATAAATGGTGTCTTTGAAAACTATAAGTCATCCTGCAGAAAACAAGCTGTCATACAGCGATAGATGACTATATATAGCCATTTGGCAGGAGGGGTCCCAGGTGGAGATTTTTCTCCTGCGGCAATTGCATGTCATGCCCTAACATTGAGAG
The DNA here is from genome assembly GCF_051348905.1 of Ranitomeya variabilis. NCBI lineage: Eukaryota > Metazoa > Chordata > Amphibia > Anura > Dendrobatidae > Ranitomeya > Ranitomeya variabilis. Next base: position 406,952,018 of record NC_135235.1, on the reverse strand, counting down.
AACCAATGAATTGATTAATCTGGTGTTAAAGCACCATCTCAGCACTTTTTTTCTCCAATAGAGTGTAAAGGCCCCGTCTCACTAAGCGATTTACCAACGATCACGACCAGCGATATGACCTGGCCGTGATCGTTGGTAAGTCGCTGTGTGGTCGCTGGGGAGCTGTCACACAGTCAGCTCTCTCCAGCGACCAACGATCAGGGGAACGACTTCGGCATCGTTGAAACTGTCTTCAACGATGCCGAAGTCCCCCTGCAGCACCCGGGTAACCAGGGTAAACATCGGGTTACTAACCCGATGTTTACCCTGGTTACCAAAAAAAACAAACACTACATACTCGCCTTTCGGTGTCCAGGTCCCTTGCCGTCTGCTTCCTGCTCTGACTGAGATCCGGCCGTACAGTGAGAGCAGAGCGGTGACGTCACTGCTGTGCTCTCACTTCTCACTGTACGGCCGACAGTCAGTGAGAGGCTGAGCAGGAAGCAGACGGCAAGGGACCTGGACACCGAAAGGCGAGTATGTACTGTTTGTTTTTTTTTACATTTACGCTGGTAACCAGGGTAAACATCGGGTTATTAAGCGCGGCCCTGCGCTTAGTAACCCGATGTTTACCCTGGTTACCAGTGAAGACATCGCTGGATCGGTGTCACACACACCGATTCAGCGATGTCAGCGGGGCCTCAACGACCAAAAAAAGGTCCAGGCCATTCCGACACGACCAGCGATCTCGCAGCAGGGGCCTGATCGCTGGTACGTGTCACACATAGCGAGATCGCTATGGAGGTCGCTGTTGCGTCACAAAACTTGTGACTCAGCAGCGATCTCGCTAGCGATCTCGCTATGTGAGACGGGGCCTTTAGTGCTAATCCATGTTCTCTGCCCATAGTAAAATACTTATCAGCCACCACAAACAGTCACCTCCCTATATCTCTGAACTAATCTCCCAATATCTTCCCTCATGTAATCTTTGATCCTCCCAAGACCTCTTAAAGGCCCCGTCTCACATAGCGAAATCGCTAGCGAGATCGCTGCTGAGTCACAAGTTTTGTGACGCAACAGCGACCTCCATAGCGATCTCGCTATGTGTGACACGTACCAGCGATCAGGCCCCTGCTGCGAGATCGCTGGTCGTGTCGGAATGGCCTGGACCTTTTTTTGGTCTTTGAGGCCCCGCTGACATCGCTGATTCGGTGTGTGTGACACCGATCCAGCGATGTCTTCACTGGTAACCAGGGTAAACATCAGGTTACTAAGCGCAGGGCCGCGCTTAGTAACCCGATGTTTACCCTGGTTACCAAAAAAAACAAACAGTACATACTCGCCTTTCGGTGTCCAGGTCCCTTGCCGTCTGCTTCCTGCTCTCACTGACTGCCGGCCGTACAGTGAGAAGTGAGAGCGCAGCAGTGACGTCACCGCTGTGATCTGCTCTCACTGTACGGCCGGATCTCAGTCAGAGCAGGAAGCAGACGGCAAGGGACCTGGACACCGAAAGGCGAGTATGTAGTGTTTGTTTTTTTTGGTAACCAGGGTAAACATCGGGTTACTAAGCGCGGCCCTGCGCTTAGTAACCCGATGTTTACCCTGGTTACCCGGGTGCTGCAGGGGGACTTCGGCATCGTTGAAGACAGTTTCAACGATGCCGAAGTCGTTCCCCTGATCGTTGGTCGCTGGAGAGAGCTGTCTGTGTGACAGCTCCCCAGCGACCACACAGCGACTTACCAACGATCACGGCCAGGTCGTATCGCTGGTCGTGATCGTTGGTAAATCGCTTAGTGAGACGGGGCCTTAAGGCCCCGTCACACTTAGCGACGCTGCAGCGATACAGACAACGATGCCGATCGCTGCAGCGTCGCTGTTTAGTCGCTGTGTGGTCGCTGGGGAGCTGTCACACAGACAGCTCTCCAGCGACCAACGATGCCGAGGTCCCCGGGTAACCAGGGTAAACATTGGGTTACTAAGCGCAGGGCCGCGCTTAGTAACCCGATGTTTACCCTGGTTACCAGTGTAAAATGTAAAAAAACAAACAGTACATACTCACCATCGCGTCCCCCGGCGTCCGCTTCCTGCACTGACTGAGCGCCGGCCCTAACAGCAGAGCGGTGACGTCACCGCTGTGCTGTGCTTTCACTTTACGGTCGGCAGTCAGTCAGTGCGGGAAGCAGACGGCAAGGGACCTGACGGACACCGGAATGTGAGTATGTAGTGTTTGTTTTTTTTACATTTACGATGGTAACCAGGGTAAACATCGGGTTACTAAGCGCGGCCCTGCGCTTAGTAACCCGATGTTTACCCTGGTTACCAGTGAAGACATCGCTGAATCCGTGTCACACACACCGATTCAGCGATGTCAGCGGGACCTCAACGATCAAAAAAAGGTCCAGGCCATTCCGACACGACCAGCGATCTCACAGCAGGGGCCTGGTCGCTGCTACGTGTCAAACATAGCGAGATCGCTACTGAGGTCGCTGTTGCGTCACAAAACTTGTGACTCAGCAGCGATCTCGCTAGCGACCTCGCTTAGTGTGACGGGGGCTTTACTCTCCTCCACACTTATTCATTCCTCACACAACCGCCTCCAAGATTTCTCTCGAATATCCCCCATCCTCTGGAATTCCACGCCTCAACAGGTGCGATTAACCACCACCCTTGGATCCTTCAGACGGAACCTGAAAACCCATCTCTTCAGGAAAGCCTACAGCCTGCAATAACCATTCTGCTGCCTCACCACCACCCGAGCTGCCGCCTCACCACCACCGGAGCTGCTGCACTTCCGACCTTCTGTCTCTTCCCCATTATTCCGTAGAATGTAAGTCCGCAAGACAGGTTCCTCTCCCCTCTGTACCAGTCTGTCATTGTAAATTTGTTTACTGTAAACAATATCTATAACCCTGTATGTAGCCCCTTTCTCATGTACAGCACCATTGAATTAATGGTGCTATATAAATAAATAATAATAACTGCTGTGAAAACAAACTATTGCTAACCAACAGGATGTGTTGTAACAATTTTTAATTTTTTCTTTTGTATTTTGTATTTGTACCTTATAGACTTGATAAAGGCCACGTACAGGCAGAAACGGCTTGATTTGAATGTCTGTAACTCAAGTGTAGATATAAACTTTCATTTACATGCAACTTGGAGTGCCGAAGTTTATATTACATTTATCTAATGTGACTTCCTGTCATACTTCTGAGCACACAGTCGAGCGACACCCATCATCTATTATACTATATTGTTTGTGTCTGCTCCTGTCACATCGATACAGATGTCTTTATCTACGTTATCCGTCAACAAAGAGGAAACTACCAGTACCATATCAAAAGTGACAACCCTTGAGACTTTTCTTCATATTTCAGGGAAGGAAACAAGTACAAGGAATTACGAAAAGGACCTTAGAGGTTTTACTGCACTGGATCTCCACTGCACAACCTTCGCGGAATATCATAAGGTACAACGTATTTCAAGGGGTCTTCGCGTTTCTCGGCGACCCACTTTATTCCAAGAAAATCCTGAATACTGCTGTAAATTTGAAGCCATGTTGAATAAACGCTCTATGGACATTATTACTCTCACTATTGATTTTCTTTAGAAACAAATTTCAAAACTCAACTCTCGTATCTCTATTAATGAACAACAACCAACGACCACCTTATCTCCAGATTACCAAGCCCTAAAATCCAAAATGGAAAAGAGCATTTCTGAATTCCGCACAAATCTTCAACTTCGATAAAAAGTCTAAATTTTAACATAACGCGGACGACTATTCGAATAATTTAAGTTATTGATGGCGATCGACAGGCTACTTCAGACATGACATACCTTTTCGGCGCTATGACATCTCGAGTTCCACCAGCTCCGACAGCAAATATGGCTCAAATCGTACTTCTCATGCTTTAGGCCAGCGTTCAACTCTTCCATACCGAGGAGGACGAGGAGGGGAAGGAGACGACAACACCGAGACTCATCAGATGAAGACCCTGTCACAGGTAGGATGAAGGACGTTATCTACAACATTTCTTCCTACTGAGTTTCCCCTTCCAAAATAATGGTCCTGCAGAAGGGTTTGTCCTTCTGCCCTACCCCTACCTTTAACACCTTTACCTTGGAACAAGAACTCCATAGGTTCTACCGCTCTCTGAGACTTAAGGTACCTTCACACGAAACGACATCGCTAGCGATCCGTGACGTTGCAGCGTCCTCGCTAGCGATATCGTTTAGTTTGACATGCAGCAGCGATCAGGATCCTGCTGTGATGTCGCTGGTCGCTGAATAAAGTCCAGAACTTTATTTGGTCGTCCGATCGCTGTGTATCGTTGTGTTTGAAAGCAAAAGCAACGATACCAGCGATGTTTTACACTGGTAACCAGGGTAAACATCGGGTTACCAAGCGCAGGGCCGCGCTTAGTAACCCGATGTTTACCCTGGTTACCAGCGTAAAAGTAAAAAAAACAAACAGTACATGCTCACCTGCGCGTCCCCCAGCGTCTGCTTCCTGACACTTACTGAGCGCCGGCCCTAAAGTGAAAGTGAAAGCACAGCGGTGACGTCACCGCTGTGCTGTTAGGGCCGGAGCTCAGTCAGTGTCAGGAAGCAGACGCTGGGGGACGTGCAGGTGAGCATGTACTGTTTGTTTTTTTTACTTTTACGCTGGTAACCAGGGTAAACATCGGGTTACTAAGCGCGGCCCTGCGCTTAGTAACCCGATGTTTACCCTGGTTACCCGGAGACCCCGGCATCGTTGGTCGCTGGAGAGCGGTCTGTGTGACAGCTCTCCAGCGATCAAACAGCGACGCTGCAGCGATTGGCATCGTTGTCGCTATCGCTGCAGCGTCGCTTTGTGTGAAGGTACCTTTAAAGTCCATTTCATTGAAAAGGAATTAACAACTGGGATGGATGTTACTCCTTCTACAACAGAGACATTTCGTCTGAGGGATTTGGGATTACGTGTTCCAGTAACTTTTTCCCGCCACACAATAATCACCCTGTCGAGACTTTTATTTCACTGGTCCAAAGGGACACCTCTGAGATCCCACTGTCAATTAGCCGTGGTACCCGGAATCTACCCAATAATTTATCTAGGGAAGAGTTTAGGGCACTAAAATCCCTTAGAGACAATAAGGATATAATAATAAAGCCAGCTGATAAGGGGGTTCTATTGTTGTAATGGTTTAAATGTCTGAGGCTTACTCTCAGTTAAATGATTCCACTACTTACCTACACATTCCTAACAATCCCACTATCAAAATCGCTGGGCTCATCAAAGGCCTGAATGTAAACTACCAGGGAATGGGGGTTATAGACTCCAAAGTAGCCAAATTTCTTATTATCACCACTCCCGTCATTCCAGTGTTCTACACACTCCCAAAGATTTAAAAAAATTGAAAGAACCTCCCATATGGCACATTGTGGCTTCCACAAATTCTATTCTTTCTCCATTGGCAATTACATTGACGAAAATTTTGACCCCTCTGATTCCATTGATTAAATCCTATTTAAAAGATACTACCGGGTTTTTGCATTCTCTCCATTCTCTTGGTGTTATTCTCCTGGATTGCCTTCTTGTCACACTTGATGTAAATAGCCTTTACACCAGCATTAAACATTCAACAGGTATCCAGGCTGTCTCCAATTTTTTAGATTTTCCACACCAATTCTACACAATATCAGTCTGACTTTTGTATAAAATTGCTCACTTATTTTGACCAATAATTATTTTATGCTTGAGAATCAATTTTTTTTCTACAGCAATGGGGAACTGCAATGGGCTCAACTGTGACACCTCCTTAGGCGAACATATGTCACATTTTGAGGAATTGTTCATCTATACCCACACTTTTCCCCCACATGTACTCTGCTGGAAACGTCACATTGACGATACTTTTTTGTCATTTGGCGTGGCAATAAGGACACTCTGGTCACCTTTTTTAATTACCTTAAAGGGACTCTGTCACCCCCTCCAGCTGTTATAAACTAAAAGAGCCACCTTGTGCAGCAGTAATGCTGCATTCTGACAAGGTGGCTCTTTTAGTTATTGGTGCAGTCAAAGCAGAAATAAAGCATTTTATAATTTCGCAAAAATACCTGTCTTTAGCCCTGGAGGCAGGTCTTAACCCCCCTGCTGCACACGCCACACTGCCGTCACTCAAGGCTTCTTCAGCACTGGGCGCCGCCCCCTCCACACTGTTTTCAAATCAAATCCGGCGCCTGCGGTTTTGTTCTGCCAGGGGCAGGCGCAGTGAACGCTGCCCGTCTGACCTCAGATGCAGTCTCGCAGACTGCGCCTGTGCGGCCACCCAGCTTGTGAATCCCAGCCCCGCACTGTGCATAATGCATAACACACTGCGGGGCTGGGATTCACAAGCTGGGTGGCCGCACAGGCGCAGTCTGCGAGACTGCATCTGAGGTCAGACGGGCAGTGTTCACTGCGCCTCCCCCAGGCAGAACAAAACAGCGCAGGTGCCGGATTTGATTTGAAATCAGCGCGGAGGGGGTGGCGCCCAGCGCCGAAGAAGCCTTGAGTGACGGCAGTGTGGAGTGTGCAGCAGGGGGGTTACGACCTGCCTCCAGGGCTAAAGACAGGTATTTTTGCGAAATTATAAAACGCTTTATTTCTGCTTTGACTGCACCAATAACTAAAAGAGCCAACTTGTCAGAATGCAGCATTACTGCTGCACAAGGTGGCTCTTTTAGTTTATAACAGCTGGAGGGGGTGACAGAGTCCCTTTAATACGTATATTCCCGTTTTACATTTTCCCTCCATTTCCATACTGATATTATTCACTTTTTAGACACACAAGGATCCATTCAGACCAATGGCACACTAATGACAGATCTATACACCAAACCTACTGACAGAAATTGCCTTCTGCACTATACAAATTGAGACCCTCAACACATTAAACAATCTCCCCCCAAATCACAACATTGCTGAATTGATCGTATTGTCTCAGATAAACATATCCGAGTAGAAAGACATGGATGGATAGTATGACATGGATACTAAGTTTAAACACCATATAGTCCATGACAAAATAATCGTATGCAAACCCATTCTCATTCCACCGATAGGATAGCCTTCATCAGTACCTATCATCCCTTTTATAGACAAGGTCAATCACTGTATCATCAAACAATGGAAATTCTTAGTAAAGCTTATCCCAATATTACAGAATTCCATACCAGGCCCCTTCTCTGTAACAAAAGACCAACCAATCTCAAAGACCATTTAGTTGGCCCTATAGCTGGCTCTTCACGAATACAACAAATACAACAGACCCTTACCCTTACCGGTTGTCTTCAATGTTCACATGTTTTTAAAGGTGAGTCATTTACACATCCAAGATCCAGAAAACGTTTCCTAGTTAAAGTTTTTCACATGTGAATCTTCCTTTGTAATATATCTAATTAAGTGCCCGTGCAGTCTCGGATATGTTGGGAAGACTACTCAACATATCCAAGACCGCATTTCCCAGCACAAATCCACCATCCACTGTGGTCGTACACTTTTACCTATCCCAGCACATTTAATTTCCAGTGGACATTCCATTTCACAGTTAAGGTTCCAAGTCATTGAGCAAGTGACCCTCGCCAGATGGGGCGGGGACCGTGTTAAGAAGCTGAAGGAAAGAGAGGCTTTTGGATACACACTTTACAAATATTAGCTCCTCTTGGACTTAATAGAGAATATGACCTTCTGTTCTGATTGTATTTCTCATATGACTGTGGAGCGTCCCCAGACGCAGGGCCGCGGGGTACTCGATACCGGGCCTCTCTGTCTCGGTCCTGGGGTTGTCACGGTGGCTAGACCCGGTCTGTGACCCTGCTAAGGGGCGTCCAATGAAAGGTGTGATGGTGGTGCGTGGTGCAAGTCGCGGTGAATAACGAGGACACAGGTTTGCAGTCTCTTTACCTCTTTACTGAAGGCTTCAGGGTCCGCTATCCAGAGTACTGCTAACAGGGCTGACTGAGACCGGCCGGTCCGAAGGCACATCCAGAGTTTCCTTTGCAGGTGGAAATCAGTGCCTACCTTCTAGCGCCTGTGTGTTGTAGTACCTCCCTGCTGAGCACCACGGGATAGTCCTCACAACTGTTGTGTCTGTTTCTGATGTTCTTCTCTCACAACTCGTATCTATTCTGATGTTCTTTCTCCGTCCCCCAGATGATATGGATAGGACGCACCCGTATGATGGGTAGGCCTGGAGTTCTTCCGGGACCCTAGCGTCGCCCCTCTCCCACAATTGCCCCCTATTTCTGCTTAGGTGATTTAGGTGAGGCAGCCAACCTATAATTAACTGCCCTGCCGCTGTTTGAAGTAATGCTTGGAGCCAAATACTTCCTCGGCGTTCCGGCCACCGGCTACGAGCCTCAGTAGGATGTTGCCACGATCTTAAGGTACGACTCCTACTGGCTTTATCTCCTTTTTGCTGCGATCTTGTTTCTCACTTCTCCACAGTAAATCTCGCTTCGTTTCCTTTCTTAGGATGCCACCGCAACGGGTGCAGGTGCGGCTCCGTAACGTTCTGTTCGCTAGGCCACTGTCAGGATCCCACCCCTGACAGAGACCCCCCTGAATCTTCCCCTGCAACACCCTCTGCCACAGGATGTTGCCTGGATCCAACCCAGTCAGCTTCTGACTAACTTCCTATCCGGCCCCCAGTTTTACCAGATTGTGAGGAGTGGCCTAATACATAGAACCCTTTGCTCCCCCTGGTGGCCAGAATGTGACGTGTAATGTGTGACTGTGATACATGGTCAGGTGAACTCCTTAAAGGTAAGGTACCGCGTTTGTAGATCATTAATAAATCACTGTAATGTAGCATAACATGCTGCTATAACCAAGTTTTAAATGCATGTGAAACAGATTTCGTGTGTTATATGTGTTTAAAGAAGGAACTGGGGGCTGACATCTTGGTTTTGCAGCAGTAGCAGGGCACTAACAGTGTCATTTTACAGCACCCCATGGACATAGGAGATAATAGACCGGCGCTGACCCTATCTTTAACATTGGAGAGGTGTTAGCAGTGAGCTGGGCACGCCTCTGTGGGCTGCACAACTCACTGCTGTAGGTGTGACTAGCTGCCATTTTATTATAGCCCAGTGCTCTCTGCCCAGCTCCACTTACTCTCTATCACAGGAGCTCCATTCACTCCATTAAGCTGCATTCCCAGCCTGCAGAGAGAGGTGACACCTGACACCTCTCTCAGCCATACAATGTATCTCTCTCCTCCCTCCACATTGCCTGGCCATTCACTGCAGACCTGGAGCTCCTTCTTATCTTACTGAGGGATGAGTCACAGACAGCTCTGCACAGACAATGCTGCTCCATACACACCACATAAACTAACTGTGCTTCTGATGCACTAACTGCTGGTGATAGCAGATCACAGGGCAGTCACACACAAAATGGCTCTGCCCTGTGATGCTACTCTTCATTCTGCCCTAGGGATATTAGACCACCCAAAAGGGGAGGGAAATGCTGATGTCAGCAGTTACTGCCCAGATTTTCCAGCTAACAGTAAAGCTGGTAAGTCTTACTATAGCTGCTTGAGGTCTAAAACGGAAAATGCTCCCCCTAGTGGTCAATATATATATTTGTAAGAAAATATATAATATTTTTCATATAGAAATGTTTGCAAACAGTGCAAACATTGCATTAATACATTTTATTTACTATTTTAAGCTTAATTTCACAAAAAAACAAACTACAAGAAAACTGGTGGCACCTTCCCTTTAAGTGCCATCAGACGTACCATCACTCCCCTTAGTGGCGGAGCGTTAGTACTGCAACGACCAGGACTCTGGGGCGCTGCAACTGTTTTATCTTTTCCTTTCAGATATCCTAATCAGGATCAGGTATCTATGGCTGGCTCTGTTTCTTTCTCTTATTTCCGTTTTCCCTTGCTCTTTTGCCTTTTGTCTCTTTTTTCCTCTCTTTGTACCCATTCTCCACCTCTTCCCCAACCCCCCTTTTTCATCCTTTCCATTAACTTTCATTTCCTTCTTTTCTTTTATAATTATTTTCCATTTGCTACTCCTTATTTTTTTATATATACAGTATATTTTTTACATTTTTATTATTTATTTTTTTCATTTTCTATTTTTTTCTATATATTTTTATTAATTTAGTTCCTTCCTTGTATGTTACTATAGTTTTTAATATATTCTTTAATGCATTTTCTAATATTAGAAAATGAATTAAAGAGCATATTAAAAATATATTTTTACCTGTTTTTTGTATATTATACTTCATTTAACTTTCTCAATTCATTCTTATTTATTATATTTATTATTTTTGTCCTAATTTCATATTTCTTTTCCCTTTATTGCCACTCATCCAGATAAACACACTGCTTATATTTCCCCTGTTTAGTATGTAGCTCCATTCTTTATCCTGTTCCACCCCACATACTTTGTCTCCTTTGGGTATGTGCACAAGTTGCAGATTTGTCTGCAAATTTTTTTGCACAGAATCTGCATCTTTTGTCTGAAAACGCAGGTAAAAATCTGTGCATTTTTGATGCAGATTTTCATGCCTTTTTTCATGCGGATTTGTATGCATTTTTGTAGGCTAAATAAAGATCTATTATTTAACAAAAAGAAGAGAATTTCGACGTCATTTCTTGTCCAACCACTTCATTTACATACTCCATTGAAGAATAATGTTTACACACACAGCTACATAGATAGAATGTACTGTATGTTTATATGTGTTTTTTTTTTACACTTGAACACATTAGCTGCATGTTAGGTGTCGAGTTCCCGCCTCTGCACAGGGGTAATCTCGAGCCACCTCTGCTGCGGTCTCCCATCCTTCTCCAGCTGCAGTGGAGCCTGCTCAGCGGAGACATCGGTCCCAGCGTTTGGCTCAGGCAGATACTCTGCGCCTGGTTACTGCTGTTCTTCCATAATAGCCAGTACTGGTCAGCGGCGAGCAGACGTCTCTGGGACTAAGTCCTGCTTTTCCCCTTCTAAGCATGCCCAAGGTAAGACCTCTCATTGGAGGTCAGTGGTCACATGCTCAGGTACTGCAGCAGCTCCCATTGGTCCTCTTGGAAGGTCCTGAAGTTGCTACAGCTATAAAAGGTTTGCATGGCCGCATGGCCATGTGCTAGTATCAACATGTGTATGAGCTTTGCTATAGTGGTCACGGTTGTATGTGGACAGGGTTTGGCTGAAATAAGCCCCTAGAATACCGGCACCTCCAGTGAGGAGTTTTGCATGAATGTATTCAGGGCTCATAGCCTCTAGAATTCCTGTTCCACCAGAGGAGTGTTTTGTGTGCTTCTCTGAGTGCGTGACCACCGACTTCCATCAACTCAGCAGTCACCTGTGTCCCCCTGTGACGTTAACAGGGCACAGCGTCTTCTTTCTGTGCGACTCTGTGAAGTAACAGAGTTCGCTTATACCACCATATAGTGCCGTCATTTGCTAGCAGCAGGTTCCTCCTGCACGGTGGACCCCGGGCTGCGAACGCACCAATAATAACACTATATTTACTCAGTTGGTTCCGCTAGCCCTAACAGCCAGATGATGGGACTACTACTGTCCCATCATCCGACTACCTGTCACTGTAGCAGGCATAGCCAGATGGGACTAGTAGTCCCATTGGACGATGCTTGACACACACACACCTACGCCCTGCCCCGCACACACACATACAGCCTTGTACAGCGCTGCAAACCCACAGCCCCGCACACCCACACACACCCACACATCTTATCCGCACACACAGTCTCTGCCCACACACATAGTCTCTGCCCACAAACTCTTCCCCCTCCCGATCTGCAGCGTTTCTCGAAGGCACATCTGCAGCAAAACCGCAGATCTTTTTTAAACCTGTGGTTTTGCTGCAGATTGCCCTGACACAATAAAAGTCAATGCGTGCAGAAACACTGCGGATCTGCAAAAAGAATTCACATGCTGCGGAAAAAAAAGCTGTGATTCCGCGCGTTTTTTTCCGCAGCATGTGCGCACCAAATGTTAATTTCACATAGACTAACATTGCTTGTGCACTACACTGCGGATTTGATGCAAGTCCAAAAGCTGCGGATCCGCATCAAAATCTGAAACGTGTGCACATACCCTTAATGTTCATTATCTTTCCCTTAGCACCCAACACTCCACTAGGCCTTTTTTGCAACCTTTTGGCTCTCTCCTGCTGGCGCAGGTGCAGTGCTATCCCGAACTTTGAGGCTGGATACCGGCTTCCTACACAGCACGTATGAGCGCTTTATCACGCGTCACTGTCTTTACAATCATGTGTTTTATCAAATGACTCACCCTTAGGTCACACCCGTTTATGCTAGAAATGGACGCCACTAAACAGATGCTACATCTCCTCAGCAGCATGGAGGACTAGTCTGTGATGCTCTTTTACAGCACTCACAGGTACAAACCTCTTCTGGTTCTACCTGCGCTTTACCTCGACTTACAATCTTATTGAAAACTTACTTATTCCTCTTGTCTCTATGCCACTCTATGGTACTGTTCCCTGACAGAGTCCAATATTTATTGTCCTGTAACATTTTATCGTTTTTTTTTACCTTGATTTTTTGACCTTTTGCCTGTTATTCTCTCCTCAGCCCTTTATATATTAATGCAATGTCTCTCTTCTCTTATATGTAAAGTACCTAATTTACATATCTTCTATTTGGAGCCCTCTGTATATCATCCAGCACCCTCTCTTTGAGCTACCTCATGGCCACCATGCCTGCATCAACTTTCTTATATCGTGCATGTAATGTATATACATGATTTAGATATGATGTTTAGTAGTTTCCATGTTACTCATGTAAACTGCTGTGAAAACTATTGTTAAACCACATGATGTGTTGTCTTTAATTTTCATTTTTTCTTTTGTATTTTGTATTTATACCTTATAGACTTACCTTGATATATGCCACATACGGGCTGAAACGTTGGCCTAATTTGAATGTCTGTAACTCGTCTACATATAATCGTTCATTTACGGTACTTGCAACTTGGAGTGCCGTAGTTTAAATTACATTTATTTCTAGTCATAGCATCTGTCACAGTTGAGTGACACTTATCTATTATTTGTGCTATATTATCCCTCCAGTGATGTTGCCATTTTTCAGTTCTTATTTTTAACCTTTATCTGTTTGATAGAAAACATGATATAGTATTTTTGTCATTTTCCTTTGCATTAGCCTTTCTATTGCAGATATAATATACTAGATGGTGGCCCGATTCTAACGCATCGGGTATTCTAGAATATGTATGTAGTTTACAGCCACGTAGTATATAGCACAGACATGTAGTATATTGCACAGCCACGTATATAGCACAGCCACATAGTATATAGCACAGAGACGTAGTATATAACACTGCCCATGCAGTATATAACTCCAGGCCACATAGTATAAAGTACAGCAATGTAGTATATTGCCCAGCCATGTAATATATACCACAGCCATGTAGTATATAGCACGGGCCATATAGTATATAGCACAGAGATGTAGTATATAACACAGCCCACGCAGTATCTAACAGAGCCCACTTAGTATATAGTAATGTGGGCACCATATCCCTGTTAAAAAAAAAGAATGAAAATAAAAAATAGTTATATACTCACCTTCCGTCGGCCCCTGGATTCAGCCCAGGCATTTACCGATGCTCCTCGCGACGCTCCGGTCCCAAGAGTGCATTGCGGTCTCGTGAGATGATGATGTGCGGTCTCGCGAGACAGCTACGTAATCATTTTGCGAGACCGCAATGCATGGACCGGTCACCGGAACGTTGCGAGGAGCGGGAAAGGCCTCGGCTGGATCCGGAAGGTGAGTATATAATGATTTTTTTTTTTTTATTACTTTTAACATTAGATCTTTTTACTATTGATGCCACATAGGCAGCATCAATAGTAAAAAGTTGGTCACACAGGGTTAATGAAGGGCTACTTCTCTTTATGGGACTTCCAGCATATGATTCAAGGGATTGGAGGCTTTTTATTGATAGTTCCAAAAGAAGTTTAAAATGTGTTCTGTTACACAATGGAAATAAGTATGGCTCTGTACCAATAGGTCATTCTGTAAAACTTAAAGACGAATATAAAAACATCAAGATTGTTCTAGAGAGGTTACAATATAATGTTCATGGGTGGTAAATTTGAAAATGGTTAACTTTCTGTTGGGTCTGCAAGGAGGGCACACAAAACACCCTTGTTTTCTGTGCTACTGGGACGGTAGAGCTGCAGCAGAGCATTGGGTGAAAACTGAATGGCCTCAGCAACAGAGTTTGGCATCTGGCGATAAGAATGTCATCCATGATCCTCTAGTGGATAGGAAGAACATTATCTTTCCTCCCTTACACATAAAACTTGGATTGATGAAGCAGTTCGTCAAAGCTCTCAATCACAGTGGAGAATGCTTTAACTATGTTCAACTTTTCCTGGTCTTAGTGAAGAGAAGAAAAAGGCTGGAATATTTGATGGACCTCAAATAAGAACACTTATGAGAGACCCAAATTTTATCACATCAATGAATGAGACAGAAGAAAGAGCTTGGAATGCATTTTGTAATGTGGTGCAGAATTTTCTAGGGAATAAGAAAGCAGACAACTATGAAGAGATTGTGGAAGAGCTACTAATGAGTCTGCAAAATCTTGGATGTAGAATGAGTATCAAGATTCACTATTTACACAGCCATTTGGACTTTTTTCCAGAGAACCTTGGGGATGTGAGCGAGGATCAAGGGGAGCGTTTTCATCAGGACATTAAAACAATGGAAGAACGGTATCAAGGCCTGTGGGACTCACATATGATGGCTGACTATTGCTGGAGATTGATGAGAGACAACCCAGAAGCTGTACATCACAGATCAGCCAAGAAAATAAAGTTCAAATAACTGCCATTTGCCATTCATCTGTGTGCCATATATATGTGTTTTTATATGTTTAATTCTGTAAGTATATTTGATTTGCTGTACATAGACTTTGTAATCTTTGTTATTCCTTGATTAAGAATATACAAAATGTAGTACCGAAAATCATGTTTTTATCATAAAACATTAGATAGGAGTAATTTTCATCAAAAATTGAAAATATCTAGAAATCCTGATGTGATAGCCAAAAACGGAGTTCATATTCGTAATCAACAGCCAAAATTGACTTAAAATATGTTTTAAAACCTTTTGCCAGAAAAATTGAGTTGACCAGTGTAATAGATTTGCCCATTATGGCAACCGGTAGTTGCGCAAACATTTTGTGACTTGTTTTACACCAATCCCTGTGTGCTCTGCCAACTTTTTAAATAGAAGGCAGAGCTTAGCAAAGAAGGTCGTGGCTGACAAATTCATTATAATTTACTAGCACAAAGGTGTTAGTAAATTATGGCAGAAATGTACTGTACTCCAGGCGCTGGTTGGAATACATTTCTTGTGGTAACGCATGGCAGGTGAAAGATGTGCACAATTCCTAAAGAGGCACAGGGATGAATTGGGGGCCTATATCTCTGGATTATCAGTAGTGCTTGAGTGTAATTTCAGGGAGACCGAGGAGATTCTGCCATCCAATTTCTCATATTCTCATTAGAGTGTAAAGAATTTTTTTGTTCTCTGTAATTAACACTTGCGAGAAGGAGGGCGGGAATGGACTGTATTATTCTTCAATAAAATTAGTCCCACCAAGCCAAGAACAATTCCTGACACTGTGATCACTATGTTACTTTGCATATCTGCAGGTCAGAGAACCTTGAGGTACACTGTATATGTAAGGTATGTAGCTTAATTTTGGAGCTACAATTTTATATGGTTTAGTACTGTCTACTGATGGATAACCACTTAAATGCTTAAGTCCCACAGATTAAAAAAAAGCAAACAAACAAACAAAACATACACATACCTTCTGGAATGGCATCAGTCTGGATATTGAATATATGCTTTTTTACATCATATAGATATACAATTATTCTATACTATTTTTTTTTACTACTGAAGTTCCTGTAGTTAGGGGGATGACAAGTTTAGTTATGGGAGATTCAAATTTTGACTGCTCCCATCTTCTGTAAGGTTCGCTGTAGCCATTTGACTATAACAACTGTATGATATGCCTGTCCTCCCCTGCTCTTTCTTTTCCTGATGTCGGAAGCAGTCCTCATTAATCAAGTCTTGTCAGGGGGAGATTAATGGAACTTATTACATAGTGTGACTGCAAGTGGCAGACTCAAGATGGATGAGAAACTGCTGGGGGCAGTATGAGAGCGCACCTGCCTGACGTGTGTACATTGAGTACTGCTCCTTGGACTCATGGGGACTGTCCCAGCACTGGTGTGTAAAGCTTGAACGTTCAAATATGGGCAGGTGTTGACATTGAAACAATAATCTCATTAGAAGTCATTGATTGAGTTCAGAACTTCAGCCTGAAGAACATTTTTGATATTCAGAGAAGACCTAGTGGCCCTCAAGTGTATATCTAAAGTCACAGCAGGATGCTCATAAAGTGACAGAAAGAGGGAAGGTCTAGAGGACAGACTGAGAGGACACACCAAAACCAAAGTGTCCAGACAGGGGAAAGAGATACCAAATGGCAGTGTAAATGAAAGTGAGCAGATCATACTACGGTTGGAGAGGACCACGGGTTGAGACACAGCAAAGAAGAGCTGTACTGAAATAGCAATGAACCATTCTCACTCGCTAGGTAAGATACTTTGGGGAAATCTTTATACAAATTTATATTTTTTGAAATGTGTTTGTCCTAATTTTCCTAAAACTATAAACTGTTTGCCTCCAAGGTAAATCACTGTGTAATAATTAATCTTGCTAAGTATGTGGCACGCCACCATATGTCATCCAAGGATTTCTCCAGAGATGGTCTTCATGGACCTTACATTGTGTTTTTTACATATGTAGTATACTCTGTATAATTATAAAAATGTAAATAATTAAATATTTAATATGCATTCATGGCTTATATTAGTCTCTGTTGTCTTCATGATGAAACTTCATTAAGTCTTAACATTGCTTCTTACATGTATGGTTAAAGACTATGTATGGTAAATCTAACTTGGTGCCGACGTAAAATAGTGTATGAGAAGGGATGGAAGTGTTAGATGGGCATAGAACTAAAGTAACAACTAAGTAAAGAGGGCAAAAAATATCGAGACTAAAGGTAGGACCTTGTGATGTGGATATATCTGTTTAGATTGACAGCAGTCAAATCCTCTGCAAATTATGAAATGATGAATACTCGGGTCCTCCCTAATACCATGCTTAATATTGATCATCAATAATAGTCCATTTAAAGTGTAAAACATTAGTTTCTAGGACAGCGCTACAACACATAAGCTCGTCAATCACTGCCTGAGAAGAAGTAGATCTCAAGCCCACTATCTTTTGCAGTACAGTGATTCATATGAATTTGCCTGGATTACCCGGTGTCATCTATTTTTGGCTGTCATGGTTTCCAACTTTGTCTGTACCTACAACTGTGAAGTTTATTGGACTGATTTCAGAGGCACATTTTTAGTATATATTACCTAGTAATTTTATTGCTATTTAATAAAAACGTATTACTTTCTGGACTTATGTGTAACTTCTTTCTCCTAAGATTTACTTCTGGTCTGGCAGTGGTTGTTCATGCTTAATATTGGCAGCATCAATAGAGTGTGCTCTTCCTTTGTCTTTCATTGTGAGCTCTGGCATAACAGTGGAAACCCTCCCCCAAAATAGTGGATTTTTTAAAGCCATTCCACTACAATATAAAATTCATATAAACTTAACATTAACATACCCACAAATTATTGTAAAAAAATACATAGGTCAGTAACCAAAGAAATAAAAAAAAGCTATTGGAATAAAACAAAAACTGCGGCATCGTAAAGAGGTAATTATGGGTCGTATCAGTATTTGGTGTATAGGTGATAGGTATTTACCTATCATTCACTTTGATGAAATTTACTGTATGGCTCACACAATCGCTACATGAATTGCTTTACCTGCTAAGTGATCAATGCATGCCGAAGTCCATAAATAGGACAGGTTTCATGTAAAATACAAATTTCTTGTAACAAGGTTATGACCATATATCCTAGTCGACAACAGGTAGAATGATCAGTTATAATAGCACCATAGATCCCTAAATGCTATTGGTTAAGGTTGGAATTTGTGGTCATAAAATAGGCACACAAATTTGCCTGTATTGCGCTCATGGAACAATTGCCTAATGGTTGACCAATGAAGTAAAAAGACGATTGGGTGTTTTCTCTTGAGTGACCTTCAATTCCATTCACGCTGAGCTCCTTTCAGATGGACACAACGTTCCTTCTACTTGTTTTGGATCTCCTGACATTGGACCTTGGAACTCAAGCATTCCAGATGTTCCTCGACTTCCTCAGACCGAT
This sequence comes from Ranitomeya variabilis, assembly GCF_051348905.1. Taxonomy (NCBI): domain Eukaryota; kingdom Metazoa; phylum Chordata; class Amphibia; order Anura; family Dendrobatidae; genus Ranitomeya; species Ranitomeya variabilis. Next base: position 406,933,666 of record NC_135235.1, on the reverse strand, counting down.
GTCTCTGGAAAAAACCCTGCATTGCGTGGTATTATGGTCAGCCTGGAGACTGCGGCACTATGGGAAACATTTAACAGCCTTGGAACAGAGATGATTGTGACTAAAGCAGGAAGGTGAGAAGAGAATTTTATTAGGTCAAGTACAAAGCAAGAGCTAGAATATTAATCTATTTTGCTTATTTTGCTTTCCTATTCATTTTTTTCTGAAATGTTATATCTTCTACCTAGGAGGATGTTTCCACTTTTCCAAGTTCGCATTTGGGGAATGGATCCCACTGCAGAATATTCTCTTCTTCTTGATTTCTTACCGGTTGGTGACAAGCGATACAGGTAAATTAAAAGAATGAAACAAGATATTATTTCATAATAAAGTTGACTAATTATAGTACAGTAACTGGGCATGGTTATACATTGGTTCCATTGTGATACAGTTCCATACTAGGCCATTCGGATATCATAAGGGGGTGTCTACTTGGTGGCTCTCACTCTGACAAAACTAGTGTATTATTATTATTTATTGTTATAGCCCCATTTATTTCATGGCGCTTTACATGTAAGGAGGGGTATACATAATAAAAACAAGTACAATAATCTTAAACAATACAAGTCATAACTGGTACAGGAGGAGAGAGGACCTCACAATCTACAAGTGTATTCAATATTATGGCTGTCCATTCATTCAAATGGCAACATGTCATACAACATTTACCCTGCAGGTTCCAATGTAGGGAAAATGAGCAGTTAACAGCAATTTTTCCAATTTAACAACTATGACTGACCTTACACATGAGATAGCAGTAGGTTGAACATTAACTTAGAACATAGCTAGCTAGCCGATCACCCGACTATGATAAGTGTTCATATGTTTTCAACAGGAGGAGAGAAGAAAGCTGAAAACAAAAGAATAGGGTATTGAAATTCCAATTGCCCTATCGTTTTCTTCTCTGACATCATCGGATGGTGGAGAGTGGATAGGCCCAAATACACATCAGATGATTGGTTGGTCCAACCAAAATTTGTGGGTTTGATGGACTCTTTTGTAATTTGAATGGGGGTTTTATGGCCTGGCCTATTTTGAGCTATAGAACCTAGTTGTTTTCTTTAAAATTGACCTTCAGGTGGCCGTAATAGTCTACTTGCCCATAAATTGTAGGCTAAACCCAGGAGCAGACATGAGTGTCCAAAATTGTAGGTTGATAGTCCAAGAGAACGCATGTACAGTAGAGCAGGGACCCATCAGAGGGAGGTCACCTTGCCATGGTTGATGGGCATACATGAATTTATGTGATAACAACCTTCATTTTCATTCATTTCCATAAGTTTTTTTTTTTAAATTTTGAAACTTTTTTTGAGTTGTAAAATCTAGATTATGTTTTTAATGTTTTTCTGTGTTTTCACATGGCCTAAACTTAATTATTTTCTGCTTTATATTTCTTACTTACACCTTATTGTCAACCATTTTATTCCAGAAAGAAGTGCATATTTTTTATATGTTTATTTATTGTCTGAGCCAGTTACAGAATACTGATTTAGATCCAATCGTTTTGATAGACCATATATACTCTTTGGATTTCTCGGTTGGGACTGTTCAGTACCTTATTTTGGTCTAACATCGCTGGGCTTTACCATACTTTTATATTAGCTTTTTAATTGTTTTCACCTTGTTTCTGCTATGTATTAATCTGTATATACAGTGGGTACGGAAAGTATTCAGAACCCTTTACATTTTCACCCTTTATTTCATTGCAACCATTTGGTAAATTCTAAAATTTCATTTTTTTTCTCATTAATGTACACTCTGCACCTCATCTTGACATGGTCATAAGTATTCAGACCCTTTGCTCAGACACTCATATTTAAGTCACATGGTGTGCATTTTCTTGTGATCCTCCTTGAGATGGTTCTACTCCTTCATTGGAGTCCTGCTGTTTAATCAAACTGATAGGACTTGATTTGGAAAGGCACACACCTGTCTATATAAGACTTCACAGCTCACAGTGCATGTCAGACCAAATGAGAATTATGAGGTCAAAGGAACTGGCCAAGGAGCTGAGACAGAATTGTGGCAAGGCACAGATCTGGCCAATGTTACAAAAGAATTTCTGCAGTACTCAAGGTTCCTAAGAGCACAGTGGCCTCCATAATCCTTAAATGGAGGAAGTTTGGGACTGCCAGAAGTCTTCCTAGACCTGGCTGTCCAGCGAAACTGAGCAATCATGGGAGAATAGCCTTGATGAGAAAGGTAAAGAAGAATCTCAAGATCACTGTGGCTGAGCTCCAGAGATGCAGTAGGGAGATGGGAGAAAGTTACACAAAGGTCAACTATCACTGCAGCCCTCCACCAGTCGGCCCCTTATGGCAGAGTGGCCAGACGGAAGCCTCTCCTCAGTGCAAGACATATGAAAGCCCGAATAGAGTTTGCTAAAAAACACATGAAGGACTCCCAGACTATGAGAAAAAAGGTACTCTGGTCTGAGGAGATGAAGATAGACCTTTTGGTGATAATTTTAAGCGGTATACTTGGAGAAAACCAGGCACTGCTCCTCGTCTGCCCAATACAATCCCAACAGCAAAACATGGTGGTGGCAGCATCATGCTATGGGGTGTTCTTCAGCTGCAGGGACAGGATGACTGGTTGTCACTGAAGGAAACATGAATGCGGCCAAGTACAGAGATATCCTGGATGAAAACCTTTTCCAGAGTGCTCTGGACCTCAGACTTGGCCAAAGGTTCACCTTCCAACAAGGCAGTGACTCAAAGCACACAGCTAAAATAACAAAGGAGTGGCTTCAGAACGACTCTGTGACCATTCTTGACTGGTCCAGCCAGAGCCCTAACCTAAACCCAATTGAGCATCTCTGGAGAGACCTGAAAATGGCTGTCCACCAAGTTCACCATTCAACCTGACGGAACTGGAGAGGATCTGCAAGGAAGAATGGCAGAGGATCCCCAAATCCAGGTGTGAAAAACTTGTTGCATCATTCCCAAGAAGACTCATGACTGTACTAGCTCAAAAGGGTGCTTCTACTCAATACTGAGCAAAGAGTCTGAATACTTATGACCATGTGATATTTCAGTTATTCTTTTTTAATACATTTGGAACAATTACTATATTTCTGGTTTTTTTTCAGTCAAGATGGGGTGCAGAGTGTACATTAATGAGAAAAAAATGAACTTTTTTGAATTTACCAAATGGCTGCAATGAAACAAAGTGTGAAAAATTTAAAGGGGTATGAATACTTTCCGTACCCACTGTATATTTCTCATGTGGATTTTTAATAAATATGATTATAGTTTTATTTAGATGTGCCAATTTTTAACATAAAGTAGTATTTTTTCTTTTCTTTTTTCGATTTCTAAGTATGTTTTTACCATGTACTGAGCAACTCATTTTACATTGTTATGGTACCGCTTTGAAGCTATGTTTGTGCTCCTGAAGGTAGACTGCTCAGCACAATGGCATGGTAGATCTGCTGGTCTGAACTTTGCGCTCTCACAGGCTGCTAGCAGAGGAAGCATATGAAAAGATCAGGCTGACTGAGGCTGGTCTAATCCTGCGACCCATCTAGCTTCAGAGCAGCATGAGCAGACTCTAAAATATTATTTTACTTGCACTAAGGCTTGGACTGGCCCATACGAGAACAAGAGAATCCTCCGATGGGCCCCCATGCAGGAATGGGCTCTCCACTTCACCTATATGAAAAGTAGTTGGCACAATACATTTGTTTCACTATGTTCAGACAAGGACATCACCTCAATATTCATTTATCAAATTACCCCATTTATGATTACTGTATATAGAAAAATAATTACATTTGTGAATGACAGTAATGTGATATTTGCATGCAGCGGAACAGTGGGCCATTTGAGTTAATGTTACTTGGCCCTTGGCATCCCAGTCCAGCACTTCTTGCACCTCATGCTCTTTGCCTATATAGTTGGTCAGGCTGGGGCTGCAGGGTGATCAGTAAACTAGTTAACGAGCTATTCCCTGTAAAATTAAAAATGCAGAAGGAGTATTTGAAAAATTAAATTCTTGAGATTAAATGTGACCCATCACCTTCGGAAACACTATACACCTGCAGATATAGGTTTAATATGCTGGTAAATAGTGTTAAAATGCTACCTGGCTATCTTACTGAAAGTGCAGCTACTGAGAGAATATACACTGTGTGCAGAATTATTAGGCAAGTTGTATTTTGACCACGTGATACTTTTTATACATGTTATCCTTCTCCAAGCTGTTCAGGCTTGAGAGCCAACTACCAATTAAGTAAATCAGGTGTTGTGCATCTCTGTAATGAGTAGGGGTGTTGTCTAATGACATCAAAACCCTATATAAGGTGTGCTTAACTATTAGGCAACTTCCTTTCCTTTGGCAAAATGGGTCAGAAGAGAGATTTGACGGGCTCTGAAAGTCCAAAATTGTGAGATGTCTTACAGGGGGATGCAGCAGGCTTGAAATTGCCAAACTTTTAAAGCGTGATCACTGAACAATCAAGCATTTCATGGCAAATAGCCAACAGGGTCGCAAGAAGCGTGTTGGGCAAAAAAGGCACAAAATAACTGCCCATGAATTGAGGAAAATTAAGCGTGAAGCTGCCAAGATGCCATTTGCCACCAGTTTTGCCATATTTCAGAGCTGCAACGTTACTGGAATAACAAAAAGCACAAGGTGTGTGATACTCAGGGACATGGCCAAGGTAAGGAAGGCTGAAAAACGACCTCCTTTGAACAAGAATCATAAGATAAAACATCAAGACTGGGCCAAGAAATATCTTAAGACTGAGTTTTCAAAGGTTTTATGGACTGATGAAATTAGTGACTCTTGATGGGCCAGAGGCTGGATCAGTAAAGGGCAGAGAGGTGGAGGTGGGGTACTGGTATGGGCTGGCATCATCAAAAATGAACTTGTGGGACCTTTTCGGGTTGAGGATGGAGTGAAGCTCACCTTCCAGACCTACTGCCAGTTTCTAGAAAACAACTTCTTCAAGCAGTGGTACAGGAAGAAGTCGGTGGTATCGTTCAAGAAAAACATGATTTTCATGCAGGACAATGCTCCATCACATGCCTTCAACTACTCAACAGCGTGGCTGGCCAGTAAAGGTCTCAAAGAAGAAAAAATAATGACATGGCCCCCTTGTTCCCCTGATCTGAACCCCATAGAGAACCTGTGGTCCCTCATAAAATGTGAGATCTACAGGGAGGGAAATCAGTACACCTCTCGAAACAGTATCTGGGAGGCTGTGGTGGCTGCTGCACACAATGTTGATCTTAAACAGATCAAGCAACTGACAGAATCTATGGATGCAAGGCTGTTGAGTGTCATCATAAAGAAAGGTGGCTATATTGGTCACTAATTTTTGGGGAGTTTGTTTTTGCATGCCAGAAATGTTTATTTCTAAATTTTGTGCAGTTTTATTGGTTTACCTGGTGAAAATAAACAAGTCAGATGGGAATATATTTGGTTTTTATTAAGTTGCCTAATAATTCTGCACAGTAATAGTTACCTGCACAAACAGATATCCTCTAAGCTTTGATATTTATGAGTCTTTTGGGTTGATTGAGAACATAGTTGTTGATCAATAATAAAAATAATCCTCTAAAATACAACTTGCCTAATAATTCTGCACACAGTGTAAATGTATTTCCTCCAATCCAGGAGCCATTGTGTCATGGTTCCCAATGGCAAGGGAACGTCAGAGAACTTAAACAACAGACTAGCTCTTGGGTGATGGAATCTCGAGCTGACCGTGAGCTAAACCTACCACAACAACTAACAGTGGCCGGGTGGCGTACCTACGTTTTATCCCTAGACGCCTAGCACCAGCCGGAGGACTAACTAACCCTAATAGAGGAAAAGACAGACCTGGCTTACCTCTAGGGAAATTCCCCCAAAAAGGAGACAGAAGCCCCCCACATATATTGACGGTGAGTTCAGAGGAAAAGGCATACGCAGAATGAAGGTAGGTTCAGCAAAGCGAGGTCCGCTTACTAGATAGCAAAAAGATACAATAGGGAACTTCACGGTCAGCTGAAAACCCTATTAAAATACCATCCCGAAATTACTTTAAGACTCATGTGTCAACTCATGACACCGGAGTGGCAATTTCGGCCCACAAGAGCTTCCAGCTACAGAAAAATAACATAACTGTGAACTGGAACAAAAATGCAAAACAAACTTAGGACCAAGAGTCCAACTTAGCTGATAGTAGTCTAGAAGCAGGAACATGCAACAGAAAGGCTCTGGTTACATTGATGGCCGGCACTAGAATAACTGAGCAGCAAGGCTAAATAGGATACACCCATATCCTGATGGAAACAGGTGAACAGAGAAAGTGAAGCACACAAGTCCAGTACCACCAGTGACCACCGGGGGAGCCCAAAAACCAAATTCACAACAGTACCCCCCCCCTCAAGGAGGGGGCACCGAACCCTCACAAGAACCACCAGGGCGATCAGGATGAGCCCTATGAAAAGCACGGACCAAATCAGAGGCATGAACATCAGAGGCTGTCACCCAAGAATTATCCTCTTGACCGTAGCCCTTCCACTTGACCAGATACTGAAGTTTCCGTCTGGAAACACGGGAGTCCAAGATCTTCTCCACAACGTACTCCAATTCACCCTCAACCAACACCGGAGCGGGAGGCTCAACGGAAGGCACAACCGGTACCTCATACCTGCGCAATAATGACCGATGGAAGACATTATGGATAGAAAAAGATGCTGGGAGGTCCAATCGAAAGGACACGGGGTTAAGAATCTCCAAAATCTTATACGGGCCGATGAACCGAGGCTTAAACTTAGGAGAAGAAACCCTCATAGGGACAAAACGAGAAGACAACCACACCAAGTCCCCAACACGAAGACGAGGACCAACACGACGACGGCGGTTAGCAAAATGCCGAGTCTTCTCCTGGGACAACTCCAAATTGTCCACCACCTGTCCCCAAATCCGATGCAACCTATCCACCACAGTATCCACTCCAGGACAATCCGAAGACTCCACCTGACCAGAAGAAAAACGAGGATGAAACCCCGAATTGCAAAAGAAAGGAGAAACCAAAGTGGCAGAACTAGCCCGATTATTGAGGGCAAACTCCGCCAACGGCAAAAAGGCAACCCAGTCATCCTGATCCGCAGACACAAAACACCTCAAATAAGTCTCCAAGGTCTGATTAGTTCGCTCAGTCTGGCCATTAGTCTGAGGATGGAACGCAGACGAAAAAGACAAATCAATGCCCATCCTAGCACAGAACGCCCGCCAAAATCTAGACACGAACTGGGTCCCCCTGTCAGAAACGATATTCTCCGGAATACCATGCAAGCGAACCACATTTTGAAAAAACAGAGGAACCAACTCGGATGAGGAAGGCAACTTAGGCAAGGGCACCAAATGGACCATCTTTGAAAAACGGTCACACACCACCCAGATGACAGACATTTTCTGAGAAACAGGGAGATCAGAAATAAAATCCATAGAGATGTGAGTCCAAGGCCTCTTCGGAATAGGCAAAGATAACAACAATCCGCTGGCCCGAGAACAACAAGGTTTGGCCCGAGCACAAACATCACAAGACTGCACAAAAACTCGTACATCTCGAGACAGGGAAGGCCACCAGAAGGACCTAGCCACCAAATCCCTGGTACCAAAGATCCCGGGATGACCTGCCAACACAGAAGAATGAACCTCCGAGATGACTCTACTGGTCCAATCATCAGGAACAAACAGTCTACCAGGCGGGCAACGATCAGGTCTATCCGCCTGAAACTCCTGCAAAGCCCATCGCAGGTCTGGGGAAACAGCAGATAATATCACCCCATCCTTAAGGATACCTGTAGGTTCAGAATCACCAGGGGAATCAGGCTCAAAACTCCTAGAAAGGGCATCCGCCTTCACATTTTTAGAACCTGGTAAGTACGAGACCACAAAATTAAACCGAGAGAAAAACAACGACCAGCGCGCCTGTCTAGGATTCAGGCGCCTGGCAGACTCAAGATAAATCAAATTCTTGTGATCGGTCAATACCACCACCTGATGTCTAGCCCCCTCAAGCCAAAGACGCCACTCCTCAAAAGCCCACTTCATAGCCAAAAGCTCCCGATTACCAATATCATAATTTCGCTCGGCGGGCGAAAATTTTCGTGAAAAGAACGCACAAGGTCTCATCACGGAGCAGTCGGAACTTTTCTGCGACAAGACCGCCCCAGCTCCGATCTCGGAAGCATCAACCTCAAGCTGAAAAGGAAGAGTAACATCAGGCTGACGCAACACAGGGGCGGAAGAAAAGCGGCGCTTAAGCTCCCGAAAGGCCTCCACAGCAGCAGGGGACCAATCAGCAACATCAGCACCCTTTTTGGTCAAATCAGTCAAAGGTTTAGCAACATCAGAAAAACCAGTTATAAATCGACGATAAAAATTAGCAAAGCCCAAAAATTTCTGAAGGCTCTTAAGAGAAGAAGGTTGCGTCCAATCACAAATAGCCCGAACCTTGACAGGATCCATCTCAATGGAAGAGGGGGAAAAAATGTACCCCAAAAAAGAAATCTTTTGAACCCCAAAAATACACTTAGAACCCTTCACACACAAGGAATTAGCCCGCAAAACCTGAAAAACCCTCCTGACCTGTTGGACATGAGAATCCCAGTCATCCGAAAAAATCAAAATATCATCCAGATACACGATCATAAATTTATCCAAATATTCACGGAAAATGTCATGCATAAAGGACTGAAAGACTGAAGGGGCATTTGAAAGACCAAAAGGCATCACCAAATACTCAAAGTGGCCCTCGGGCGTATTAAATGCGGTTTTCCACTCATCCCCCTGCTTAATTCGCACCAAATTATACGCCCCACGGAGATCAATCTTAGAGAACCACTTAGCCCCCTTTATTCGAGCAAACAAATCAGTCAGCAGTGGCAGAGGATACTGATATTTGACTGTAATTTTATTCAAGAGTCGATAATCAATACACGGCCTCAAAGAGCCATCTTTTTTAGATACAAAGAAAAAACCGGCTCCCAAGGGAGATGAAGAAGGACGAATATGTCCCTTTTCCAGGGACTCCTTAATATATTCTCGCATAGCAGCATGTTCAGGTACAGATAGATTAAATAAACGACCCTTTGGAAATTTACTGCCCGGAATCAGATCTATGGTACAATCGCAATCTCTGTGAGGAGGTAGTGAACCAAGCTTAGGCTCCTCAAAAACATCACGATAATCAGACAAAAATTCCGGAATCTCAGAGGGAATAGATGACGAAATGGAAACCAAAGGTACGTCCCCATGAGCCCCCTGACATCCCCAGCTTAACACAGACATAGCTTTCCAGTCAAGGACTGGGTTATGAGATTGTAACCATGGTAATCCGAGCACCAAAACGTCATGTAGATTGTACAACACAAGGAGCGAATCATCTCCTGATGGTCTGGATTCATACGCATAGTCACTTGTGTCCAGTATTGTGGTTTATTACTAGCCAATGGTGTAGAGTCAATACCCTTCAGAGGTATAGGAACTTCCAGAGGCTCTAGATCAAACCCACAGCGCCTGGCAAAGGACCAATCCATAAGACTCAAAGCGGCGCCAGAGTCGACATAGGCATCCGCGGTAATTGACGATAATGAACAAATCAAGGTCACAGACAGAATAAACTTAGACTGTAAAGTGCCAATTGAAATAGACTTATCAACCTTTTTTGTACGTTTAGAGCATGCTGATATAACATGAGTTGAATCACCACAATAGAAGCACAACCCATTTTTTCGCCTAAAATTCTGCCGTTCGCTTCTGGACAGAATTCTATCACATTGCATATTTTCTGGAGCCTTCTCAGAAGACACCGCCAAATGGTGCACAGGTTTGCGCTCCCGCAAACGCCGATCAATCTGAATAGCCATTGTCATGGACTCATTCAGACCTGTAGGTGCAGGGAACCCCACCATAACATCTTTAATGGCATCAGAGAGACCCTCTCTGAAATTCGCCGCCAGGGCGCACTCATTCCACTGAGTAAGCACAGACCATTTACGAAATTTTTGGCAGTATACCTCAGCTTCATCTTGCCCTTGAGATAGGGCCATCAAGGCTTTTTCAGCCTGAATCTCTAAGTTAGGTTCCTCATAAAGCAACCCCAAAGCCAGAAAAAACGCATCCACATTGAGCAACGCAGGATCCCCGGGTGCCAATGCAAATGCCCAGTTTTGAGGGTCACCCCGCAGCAAGGAAATTACTATCTTAACCTGCTGTGCGGGATCTCCAGCGGAGCGAGATCTCAGGGAAAGAAATAATTTACAATTATTTTTGAAATTCAGGAAACGAGATCTATCCCCGGAGAAAAATTCTGGTATAGGAATTCTAGGTTCAGATATAGGAGCATGAATAACAAAATCCTGTAAATTTTGAACCTTCGTAGCAAGATTATTCAAACCTGTAACCAAACTCTGAGGATCCATTTTAATCAGGTGAGATCAGAGCCATTCAAGGATTAGAAGGAGAGAGAGAGACAAAGGCTGCAATTTAGAGCAGAAATGCAACTGAGTCAACTAAAAAGCAAACTCAGAAGGAAAAAAAAAAATCTGCAGACTTCTTTTTCTCTCCTTTCTTCTGCCAACGGTTTTAACCCTTGGCCGGCCATACTGTCATGGTTCCCAATGGCAAGGGAACGTCAGAGAACTTAAACAACAGACTAGCTCTTGGGTGATGGAATCTCGAGCTGACCGTGAGCTAAACCTACCACAACAACTAACAGTGGCCGGGTGGCGTACCTACGTTTTATCCCTAGACGCCTAGCGCCAGCCGGAGGACTAACTAACCCTAATAGAGGAAAAGACAGACCTGGCTTACCTCTAGGGAAATTCCCCCAAAAAGGAGACAGAAGCCCCCCACATATATTGACGGTGAGTTCAGAGGAAAAGACATACGCAGTATGAAGGTAGGTTCAGCAAAGCGAGGTCCGCTTACTAGATAGCAAAAAGATACAATAGGGAACTTCACGGTCAGCTGAAAACCCTATTAAAATACCATCCCGAAATTACTTTAAGACTCATGTGTCAACTCATGACACCGGAGTGGCAATTTCGGCCCACAAGAGCTTCCAGCTACAGAAAAATAACATAACTGTGAACTGGAACAAAAATGCAAAACAAACTTAGGACCAAGAGTCCAACTTAGCTGATAGTAGTCTAGAAGCAGGAACATGCAACAGAAAGGCTCTGGTTACATTGATGGCCGGCACTAGAATAACTGAGCAGCAAGGCTAAATAGGATACACCCATATCCTGATGGAAACAGGTGAACAGAGAAAGTGAAGCACACAAGTCCAGTACCACCAGTGACCACCGGGGGAGCCCAAAAACCAAATTCACAACACCATTGGCTTTCAGTCATGGGGACGGTGCAGGTAGCATTTGCTCAGCGCTCAGAGCATCATTCACTATACTGGGAGTGACGGCTGTAAGCATGCCATGGCACTTTGATTAAAGGGAATCTGTCACCTCATTTTGCCGCTATAAACTGCGGCCACCGCCATTAGGGGCTTATCTACAGCATTCTGTAATGCTGTAGATAAGCCTCCAATGTAGCCTGAAAGATAAGAAAAAGAAGTTATATTATACTCACCCAGGGGCGGTTCCGATTCGGTCCGGTCCGATGGGCATCACAGGTCCGGGTCCGGCGCCTCCCATCTTTATGCGATGATGTCCTCTTCCTTGTGTCTGTTGCGGCTCTTGCGCAGGCGTACTGATTTGCCCTGTTGAGGGCAGCGTAAAGTACTGCAGAGCGCAGGCGTTGGGCCTCTCTGACCTTTCCCAGCGCCTGTGCACTGCAGTACTTTACGCTGCCCTCAACAGGGCAGAGAATTACACCTGTGCAGGAGCCGTGAAAGAAGCAAGGAAGATCATATGAAGATGGGAGGCGCCGGACCCGTACCTGCAACGCCCATCGGACCCGAACCGAACCGCCCCAGTGTGAGCATAATCTAACTTGTTTTTCTTACCTTTCAGGTTACATCAGGGTCTTATCTACAGCATTACAGAATGCTGTAGATAAGCCCTTAATGGCAGTGGCCGCAGTTTATAGCGGCAAAATGAGGTGTCGAATTCCCTTTAACAGTTTGCGCTGCACTTCAAGCAGTGAGAGTGCCAGGGTATGCTTCCATGACGGAAAGCCAGCTGCTCCTGGGAGGAAATAAGTTAATTTTTTCCCGGTAGCTGCACTGTTAAGGTGGCAAGGCAGCATTATAATGCTGTTTAGCTGCAGATTAACCCTATATCTGCAAGAAAATAGCATTTTCCAAAAAGACAGATTTCCTTTAAGAGGGTAAATAGCAGTCAGTTATGACCCTCATTAAAGGGGTTTCATGTGTCCTAACTCTTTTTAACAATTAGTTTGCTAATGTTCTTTTATTACCTGCTTTGCTTTTATGAGCACATCTATGTGTAGGTCATATAACCCTTTATTGCCATTAAGTCACTGCTTCTGCTTTTTCAACACGGGCTCTAGAATTGGACGGAATGAAAATAGTACGTCATTGATGGGGGTGGGGCTACCTTTCAATGGTTGACAACATCCAAAATTGGACGGAATGTGATGATAACAACACTGATGGGGGCAGGGCTATCTTTCAATTACTGACAGCGTCCAGAATCGAACAGAATGAGAAGAGGATGTCACTTGTAATTGGAATGCATATCACAGCACTTGTCAGCTGAAGGGGCTAATGCCTCAAAGCATTTTTAATATCCTTGCAGAAGACAGTGAAGCCTGATCTGAGCTTGGTGATGCAGGGTGCAGACTGACTCTGCTGATGATGCTTAGCACCAGTCCATTCAGCTAACAAGCACTGCGATGTGCTGCTTGTCAGTAGAAAGCATACCGCAGTGCTTGTTAGCTGAAGGGGCCGGAGCTCCAAAGCATCTGCAGAGTCAGTCTGCACCATGCTTTGTTTTTTCCTGATATAGAGCTCCACATATCCTGGATACTCCTTAGGAAAAATTTATAAAATGTTCCTCACCGCTTTTATTTGCCTGAAAATATTGTGACTTGATTCAAAAATGGAGAGAAAGAGTAAGAAAAATGTATAATTTCTTATGGCAAACTAATGTAAATTATAGATAATAATAGATTATGGCTGCACACATCTGTGCTAAAATAAGGAAGTTTGAAATATAAGGAATAGGAATAGCATAACGGCTTATGAACTTTATGAACAAACATGAGATTTTAGCACAAGATTTGGCCAAATATTGTGAGCCCATTCACCAACGACAAGGTAATCTCAGATTGAATGGGTAACTACACTGCCTGCCTGGTGTGAACACTTACCTATGGTCTCTGAGCTACTGCCCAATGTGAACACATGCTTGTGGCTAATGACATGATAAAGCCTTCTTATATAGGGAGGCTCAGAACCAATAGTGTTAAGATGTAATTAAAAATCACAGGTATGGTGAAGGGCGGGACGTTCAAGTCAGAAAATAGTATATAGTAAAAATAAGTAAACTGACTGAACAATATATATAATAATTATAAATGCTGGTGCATAGCCAAAAAAATACATACATAATAATAGATTATGGCTGCACACATCTGTGCTAAAATAAGGAAGTTTGAAATATAAGGAATAGGAATAGCATAACGGCTTATGAACTTTATGAACAAACATGAGATTTTAGCACAAGATTTGGCCAAATATTGTGAGCCCATTCACCAACGACAAGGTAATCTCAGATTGAATGGGTAACTACACTGCCTGCCTGGTGTGAACACTTACCTATGGTCTCTGAGCTACTGCCCAATGTGAACACATGCTTGTGGCTAATGACATGATAAAGCCTTCTTATATAGGGAGGCTCAGAACCAATAGTGTTAAGATGTAATTAAAAATCACAGGTATGGTGAAGGGCGGGACGTTCAAGTCAGAAAATAGTATATAGTAAAAATAAGTAAACTGACTGAACAATATATATAATAATTATAAATGCTGGTGCATAGCCAAAAAAATACATACATAATAATAGATTATGGCTGCACACATCTGTGCTAAAATAAGGAAGTTTGAAATATAAGGAATAGGAATAGCATAACGGCTTATGAACTTTATGAACAAACATGAGATTTTAGCACAAGATTTGGCCAAATATTGTGAGCCCATTCACCAACGACAAGGTAATCTCAGATTGAATGGGTAACTACACTGCCTGCCTGGTGTGAACACTTACCTATGGTCTCTGAGCTACTGCCCAATGTGAACACATGCTTGTGGCTAATGACATGATAAAGCCTTCTTATATAGGGAGGCTCAGAACCAATAGTGTTAAGATGTAATTAAAAATCACAGGTATGGTGAAGGGCGGGACGTTCAAGTCAGAAAATAGTATATAGTAAAAATAAGTAAACTGACTGAACAATATATATAATAATTATAAATGCTGGTGCATAGCCAAAAAAATACATACATAATAATAGATTATGGCTGCACACATCTGTGCTAAAATAAGGAAGTTTGAAATATAAGGAATAGGAATAGCATAACGGCTTATGAACTTTATGAACAAACATGAGATTTTAGCACAAGATTTGGCCAAATATTGTGAGCCCATTCACCAACGACAAGGTAATCTCGTTGGTGATTACTCTTCAATATTGTTCAGTCAGTTTACTTATTTTTACTATATACTATTTTCTGACTTGAACGTCCCGCCCTTCACCATACCTGTGATTTTTAATTACATCTTAACACTATTGGTTCTGAGCCTCCCTATATAAGAAGGCTTTATCATGTCATTAGCCACAAGCATGTGTTCACATTGGGCAGTAGCTCAGAGACCATAGGTAAGTGTTCACACCAGGCAGGCAGTGTAGTTACCCATTCAATCTGAGATTACCTTGTCGTTGGTGAATGGGCTCACAATATTTGGCCAAATCTTGTGCTAAAATCTCATGTTTGTTCATAAAGTTCATAAGCCGTTATGCTATTCCTATTCCTTATATTTCAAACTTCCTTATTTTAGCACAGATGTGTGCAGCCATAATCTATTATTATGTATGTATTTTTTTGGCTATGCACCAGCATTTATAATTATTATATATATTGTTCAGTCAGTTTACTTATTTTTACTATATACTATTTTCTGACTTGAACGTCCCGCCCTTCACCATACCTGTGATTTTTAATTACATCTTAACACTATTGGTTCTGAGCCTCCCTATATAAGAAGGCTTTATCATGTCATTAGCCACAAGCATGTGTTCACATTGGGCAGTAGCTCAGAGACCATAGGTAAGTGTTCACACCAGGCAGGCAGTGTAGTTACCCATTCAATCTGAGATTACCTTGTCGTTGGTGAATGGGCTCACAATATTTGGCCAAATCTTGTGCTAAAATCTCATGTTTGTTCATAAAGTTCATAAGCCGTTATGCTATTCCTATTCCTTATATTTCAAACTTCCTTATTTTAGCACAGATGTGTGCAGCCATAATCTATTATTATGTATGTATTTTTTTGGCTATGCACCAGCATTTATAATTATTATATATATTGTTCAGTCAGTTTACTTATTTTTACTATATACTATTTTCTGACTTGAACGTCCCGCCCTTCACCATACCTGTGATTTTTAATTACATCTTAACACTATTGGTTCTGAGCCTCCCTATATAAGAAGGCTTTATCATGTCATTAGCCACAAGCATGTGTTCACATTGGGCAGTAGCTCAGAGACCATAGGTAAGTGTTCACACCAGGCAGGCAGTGTAGTTACCCATTCAATCTGAGATTACCTTGTCGTTGGTGAATGGGCTCACAATATTTGGCCAAATCTTGTGCTAAAATCTCATGTTTGTTCATAAAGTTCATAAGCCGTTATGCTATTCCTATTCCTTATATTTCAAACTTCCTTATTTTAGCACAGATGTGTGCAGCCATAATCTATTATTATGTATGTATTTTTTTGGCTATGCACCAGCATTTATAATTATTATATATATTGTTCAGTCAGTTTACTTATTTTTACTATATACTATTTTCTGACTTGAACGTCCCGCCCTTCACCATACCTGTGATTTTTAATTACATCTTAACACTATTGGTTCTGAGCCTCCCTATATAAGAAGGCTTTATCATGTCATTAGCCACAAGCATGTGTTCACATTGGGCAGTAGCTCAGAGACCATAGGTAAGTGTTCACACCAGGCAGGCAGTGTAGTTACCCATTCAATCTGAGATTACCTTGTCGTTGGTGAATGGGCTCACAATATTTGGCCAAATCTTGTGCTAAAATCTCATGTTTGTTCATAAAGTTCATAAGCCGTTATGCTATTCCTATTCCTTATATTTCAAACTTCCTTATTTTAGCACAGATGTGTGCAGCCATAATCTATTATTATGTATGTATTTTTTTGGCTATGCACCAGCATTTATAATTATTATATATATTGTTCAGTCAGTTTACTTATTTTTAATGTAAATTATAGCACAGAATTATGCTGGCTCATAGCAGGAGTTGTTACCAATTTAGGACAACCAAAAATAGATTGTCTCATGGGTTTTTGCAATCTAGTCATGGTGGATCCGTCTTCAGAAACCTTTGATGACAAAATGTTATCCTTTGGGGAAGCTATGGGCAGTAATAAATATCATGCCAGCCATTTAAATGAATGACCAATCATGTAGCATATGTATGAACTGATGAACTGAGTGTGATAGTGAAGCTATTCCCTTCTTTGATGTCATGAGATAATCCTCATGTTAAAAAGGTTGTCCAATACTGAACGCCCCAGCTCATCAGTTCAGGATAGTAATTAAAACCTCTTGCAGCTGCACCATTCCAGTGTTGGCGCTGATGGTCCCAGAGGCTGGCTTGATTTTTTGTGTCACACTCAGCCAGCATATGACACAGCAAATGAAGTCACCATTTCGGAACAGAGGTGCTGAGATCACGGGAATGGTGCAGCTGCAGGAGGTGATTATACACTGTTTTTGTTTTAACTGGGGTCCTGAATGAATCGAGTTGGGGTTGTCCATTAATGGACAAACCCGTTAAGCCATCTTTTGAATCAATTTGTGATTCATGTGCCCAGACAGCTAAAAGTCTACAGTATTCCTGATGTTCTTTCAATAGCAGACTCACATCTGGAGTGCTTCTAAGCTTTGGATAGCACATAGAGAAGAACTCAAATTATTTAGTGTTGTTCATGGAGCTCAATAGTAAACTAAGGTCCACCAGTCATGATGGTTCATAAGTTCAGGCACAGGTAAATCTCCGATATTTTAGTAATTTGGTTTTGATTTTTTTTCTAAGTTGAACTATAGGTTTGCCAAGTGTAGTACGTTATAAAAAGTCTACTTGGATCCTGTACTATGCTGTGACTGACACTTTGCATCAAAATGGGCATGTCTCATGTTGGTATGACTTTCTTTCTTAGGTATGCGTTTCACTCCTCCTCGTGGCTGGTTTCAGGCACTGCAGATCCAGCACCTCCAGGGCGTCTCCATTTCCACCCAGATTCTCCTGCGCGAGGATCTCATTGGATGCGACAAACTGTGTCTTTTGACCGACTTAAGCTCACTAACAATGCACAGGATATGAGAGGACATGTAAGAAAAATTCATCAATGGTATATGATATCTTTCCAACTGCTCGTACACCTACAATGTATTCTTGCATTTAGCCCTTATTCTACATCCAATCCATAACCATATATTTACTTTTAGGCTTAAATGGAACCTGTCAGGTACCCCATTGCCCATCAATCCAGCAGAATTCACATCTATGTTACTAATTTCCCTGTCTAACCAGCCCTTTATAATGTTATTCATTTAAATCCATGTTTTTAAAAAAGTATTTATAATCTGTTTTTCTTATGCTAATTATGCTTTTGACTAGTTGATGAGGTGTTAGCTTCCCCAGACTAGTCGTCCCCCGAAACGTTATGACACCCCCGAGCGTGATATATTGAGCGGTAACTAAAGCCCCGCCTCTATGACTGAAAGCTGGAGGTTGCAGGTAGGAATGAAGTACACTTCCGCCTGGTAGCTGAGCTTTCGGTGCGGTAGCCACACAGCTTTAGAACACAATTAACCTGTAAATTAACCCCGTATCTGAAGGTTAATAGTGTTTGGAAACGTGACAGGTCCTCTTTAATTTTTATCAAACAGTTTACACTGTAGAGCAGAAATAGTCAATTGTGAAAATATAGAAAACATAATGTAACATTTCTCCATAATGTGTTAATTATGTAAATCTGCAGATTATTCTAAACTCGATGCATCGTTACCAGCCAAGGCTCCACATTCTGCTCTCTGATCAACATCAAGGTGGAGAAGCCCGAGCTGCACAAAACTTTGTATCATTTATCTTCCCAGAGACTCAGTTCACGGCTGTGACGGCATATCAAAATCATAGAGTAAGTGACAGTCTTATAATGACCTAGAATGTGAACTTCCCTGAAGACATTCTTATATACAGTATAAAAGCTGCTTCTTTTGTTTTTAATATTGCTTCAGTGCATCTAGAATGAGAACTCAATTTGCTGCAGTCATATGTTACGTTGCTGCAGCAATGACTTCACTTTGTCAGATCACAGCATTGCTTCAGTCAATCATTGAGCTCAGTGACTCTGGCATCTATATTGGCATAGTGATTGGCTGCAGCGGTGATGTGCACTGTCGAAGTGATGAATCTCCTGAAGCAAAAATCCATAGAGCAGAAAAACGGGATGGAGACCCAGGGCCCCAAAATGTCTTTGCTCAAAGCAGAAGGTACAGCTTGTGATGTGCTGAACCTAAAACAATGGGAGGCCTGCAACAGACATATCAATGATATAAAAGGCACCAGTGACATACTGCTGCAAAGTAACAAATGCTGTGATTTGGAAGTTTTGGGCTCATTACCACTCGCGATGAAATCGGATGAATATATATATATATATATATATATATATATATATATATATACATATATACATACATACATACATACATACATACATACATACATACATACACACACACACACACACACACACACACACACACACACACACACACACACACACACACACACTGTGTTCCAAAATATTATGCAAATTGTATTTAAGTCGCATCAAGATTTAATTGTTTTGTTTTTCAAATAAACTCGCGGATGGTATTGTGTGTCAGGGCTCAGTGGATCACTGAAATAAATTTTAAACACGTGTGATAATTAGTTTTCCAGGTGATTCAAATTAAAGGAAAACTAACTACTTAAAAATGATGTTCCACATGATTAAGCAGGCCACAGCTTTCAAGCAATATGGGAAATAAAAAGGATCTCTCGGCTGCTGAAAAGTGTTATATAGTGCAAGGCCTTGGACAAGGTATGAAAACATTAGATATTTCACAAAAAATTAAGAATAATTATCATACTGTGAAGAGATTTGTGACTGAAACAGAGCACAGACAGAGTTAATGCAGATAAAGGCATAATGAGAAAGGTTTCTGCCAGACAAATTAATTGGATTAAGAGAGCAGCTGCCAAAATACCATTACAAAGCAGCAAACAGTTATTTGAAGCTGCTAGTGCCTCTGGAGTCCCTCAAACCTCAAGGTGTAGGATCCTTCAAAGGCTTGCTGTGGGGCATAAACCTACTATTCGGCCATCCCGAAACAGTGTTCACAAGCAGGAATGGATGCAGTGGGCCCAGACATACATGAAGACTAATTTTCAAACAGTCTTGTTTACTGATGAGTGTCGAGCAACCCTGGATGGTCCAGATGGATGGACTAGTGGATGGTTGGTGGATGGCCACCATGTCCCAACAAGGCTGCGGTCAGCAAGGAGGTGGAGTCATGTTTTCGGCCGGAATCATGGGGAAACAGCTGGTAGGGCCCTTTAAGGACCCTGAAGGTGTGAAAATGACCTCTGCAAAGTATATAGAGTTTCTGACTGACAACTTTCTTCCATGGTCTAAAAAGCAGAAATGTGCCTTCAGGAGAAAAATCATCTTCATGCATGACAATGCACCACCTCATGCTGCAAAGAATACCTCTGAGTCATTGACTGCTATGGGCATAAAATGAGAAACTCATGGTGTGGCCACCATCTTCCCCTGACCTCAACCCTATAGAGAACCTTTGGAGTATCATCAAGCAAAATATCTATGAGGGTGGGAGGCAGTTCACATCAAAACAGCAGCTCTGGAAGGCTATTCTGACTTCATGCAAAGAAATACAAACAGAAACTCTCCAAAAACTCACAAGTTCAATGGATGCAAGAATTGTGAAGGTGATATCAAAGAAGGCTTCCTATGTTAACAAGTAACTTGGCCTGTTAGGATGTTTTGGAGTTAGTTTTTTGTTCAGTGAATGTGACCTCTTAATGCTGCAAATTCCACAAATGAGCATTTTCAGTTCTTTAAAACGTATCAAATGTTTAGAAATTCTACTGTGCCTAATAATTTGGAACAGTGCATTTTAAGTTTTTATTCATTTTGGAGATTATACTGTTATCATTGGGAGGTTTCTTCAATAAAATTCGATGTATACTCTAACGGGTGATGACTTTTATTAGACTGACTGTCATTTGCACCGACCATTTAGGAAAATCTGAGAAAAATGTAATGTGCATAATAATTTGGAACATGGTGCATATATATATATATATATATATTGCACAGAAAGTTAGAAGAAAAGCCGGTAATTCATTTGCCGGCTCCCGTAAAATCACTGCAGGCGCCAACAGGATAGAAGACATGGTTTACATATACTAAATAGATGCAGAATAGGTAGATATATAGATGTCAGTGACCAATACAATTAGTAGTGTGTGTGTGTGTGTGTGTGTGTGTGTAAGTTAGGGGACATGTATCTAATTAATAAATGATTATTTTTGAGGGAAAAAAATGGCATGGGCTCACGCGCAATTTTCGGAACCAGCAGAGGGAAAGTCAGCAACAGGGGGCAGATGTTTATAGCCTCGGAAGGGGGTATTTTCCCACGCTCCAGAGTTCAGCGCAGGTCAGGCTGTGAGGGAGCGCAGCTTCTGTGATGGCACCGCTAGTCACTGAAGCTCCGCTCACAGTATCTCCTCATTCACCAGTGGTTTACAGCTGGGATAGTCGCATCTTGGCACCATCCTGGTTCTAAACTGTATGTCCCACAGATATGGATTACTGCGTGGGACACAGCAACGGACAGGTATGGGTTTATTGTTGGTTTGCTATTTTGTTATTACAGGAGATCGAGGGGGTCACATGGATTAGCTGTATAATAAAGATGGCAAACTGTGTTTACTTTTTTTTCATTAAAATACTTTATTCTGGCTGTGTTTTTATTTAACCCATAACAACTATAGGATTAGTAATGGATAGGTGTCTTATTGACACCTCTCCATTACTAAGCCAGGCTTGATGTCACCTTACAATACAAAGGTGACATTAACCCCCAAACTCTTACCCCACTTGCCACCACTACAGGGCAAGTGGGAAGAGAGTCTAAGTGCTGGAATTTTAAATTCCTATTTTGCATCTGTTTTCTCTCAGAAAAACATCATCTGATTTTCACTGTCCTATTAAGGGAATAGAATAATCCAGGATATCTATAAACAGAAAGATAGTGAAAGAAACACTTAGGTAACATGAATGAATTCAAGTCTCCGGGTCTAGATGAATTACACCCCAGAGTACTGAAGGAGATAGCAGAAGAAATTTTTGAATCACTCTTTATAATCTTTGAAAATTCTTGGAGAACAGGAGAAGTCCCAGAAGACTGGATAAGAGCAAATGTTGTTCCTATCTTCAAAAAGGGGAAGGTGGACCCAGGGAACTATAAGCCGGTGAGTCTGACATCTATACCAGGAAAGATCTTTGAACAAATTACACTGGTCTACAAAAAAAAAAAAAAAAATTCTGGCATGGACTTTAAGAACAGTTTTAGACTAATTCGAGGCTGCTGAATTCAAATCTAATCTTACAATTTCTCTATCACATCACGTTTTTGCGCTACAGGTATATAGCCCATTTTCAAGAATTCCATGATAAATATAAGTAGTGTATGAAAAGTGCCGGTTTATACGGTTCACTAAGGTCAATTTAGTTTTCATTTAGTTTCCCAATAAATGTGAGAATATCTTTGTTTTCTTTGAACATGCATAATTCCTATTTGTTATGATAACACCCTTGTTTTCTGTGCTACTGGGACAGTAGAGCTACAGCAGAGCATTGGGTGAAAACTGAATGGCCTCAGCGGCAGAGTTGGCATCTGGCGATAAGAATGTCATCCATGATCCTCTAGTGCAGGTGTCCCCAACCTGTAGCTCGGGAGCCACATGTGGCTCGCGGTCCCATGAATTGTGGCTCGCGGCTGCCTGTCAGCTTGGTGCATTAGCTGCAGTTTTCGCAAACAGGTATGAAGAGCACATCTCAAAATGGTGAATTTTATGAGCAGCCCTGTACAGTAGAGCAGATCTGGATGCACATATACTTGTCTTAGGGGTTTTGAGTTTATTGAAGTATGGTATGCTGGAGACAAGATGACAACACCTGTCAGAGGAGGTGTTTGAAGCTGGATCTGACAGTGTCTTGGGAGTTCTTTATAGGAGAATACTGAAAAGGGGGTATTGTAGGAACCCCTAGGTCTTTGTATACTGCTTTGGGGTGATTGATTTTTGTGGAAAAGCTTTGGTTACCATTATACCTATAATGGGGCTTTGGTTGCACCTATTGTGAGGGGGGAAGGAGCTGAATGTGGCTCACGACCCTCTCTCAAGGCTGGATGTGGCTCGCAACCCTCTCTGAGCTGAATGTGGCTCTCAAGGTCAGAAACGTTGGGGACCTCTGCTCTAGTGGATATGAAGGACATTCTTTCCTCCCTTACACATAAAACTTGTATTGATGAAGCAGTTCGTCAAAGCTCTCAATCACAGTGGAGAATGCTTTAAATATATATGTTCAACCTTTCCTGGTCTTAGTGAAAAGAAGAAAGGCTGGAATATTTGATGGATCTCAAAGAAGAAAAAGGCTGGAATATTTGATGGACCTCAAATAAGAACACTTATGAGAGACCCAAATTTTATCACATCAATGAACGAGACAGAAGAAAGAGCTTGGAATGCATTTTGTAATGTGGTGCAGAATTTTCTAGGGAATAAGAAAGCAGACAACTATGAAGAGATTGTGGAAGAGCTACTAATGAGTCTGCAAAATCTTGGATGTAGAATGAGTATCAAGATTCACTATTTACACAGCCATTTGGACTTTTTTCCAGAGAACCTTGGGGATGTGAGCGAGGAACAAGGGGAGCGTTTTCATCAGGACATTAAAACAATGGAAGAATGGTATCAAGGCCGGTGGGACTCACATATGATGGCTGACTATTGCTGGAGCTTGATGAGAGACAACCCAGAAGCTGTACATCACAGATCAGCCAAGAAAAGAAAGTTCAAATAACTTCCATTTGTCATTCATCTGTGTGCCATATATATGTGTTTTTATATTTTGTAGTTTAATTCTGTAAGTATATTTGATTTGCTGTACATAGACTTTGTAATCTTTGTTATTCCTGGATTAAAAATATACAATGTAGTATCAAAAATCGTGCTTTTATCATAAAACTTTAGATAAGAGTAATTTTCATCAAAAATTGAAAATATCTCGAAATCCTGATGTGATAGCCAAAAACGGAGTTCATATTCGTAATCAGCAGCCAAAATTGACTTAAAATGTTTCAAAACCTTTTGCCAGAAAAATTGCGTTTACCAGTGTTATTAACCCCTTCATGACCCAGCCTATTTTGGCCTTAATGACCTTGCCGTTTTTTGCAATTCTGACCAGTGTCCCTTTATGAGGTAATAACTCAGGAACGCTTCAACGGATCCTAGCGATTCTGAGATTGTTTTTTCGTGACATATTGGGCTTCATGTTAGTGGTAAATTTAGGTCGATAATTTCTGAGTTTATTTGTGAAAAAAAAAACGAAAATTTGGCGAAAATTTTTAAAACTTCGCAATTTTCACATTTTGAATTGTTATTCTGTTAAACCAGAGAGTTATGTGACACAAAATATTTAATAAATAACATTTCCCACATGTCTACTTTACATCAGCACAATTTTGGAAACAAATTTTTTTTTTGCTAGGAAGTTATAAGGGTTAAAATTTGACCAGTGATTTCTCATTTTTACAACAAAATTTACAAAACCATTTTTTTTAGGGACCACCTCACATTTGAAGTCAGTTTGAGGGTTCTATATGGCTGAAAATACCCAAAAGTGACACCATTCTAAAAACTGCACCCCTCAAGGTGCTCAAAACCACATTCAAGAAGTTTATTAACCCTTCAGGTGTTTCACAGCAGCAGAAGCAACATGGAAGTAAAAAATGAACATTTAACTTTTTAGTCAAAAAAATGATCTTTTAGCAACAATTTTTTTATTTTCCCAAGGGTAAAAGGAGAAATTGGACCACGAACATTGTTGTCCAATTTGTCCTGAGTACGCTGATACCTCATATGTGGGGGTAAACCACTGTTTGGGCGCACGACAGGGCTCGGAAGGGAAGGAGCGCCATTTGACTTTTTGAATGAAAAATTGGCTCCAATCTTTAGCGGACACCATGTCGCGTTTGGAGAGCCCCCGTGTGCCTAAACATTGGAGCTCCCCCACAAGTGACCCCATTTTGGAAACTAGACCCCCCAAGGAACTTATCTAGAAGATAGTGAGCACTTTAAACCCCCAGGTGCTTCACAAATTGATCCGTAAAAATGAAACAGTACTTTATTTTCACAAAAAAATTATTTTAGCCTTAATTTTTTCATTTTCACATGGGCAACAGGATAAAATGGATCCTAAAATTTGTTGGACAATTTCTCCTGAGTACACCGATACCTCACATGTGGGGGTAAACCACTGTTTGGGCACATGGTAAGGCTCGGAAGGGAAGGAGCGCCATTTGACTTTTTGAATGAAAAATTATCTCCATCGCTAGCGGACACCATGTCACGTTTGGAGAGCCCCTGTGTGCCTAAACATTGGAAACCCCACAAGTGACCCCATTTTGGAAACTAGACCCCCCAAGGAACTTATCTAGAAGCATAGTGAGCACTTTAAACCCTCAGGTGCTTCACAAATTGATCCGTAAAAATGAAAAAGTACTTTTTTTTCACACAAAATTTCTTTTAGCCTCAATTTTTTCATTTTCACATGGGCAACAGGATAAAATGGATCCTAAAATTTGTTGGGCAATTTCTCCTGAGTACGCCGATACCTCATATGTGGGGGTAAACCACTGGGTGCACGGCAAGGCTCGGAAGGGGAGGCGTGCCATTTGACTTTTTGAATGGAAAATTAGCTCCAATCGTTAGCGGACACCATGTCGCGTTTGGAGAGCCCCTGTGTGCCTAACCATTGGAGCTCCCCTACAAGTGACCCCATTTTGGAAACTAGACCCCCCAAGGAACTTATCTAGATGCATAGTGAGCACTTATAACCCCCAGGTGCTTCACAGAAGTTTATAACGCAGAGCCGTGAAAATAAAAAATAATTTTTCTTTCCTCAAAAATGATTTTTAGCCCAGAATTTTTTATTTTCCCAAGGGTAATAGGAGAAATTGGACCCCAAATGTTGTTGTCCAGTTTGTCCTGAGTACGATGATACCCCATATGTGTGGGTAAACCACTGTTTGGGCGCACGGCAGGGCTCGGAAGGGAAGGCACGCCATTTGGCTTTTTGAATGGAAAATTAGCTCCAATCATTAGCGGACACCATGTCGCGTTTGGAGAGCCCCTTTGTGCCTAAACATTGGAGCTCCCGCACAAGTGACCCCATTTTGGAAACTAGACCTCCCAAGGAACTAATCTAGATGTGTGGTGAGCACTTTGAACCCCCAAGTGCTTCACAGAAGTTTATAACGCAGAGCCATGAAAATAAAAAATAATTTTTCTTTTCTCAAAAATGATATTTTAGCCCACAATTTTTTATTTTCCCAAGGGTAACAGGAGAAATTGGACCCCAAAAGTTGTTGTTCAGTTTCTCCTGAGTACGCTGATACCCCATATGTGGGGGTAAACCAGTTTGGGCACATGCCGGGGCTCGGAAGGGAAGTAGTGACGTTTTGGAATGCAGACTTTGATGGAATGGTCTGCGGGCCTCATGTTACGTTTGCAGAGCCCCTGATATGCCTAAACAGTAGAAACCCCCCACAAGTGACCCCATTTTGGAAACTAGACCCCCCAAGGAACTTATCTAGATGTGTGGTGAGCACGTTCAACCCCCAAGTGCTTCACAGAAGTTTACAACGCAGAGCCGTGAAAATAAAAAAATCATTTTTCTTTCCTCAAAAAAGATGTTTTAGCTAGCAATTTTTTATTTTCACAAGGGTAACAGGAGAAATTGGACCCCAATATTTATTGCCCAGTTTGTTGTGAGTACGCTGATACCCCATATGTGGGGGTAAACCACTGTTTGGGCACATGTCAGGGCTCGGAAGGGAAGTAGTGACATTTGAAATGCAGACTTTGATGGAATGGTCTGCGGGCGTCACATTGCATTTGCAGAGCCCCTGATGTGCCTAAACAGTAGAAACCCCCCACAAGTGACCCCATTTTGGAAACTAGACCCCCTAAGGAACTTATCTAGATGTGTGGTGAGCACTTTCAACCCCCAAGTGCTTCACAGAAGTTTATAACACAGAGCCGTGAAAATAAAAAATAATTGTTCTTTCCTCAAAAATTATGTTTTAGCAAGTAATTTTTTATTTTTGCAAGGGTAACAGGAGAAATTGGACCCCAACAGTTGTTGCGCAGTTTGTCCTGAGTACGCTGGTACCCCATATGTGGGGGTAAACCACTGTTTGGGCGCACGTCGGGGCTTGGAAGGGAGGGAGCACCATTTGACTTTTTGAACGCAAGATTGGCTGGAATCAATGGTGGCGCCATGTTGCGTTTGGAGACCCCTGATGTGCCTAAACAGTGGAAACCCCTCAATTCTAACTTCAACACTAACCCCAACACACCCCTAATCCTAATCCCAACTGTAGCCATAACCCTAATCACAACCCTAACCCCAACACACCCCTAACCACAACCCTAACCGCAACACACCCGTAACCCTAATTCCAACCCTAACCCTAATCCTAACCCTAATCCCAACCCTAACCACAACTGTAACCCCAACACACCCCTAATCCTATCCGTAACCCTAACCACAAGCCTAATCTTAACCCTATTTCCAACCCTAGCCCTAATTCCAACCCTAACTCTAATTCCAACCCTAACCCTAAGGCTATGTGCCCACATTGCGGATTAGTGTGAGATTTTTCCGCACGATTTTTGAAAAATCTGCAGGTAAAAGGCGCTGCGTTTTACCTGTGGATTTACAGCGGATTTACAGTGTTTTTTTGTGCGGATTTCACCTGCGGATTCCTATTGAGGAACAGGTGTAAAACGCTGCGGAATCCGCACAAAGAATTGACATGCTGCGGAAAATACAATGCAGCGTTTCTGCACGGAATTTTCCGCACCATGGACACAGCGGATTTGGTTTTCCATAGGTGTACATGGTACTGTAAATCTGATGGAAAACTGCTACGAATTCGCAGCGGCCAATCCGCTGCGGATCCGTGGCCAATCCGCTGCGGATCCGTGGCCAATCCGCTGCGGATCCACGGCCAATCCGCTGCGGATCCGTGTCCAAATCCGCACTGTGTGCACATGCCCTAACCCTAACCCTACCCCTACCCCTAACCCTACCCCTAACCCTACCCCTAGTTCTAACCCTAGTTCTAACCCTAACCCTAGTGGAAAAAGAAAAAAAAATATTTTCTTTATTTTATTATTGTCCCTACCTATGGGGGTGCTAAAGGGGGGGGGTTATTTATTATTTTTTTATTTTGATCGCTGTGATAGAACCTATCACAGCGACCAAAATGTACTTGTAACGAATCTGCCGGCCGGCAGATTCGGCGGGCGCACTACGCATGCGCCCGCCATTTTGGAAGATGGCGGCACCCATGGAGAAGACGCACGGACACCGGGAGCCTCGGTAAGTATAAGGGGGTGGAGATCGGGGCACGGGGTGGCGTCGGAGCATGGGGGGGTGGCATAGGAGCACGGGGGGAGCGGACAGGAGGACGGGGGAGCGGAGCACAAGACGGAGGGGAGCGGAGCACAGATCGGTGGCTTGGGGGGGCGATCGGTGGGGTGGGGGGGGTCACATAAGTGTTTCCAGCCATGGCCGATGATATTGCAGCATCGGCCATGGCTGGATTGTAATATTTCACCAGTTTTTTAGGTGAAATATTACAAATCGCTCTGATTGGCAGTTTCACTTTCAACAGCCAATCAGAGCGATCGTAGCCATGGGGGGGGTGAAGCCACCCACCCTGGGCTGAAGTACCACTCCCTCTGTCCCTGCAGATCGGGTGAAATTGGAGTTAACCCTTTCACCCGATCTGCAGGGACACGATCATTCCATGATGCCACATAGGCGTCATGGGTCGGATTGCCACCGACTTTCATGACGCCTACGTGGCGTCAAAGGTCGGGAAGGGGTTAAAAAACATGTATGTAAGTACCTGGATAAGAATGATGTGATTAAACAGAGTCAGCATGGGTTTGTAACTAATAAATCATGTCAGACTAACTTAATTTTCTTCTATGACAATCACTGACTGGGTGGATCAGGGAAATGCTGTAGATATAGTATTTCTTGACTTCAGCAAAGCATTTGACAAAGTATCTCACACAATCCTTATTGAAAAAATGACTAAGTATAGAATGGACAAGGCAACTTCGGACCCAAAGAGTGGTCGTAAATGGCTGCACATCCAATTGGAAGAATGTCTCAATTGGGGTATGACAGGGCTTTGTCTTGGGCCCTGTATTGTTCAACATCTTTATCAATGATATAGATGAAGGAACTGAGGGTAATCTGATTAAATTTGCTGATGACACAAAGCTAGGAGGGATAGCTAATACTAGAGAGACAGAATTCAAAAAGATATAAATAAACTGGAGCAGTGGGCAGCAACTAACAGAATGATTTTTAACAGGGAAAAATGCAAAGTACTACATCTGGGCAATAAAAATGAAAAAAGCCAATACAGAATGTGAGGAATAGGGCTAAGCAACAGCACATGTGAAAAAGACTTGGGTATACTAATAGATCTTAGACTGAACATGAGTCAACAGTGTGATGCAGCAGCAAAAAGGGCAAATACAATTCTGGGATGTATTAACAGAAGCATACAGTCTAGATCACGTGAAGTCATTATTGCCCTCTACTCCTCTTTGGTCAGACCTCATCTGGAATACTGTGTCCAGTTTTGGGCACCACATTTTAAAAAAGACATCAACAAACTGTAGCAAGTTCAGAGAAGAGCGACCAGAATGGTGACTGGTCTGCAATCCATGTCCTATGAGGAAGGTTTACAGGATTTGGGAATGTTTAGCTTGCAAAAAAGAAGACTGAGAGGAGACTTACCGTATATACTCGAGTATAAGTCAACCCGAGTATAAGCCGAGACCCCTAACTTTGCCATAAAAAAACTGGGAAAACGTAATGAATCGAGTATAAGCCTAGGGTGGAAAATGCAGCAGCTACTGGTAAATTTGAAAAATAAAAATAGGTACCAATAAAAGTAAAATTAATTGAAATATCAGTAGGTTAAGTGTTTTTGAATATCCATATTGAATCAGGAGCCCCATATAATGCTCCACACAGTTCATGATGGGCCCCATAAGATGCTCCATATAAAATACGCCCCATATAATGCTGCACAAAATTTAATCATGGCCCCATAAGATGCTCCATAGACACATTTGCCCAATACAGTGCTGCATAAGGCTGTGTGCACACGTAGCATATTTTTCGCGTTTTTTTCGCGGTTTTTCGCTATAAAAACGCTATAAAACCGCGGAAAAAACGCTTACATTAAGCATCCTATGTAATAGAATGCATTCCGCATTTTTTGTGCACATGCTGCATTTTTTTCCTGAGCGGAATCGCATTCCAGAAAAAAACGCAGCATGTTCATTAAAATTGCGGAATCGCGGCGATTCTGCACCCATAGGAGTGCATTGATCTGCTTACTTCCCGCACGGGGCTGTGCACACCATGCGGGAAGCAAGCAGATCATGTGCGGTTGGTACCCAGGGTGGAGGAGAGGAGACTCTCCTCCACGGACTGGGCACCATATAATTGGTAAAAAATAAAGAATTAAAATAAAAAATAGTCCTATACTCACCCTCTGATGGCCCCCGAAGTGTTCCCGCCTCTCCGGTGCATGATCTCTCTTCCGTTCCTATAGATGATGTGGTTCAGGACCTGTGATGACGTCACTGTCTTGTGATTGGTCGCGTGACCGCTCATGTGACTCACGCGACCAATCACAAGACAGTGACGTCATCGCAGGCCCTTCACTGCACTCCAGCTATAGGAACGGACGCCGCTGAGGTCTGCAGGTGAGTATAACCATGTTTTTTATTTTTTTAATTATTTTTAAACATTCGATCTTTTACTATAGATGCTGCATAGGCTGCATCTATAGTAAAAAGTTGGTCACACTTGTCAAACACTATGTTTGACAAGTGTGACCAACCTGTCAGTCAGTTTTCCAAGCGATGCTACAGATCGCTTGGAAAACTCTAGCATTCTGCAAGCTAATTATGCTTGCAAAACGCTAGTTTTCTGCGGGTATATGCATGCTAATTCTGCATGCGATATACCCGCGGCAGGAGGCGCAGAATTGCCGCGGAAATTTCCGCGGCAATTCTGCAACGTGTGAACTTAGCCTAAAGGTTAATAAGGGCACCATAAGATACTCCATAGAGACATTTGCCCCATATAATGCTGCACAAATGTTGATTATCTCCCAATAAGATGCTCCATTGAGATATTTGCCCAATATAATGCTGCACAAATGCTGATTTTGGCCCCATAAGATGCTCCATAGAGATATTTGCCCCATATAATGCTGCACAAATGCTGATTATGGCCCCATAAGATGTTCCAGAGATATTTACCCCATATAATGCTGCACAAATGTTGATTATGACCCCATAAGATGCTCCATAGAGATATTTGCCACCTATAATGCTGCACAAATGCTGATTATGGCCCCATAAGATGCTCCATATAGATATTTGCCCCATATAATGCTGCACAAATGTTGATTATGGCCCCATAAGATGCTCCATAGAGATATTTGCCCAATATAATGCTGCACAAATGCTGATTATGGCCCCATAAGATACTCCATAGAGATATTTGCCCCATATAATGCTGCACAAATGTTGATTATGGCCCCATAAGATGCTCCATAGAGATATTTGCCCCATATGCTGTTGCTGTGATTGAAAAAAAAAAAATGACATACTCATCTCTCGTCGCTCAGGCCCCGGCACTTGCAATATTCACCTGTCCTCATTCCACCGCCGGGCTTCATCTTCAGTGTCCTCTGCACGGACGTTCAGGCAGAGGGAGCGCACTAACCACGTCATCGTGCCCTCTGACCTGAGCGTCACATGAGGACGTAGAAGACGGAGCCCGGTGGTGGAACGAGGAGAGGTGAATATCGTGCAATGCTGCTCACCCTCCCCGTTATACTCACCTGCTCCCGTCAGCTTCCCTAATGGTCTTCCCCGGCGCCGGAAGCTCCTTCCAGCGTTGAGTGGTCACCGGTACCGCTCATTACAGTAATGAATATGCGGCTCCACCCCTATGGGAGTGGAGTCGCGTCCATATTCATTACTGCAATGCTGGAAGAAGCTGTCTGCGCCCGGAGACCATCGGAGATGCAGGGACCGCGCCAGGAGCAGGTGAGTATGTCACAACCGCCGCTCTCCCTCCCCCGCCGATCCCCCTGGTACAATGGCTCGAGTATAAGCCAAGAAGGGCACTTTCAGCCTAAAAAAATGGGCTGAAAATCTCGGCTTATACGCGAGTATATACGGTAATAGCTGTCTACAAATATCTCAAGTGCTGTCACATTGTAGAAGGATCATCTTTATTCTCATTTGCACAACGAAAGACTAGAAGCAATGGGATGAAACTGAATGGGAGGAGACACAGATTAGATATTAAAAAAACTTTTTGACAGTAAGGGTGATCAATGAGTGGAACTGGCTGCCACAAGAGGTGGTGAGTTCACCTGCAATGGAAGTCTTCAAACAGAGGCTGGACAGACACCTGTCTGGGATGATTTAGTGAATCCTGCTTTGAGCAGGGGGTTGGAACAGATGACCCAGGAGGTCCCTTCCGACTCTAATATTCTATGATTCTATGAATTGGCGCATCTTAGAGATGCACTTTTTCTGGGGTGGCTGAGTGCTGATGTTTTTAGCCAGGGGGGGCAATATCTATGGCCCCTTCCTAGGCTATGAATATCAGGCCACAGCTGTCTGCATAGCCTTTGCTGGTTATTAATAATGGGGGAACCCCACGTCATTTTTTTTGGGGTCCCCCATTTTAATAGCTAGTAAAGGCTAAGTATACAGCTGTGAGCTGACATTAATAGCCTGGGAAGCTCCATGGGTATTACCCCCTTCCCAGGCTATAAACATCTGCCCCCAGTTGCTGGCTTTCCCTCTGCTGTCTGCTGCTTCCGAAAATTTTTCCCCCAAAAAAGAATAATTTATTAATTAGATACATGTCCCCTAATTTGCACACACACACTACTAATTGTATTGGTCACTGACATCTATATATCTACCTATTCTGCATCTATTTAGTGTATGTAAACCATGTATTCTCTCCTGTCGGCTCCTACAGTGATTTTACAGAAGGCGACAAAAGAATTACCAGCTTTTCTTCTATCTATCTTTCTGTGCAATATAAATACATATATATATACACACATATATATATACTGTATATATGTGTGTCACTGACATATACAGTATATAAATCTATTCTATGTGTATATATCTATTCTATTCTAACCTGTCAGTGTGAATATACTGTACGCCGCAGATCATTTGCTGGCTTTTAATCTATCTATCGTGTGTGTGTGTGTGTGTGTGTGTGTGTGTGTTTGTGTTTTGAAGAATATTTCATTCGAAAATGATGTGTAAATGACATAGAGAATTTCTCTATGTAAATGTGAATGTTAAAATCGCATTGCAGTCCGATAGCAATCGCACTGCATTCGGATGTAAATCGGATGCTAAGTGTGAAAAATCGGATTGTACACGCATAAAAAACGCATTACACTCACATGACACTTGCATTACACTCGTCCGACTCTCCTGCATCAAAATCGGACCTATTTTAAAATCACTAGTGTCTCCAGCCAGTTGATTGCAGAATCTTGGGGTGACTTGTTAGCTCTTTATGTATGGCTAATTTGTATTCAACCTCAAGAGTTTAGGAGGCTCTGGGCAAGTCTAAGTCTAGGCTCAAACAGGTGGATTTGACAGCTGATGTACACAAAAGATGGTCCATCATATATGATCATAAATAACTATCATGTATAACTATCATCTATATTAACTTTCTTTTAGATTACACAACTGAAGATTGCCAGCAACCCATTTGCCAAGGGTTTTCGGGATGTTGATGGTGATGAATGGTTACTTTCACGTATTCCTCCACCAGTCAAAATACATGTTAAGGATTCTCCAGAAAGGTAAAAATTCTATTTTATATATGTACATTGCTAAAAAATTATGAAGGGAACATTTATTCACATTGTGACACCAATTGAATTAAAGAAGTACTCCCACAACATTTTTTATTCCCTAAACATGTGTAAATGTATCTGTAATGCCTAAGCAATGTAGTGTAGGTGTATTCATATACTCATGGATGGCCATCTTCCCTGGTTTCCAGAGTCATTCCAGCCCTCCAGCTCACACAGAGCCCAAGGGATCCAGTAGGTCAGAATTTCAGTGAGAAACTGGTAAAGCTGCTGATCAGTCAGGATATTAGCACACTTTAAGGCCGGCGTCACACTCAGCGTAAGACAATACGGTCCGTTTTTTTACGGCCGTAATACAGAGAAATGTTCCCAAAATAGTGATCCATATGTCATCCGTAGGGCTCATTTCCACATGCGAGGCACACGTCCGTATCTCGCATGTGGAAACCAAGCTCTGGCGCCGGCACTTTGGAGCGGAGCTGTGCAGCTCCATGTGTTGTTATGCGGCCGCACGCTCCGCTCTGGAGTGCCGGCTCAACAGCTTGGTTTCCACATGCGAGATACGGACGTGTGCCTCGCATGTGGAAATGAGCCCGTAGGCAGGGTGTGTCAGCGTATTTTGCGCATGGCATCCCCCGTATGTAATCCGTATGGCATCCGTACTGCGATATTTTCTCGCAGGCTTGCAAAACCGACATCTAATGGATTTATGTGCTCAAATGTTCGTTAAAACATATATACAGTATATATATATATATATATGTCATTGAGACACATATATATATATTCTGTATTTATATTTAATTCAGCGCGATATATGTGAAAAGCCGGTAATTCAATTGCCGGCTTTTCATTTCTCCTTCCCAAACCCGACATGATATGAGACATGGTTTACATACAGTAAACCATCTCATATCCCCTTTTTTTTGCATATTCCACACTACTAATGTTAGCAAAATTTGGGCGCTGTAGCTTGTAAAATAAAGGGTTAAATCGCAGAAAAAATTGGCGTGGGCTTCCGCGCAATTTTCTCCGCCAGAGTGGTAAAGCCAGTGACTGAGGGCAGATATTAATAGCCTAGAGAGGGTCCATGGTTATTGGCCCCACCCCCCGGCTAAAAACATCTTCCCCCAGCCACCCCAGAAAAGGCACATCTGGAAGATGCGCCTATTCTGGCACTTGGCCTCTCTCTTCCCACTCCCATGTAGGGGTGGGATATGGGGTAATGAAGGGTTAATGTCACCTTGCTATTGTAAGGTGACATTAAGCCAGATTAATAATGGAGAGGTGTCAATTATGACACCTATACATTATTAATCCAATAGTACTAAATGGTTAATAAAACACACACACACATTATTTACAAGTATTTTAATGAAATAAAGACACATGTTGTTGTAATATTTTATTAGACTCTTAATCCATCTGAAGACCATCGTCCTGAAACAAAGTTAAAAAAACAAACAACAATATTCCATACCTTCCGTTGTTATGTCCCACTAAGTAAATCCATCTGAAGGGGTTAAATCATTTTACAGCCAGGAGCTGTGCTAATGCACTCGCTCGTGCCTGTAAACCCCCGGGTACTGAATGGAAAGCTGGGTGATCTGTAGTTACCTTGAGTTGCGGTGATGCGCCCCCTGCTGGATGTCCTCATATGATCTCGAGCGTGGGAACTTTTCCAAGGCTCCAGTTCATGAGGACATCCAGCAGAGGGCGCCTCACCGCAACTCAAGGTAACTACAGATCACCCAGCTTTCCTTTCAGTACCCGGGGGTTTACAGGCACGAGCGAGTGCATTAGCACAGCTCCTGGCTGTAAAATGATTTAACCCCTTCAGATGGATTTACTTCGTGGGACGTGACAGATCATCGGAAGGTATGTATATTGTTGGTTTATTATTTTTCAGAGCGAGGGTCTTCAGGTGGATTGAGAGAGCAATAAAATATTAAAACAACCTGTGTGTTTATTTCATTAAAATACTTTTTAATAATGTGTGTGTTTTTTTAACCCTTTCATACAATTGGATTAATAATGGATAGGTTTCATAATTGACACCTCTCCATTATTAATTTGGCTTAATGTCACCTTACAATAGCAAGGTGACATTAACCCTTCATTACCCCATATCCCACCGCTACATGGGAATGGGAAGAGAGTGGCCAAGTGCCAGAATAGGCGCATCTTCCAGATGTGCCTTTTCTGGGGTGGCTGGGGGCAGATGTTTTTAGCCAGGGAGGGCCAATAACCATGGACCCTCTCCTGGCTATTAATATCTGCCATCAGTCACTGGCTTTACCACTCTGGCAGAGAAAATTGCGCGGGAGCCCACGCCAATTTTTTCCGCCATTTAACCCTTTATTTTACAAGCTACAGCGCCCAAATTTTGCACATACACACAAACTAGAAGCAGAAATATCTACAGGTAACTTTGACATAGTGGGAATAACCGAGACATGGTTAGATGAAAGCTATGACTGGGCAGTTAACTTACAGGGTTACAGTCTGGTTAGAAAGGATCGTAAAAATCGGAGAGGAGGAGGGGTTTGTCTCTATGTAAAGTCTTGTCTAAAGTCCACTTTAAGGGAGGATATTAGCGAAGGGAATGAGAATGTCGAGTCCATATGGGTCGAAATTCATGGAGGGAAAAATGGTAACAAAATTCTCATTGGGGTCTGTTACAAACCCCCAAATATAACAGAAATCATGGAAAGTCTACTTCTAAAGCAGATAGATGAAGCTGCAACCCATAATGAGGTCCTGGTTATGGGGGACTTTAACTATCCGGATATTAACTGGGAAACAGAAACCTGTGAAACCCATAAAGCAACAGGTTTCTGCTAATAACCAAGAAAAATTATCTTTCACAATTGGTGCAGAATCCAACCAGAGGAGCAGCACTTTTAGACCTAATACTATCTAATAGACCTGACAGAATAACAAATCTGCAGGTGGTCGGGCATCTAGGAAATAGCGACCACAATTTGTACAGTTTCACCTGTCTTTCACTAGGGGGACTTGTCAGGGAGTCACAAAAACACTGAACTTTAGGAAGGCAAAGTTTGACCAGCTTAGAGATGCCCTTAATCTGGTAGACTAGGACAATATCCTCAGAAATAAGAATACAGATAATAAATGGAAAATGTTTAAGAACATCCTAAATAGGCACTGTAAGCGGTTTATACCTTGTGGGAATAAAAGGACTAGAAATAGGAAAAACCCAATGTGGCTAAACAAAGAAGTAAGACAGGCAATTAACAGTAAAAAGAAAGCATTTGCACTACTAAAGCAGGATGGCACCATTGAAGCTCTAAAAAACTATAGGGAGAAAAATACTTTATCTAAAAAACTAATTAAAGCTGCCAAAAAGGAAACAGAGAAGCACATTGCTAAGGAGAGTAAAACTAATCCCAAACTGTTCTTCAACTATATCAATAGTAAAAGAATAAAAACTGAAAATGTAGGCCCCTTAAAAAATAGTGAGGAAAGAATGGTTGTAGATGACGAGGAAAAGGCTAACATATTAAACACCTTCTTCTCCACGGTATTCATGGTGGAAAATGAAATGCTAGGTGAAATCCCAAGAAACAATGAAAACCCTATATTAAGGGTCACCAATCTAACCCAAGAAGAGGTGCGAAACCGGCTAAATAAGATTAAAATAGATAAATCTCTGGGTCCGGATGGCATACACCCACGAGTACTAAGAGAACTAAGTAATGTAATAGATAAACCATTATTTCTTATTTTTACGGACTCTATAGCGACGGGGTCTGTTCTGCAGGACTGGCGCATAGCAAATGTGGTGCCAATATTCAAAAAGGGCTCTAAAAGTGAACCTGGAAATTATAGGCCAGTAAGTCTAACCTCTACTGTTGGTAAAATATTTAAAGGGTTTCTGAAGGATGTTATTCTGGATTATCTCAATGAGAATAACTGTTTAACTCCATATCAGCATGGGTTTATGAGAAATCGCTCCTGTCAAACCAATCTAATCAGTTTTTATGAAGAGGTAAGCTATAGGCTGGACCACGGTGAGTCATTGGACGTGGTATATCTCGATTTTTCCAAAGCGTTTGATACCGTGCCGCACAAGAGGTTGGTACACAAAATGAGAATGCTTGGTCTGGGGGAAAATGTGTGTAAATGGGTTAGTAACTGGCTTAGTGATAGAAAGGAGTGGGTGGTTATAAATCATATAGTCTCTAACTGGGTCGCTGTGACCAGTGGGGTACTGCAGGGGTCGGTATTGGGACCTGTTCTCTTCAACATATTCATTAATGATCTGGTAGAAGGTTTACACAGTAAAATATTGATATTTGCAGATGATACAAAACTATGTAAAGCAGTTAATACAAGAGAAGATAGTATTCTGCTACAGATGGATCTGGTTAAGTTGGAAACTTGGGCTGAAAGGTCGCAGATGAGGTTTAACAATGATAAATGTAAGGTTATACACATGGGAAGAAGGAATCAATATCACCTTTACACACTGAATGGGAAACCACTGGGTAAATCTGACAGGGAGAAGGACTTGGGGATCCTAGTTAATGATAAACTTACCTGGAGCAGCCAGTGCCAGGCAGCAGCTGCCAAGGCAAACAGGATCATGGGGTGCATTAAAAGAGGTCTGGATACACATGATGAGAGCATTATACTGCCTCTGTACAAATCCCTAGTTAGACCGCACATGGAGTACTGTGTCCAGTTTTGGGCACCGGTGCTCAGGAAGGATATAATGGAACTAGGGAGAGTACAAAGGAGGGCAACAAAATTAATAAAGGGGATGGGAGAACTACAATACCCAGATAGATTAGCGAAATTAGGATTATTTAGTCTAGAAAAAAGACAACTGAGGGGCGATCTAATAACCATGTATAAGTATATAAGGGGACAATACAAATATCTCGCTGAGGATCTGTTTATACCAAGGAAGGTGACGGGCACAAGGAGGCATTCTTTGCGTCTGGAGGAGAGAAGGTTTTTCCACCAACATAGAAGAGAATTCTTTACT
Source organism: Ranitomeya variabilis (assembly GCF_051348905.1). Classification (NCBI taxonomy): domain Eukaryota; kingdom Metazoa; phylum Chordata; class Amphibia; order Anura; family Dendrobatidae; genus Ranitomeya; species Ranitomeya variabilis. The sequence goes on along the minus strand of NC_135235.1, from coordinate 406,895,035 downwards.
GTTAGGGCAGTGAGAATCTGGAATTGCTTGCCTGAGGAGGTGGTGATGGCGAACTCAGTCGAGGGGTTCAAGAGAGGCCTGGATTTCTTCCTGGAGCAGAACAATATTGTATCATACAATTATTAGGTTCTGTAGAAGGATGTAGATCTGGGGATTTATTATGATGGAATATAGGCTGAACTGGATGGACAAATGTCTTTTTTCGGCCTTACTAACTATGCTACTAACATTAGTAGTGTGGAATATGCAAAAAAAAAGGGATATGAGATGGTTTACTGTATGTAAACCATGTCTCATATCCTGTCGGGTTTGTGAAGGAGAAATGAAAAGCCGGCAATTGAATTACCGGCTTTTCACTAACACCGCTGCGTATTTCTCGCAAGTCACACTGCTGGTCCTTGTGGAATCCGTATTTTTCTCGCCCCCATAGACTTTCATTGGCGATTTTTTTGCGCAATACGGTGACAAACGCAGCATGCTGCGATTTTCTATGGCCGTACAAGACCGTATATTACGGATGCGTAATATACAGCAGATAGGAGCTGGGCCATAGAGAATCATTGGGTCGTGTGTAATGCATATTTTACGGACGTAGTTTATGCGCTTATACGTCCGTAAAACTCGTTAGTGTGACGCCGGCCTCAGGGTAAGTTCAAACAGGGCGCTTTTGCTTCTTTTTTTCTGCAGCAAAACCTGATCTTCTTGGCAGGAAAGAAGCTGCGTCAAAAATGCAGGTTTAGGTGCATTTTTTGTTGCGTATTTGGTGAGTTTTGGTGCGTTTGTTTCCTTTTTGTCCATGCTAACGTCCTTGAATTTTCAGCAGCAAAAACGCAGCAAATAATGATACCTGTGTTTTTGCTGCAGTTTTGCTGTGTTTTTTTCAACACTCATTCAAGTCAATGGGTGAAAAACGCTGAAAAAATGCAGCAAAAACGCTGAAAGAAGTGACATCTCCATGTCCAAAAACCGCAGCAAAGCACAAAATACTGATCACACAAAAAAACAATGTGTGTGCATGAGATTTCTGAAATCTCGTAGGTTTTGCAAAAAGCAGCTGAAAATTAGCATAAAAACAAATGCTGCAAAAACACCCTGTGTGAACTTACCCTCAGGCTGTGTTCACATGTCCAGTAATGATCCATTAGAATGGATCCAGCAGCAATCCATTGGCAAAAAAGTTGTGCAGCCAACTTTAAGGCTATGTGCACACTTTGCGGATTTGGCTGCAGATCTGCAGCGGATTGGCCGCTGTGGATTTGCAGCAGTTTTCCATATGTTGTACAGTACCATGTAAACCTATGGAAAACCAACTCTGCAGTGCCCATGGTGTGGGAAATATTGCGCCGAAACGCTGCGTGTATTTTCCGCAGCATGTCAATTCTTTGTGCGGATTCCGCAGCGGTTTACACCTGCTCCTCAATAGGAATCCGCAGGTGTCAAACTGCAGGTGGAATCCGCACAAAAACCACTGGAAATCCGTGGTAAATCCGCAAGTAATCCGCAGTGCGTTTTATCTGCGGATTTAGCAAAAACGGTACGGAAAAATCCGCACACGAATCCGCACCGTGTGCACATAGCCTAAGATAACCCACCCGAAAAGAGAGTATTTTTGCAGGTGGTGGCCACAAACAATTTTCTCATTATTTTTCCTGAAGGTCTCTTCTCTAGTTTGGCATTTTGTCAGTGTCTTTATCACTACTGGTAGATTGAGTTGGTACCTGCAGCCAATTCTGCCTGAACAAATAGTACAGCTTCTCCAGGACAGTACATGCAGAGGTGCCATTGCAAAAAGTGTTTTGGTGTCTCCTATACAGTCTCAGAATAAAGCAGATACCAGTTTCTGTTATAGGAGGGGAGCTGGACACGGCAGGAGAAAACCTTCAGCCCACCAGGAGGACTGAACATTACCAGAGACCTACAGAATGACCATCAGTGCTACTGGTGTGGATGCTTCTGATCTGTCTGAAACAAAATCCATGAGCGTGGTATGAAGGCCCGACGACATGTAGTGGGACCGGTGCTTACGATTCAGTATTGTGAAGCTGTATTGGCACTCAGGGAACACTTTAATAAGAAGGTCCACCACTGATGTCCTATTCTCTTCACAGATGAGAGCATGTTTACACTGAGAACATGACACACTTGAAAGAGTCTTGAGATGTTATGCTGCCAGCAACATCATCGAACATAGTTTGATGGCTTGAAGGGTCACACAAACCTCCATGTGATAGCCAACAGTACACTGATGCCACTGACTGATACTCTTTTTTCCCTGACCTAAATCCAATTGAAAATATCTGGGACATTATCTGATGCCACAAAATAACATCGCAAACTGTCCAGGAGCTCACTGATGTCCTGATCCAGTTCTGGGTAGGAGATCCCCAAAATGTCCTCTGCCAACTCATTAGCAGCATGCCCACATGTTGGAAGTGCATACAGGTGGAGCGCCCCCAGACGCAGGGCCACGGGGTACTCGGTACCGGGCCTCTCTGTCTCAGTTCTGGGGTTGTCACAGTGGCTAGACCCGGTCCGTGACCCTGCTAAGGGGCGTCCAATGAAAGATGTGATGGTGGGGTGTGGTGCAAGTCGCGATGAATAACGAGGACACAGGGTTGCAGTCTCTTTACCTCTTTACTGAAGGCTTCAGGATCCACAATCCAGAGCACTGCTAACAGGGCTGGCTGAGACTGGCCGGTCCGAAGGCACATCCAGAGTTCCCTTTGCAGGTGGAAATCAGTGCCTACCTTCTAGCACCTGTGTGTTGTAGTTTCTCCCTGCTGAGCACCACGGAATAGTCCTCACAACTGTTGTGTCTGTTTCTGATGTTCTCTCTCTCTCCGTCCCCCAGATGATATGGCTAGGACGCACCTGTATGACGGGGTAGGCCTGGAGTTATTCTGGGACCCTAGAGATGCCCCTCTCCCACAATTGCCTCCTTTGTTTTCGTTAGGTGTTTTAGGTGAGACAGCCAACCTATAGTTAACTGTCCTGCCGCTGTTTGAAGTAATACGTAGAGTCTCTTACTTCCTCGGTGCTCCGGCCACCGGCTACGCGCCTCAGAAGGATGTTGCCACGGTCTTAAGGGCACGACTCCCTCTGATCCTATCTCCTCTGCGCTGTGATCTCGCTTCTCACTTCTCTGCAATATACTCCGCTTTCGTGTCCTTTCTTAGGAGTCTGCCGCTGTAACACTCAAGCACGGCTCCGTAACGTTCTGTCTGTCCTAGGCCGCTGTCAGGATCCCACCCCTGACAGGTCCTCTCTCTAGCTCTCCCTAGCTACTTTTTCTCTAACTTCCTGTCCAACCCCCAGTTTTACCAGAGTGTGAGGAGTGGCCTAATAGATAGAACCACCCCCCCTAGTGGCCGGAGTGTGGAGTGTAGTGTGTGTCTGTGATACCTGGTCAGGTGAACTCCTGTAGTGCAATCAGACGTAACATCACTCCCCTTAGCAGCAGAGCAACATTACTGCAACGACCAGGACTATGGGGCGCTGCACTCCCCCCCGGTTAAATCCAGTACTCCCGGACTGGGAAAAAAAAAACAACATTACATGTTATTAGAAAACACACAAAATTTTGAAACACTATAAACAAGTAAATGCTATGAACAAGTGAATATATAACAGTGCTTCCCTTTACGGCAGGTGAGGACGCTTGAACGTTGCAAAAGTTTGGTCATGCACAGTTCATGACTCCCAGTTCAGTAGGTGCAACCTTGAACAGCAGGGACCCCGGGTAAACAAAGGGGTCCCCATGAAAGTTTTGGAGCAATTCACCGTCCATCACTCCATGGTCCATTTTTAAACCTGTAACAAGAAACTTACATAAACATTTTCAACCAAATAGTAGCTATTGTTAGTATCTCCAAGTTTTGTAGCGAAGTGGAGTTTGATTCTTGGTGCTACGTGTAGACCTCCGCAGTGCAGGAGTGGCTATTGACCTAACAGGGCCCGCTGGGCTGGCTACCGCTGGTGTAGTGCACTGTCTCCTAGCTACACTTCTAGTGAGTATGGGTAGCACTGGCAGGCTGGGGCTCTCAGGTCTGCTGCTAGGACCGATGGGCATGGCAGATTCACCGACAGCAGAGGGAGGACTGACCGGTTCAGCGGTTGGTCTGGCATCCTCCAGTGGGGTCCACTGCGGTTGCGGGTCCAGATGACCTGGCTCCACATTTAGTTCTGGCGGTGTCAGTTGACGAAACGTTAGGACAGGTACCACAATGGCCTTGTTTATTTGAAACCAAGACTGGGGAAAATCGCCAAGAACAGTGTGTATCATCTTCTCCTCTTCCATGGGCGGAGACGTCCCGGGGTCTGTTTCCCCATCTCTCAGCTTATCAGGGCATATCTTAAGGTGGTCTCTGGATATTGCCGTTGAGGTTTCCCCTCCATCCTTGCTGATGAGACAGACCTTGGTATTGTCGAAATCAGATGGCAGGATGGTATATGGTTCCGCTTCCCATTGATCATCAAGCTTGTGTAGCCTCCGCTTTCGCTTGAGTACCTGCTCCCCGGGTGGCAAGAGAGTCGCAGGAGCATGCTGATTGTAATCCCTCTCTTGTTTTTGTCGGGCTTGGGCGAGGCTTCTTTCCACACATTCTTGTACTTTGCGGTACCTTTGCTGCCTCTCGGTATCCCAGTCCGCATCTGGCGAGATATCCTCTGGGGTCAGGACTCCCATGTCCAGATCGATAGGTAACTTGCAAGACCTCCCTCGCATCAGGTACACTGGGGTGCAGTTGGTGGAATTCACAGGGATGTGGTTGTACATATCCACCAAGTCGGGTAACTTGGTGGGCCACAAGTTCCGTTCCTCCACAGGTAAGGTCTTTAGTAAGTCGATCACCACCTGGTTCATCTTCTCACACATCCCGTTGGTTTGTGGATGGTATGGCTTGGTTCTGATCTTCTTACATCCATACAGATTGCAGAACTCTTGGAACACTTCTGCTTCAAATGCTGGCCCCTGATCGGTCAGTACCTTCTCCGGGTACCCATGAGGCCGACAGAAGTACTGCTGGAAGGTTTTAGCGGCCATTCTACCCATTAGATCTTTGACTGGCACGACTACCAGGAATCTGGAGTAGTGGTCCATGATGGTGAGAGCATAGGTATAGCCTGACCGGCTAGGTGTTAGCTTCATGTCATCCAGCGCGACCAGCTCAAACGGCCGTTTGGTGACGATGGGCTGCAAGGGAGCCCGCTGGCTGTCACGATCCTTCCGGCGTAGGCTGCATGGGCCACACTCTCGGCACCACTTCTCGATGGCTTTCTTCATACCAACCCAGTAGAACCTCCCTCGGAGCAGCCTCTCCATCTTCCTCCATCCGAAGTGTCCTGTCCCATCGTGGTACGCTCCCAGGACCATTGGCACATCTTGTCTTGGGACCACAATCTGCCATACCAATTCGTGGGTGCGTGGGTCAACGCTCCTCCGGCACAGCTTGCCATCGTGAATAAACAGTCTGCCCCTCTCCTTCCACAACTGCAATGCCTCCGGTGGATCTTCCGGGCCAGGATGCGAACCTGCCTGCATCAGGAGCTCTTTCACCCGACGGACCGCAGGGTCGCCATCCTGGTTCTCTGCCCACCCGTGGTGGGACAGGGGATTCAACGGGGCGCCTTGTTTATTCCTGTGCCTGGCCTCCACCTGATGGGAACACTGGGTGGCCTTGGGGCGATGGAAAGCGGGCAGCTCTACCTCTTCAAATGCTTCTGCATCTTCCTCCGTCTCGGGCAAATGAGGCATTCGGGACAATGCGTCGGCATTCGCATTCTTGTGCCCCGCCCGATACTTGATGGTGAAGTCGTAATTGGATAACCGGGCCATTCACCGCTGCTCCAAGGCGCCGAGTTTTGCTGTGTCCAAGTGCGTTAGTGGATTATTATCCGTGAAGACGGTGAACTTTGCTGAGGCCAGGTAATGCTTGAACCTCTCCGTCACGGCCCAAACGATGGCAAGTAACTCCAGCTTAAAGGAACTATAGTTGTCAGGGTTCCTTTCAGTGGGGCGAAGTTTCCTGCTGGCGTTAGCGATTACCCTTTCCTTGCCTTTCTGGACCTGGGACAGCACAGCTCCCAGCCCCACGTTGCTGGCATCCGTATACAATATGAACGGTTGGTCATATTCAGGGTAAGCCAGTACCTCTTCTCCCGTCAGCACCGATTTTAAGCATGTGAACGATCCTTTCAGTCCGTCGTTCCAATCAAATGGGGTATTCTTACCCTTGGATTTCTTGGATTGGCCCACCAACAGGTCTTGCAACGGCGCGGCCTTCTTGGTGAAGTCCTTGATGAACCTCCGGTAGTAGGTTGCCAGACTTCATGGAGGTTACCGGGCTTCGGCCAGTCCTTGATCACCGTGACCTTGTTGGGGTCTGGGGCCACTCCTTCGGCACTCACCACATGGCCCAGGTACTGCACTTTGGGCTTTAGTAGGTGGCATTTGGACGGTTTCACCTTTAAGCCAAAGTTGGACAGAGCTTCAAACACCTCGGCCAGGTGCTTCAAATGGTCTTCATAGGTCTTAGAGAAGACAATAACATGGTCCAGATAGAGCAGCACAGTTTCAAAGTTCTTGTGTCCCAGATAGCACTCCATCATCCTCTGAAACGTCCCCGGGGCATTACACAATCCGAAAGGCATGTAGTTGAACTCGCAGAGACCCATCGGCGTCGTGAAGGCCGTCTTCTCCTTGTCCGCCTCCGCCACGTGAACCTGCCAGTACCCACTGGTGAGATCCAAGGTGGAGAAGTAGTTAGCAGACTTTAAAGCAGCCAAGGACTCCTCTATCCTGGGCAGGGGGTATGCATCCTTATGTCTAATGCGATTTAGTTGCCTATAATCCACACACATCCTCATGGTGCCATCATTCTTCCTAACGAGGACTAATGGAGCTGCCCAGGGGCTACAACTGTCTCTCATTACCCCAGCCTCCTTCATCTCTCATAACATGTCCTTGGCTCACTGATAATGAGCTGGGGGTACAGGACGGTATCTCTCTTTGATGGGTGGGTGATCTCCCGTGGGGATATGATGCTGAATCCCTTTTACCTGCCCGAAATCTAGGGGGTGTTTGCTGAATACCCGCTCATATTCATGAACCACCCTGTAAGCCCCCTGTGTTTGGTGAGATGGGGTAGAATCAGTGCCCACATGTAATTCCCGACACCAATCTTTCATTTGCCCTGCAGAGCCATTGTCCTCCGCCGGGCTGGACGGAACCAAGGGCCCAGGTGCCTGTATCATGCTATTATTAACAGTAAACAGCTTAGCAAGCGTGACATATTTGGTTAGGTGGACTTCCTCCTCCCCACAGTTAAGTACACGCACTGGCACCCTCCCCTTACGGACATCAACCACCCCTCTGGCTGTCAGGAGGGTAGGCCTATTATCTGAATACACAGGTTCTTGTCATGATTCCCCAATGGCATGGGAACATCAGAAACACAAAAATAACAGACTAGCTCTCGGGTGATGGAAACTCAAGCTGACCGTGACCTAAATCTACCACACAACTGACAGTAGCCAGGGAGCATTCCTACGGCTGCCTAGATGCCACGCGCCAGCCGGAGAACTAACTACGCCTGGAAGAGGAAGGAACAGACCTGGCTTACCTCTAGAGAAATTCCCCAAAGATGATAGTAGCCCCCACGTATATTAACGGTGAGTTCAGAAGAAAAGACATACACAGTATGAAGGTAGATTTAGCAAAGCGAGGTCCACTTACTAGATAGAGGAAGGATACAAAAGAGGACTTCACGGTCAGCTGAAAAACCCTTTCAAAAACCCATCCTGAAATTACTTTAAGACTCCTGTGTCAACTCATGACACAGGAGTGGCAATTTCAGTCCACAAGAGCTTCCAGTAACAGGAAATGACAAAACTGTAAACTGGACAAGAAATACAAAACAATAAGGACAAGAGTCCACTTAGCTGATCAGCAGACTAGTAGCAGGAACATGCAACTGAATGACTCAGGTTACAATGATGACCGGCAAGGAAGTGACTAGAGAGCAAGGCTAAATAGGGAACTCCCAAAACTGGTGGAAGCAGGTGAGCTGAGGCAGAAAAGCACACACAAGTCTCCAGTACCACCAGCCACCACCAGGGGAGCCAAAAAGCGGATCACAACAGGTTCTACCAGGGCCTGATAGTCTTTACCCCTAAGGCCTATGGCTGCCCGACACCATATCAACATTTCGCTCCTGGGGGGTATCGCAATGGGGTTTGAATCACTCACTGTGACCCGGCCAATCTCACCACCAGTCTACTCCACTTGCTGTCTCTGCATTAGAGCTCTGATTTCTTTCTGCAAGGCATGTTGTTCACTGTAACCCGCTGTTTCGGCGACCTGCTGCAACAAGACAATAACTTCTGCAAGACCATTTTCTATGACATTAGTACCGATGGTCATCATGGGGTTACATTCACGTCGGTCAATATCAACAATAACAATTCCCTGGGCCTTCAATTCTACCCGCCCCACCTTAATGGTGACCTCTTTATACCCCACTTGTGGCAGTGGCTGACCATTACTAGCTATTATGGAGAAATCATCATCAGGAACACGGGTAATGTCGGTGTCCTCCCAATAACGTCAATAAAGGATGCAAGGCATAGTCGTCACCTGGGAACCCGTGTCCAGCAAAGCGTTCATGGGGATACCGTCGATCACGATGGGGAGAACCGGTTGCCCTCCGATGTACTTGGCTCTACAATTCTGCGGGCCTGATCGTCCTACTCCTGGGGGTTGGCCCTTTGCCCCAGGGGTTGCTCGTTTAAAGGACAGTACCTTGCAAGATGGCCCACCTGGTGGCAGCGGCGGCAGATAGGTCGTCCATCCCGATGAAAGCGATCGTCGTCTCTGCCTCTGGTCGACGGAATCCTCCGCTGTCGCGGCCAGGGGACATCTTCCGGTCCGGAGGTCAGCTGGATCTTCTCCTTGGGGGCTTCCTGGAGGGACTGGATGGTCCGGGCAAGGGCAGCAACGCTCTTGGTCAGCTCTTGCATCTGGAGGCGTAGTCCTGCAGGGGAGTCGTCTTCAAGGATCTGGGCATCGGCCTTGGCGGAGACGGGTGCTTCCGGCGCCACCTCCTGGTGGTACGTGAGGGCTTGACGCCTGGGAAGTACAGCACGGCTGGGCTGTCGCTCTGGTAGTGCTTGGATGGCTTTATCTTTAAATTGCGCAAAAGTCAGGTAGGGATTCTGCATGGCTAGGAAGTGTAGCTGGGCCCTTTGGTGACTGCACAGGAGCCCCTCGATAAACCTCTCCTTTAGGAGTTTATCTTCATCTTGCATACCGCTTGGATCACTCTGCTTAATGGCCCTCAGTGCCTCCTGCAGATTAAGGGCATAGTCCCGTAAGCTATCCTGCGGCCTTTGCTTGCATCCATAAAATGTCAATTTAATTTCTGTAGCAGTGCGGGTGTCAAAGGTGGTTTTAAGCTTCGCAAAGATCTGTTGCGCAGTCTTCTTATCTGCGGCGGGCCAGGACTTCACTTCTCTCAAGGCCGCTCCAAAGAGTTGATTCGTTATCATATGAACTTTCTGAGGCTCTGTCAAGGGATAAAACTCGAGCAGGCTGCAAATCCCCTCTTTAAAGTCAGCTAAAGTATGGGACTCTCCAGAGTATCGCGGGAGCCAAGCGGCTCCGGGTAGGTACGGCATGGAAAGGGCATTATGGCTGTCTTAGCTGCGGCAGTGTCCGGCTGTCCGGTGGGAGCAGCAAGCCCCGTGGCATCTGGCGGTGGTGCAAGGCCCGCGGCTGCATCTACTACGGGGTCTAGAGGTGCCCCCGCGTCTGCGGCTGCGACCGCCGCCTCCGCCCCTCCGGATTCCGACATGGTCGTTCCTTCCCCCTGCTAACCTGCCGGGGCCGGGGTTCCTCTTCCGGAGTCAGCACCCTCCCGCGGTTTCTCGTTCCGCGCTCTTTTCGGCCGACTCCGCCCACGAAACTATGGCTCCTCCCTCCGTGCTCCGCTCAGCGCAGCAATGGCGGATTTTGGGCGGCAAACGGCAATACACAGTCTTTGCAATAAGTCACAGTTCAAGCACAATTCAGTCATTGTTCCAAGGCACACATGACCTGATTCTTCAGGCTTAAGTAGATCCTGTTCGTGACGCCAAGTTGGAGCGCCCCCAGACACAGGGCCGCGGTGTACTCGGTACCGGGCCTCTCTGTCTCAGTTCTGGGGTTGTCACGGTGGTTAGACCCGGTCCGTGACCCTGCTAAGGGGCGTCCAATGAAAGATGTGATGGTGGGGCGTGGTGCAAGTCGCGATGAATAACGAGGACACAGGGTTGCAGTCTCTTTACCTCTTTACTGAAGGCTTCAGGATCCACAATCCAGAGCACTGCTAACAGGGCTGGCTGAGACCGGCTGGTCCGAAGGCACATCCAGAGTTCCCTTTGCAGGTGGAAATCAGTGCCTACCTTCTAGCGCCTGTGTGTTGTAGTTCTTCCCTGCTGAGCACCACGGGATAGTCCTCACAACTGTTGTGTCTGTTTCTGATGTTCTCTCTCTCTCCGTCCCCCAGATGATATGGCTAGGATGCACCCGTATGACGGGGTAGGCCTGGAGTTATTCTGGGACCCTAGAGATGCCCCTCTCCCACAATTGCCTCCTTTGTCTTCGTTAGGTGTTTTAGGTGAGACAGCCAACCTATAGTTAACTGTCCTGCCGCTGTTTGAAGTAATACGTAGAGTCTCTTACTTCCTCGGTGCTCCGGCCACCGGCTACGCGCCTCAGAAGGATGTTGCCACTGTCTTACGACTCCCTCTGATCCTATCTCCTCTGCGCTGTGATCTCGCTTCTCACTTCTCCGCAATATACTCCGCTTTCGTGTCCTTTCTTAGGAGTCTGCCGCTGTAACACTCAAGCACGGCTCCGTAACGTTCTGTCTGTCCTAGGCCGCTGTCAGGATCCCACCCCTGACAGGTCCTCTCTCTAGCTCTCCCTAGCTACTTTTTCTCTAACTTCCTCTCCAACCCCCAGTTTTACCAGAGTGTGAGGAGTGGCCTAATAGATAGAACCACCCCCCCTGGTGGCCGTTGTGTGGAGTGTAGTGTGTGTCTGTGATACCTGGTCAGGTGAACTCCTGTAGTAAAATCAGACGTAACATCACTCCCCTTAGCAGCAGAGCGACATTACTGCAACGACCAGGACTCTGGGGCGCTGCACAGGCACATGGTGGCCCTACATACTATCAAGGCACATTATGAGTTGGCATGATGAAATTCATTGCAAAAAATTGGAACTCCCTGTGATGTAAACTTTATTCCAGCCCTCAATTGAATGAGGATTTCAGTTTCCACTGTGCATTGATATGTCATTTTTCTCATAGTATTACACAATTTACACCAGTAAAAGTTTTTGATTTGAATCTTTTATTCATTGAGATTCAATGTATGATTTACATTTTCCTTCATTTATTTGAGGAGTGTTTCTACTTTTGTTCTATAGTATATATGCAATCTGCACATCTACCAATCATTTTCATTGATGCAGGATTAAGATGAAAAATTCTTACACCAAAAAACATGACATAACTCAAAATCATATACCCTCCAGGCAGATTAAATCCAAAAGTACAACTTAACATATAGTGTCGACCCCGGAATCCACTGTAATTGCCTTAAAGCAGTATTCTTGTGGTAACTATTAATCACCATTATAATCGTCAGTTAATGACCAAAGCCTCATGACACTCCTCTGTATACCTACTTTTAGACCAGTCCTGCTCCTTTACCACATTGAATCAATTTTATGTTAAACCCTCTTATTCCCTGGCATCACAGTCTTGGTCCTGAACTCGATTTTCTGATACCAAGTTTACACTGATGGCACCAAAATTTACATCTATGGCCCTAATGTAATTTCTTTGCTAGCCAGAGGGTCTTTCTAAACCCCTCTAGTTAATGATTCTCAACTTTTAACAAGCTCATTTACCATGATGCTGTCTGAGGATAACCTTTGCATTTGCTGGTCACTCCGAATGCCCTCACAAGAGAAACACTTCTTAAAGGAGTTGTCAATAAAAATGTATGTAGATCCCACTTAGACTTCTGCAATGTTCTCCTTTGTGCCCGACCCTCAACAATCATGTGCATCTTTCCAATCCATTAAATTGTTTTCCTTTAAAAGTATATGGATTGTACACTACTTTGGTATGCACAAACATATTAATTTGCTATAGGCTAAAATCTTGGTTTGAAAAAAGTGGAGAAACCTTGAAAGGCAGCGATTTCCAGTTGAGAGCAAATATGTGTGCAATGGTCACTGTCAAACAGCTACTTCCTGCCATAAGTATGAGGGCTGGAGATGTTGGAGCAAATAACTGCGTTTGCGAGAGAATGACTGTACATAAGAATTTAGGAGCATGGTCTAGAAAAGGCTAAAGGGCTTGTTCACACGATCCTTTTTTCGCTGCGGATTTTTCAGGTCCTGATTTGTGAAAACCGCAGTGCAAAACCTGCGGTGGTTTTCACTGCGGTTTTCAGTACTTTTTCTACTGCGGATTCCACTGCGGGTTTCCAGCTGCATTTTCCTATTGGTGCAGGTGGAAACCCGCTGCGGAATCCGCAGAAAGAAGTGACATGCTACTTCTTTTTTTCCGCAGAAAATCCGCGCGGATTTTCAAGCCGAAAAAAAGATAGTGGGCACAGCGGATTTCGTTTTCCATAGGGTAACATTGTACTGTACCCTGCATGGAAAACGTCTGCGGATCCGCAGCTGCAAATCTGCTGCGGATCCGCAGCGAAAACCGCATCATGTGAACATAGCCTTAGAATGTTTTCTGGACTTCTACTAAAAGTTTGCAGGCACCAGTATTACCGTTTAGACAGGCAGTAACATTAACCTATGCCTCCTACATAGGTCGTTATTACTACTCCCCAAGTAAAGAGTGTGTCCAGGTTTAAAGTTTTGAGCAAGTATGCAATAAAAATTAGCCACATGCACCTTGCACGTTGATAAAGTGAGTTTGTTTTTTCTTTCTGTTTTTTTGGGTTATGCGTTTGTTGTTTTGATTATAGCTTTTTAAGAATTACATTAAAAGTTACATTTTATCCAAAACGCTATCACAAGTGTGCAATTAGCATACAGTCAGATGCCCACTAGACGTGCCTAGCTTCTCTCATTGAGAGGCCGATCATGTCCTGTCGGAATGTGACTGGAAGTATGCAAACTGCATACTTGTGAACACGTGACCACCTGCTCTCACCAGTAAATCCTGAGGGCATGTGTACTGCACAACCTCAGGATTCAGAAGTCTGACATCACATAGAGTGACTGCAGACTTGGAACTCAAACACAGTCTAATTATTTGGGAAGTGGGCATATTGACCTGAGTGAGAGGCATTTCAAAATTGTTATGCGCTCACAAGATAGATCCCAATGTTAACCTAAGAGTTTGGTAAATTAAGTAACCTCTGAGAGATAGAGGAATAGAGGAAGAGTAAGAGAGGAGACACTGTCTAATGCTATACATTTGCCCCATTTTGAGTTTTCCTCATACTCCTCGATCTGAGTAGCATCACGATGTAGAAGTAGAGTCAAAAGCCTCAGGGTAGGTACCTGTGGGAAGCCTGTTTGTCACTGCACCAGATAGACCAGGTAGGTGGTGCTATTTGGGTCAGCTCCTGTTTTCATGTACACCAGGGGTGGGGAACCTCAGGCCCCAGGGCCATTTACGGCCCTCGATGACCTTTTATCAGGCCCCTGAGCAGATTCTCAGGTACCACATTCTTGTGCAGGGAGGTGTATTTTGATTACAACCAGCTCATTAATTTCTTCTTGCTCTGTTAGCACACACATACAGTGTTCACTACTGAACTTTGAAGGGCATGCAATGAAAGATTACGTCCTGAAACCAGTGCCAGAGTCAGGATGTACTTTGCGTGCGGAGTTTGTACGGCCCCCGAAGGATGGTATAAATATCCAAATGGCCCTTGGCAGAAAAAAGATTCCTCAGTACCCCTGATGTACACTAAGATACTTTTCATTTCTGTCCATTTATTGCAGATGGCACAATGTGGAATCCCACCCCAGTCGATGTACTGACACCTACTTTATGCATCATACTGAACAATGAATCCATTATATATGACTGGAGCCTCCAAGTGTTTGCATGCATGAGATTTCTGCAGCCATGTCAGGAAAAACCCTGGTACGTGCTTCAAGAGAATATCCATGAGTAGATGTGGTGACTACTGTGCTGGACATGTGTGTCTGCTCTCATCTGGTAGATCTCTTTGAAGTTTGAATACATATTAGAAGATCGTTTTAACCACTATATCATCATGAAGATTTTCCTGAACGTCTATAAAAGATGAAGAGCTTGAAAGTGCCATAGGGCTAATTGTTTGCTCTTTTCATGGAGGTGGTATATTTTATTCGTTCGCATAATCAAACATTATCCCCTATTCATAAGATAGATTACTTACTGATCAATGGAGGTAAGACTGTCGATCCTCCAGAAATCCTGAGAACAACCTGTCTTTATTGGAGCATAAGTGTGAATTTCCAATCTCCACGCTATTCATTGAGTATGGAACTGCAGAAGAAAACCTCATTCTCAGGATCACTAGGGGTCCCAGCAGTCGGACCCCCACTAATCAGTATGTTATTCCCGCCTAACCTATGCATAGAGCATAACTTTTGAATCTGGGAATAACCCTTTAATTATACTTTTATGAAAAGGTCATAGCTACAAATAAAATATTCCACAGAGTTAAATGATAACCTCCTGTCTGCCTGCACTAGGGGGAGCTCTCTGCATACAGAATTACTGAGTATAATCTATGCACATTATGCAGTAATTTCCAAAGTTTCCTCTAATTGTGTCTGAAGGCAGCCAGGAGTTTTTAAACTCTTTTCTATCTATCTAATGTTCTAGCTTTAGACAAAAGTTACTTTATTTGTACTGTATATTCTGGAAATTTCAGATTTGTATTTCCTAGATGTTTAATTATATCACAATAATGATGTAATTCACTGAAACTGTATAAGTGCTGTTATTAAGGCTAAATGTATTGTCATATATTTGTTATTATTTCACAGTAGTTCTTAAGCATGACCCACAGTGATGTCATTCCTTATACCACAGTCTGATGGTTCGCTCAGTCTTAACCAATCAGTGACACTTTTCTTCAGCATGACCATTAGGTTTGTTAACAAGAACAGTTCACATGTTGCGGTCAGCTCACAGATTTATCATAGCTCCCACCCTTCCCGGATTCAGCGGGACAGTCCCGATTTAAGGGGATAGTCCCGCTGGCCCAGCAGACTTCCAACTCACTCTCTCTGTGCGAAGTCTTCATTGCTCCATAGCTCCTCCTACTTGGTGGGTAGGCATATTTGCTCTGCACACAATTATATAAATTAAATAATCAAACTCACAGCCTCTATCATTGCAGGCAGCAGCTAAAACTATGATCCACAGCCAAAACAAATGAGAATGGGAAGATTTTCTAATTGAAGCTACGTTGCAGGTTCAGGAAACCACTGGTAGATTATAATGACACATAGAGATTCATCTGTACAGAGTAGTGTTCCTCTATACAGCTGTATTCTAGAAAGATGATAAAAGTCAGATTTTTTTCTTCTTATAAATTTACTAAAAAATAATGATAAACAATTACATAAATGTCATTTTTAATGCACTTTTTTAAAAAATATATCACATCACAAACATATTTGGTGTCCCTATAATTGTAACAACCTGCACAACAGAGTGATCAAATTATTTATGGTGATCAGTAAATAGTTAAAAAACCCTGTGATTGATTTGTATTCTCCATTGAACCCATAAAAAATGTAATAAAAATGTAACACTACGGCAGTGTTCACAATAAAAAGTAAATGCTGAGTTTTTTGTACTGCTTTTTTGCACATTTTCTGAAGGTGTACACGACACAATAACAATCTTTCCTGATTAACGCGTGTTTACTGCTTTTCTTTTCCCTTTACTTTGTGCATTATTGGTGCAGATTTGAAGAAGTGTTTTTTATGCTTTTTTTAATGCAATAGCTATTTTTTACATGCATTTTTTTCAGGCTGCAAATAGAAGCTTATATTGAAAAAATACATCAAAATCACATAGTACAACAGCGTCTTTAAATGCAACAAGTGCAGGAGTTTTAATTAAATCTGCAGTAGCGTAGTAGAAAAGAAGAGGCAGCACTCACCCTTGTATGCTTCTGTTGTGATAGTTTCTTTAATCCATAAAGGTCAGACTTTACAAACAAATGCGGGGTTGGCTAAGGCATAGAAGTGGAGAGGGAGCGGTGATGACAAGACGGACGACGGCCGTTTCGCTCTTACGAGCTTCTACGGGTCCATGTGTGCTTGTGCAGTAACGTCATTTCCTTTATCAGGTGAGAGACGTAACACGTGCTGAATAAATACATATATCATTAAAAACAACATTACATTCTTTTATCTATTTCTTTCGGATTTAAATGAAAATGGCCATATCTAATTTGTCGTTTAAACCCCAGGGACCCTGGGCATTAGTTTTTAGGATCCATTTAGCTTCGCTCTGGAGGAGTAATTTATTGTGATCTCCTCCATGGGGTGGAACCTTAACTATTTCTAACCCTGCAAATTTTAGCTGATTAGGATCTCCTCCATGAACTTCTTGGATGTGTTTAATTAAACGAACACGTCCCTTCCCTGTGAGCACTGAGTTGTAGTGCTCTCGGAAGCGGACCATAAGGGGCCTAATTGTTTTCCCTATATAGAATTTATTACAGGGGCAAAGGATCACATACACGACAAATTTAGTTTTACATGTGATGAAGTCTCTTACGGAATGGGTTAACGTGCCTATTTTAAGAGGATTATTAGTACAATGCAAGTGGCACATACTACAATTTCCACATTTGAAATTTCCCTGTGGACGTGACTTATTAATCCAATCTGGATTATCTATTGTGATTTTATTCTTTACCACTAAGTCACCTATATTTCTCGAGCGTTTGTACGCAAAACGTGGGCGACAATCGGGCAAGTTCCTAAAATCTGCATCATTTTTTATAATGTGCCAATTTTTTCGTATCACTGAATAAATTTCCTTGTCCAGTGGACTATGTTTAAAGATAAAGGTAAAAATCCCTTCTCTCTTTTCCCTATCATTTCCGTTAGTTTTTTTTCTTTTTTTCTTTTTCCCTTTTTTCAGGAGTTCTAGTTGGGAAAGATTTGCTGCCCGTGATTCGGCCTGCTGCAAAATATCTTTAGGGTATCCTCTCTTACTAAAGCGCGATTTCAGATCCTGTACCTGACTTTTATAGCCTTCATCGTTACTATTTAGTTTTCTCAAACGTACCATCTGGCTATATGGGATACTGCTCTTTGTGTGGTGAGGATGCGCACTTTGAAAGTGTAATATGGTGGCTGTTTCTTTTCTATGGGCCTTAGTGACGATTGTATTGTCCTGAATCTCAATTTTCACATCCAGGAATTCTAGGGAGTTTCCTCCGAAGACTGCTGTGAACAACATATTATCCATATTATTATTGTTTAGGAATGTTACAAATTCATTAAAACTTGATTCATCACCGTCCCATACCATGAATACATCGTCTGCAAATCGCAGATACATTCGTATATGATTCAGAAAGGGATTTTGGGGGCCGGTGACGTGCCTCTCCTCGAACGCTGCAAGGAATAGGTTCGCAAAGACGCACGCCACCGGCGTGCCCATCGCGGTACCGACCCGCTGAGAATACCACTTATTAAGAAATTTAAAGGTGTTATTGGTGAGTACGAAGTCCAATCCTTCTACAACGAAGGAAATGAAATTCTCGTCCTTTTCCGTATTTACTAATATCCGCCTTATGGCGTCCAGGCCTTTTTCGTGTGGTATGCGGGTGTATTTGTTCCATGTAAAGATTTGACCCGAGTCAAACTGGTATAGCATCCCAAAAATCCACAAAAATGCAAAACACCCTCCAGGTCGCCCAATAGTATCAGGAAAGAATTCTATTACTGAACCCCTATCCCAATTTCTTGACTGGCTTTTGAAGCCGTTATTATTGGAGATACCATCTTTTGTTAAAGACTCGGGGGATTTTCTGTTGACACTAAAAGATCTAACTTGGCAACCCACGTTCTCACTGGTCTCAATTGACGTAGTTAACCTATACACCCGCATACCACACGAAAAAGGCCTGGACGCCATAAGGCGGATATTAGTAAATACGGAAAAGGACGAGAATTTCATTTCCTTCGTTGTAGAAGGATTGGACTTCGTACTCACCAATAACACCTTTAAATTTCTTAATAAGTGGTATTCTCAGCGGGTCGGTACCGCGATGGGCACGCCGGTGGCGTGCGTCTTTGCGAACCTATTCCTTGCAGCGTTCGAGGAGAGGCACGTCACCGGCCCCCAAAATCCCTTTCTGAATCATATACGAATGTATCTGCGATTTGCAGACGATGTATTCATGGTATGGGACGGTGATGAATCAAGTTTTAATGAATTTGTAACATTCCTAAACAATAATAATATGGATAATATGTTGTTCACAGCAGTCTTCGGAGGAAACTCCCTAGAATTCCTGGATGTGAAAATTGAGATTCAGGACAATACAATCGTCACTAAGGCCCATAGAAAAGAAACAGCCACCAATAATATATTACACTTTCAAAGTGCGCATCCTCACCACACAAAGAGCAGTATCCCATATAGCCAGATGGTACGTTTGAGAAAACTAAATAGTAACGATGAAGGCTATAAAAGTCAGGTACAGGATCTGAAATCGCGCTTTAGTAAGAGAGGATACCCTAAAGATATTTTGCAGCAGGCCGAATCACGGGCAGCAAATCTTTCCCAACTAGAACTCCTGAAAAAAGGGAAAAATAAAAAAAGAAAAAAAACTAACGGAAATGATAGGGAAAAGAGAGAAGGGATTTTTACCTTTATCTTTAAACATAGTCCACTGGACAAGGAAATTTATTCAGTGATACGAAAAAATTGGCACATTATAAAAAATGATGCAGATTTTAGGAACTTGCCCGATTGTCGCCCACGTTTTGCGTACAAACGCTCGAGAAATATAGGTGACTTAGTGGTAAAGAATAAAATCACAATAGATAATCCAGATTGGATTAAAAAGTCACGTCCACAGGGAAATTTCAAATGTGGAAATTGTAGTATGTGCCACTTGCATTGTACTAATAATCCTCTTAAAATAGGCACGTTAACCCATTCCGTAAGAGACTTCATCACATGTAAAACTAAATTTGTCGTGTATGTGATCCTTTGCCCCTGTAATAAATTCTATATAGGGAAAACAATTAGGCCTCTTATGGTCCGCTTCCGAGAGCACTACAACTCAGTGCTCACAGGGAAGGGACGTGTTCGTTTAATTAAACACATCCAAGAAGTTCATGGAGGAGATCCTAATCAGCTAAAATTTGCAGGGTTAGAAATAGTTAAGGTTCCACCCCATGGAGGAGATCACAATAAATTACTCCTCCAGAGCGAAGCTAAATGGATCCTAAAAACTAATGCCCAGGGTCCCTGGGGTTTAAACGACAAATTAGATATGGCCATTTTCATTTAAATCCGAAAGAAATAGATAAAAGAATGTAATGTTGTTTTTAATGATATATGTATTTATTCAGCACGTGTTACGTCTCTCACCTGATAAAGGAAATGACGTTACTGCACAAGCACACATGGACCCGTAGAAGCTCGTAAGAGCGAAACGGCCGTCGTCCGTCTTGTCATCACCGCTCCCTCTCCACTTCTATGCCTTAGCCAACCCCGCATTTGTTTGTAAAGTCTGACCTTTATGGATTAAAGAAACTATCACAACAGAAGCATACAAGGGTGAGTGCTGCCTCTTCTTTTCTACTACGCTACTGCAGATTGAATGTGTTGTCTTTCATGGCTCAAGCACCGCCCGAGCTCTTGGAGTAAGCATTAACCCCCGGAGATCTGTGCTCCATAACTGCAACAGTCAAGCAGGAACATTTGAAGTATATTCAGTGCCAACCAGCCCTTTCTTCTCTCATACAGTTTTAATTAAATCACATCCACTTTTCTTGGACATTTAGGCTGTGTGCACACGTTCTGGATTTTTCGCTATGCCCACAATGTGGGAAGTAAGCGGATCATGTGCAGATGGTACCCACGGACTGGGCACCATATAATTGTTAAAAAAAATGAATTAAAATAAAAAAGTGATATACTCACCTTCTGATGGCCCCCCAGAGTCTTCCCGCCTCTCAGTGGTGCACGCGGCACCTTCCGTTCTCCGGGATGCAGTGTGCGAAGGACCTGCGATGACGTCGCAGTCACTTGACTGTGACATCATCCCAGGTCCTTCGCACACTGCATCCAGGGGAACGGAAGCCGCTGCGTGCACCGCTGGGGAGATCAGGGGCCATCAGAAGGTGAGAATAACCATTTTTTTAAATTATTTTTAAACATTAGATCTTTTTACTATATACATATATGTAGGCTTTACTGACAGAGGTGTCCACATTCACCCATGCACACAGACATTAGCCTTCGGTAAGTGTTCACATTTGGACAGGGAGGTCAGGTACCCATCAGATTAATGAGACCACCTTGACGATGGTTGATGGGCTCAAACTATTTGGCCAATTTCTGTGCAAAGTGTCTCACAAATATTCTTCCTAATGTTCAAAAAGCCATTTTGCTATTCATATTTCATGGATTTCATATTCGACGTGTTTTGGCACGATAGAGTGCAACTTTTTTTGCATATTGTATATGGAGGTAGCTGCTCCTGGTATGCACCTATTCACACTAGTTTGGATGTGCCAGTCATTTTTCTGTCATTTCAATAGTAAAAAGTTGGTCACACTTCTCAAACACTATGTTTGACAAGTGTGACCAACCTGTCAATCATTTTTCCAAGCGATGCTACAGATCACTTGGAAAACGCTAGCATTCTGCAAGCTAATTACTCTTGCAAAATGCTAGGGTTTAGCAGGAATACGTATGCTAATTCCACATGCGATATACCCGCGGCAGGAGTTGCAGAATTGCCGCGGAAATTTCCACGGCAATTCTGCAACGTGTGCACTTAGCCTTAGGCTGTGTTCACACGTAACGTCAATACTGCATTTTTTCTCCGTTTTTTGCATAGAAATTCTGCTGTTTTTACCTGTCCAAGAAAGTCCAAAGTGATTTTATTAAAACTGTGCATCTAAAGACGTTGTTGAACTGTGTCTGAATAAAAACTCATGTAAAAACTGCAGTTACTTTTTTAAGCGCAGAATAAAAGCCTTTTTGTACTAGTAAAACCACATTAAATACGCTGCTTCACTTCTGCACCAAAAATGCATCAATTAAGGGGGGGAAGGAATAAAAATGCATCAGAAATCCAGATTGTTATAATGTAGTTTAGGGCAGGAACTTGCAGAAAACAAAAAAACACAGGATTTCTGCAAGGCATGAACAAAAAGCCGTATGTCATAAAGATGGTAAAGTTCTGGCTACTGCAATTATGAATGAATGAACAAAAAGTAAATCCACAGGTCTCAAGTAAAGATGAGCATGACTCACAGATGACATTGCACCGGTCCTGACTAATCAAAAGCCGCTTCAGGGATGCTGTAATTTAAGGAAACTGCGGGCCGATTTGGGTGTATGCCCTGCAGTCTCGAGCGAGCATCAGTTGAATGTCCCTCACCGCCCCTCTGACATCTCCTGCCAAGGTAGAAAGAAATGGCAAATGGGCCGTTCTGTAAAAGTTGGGAGGTATGCATCTATTCTTCACTCAATCTCACTTGGCCATGAACATGTAGATTTACTGTATATTCATAATGCTATTATGTTTTATGACATAGGCTATAAGAATATTATTTGTTGGTGGATATCTACAAATGTTTTGATTGGTTGTAGGGGGTTTAAATAGGAGGGCTGTTTACTACTGTATTAGCTTGACAAAGACCCAGACTTGTACTAGAGGTCGAAACTTTGCTGCTGCTTCTGTATCCGTAACATCATAATAAAGCAAGTCGATCGTTATTGGATGCTGGTCACTTTCTTTTACTTAAATACTACAAAAGAGGTGTAGAGAAGATCAGAGCCAAGTCTTCACTCACCACCAACTCAATTACCATAGACGAAGATCCTACAAGGGCATGTAAGAAAATGTAACAACGGAATACGGACTACAAATGGGAGTCAATGGTTTATTACAGTCAGTCAACTTGAATGGAACTTTCATTTAAAGGTATAATCTCAAGTTTCTAAGTTATCCCCTATCAATTGGATAGGGGATAACTTTGCGTTCACTGGAGGTCTGAGTGCGGAGACCCCACCAATCTGAAGAACTGGGGCTCAGAGCCCTGTGTGGATTGAGTAAAAGTTGATCATGCACCTCCATTAATTTTAATGGCAGTGCCAAAGACCAGACGAGCTTACGCCCATCTATCTATGGCAGTCTCATTAAGAATGAATGGAGCAGCAGTGCAAATGATCGACCGCTCCATCCATGCAGAACTTTTAAGTGCCCCAGCTCTTGTAATCTATAAGGGTCCCGGTTGTTAGACCACCAGCAATTGGGACGTTATCCCTCTATCTAATGTAAAACTATTTTTTTCGGACCATTTCATCCTACATGGCAATTTTCCCTGCTTTCAGAACAATGAATGGTGTCATTCAAATCTAGAACTCGAACTGCAAAAAAAAAAAACCTCCTATGGCTAACTTGATGGAAAAATATAAAAAGTTATAGCTCTTGGAAATAAGGGAGAAAAAATTAAAAATAGGGTTAAATGGGTTAAGAACCAGGCTAAGCCTGTTTTCACATTAATGACCAAGCTAAATGTTATAATTCTGAACAATATCATTTTATGATACAATAACTCTGGAACACTTCAACGGATGACACGGTTTTCTCATTATTATTATTATCAATTTTTATAGCGCCATTCATTCCATGGCGCTTTTCATGTGAAATACGGGGCAAATATAGACAAATACATTAAACATGAGCAAAAAACAAGGCACACGTGTACATAAGGAGTGAGGACCCTGCCCGCGAGGGCTCACAGTCTGCTGGGGATGGGTGATGATACACTAGGAGAGGGTAGAGCTGGTTGTGCGGCGGTTCAGTAGGTTCAGGACCACTGCAGGCTGTAGGCTTGTCGGAAGAGGTGAGTCTTCAGGTTCTTTTTGAAGGTTTCTATGGTAGGCGAGAGTCTGATGTGCTGGGGTAGAGAGTTCCAGAGTATGGGGGAAGCACGGGAGAAGTCTTGGATGCGGTTGTGGGAAGAAGAGATGAGAGGGGAGTAGAGAAGGAGGTCTTGAGAGGATCGGAGGTTGCGTGTTGGTAGGTACCGGGAGATCATGTCACAGATGTATGGAGGAGATAGGTTGTTGATGGCTTTGTAGGTCATTGTGAGGGTTTTGAACTGGAGTCTCTGGGCGATAGGAAGCCAGTGAAGGGCTTGGCATAGGGGAGAGGCTAGGGAATAGCGAGGAGACAGGTAGATTAGTCGGGCGGCAGAGTGTAGGATGGATTGGAGAGGTGCCAGAGTGCTAGAGGGGAGGCCAGAGAGTAGGAGGTTGCAGTAGTCGAGGCGGGAGATGATAAGGGCATGCACTAGTGTTTTGCGGTGTCGCGGTCAAGGAATGCGCGGATCCGGGAAATGTTTTTGAGTTTGAGGCGGCAGGAGGAGGCAAGGGCTTGGATATGTGGCTTGAAAGAGAGGGCAGAGTCGAGGATCACCCCAAGGCACCGGGCGTGTGGGACTGGGGAAAGTGAGCAGCCATTGACAGTGATGGATAGGTCTGGTGGAGGGGTAGAGTGAGCCACCAGAATTCTGTTTGGTTCCCCCTAAAGTATTAAGAAGTAGTTCAGGCACAAAGAACAATGAGCTTCACATGTTTGGATTAATTATCTCTTTTTCCAGCCTTTTCTGACTATTTAAGACCCTCCCCAAACTTGGGAACAGCACTCAAACATGGTCAACATGGGAAAGACAAAGGAGCATTCCAAGGCCATCAGAGACAAGATCGTGGAGGGTCACAAGGCTGGCAAGGGGTACAAATCTGTGATGCCAAGAGATGAGAGGATTTGTAGCAGAAGGGAGTGGTCCACAGTGTAAAAGGCAGAAGACAGGTCCAGGAGAAGGAGGACAGAGTAGTGTCGCTTGCTCCTGGCAGTAAGTAGGTCATTGGTGACTTTAGTTAGGGCAGTTTCAGTTGAGTGATGGGAACGGAAGCCAGATTGTAACCGATCAAAGAGGGAGCAGGAGGAGAGGTGGGAGGACAGTTCAAGATGGCCGTGTTGCTCCAGCAATTTGGAGGCATAAGGGAGAAGAGATATCGGGCGATAGCTAGACACAGAGGATGGGTTGAGGGAGGGCTTTTTGAGGATGGGTGTGATCTTGGCATGCCTGAAGGATGAGGGGAAGACACCTGTTGTGAGTGAGAGGTTGAAGAGGTGCGTTAGGGTTGGGATGAAGACCGTGGAAAGGTTAAGGATGAGGTGGGACGGGAGCGGGTCGAGCGTGCAGGTGGTGAGGTGTGATCTTGACAGGAGGGTGGAGAGCTGATCTTCTGTCATGGTGGAGAAGCTGGTTTTGGAGGAGCAGAGGTGAGCAGCTAAGAGGGGCAGTGGGTGATGTGGGCTAAAGCTTTCTCTGATCGTATCGATCTTCTGTTTAAAGAAAGAGGCGAAGTCTTCTCATGACATATTGTACTTCATGATAGTGGTAAAATTTGTTAGACATCCCTTGCATTTATTTGTGATAATATTGGAAATTTGGCAAAAGTTTTGAAAATGTAACAATCTTATGCCCTTAAACCAGAGTTATATCAAACAAAATAGTTAATAAATAACATTTACAACATGAGCACTTTACATCTGCATTATTTTTCAAACATATTTTTTCTCTAGTTGCCTTCCACGACAGCCCAGGAGGTTGTTTCCATACCCTAATGGGGGACAGGAAGCACAAGAGGTTTAAAACCCCTCCCACCTCCCATTAACCAGTGTCTTTCCTGTCCCCCATAGGGCATGGTGAGGTTCCTGGTATGCTGCATGGCCGGCTTTGGCAGTGGTACCTGTTAAATCTTGTTCCCGGGCAGTGGTGGTCGGGCCCTGGGCTTCCTCCGCCGTTCTGCTCCCGTCTCCTTTGGATTCTGGGACCGCTCTCCTTGTCCACCTGCGTCCTCTTTGCGGGGGTAAAGCGGACCAGCGATTCCCTCCAGGAGGCATCCCTGAGCTCTCCGGCGTCTCCCCCTCCTGGCACGCTGTTCGATGACCCGGAAGTCACGTGGTGCTGCGGTGCTTCACTTCCGGGTCTAGCGCTCCTGCATAGGAGCGCTCTCACTTCCGGGATCCCGGGACCTCTGAACGGTGTGCGAGGCATGCTGCACACCTGCCTGGGACTGCGGAGGGGGAGGGGAAGGCTAATTGCCTAGCATTTATTTTCTATATAAACCTGCCTGAAGACGTCTCTCAGGTAAGGCTGTTCCAGCATTGAGAATACATCTTGCCCTGCAGCTGCAGAGCCCGGCGCTCCCCAAGCCCCTGTAAGTGTGGCAGGGATAGGTCCCATCTAAGGTTTGGGTCTTAGAATATCTTCTCATACATCTCCCCCCTCTATTTTCAGGGAGACAAGTCTACCCATAAAACCGCTAACAGACGCAAATGTGCCATATGTAATGAGAAGCTACCCTTAAAGTGGGAGAAAAAGTTATGCCAATCCTGTATGGACAAAGTGGTCAGAGCTGAACATCCCTCACTAAGGCTACGTTCACATTAGCGTTAAGCTAATGTGCGTCGGGTTTGCGTCGGCGACGCAGCGGCGACGCATGCGTCATGCGCCCCTATACTTAACATGGGGGACGCATGCGTTTTTTTTTGTTGCGTTGTGCAACACATGCGTCTTTTTTGCCGCAAGCGTCGGACCAAGAAAACGCAACAAGTTGCATTTTTCTTGCGTCCGATTTTCGGCAAAAACCGACGCATGCGTCGCAAAACGCAGCGTTTTTGCGTGCGTTTTGACGCGTTTTTGCGTGCGTTGTGCATTGCGTCGCCGACACAACGGCGCACAACGCTAGTGTGAACGTAGCCTATTTGAGGAGATACGTTCGTTGGTTAAGCAGGAGGTCCAAACCTCATTAGCTACACTCACTCCTCCCCCATCTTCACCTGGTCCATCGCTTCCCAAGAAAAATAAATTTCAGGAATATTCTGATTCAGAATCGGACGTCTCTTATGGGTTTGTCCTCAGCTAAATGGGAAGATTCTCTACCCCATAAGACTCCTGAGATTAGGAAATATCTTTTTTCTTCTGAACATATAGAAGAGTTGGTGTCCGCTGTGCCTGATAGTAGGTCTTGAGACTAGGGAGTCCCAGGTCGCCCTTTTTTCGTGGGAGAGAGAGGATTTTACAGGGGAGTCTGGCTCTTTTACCTCTCCACACAAAACCATTGGTTATTCTATTGGCTAATACAAAGAAGGATTTGGGAAGAGGTATAGGTATCATGTTCATATGGTAGAAAATTTTAGGTAAAATATAGGATTTAATTATGTTAATCCTACCAATCCACGAAAGATATGGCAAATCATAGGATTTTAGAAGGTTTTGTATATTATCTAGAAGGGGCTCAAAATTATATTTATAAAGGGTAGAGGGGTCTGCGGTAAGTAGGACGCCTAAGTATTTCGGTTTTTCAGAGAGCCATTTAAAGGGGGTAATCTTTTTGAGATCAGAGACCACATTTTCTGATGATGAAATGTTCAGAACTTCTGATTTGTGCATATTGACTTTAAAGTTAGAGATGACTCCAAATTTATCGAGTAGTTCCAATAGCTTAGGAAAGGCTATCCTTGGATTTGAAATCAGAATCCGGACGTCATCTGCAAAAGCAGCCGTCTTAAATTCTGATTGATCCACTATTAGACCCTTAATCAACTCCTCCTGTCTTATTCTCTGTACCAGAGTCTCCATAACTAACACAAAAAGGGTGGGGGAGAGAGGGCAGCCCTGCCTGGTTCCATTTCCAATCCCAAAGGAGTCCGAAAGCAACCCGTTGACTCTAACTCTAGCGGTTGGGAGTGAATACAGAGTCATAATGGCATCAATAAGAGGTTGGGGGAAGTCAAACTTCTGTAAAGTGCATACCATATAATGCCAGCTGACTGTCGAATGCCTTCTCGGCATCAGTTGAAAGCAAAGCCAACGGGATGCAGGAGCGTCTGGCATGTGAAATAGCCAAGAGAATTTTTGTGGCATTGTCCTTTCCCTCCCTACCCCTAACAAAACCCACTTGATCGGGGTGAATTAAGGACTCTAGAACAGTGTTAATCCTGGATGCAAGAATTTTAGCCCAGAGTTTTAGGTCAGAGTTTAATAAAGAGATAGGACGATAATTGCCACATAGGCTGCCATCTCTCCCGTCTTTTGGAATAACAGAGATATGTGCCTCTAAGGTCTGTTTGGTGGGTGGGGGGGGGTTCCTGCAAGGAAAGAGTTTAATAGAGAGGTCAAATGCGGGAGGAGTAGGTCCGAGAATTTTTTATAATAGGACACGGGGAAATCATCTGGGCCTGGAGTCTTATTAATTGCCATATTCTGTAACGTATCGCTAATTTCTTGGGGGGTGACTTGAGACAGGAGGGTCACATGATCTTTGGTTTGAATTTTTGGGAGGGAAATCGAGGCTAGGTAATTCTTGGATCCTGTCTATCGCGGTTAAACGATCTTTCATAGGGTCGGGTGGTTCTAAGTTATAGAGAGATTCATAATAACATCTGAATGCCTCTGCAATGTCTTCGGACTTATCAACCTTCGTGTTGGGGTCTTTATAGATATGTTTTATACATCTATTTTCTGCTTGTTTTTTAAGTAGATAAGAGGTCAGCTTACTATTTTTGTTACCGTGGGCATAAAATTTATATCTACATTGCATAAAAGTCTTAGCAGATTTAAGATTGAGCAGATCTTTCAATTTTCCACGAACGGCGATTAGGTCTTGTTGGAGATTCTGGGTGTTAGATTTTTTATGGAGACGTTCAGTGATTGCGATTTGATGTAAGAGTGACAATCTCTTTTTCCTTTTGTTTTTTAGTATGAGCCCCAATTGATGAGTTCTCCCCTAAGTACTGCCTTATGCGCTTCCCAAATGTTAGGTGTTAGTGGTCCCTCCGTAACATTTTCTAAAAAGTAGCGTGAGATCGTGTATTTTACCTTCACCAGATTTTGTGGATCATCCAGTAAGGTTTCATTCAGTCTCCAAGTTGTTACGGGGTGAGGTAAGGTGTCAATTGTGATATTTAAGAAGATCGGGGCATGGTCAAAGATTGTAATTGAGCCTATATTGGCGGATTTAATGAGACTTAAAGATCGCGATTGAATTAAAAGGAAATCGATTCGATGATAGGACGAACGGGGAGGGGAGAAAAAAGTGTAATCTCTTGTGGTGGGGTGAATAATACGCCAGGGGTCAATAAGATTAAGAGAAGATAGTTTGTTCATCAGATTATATCTCAATTTTTGTGGGATAAAAGAAAGGCCACTTGAAGAATCAATCTCAGGGTTTAGGGTCAAGTTAAAGTCACCTCCTACAACTAGTAGTCCCTCTGTGAAAAGTTGTAGTATATCTAGTGTTTTCGAGATCCATTGGACTTGTTGTTTATAAGGTACGTATAAATTGGCAAACGTAACCATAGTATTACCTAAGAGTCCTTTTACAAATATATATCTCCCTTCATGATCGCTCAGTGTATCCCTTGGTGTGAATGGGAGTCCTTTTTTTAGGACTATGCTGACCCCCTTAGATGCAGAAGAATTACAATGATTAAACCATATTGGGTATGGGGAAAAGGAAGTGTTAGGGGCTCTACCATTTTTAAAATGGGTTTCTTGGAGGAAGGCTACCTGGGCTTTTTGTTTTTTTTAAAAGTGTGAAGATTTGGTTTCGTTTTGCGGGAACATTAAGATCTTTAACATTAAAAGAAGCTACTGTGATGGAACCCGAGCTCACTCGACTATTCATACTCGTCATGGTCAGAAGAGGTTACGCTTTCACCCTGGTATCTAAAGAAAAACAGAAAAAAACATTAAGAACAAACTTTGTACAGACAAAGACTCGCCTAACGCGGGTGGGGGGGGGGGGGTTAGGAGTACCCAAACATAGGCGAGGTAGTCCAAGTTGTGAATATAACCTGTTCTAATAAAGAAAAACATTGCACAATATATAGAGAAAAGAAATTAATAAGGCAGACGAAATTGTCTACAGTTAACAGCAACGAGTGAAACAAATCACTTGCATACTACCATTGAAAGAGAAAACCTAAGAAAACAGAAACGAGAGAGGAAATTTTCATGGTGGGTGTTTCTTGGGATCTTGTTTCTTAACTTTAGGAGAGGTGTGTTTTTTCCTTAGAGACCACTCCTGTGGTTTCTTCCTTGGGGGTAAGCTCCAGTTGGAGTCCACTGGCATCCAAGAAGAAAGGTCGATTGGTGGAATGTCCAGAGTCTCCCAAACTTTATGAAGATCCTCTGGAGTACGAATTGTGAGTTGACGTCCAGAAACATTTATTGCAAGACCAAAGGGAAATAACCATTTATATGTCAAGTTTTTAGCTTTCAGAGCAGCTAGAAGAGGTCTGAGGATCCTTCTCTTAGCCAAAGTAGATGGGGCTACGTCTTGGAAGAGTTGTACTTGCGAATTTTCATAGAGAATTTTTTCTTGCTCTCTAGCACTTGTTAGAATGGCAGCTGTGTCTACATAGCTAAGAAGACCGCAAATAATGTCTCTGGGTAGTTCATCTGTTTTTGGTTTAGGCCTTAGAGCGCGGCAAACTCTTTCAATTGTGATTATTGCGGCTCTCTCTTGCCCTAGTAGGCTAGCAAAAATTTCCTTAGATACTTTATCTAGGGCTTCCCGAGCAAAAGATTCTGGAACACCTCTTATCCGTATATTTTTCCTTCTGCTTCTATTTTCTTGATCCTCAGCTGCTAGTAGCGCCACATTCAAATGTTGCTGTTGGTTAAGGGTTTGTTCATGCAGACAGGTAACAGCTTCGATTGTATCACTGTTCGCAGATTCCAGGTATTCAACTCTGTGACCTAATTGTTGGAGGTCAGAGCGCATTCCCGTAACTTCTTCTAGAAGAGCTTTCATGTTTTGGGCCATCAACTTTATCATGAAGTTTCTGGAGATGGGAGCTACGCCTCCTGTGGTGGATTCACTATCAGAGTCAACTTCACTGAGATCTGAATCGTCCATATTTTCAGAGGAAATTGCTTTTTTAAGAGAGCGTCTTGTAGGAGTCTGAGAAAAATCATTTTTTTTCTTCAGATAAGAGTCAATAGCGCCATGGGTATTTTTTTTCTGTTCGTCTGCCATCGCTTTATTCGCTGATTTTTCACGTTCTTTTTGTGATTTAACCATGTTGAGGGTGTATGATAACGTGAAATGCTGCAATCACAACTTGGACAAAGGAGGAAAAAACTTATTTGCTCATTATGTTGAATTTAAAGCAGAGATTCAGTATGGACACTAGGTGTCGCTATAGGATCAGTAAAGAGAAATAATGTCTTGTTCGACACTTCCCATGGTATATTAGATTTCGTTTTAATATTTGGCATGGGCACTAGGTGTCACTGTGGTAATATACTGCCGAGTACTTTCCCTTATTTTCACATGTACAGATAGAGGCAGAGAAAAACTGAACTTCTTTATTTTTTATTTACCTTCTTGTCAGAGGGTTAACAGAAGGTAGTCAGTCAATGAACCAGTCCTGTATATGCCAAAACAGGTGGATATGGGGCAGCAGGAGATAAGGTGCAGATCTGAGATGAGCGAATGCAGCAGAGAACGTAGTCTCTTGGTCAGACGTGCACTGGTAGTACAGTGTGATAACCCAGTATAATAGGTGTTCCAGACTCGTTGGGGTTAAACAGATAGGCACGGGGTTGCAGTAGGTGAAATGAGACAGTAAGCTGTAAATATGTATCGCCCAGTATAGACCCCAGCTCCCTCTAAATTGTGCACCATGAAGCCATGCAGAACATCCACATTCAGACACCCCAGCCCAGCAAATGTGAAGCAGGTGGGTATGGGGCAGCAGGAGTTAAGGCGCAGTTGGGGCTGTAGATGGGGAGCGAAATTAGCCAGGCACAAGTCCCTGTGTGATTATGTAGAGGCTCCTCCACACCATGCGGCGATGACAAGATGGCGCCGGGACCGGCGGGAAATTCCCAGCCTCCTTACCCGCACAGATGAGACCGGGGTAGATACAAACCGCCCGGGGAGCAAAGCGGCACCAAGGGAGGTGGGTGAGCAGGATCGGCAACGCCGCCAGTTACTGTCTATCTTACTCTGCAGGCAGCCCCCGTATGGAGCAGGAACTAGGACGCAGCAGTGGTGGCACAGCACGCCGCGGAACGCCGTCTGAAGATCCGGATGGGAGGGGACACCGCCGCCGGTAAGTGATGAGTCGGGGGGGGAGGGGAAAGCAGAAGCCGCACACCAGCCTCGTGGAGCGGTCGGACAGCAGGGTGTGCTCCGGGGGTTCGGTCAAGGCCACTCACCGCCAGGCGATCTTAGTCCAGGGGAGCGGCGGCTATGGACGTCCTCTCCTTGCCAGCCGAATGGGATCCTCTTCACCGATCACCGCCGGCAGCCACCGCAATGGATCTCACTGCAGGAGACAGCCCAGGAGGACGGACACCGCTTCAGGTGGGCCGCTTCAGAGCACTACCGGGCGGGTAGGCCGCGCACCCACCACAGTGCAGGCAATCAGCGGCAAGAATCCCGCTGAATACGGCAGGTGAGAGGCCCTTAAAGTGACCGCGACCTCCAGTCACCAGTGTCTCCGCTGAGAAGCGTCGGGGGTACTGGATGCTTCACGGGGGTCACCCCTCACCCCGCTCAAAACCGCTTCCCTCCTGGGGGAGGAGGCGTTAGGCCCGTGACAGCTGCGCGCTTACCGCCTAAGAAGCACTGGGTGTGTGACTGTGAACTGTACCCTGACCTCCCAGTGCATATTTGTTGGACCACGTTGGGTACCAGCAGCGCTGTGGCCTGTGCCTTACTCCCCCACAGCTACACCTGAACTAAGGAACGCGCAGAGGGCATCGGAGAATAACCGCTGCCGCCAGGACTCAGCTCGATATTGTCTTCAGGACTACACCGGATCAACTCCGCGCTGACCATTGTTGGCGCCATCGCTTGTTTCGTGGACTTTACCGTCTGCAAGTCGTCTGACTGGATACGTTGCACCTTAAGAATTTTACTGCTATTGTAAACTGCATTACCCCCAACCCACATACTCTCTATTTCATATTACTGTACCCGCATTACCTCTGTTGAACCATTTATCTCACTGCGTGGAGTACATACTTGTTAAAGTAAATATGTTAACCCTTACTCTGTCTCCTGTCCGTCACTGTATCCAGCAACCTGCTCACACAAGTATAAGTGGAGTCCAGGGAAAGGCTACCTGTGATGCGGCTGGAGTATCGCTGAGAGAGATGATATCATCGGGAGGTGCAGGCATGCGCAGTGGGTCGCGCACGAAGAGAAGGAAGATTATCTTCTCCCCATTGCCGCTGAGAGGAGCCCGGACAGTGCTGACGAGAAGAAAGCAGAGGATGGAGGAGGACAACAGGAGAGGTTGTCACGCTAGACAGGGCTCGGTCGACCACCGGCTTTTTGGAACTGTTGCTGGTCCCTAATCAGACGGCATGCATGCTGGAGGTACAGATGAGGATCATCCCTTTGGGCAGAGCTGCATGCAGGACGAACAAGCTGTTGGCGGTGAGTACAGCTCAGTATTCACACAACTCCCCACTGACTTGTTAAAGCTATCTAAACTGTTAGTATCTTTAAAGGGTTCTGTTCAGTCAGTGTCAGTCAGTCAGTCCTCGCATGTCTTAGAGGTGGCAGAGGTTTGGAGGCACCTTGACGAGGGTCTGGAAGGGGAGCAGGACCCCTTGAAGTCACCAACAGTATCAGGTGTTAAAGGGGTGAGGGAGACGTGTTATAAAGAAGCTATGACTTGTACAGTTTCGCCATTAGGCTACCATTTAGTTATGTCAATAAAACAACAGATCTGGCTCAATATATAATATAGAGATTTGCAATCATTGCTGCCAGCATCTAAAGAATTTTTAGCTAAAATTTATAAGAAAGGCCGAAGATAGGCACAGGCCTATCCCTCTGTATTTTAATAATTGGTTGCAGGCATTCTGTATCTATGCCACATCATGGGTGAAAAGTTTTTTAAAAAATGTTCTGGATTATTTTGACATGTGAACATAGTTTTGGAAGCTATTAAAAATGTTAGCGGGATAAGTTGGTTCTTCTACGATGAAAACTTTAGGCAAAAGCTAGCAGTGTACCAGTCTTTGAAGTGGGGTGTGATGTGGGTCTTAGTCTGTAGCACTGAATTCGGCCAAAGTCGGTTGCTGTGAAGAGACCCACATCTACATCCCAAACTGTTTTTAGGAAGGGTACATGCTTATTTTTAAATAAGACCCAGTGCAAATGGCCTAATTCTTGTAGGTATAGACATGAGTGGTCCTTTTGTGGAGAGGAGCATCCAATGGCACGTTCCAAAAAGGATAATATGCCAGTGCAGCCCTCCTCAAAAGAATACATTAATAAAAGCGGAGACGCCAGAAAAGCTGGAGAATATGGTTAGAGCGATATCCAAGCCCCAAGAAAGCCGAACTGTCAATTGACGGTTTTGCAGTTTTGGTTTTATGGTTCCCGGTTTTACTGGTTCAGGTTGAAACCTGGGGGTGGTGGTAGCAAAGTTATAGAAGGAAATTAAGGCCGGTAGAATTACTGGGCCTTTTAAGAATATACCGTTTGTCAATTTCTGTTTATCACCTCTGGGTGTAGTTCCTAAAAATGAACCAAATTCGTTCAGATTAATTCACCATTTGTCATTTCCATATGGCTCATCTTTGAATGATAGTGTCAATGAAAGCTTAAAATCAGTCTGTTATACTTCTTTTGACCAGGCGTCTGAGATAGTTAGAAGTTTTGGCCCTGGGGGGGGGCGTGGCCTAGGCAGCAATGGAGTAGGGTGTGTTGCCTGCGAGCTCCAAGAGAGCATCCTCTCAAATCGACTGGAATTGACTAAAAAAAACTCATTATTCACCCAGTTTTGCGTTGGTTACCGCTTCTACACGGCACCAAGACCCTTTTGAGACCAAAATTGTTAAATTTGGACTTTTTTTTCACCACTATCTGGCAAAATCTACACAGGCCGCATGGTCTGGGCCTACCACTAGGCCTCAAACAACAGCCGCCCTTATATCTGGGCTCATCAAGATCCAGCCAGCATTGGATGGTAATTATCCACTTTATATAATGGTTATCTGAGCTGATTTGCCCTCTCCTGCAACAGGACTAAAAAGCTGCATGAGCGGTGATTACAAGTGCCGCGGGCTCTGCGACGTTAGACGCGGCCTGTAACGTCCCTGCACTGAGTCCCCGCTGATCCTCGGACCCAGAGGCGGCAAGCGCTACAGTAAGGCGGCAAACGCTACAGTAAGGCGTCACCACCTACATAGCAGCCGGAGACATCAGGCGGTGAACAAAGAACTCTCTCAACCTGTCAGCAGCACTGAGAGTGGCGGCCGCTGCGGCTCACACAACAAAATAGCTTGCACAGAACCCCCTTTCAAAATTTCAGAGCCAGCTACAGGCCATTTTAGAAATGGCATTTGAGAGGGGGATAATAACAAAAAAGATCTTAGGGGGACTTCTGCCACAATACCCAGTTATACCTACTTTTTATCTCCTCCCCAAGGTCCATAAAGATCCAACATCTCCCCCAGGGCGTCCTATTGTCTCTGGCATAGGAGGGCTGTGTGATATGACATGTACATTTATTGAATACTATCTTAGACCACAGGTCGAAACCCTGCCCTCCTATGTCAGGGACACTACGGACGTTCTGAAACGGGTTGATGGTCTCATCGTGGAGAGGGATATGGTCCTTGTGACAGCGGATGTTGAATCTCTCTACACCAGTATCCGGCATGTGGATGGCATGAGGGCGGTGAGGTTTTTCTTGGAGTCGAGTAATTTGGAGGCCGATCTCAGTGAGTTGGTTTTGGAGTTACTTGATTTCGTGTTGACCCACAACGTTTTTGTTTTCAAAGATCGTTTTTTTCTCCAGCGACAGGGCACTGCCATGGGGGCGGCCTGTGCGCCGTCTTATGCTAATTTATTTTTGGGGTTATGGGAGCGTGAGCTCTTTTGTGACGGTGCACAGGCGGCCCCACAAATTCTTGGATGGTATCGATATATCGATGACGTCCTATTTATCTGGCAGGGCCCTGTCCTGGAATTACAGCAATTTATGGTGGGTCTTAACGATAATGACTCCAATATCAAACTTACGTATACTCACCATCAAAAAGAAATTTTCTTTCTTGATATTATTTTGAGAGTCAGTGAGAGCGGCCTGATTTATACGGACATGTATCGCAAGGAAACCTCGGTTAACGCCCTCCTGCACTCCACATCCGCACATCCGCCCTCCACGATTGGGGCCATCCCCATTGGCCAGTTTCTTCGGGCTCGAAGGATTTGTGCCTCCGATGCCCTATTTGAAGAACAGGCTATGGACCTTGGGGAGCGTTTTAGACAACGTGGGTATAGTGGCCGGTCGATTAAAAAAGGATACATCAGAGCGAAAAGGACCAAGAGAAATGATCTCCTGGGTGGTGTAAAGAGGGATAAAAGCAACAAAGCGTGGGAGGGTCAACCACGTTTTGTATCCACCTATAATCATAGGTGGGATGTGATGAGAAATATTATAAGAAAACACTGGTCGGTTTTACAAACTGATCCGGTGCTGCGGAAACACTTGTCTGACCAGCCCCTGATGACAGCACGCCGTAGTAACAATATATCAGATATCTTGGTACATAGCCACTATGTGGCAAAGACCCCAGACCATTTTGGAGCAGGACCACAAAGAAAAGGATTCTTCCCATGTGGTGGGTGTTTGGCTTGTAAAAATTTGGTTAGATCCACATCCTTTACGTCCTCTGATGGCAAAAAAACTTTCCAGATTAGAGAACACATCACTTGCAGTACGACCCACGTAGTTTACTATGCTGTGTGTACTTGCAAGTTGATATATGTAGGTTTAACATCAAGAGAACTGCGCGTCCGTGTGTGTGAGCACATAAGAGACATCATAGGTGCCAAGGACGTCGAAGATGTGGACAACTTAAAGCCAATACCGAAACATTTTCGCCTTTACCATCAATGCAATCCAAAACATTTGAAGGTCTGGGGAATTGATAAGGTGCGTGCTGGCATCATGGGTGGCGATTTGAAAAAGAAATTGGCTCAATGCGAATGCAGGTGGATTAGTCTGCTTAATACTATGGCCCCATCTGGGCTAAATGAACAACTGAGTTTTAGTCCCTTCTTATAGTGAGTCGGTTCCAGATTTTTGTGTTTTTATCTTTTGGTGTCTGTTTGTAGTGTCATACTAATTGTTCCCCTTTTTTTAATTTTATATTCCTTATCTTGCCTTTAATTGGGTATGTGTGAAAATGATGAACCCTCTGGATGAGAAATACACGTGTGAAGTTCTGGTACTGGATCCCAGGGAGGCTCTCTGCCGTTGCCTGATGTGATGACCTATGGGAATTACTTCATAATCATATTTATATGATGCACTTTATACTTGCACATTGGTTTTTATATTTATATTATCATGTGTTTATTGTATTTTTATCTACTCACTGTATAGTGTCACGTGTCTAGCGTGATGACTTATGGGGACTGCTTTAAGTCCTAGAGAGTATTATGCGACGCATTTAATATTTTCACTTTCGCTGTCATAGCAATATTATAATTATTAATGTACTTTTATAATTACACGTCTGCGTTATGCATTATTACATGTCGTTTATTTTTTATTATTATTGGTGGCACGAAAATGCTAATTTGTGCATGGTATAGGCACAGTACACGTCTATGCACCTCTTTCCCCTTTTTTTCTTTTCCCGGTGTTATTTACCTGTGCAAGGAGGTGGTTATGTTTCTTTGGGCGTACCCACAACCTCTCGGTGATGTCATGATGGGAGGTTTCCTACTAGCATCCACAGTGCGCATGTCGGCCGCGGTCCGACTTCCGGGACATCGCTGCGGCGCCCGCTAGTGACGTCTGCGTTCCACTGACGTCGTTGCGACATTAGTGTGGAGCGCGGCGCCATGATGGACGCAGCGGGCGATGTAATTCCCAGCACGACTGACGTCGGACATGCGCCGTAATTAGTGGCACATGAAGGAGGTTCACTGACCCTATATAACCTGGTCTGACACACTATACAGCACTGCCCCCTGACGAAGCCTAACGCGAAACGCGCGTTGGGGTGTGGACGGTGACCCCTGGTACTCTGCATGATGGGTAAGACTGGAGAATTTGGGTGGTGGTATCTAGTGCACGATACCTGATTACTGTCTATACGTTGGGACTTACTATATGAAATATGATAGTCACCCGCTCTCCTTATCTCCCCTTTGCTGTGTGACATGCACTATTTTGCACTTTACATATGAAACAGTTGCAGATGTACCTTGGGGATATCACTGTTTTTTCAGTGCTACTATTTGTTCCTTTACTGAATTTTTTCTTGTTATCTTGTTGTCATATATGTACTGATTTGGTTCAATAAAAAGTGTATTTATATCTTTTTTACAAAAAAGATTTGGACGTGTACTCTGCTTATTTTTATGGTATTTATGTGTGCTTGTAGGAGTGTCCTTGTTATATGTTGGAGATACGATCTCTTTTTAGGATATATATAACACACTGCTATGAGCGTGTGGATGAGATCACATTTTCTTTGGTCCATACTGGGCTGTATGTATTATATCTATTTCTGAGTCTTCACAGCGACCATTGTGGAACAAATGGATTTTCTTGAACGCGAAAAAGCGTGGCTAACCCAGCTTGACAAAGTGTTCAGTGAGGGATCTGGAAGCACTGGTGATTTTAAATCTGGAGATACTAGTGGTCTCACTATTAAGTATAAGGAACTACTCAATAGGCGTACCCGCCTGTGGTGGAACAGGGCTTTCCTGGAACGATACATAGGGTGTGGTCTTATCCCTAGAGGACTACGTGTCCAAGTCTTTCCATCCTTTGCGGTGGAAGATCCTGAATTTATTAGACAATGGGAAGATGCCGCATCCCTATGCTCCAAAAGATTTATGGAGTTGTTATCTAACTCCAATGATAAACAACTAAAGGAATTGGATGTAGAACTTAAAGTGATCCAGGATGAGTAAGGCTACTTTCACACTAGCGTTAACTGCAATACGTCTCAAATGCGTCGTTTTGCCGAAACTACGCATCCAGCAAAAGTTCTTGCTGGATACGTTTTTTCGTCATAGACTAACATTAGCGACGCATTTGCGACGCATTGCCAAACGGTGCGTCCGTTTTGCGACGCTTTGGCGTGTGGTAGCGGACCGTCGGGAGAAAAAAACGTTACATGTAACGTTTTTTGCTCCCGACGGTCCGCTTTTTCCGACCGCGCATGCGCGGCCGGAACTCCGCCCCCACCTCCCCGCACTTCCCCGCACCTCACAATGGGGCAGCGGATGCGTGGGAAAAATGCATCCGCTGCCCCCGTTGTGCGGCGGAGACCACGCTAGCGTCGGGAATGTCGGCCCGACGCACAGCGACGGATTGTTCCCGACGCTAGTGTGAAAGTAGCCTTAAATAAATGCCTCACGGGAGAGATGGTTACGAAATTTAAAAGTGAGGTGGACCTGGCCCTCCAAAAGTGGGAGACAGAATTGGTACAAAACAAAACAAAAAAATATCAACGGGATTTGGCAGACCGCCAGCAGGAGCGTGTGTATAGGTGGCAGAAACGTACCTCAGGGAACAAAACATATCTGAGGAATCGTTCAATTTCTATATCTTCAATGTCATCGGTTGAGGATAAACCACAAAGTGCTGACAATTCGAGATCCTTTTGGAATAAGAGAGACCATGTGAGGAGTAATGATTGGAGGAGCGGAAAATCTAATAACAAACGTAAATTGACAAGCTCTCCTAAAAACGACAAGAAATCAAAAACTAACAATTTAGAGGTAATTAACCTATCCTCGCATGCTCTCTCAGAGTCACAAAATGAAGTTCTCAAATTGGGCCTCTCATTTTCTCCATCTAACAATTTCAACTTTTTCATAGCACTGAAAGACCTCCACTTATTCTCACGGAAGATCATTCTAAAGAAATTACATCTTCGGTCTTCCTCTGCCTCTGTGATAACTGATCCAACTGAATTAGAGGTATTACGAGACTTGGAGGACCTTGAACAGGAGTCCAACCCAGCTGGGGTGAGTACTTCTCCACTTAATATTTCTGCCAGATGTACGACGTTTCCCTCCTTGTCGCTCTGCCCACAGGTTGAGATCTTCACGAAACTAGTAACGGAGGATTTCAAGAGGATTAATAATTACAAAAAACGAGATAATCTTAATATTGAACAAAGACAGGCTCTACAGGAAATCAAAATGTGGGATGATGTTGTTATTAAACCTGCGGACAAGGGGGGAAACGTGGTCATCTGGCCAGTGGAGAAGTATGAAAAAGAGGCCTTCAGGCAACTCAAAAATAAAGACACCTATACCCAGCTTGCACAGAACCCCCTTTCAAAATTTCAGAGCCAGCTACAGGCCATTTTAGAAATGGCATTTGAGAGGGGGATAATAACAAAAAAGATCTTAGGGGGACTTCTGCCACAATACCCAGTTATACCTACTTTTTATCTCCTCCCCAAGGTCCATAAAGATCCAACATCTCCCCCAGGGCGTCCTCTTGTCTCTGGCATAGGAGGGCTGTGTGATATGACATGTAAATTTATTGAATACTATCTTAGACCACAGGTCGAAACCCTGCCCTCCTATGTCAGGGACACTACGGACGTTCTGAAACGGGTTGATGGTCTCATTGTGGAGAGGGATATGGTCCTTGTGACAGCGGATGTTGAATCTCTCTACACCAGTATCCGGCATGTGGATGGCATGAGGGCGGCGAGGTTTTTCTTGGAGTCGAGTAATTTGGAGGCCGATCTCCGTGAGTTGGTTTTGGAGTTACTTGATTTCGTGTTGACCCACAACTTTTTTGTTTTCAAAGATCGTTTTTTTCTCCAGCGACAGGGCACTGCCATGGGGGCGGCCTGTGCGCCGTCTTATGCTAATTTATTTTTGGGGTTATGGGAGCGTGAGCTCTTTTGTGACGGTGCACAGGCGGCCCCACAAATTCTTGGATGGTATCGATATATCGATGACGTCCTATTTATCTGGCAGGGCCCTGTCCTGGAATTACAGCAATTTATGGTGGGTCTTAACGATAATGACTCCAATATCAAACTTACGTATACTCACCATCAAAAAGAAATTTTCTTTCTTGATATTATTTTGAGAGTCAGTGAGAGGGGCCTGATTTATACGGACATGTATCGCAAGGAAACCTCGGTTAACGCCCTCCTGCACTCCACATCCGCACATCCGCCCTCCACGATTGGGGCCATCCCCATTGGCCAGTTTCTTCGGGCTCGAAGGATTTGTGCCTTCGATGCCCTATTTGAAGAACAGGCTATGGACCTTAGGGAGCGTTTTAGACAACGTGGGTATAGTGGCCGGTCGATTAAAAAAGGATACATCAGAGCGAAAAGGACCAAGAGAAATGATCTCCTGGGTGGTGTAAAGAGGGATAAAAGCAACAAAGCGTGGGAGGGTCAACCACGTTTTGTATCCACCTATAATCATAGGTGGGATGTGATGAGAAATATTATAAGAAAACACTGGTCGGTTTTACAAACTGATCCGGTGCTGCGGAAACACTTGTCTGACCAGCCCCTGATGACAGCACGCCGTAGTAACAATATATCAGATATCTTGGTACATAGCCACTATGTGGCAAAGACCCCAGACCATTTTGGAGCAGGACCACAAAGAAAAGGATTCTTCCCATGTGGTGGGTGTTTGGCTTGTAAAAATTTGGTTAGATCCACATCCTTTACGTCCTCTGATGGCAAAAAAACTTTCCAGATTAGAGAACACATCACTTGCAGTACGACCCACGTAGTTTACTACGCTGTGTGTACTTGCAAGTTGATATATGTGGGTTTAACATCAAGAGAACTGCGCGTCCGTGTGCGTGAGCACATAAGAGACATCATAGGTGCCAAGGACGTCGAAGATGTGGACAACTTAAAGCCAATACCGAAACATTTTCGCCTTTACCATCAATGCAATCCAAAACATTTGAAGGTCTGGGGAATTGATAAGGTGCGTGCTGGCTTCATGGGTGGCGATTTGAAAAAGAAATTGGCTCAATGCGAATGCAGGTGGATTAGTCTGCTTAATACTATGGCCCCATCTGGGCTAAATGAACAACTGAGTTTTAGTCCCTTCTTATAGTGAGTCGGTTCCAGATTTATGTGTTTTTATCTTTTGGTGTCTGTTTGTAGTGTCATACTAATTGTTCCCCTTTTTTTAATTTTATATTCTTTATTAGTCTCTTGCCTTTAATTGGGTATGTGTGAAAATGATGAACCCTCTGGATGAGAAATACACGTGTGAAGTTCTGGTACTGGATCCCAGGGAGGCTCTCTGCCGTTGCCTGATGTGATGACCTATGGGAATTACCTCATAATCATATTTATATGATGCACTTTATACTTGCACATTGGTTTTTATATTTATATTATCATGTGTTTATTGTATTTTTATCTACTCACTGTATAGTGTCACGTGTCTAGCGTGATGACTTATGGGGACTGCTTTAAGTCCTAGAGAGTATTATGCGACGCATTTAATATTTTCACTTTCGCTGTCATAGCAATATTATAATTATTAATGTACTTTTATAATTACACGTCTGCGTTATGCATTATTACATGTCGTTTATTTTTTATTATTATTGGTGGCACGAAAATGCTAATTTGTGCATGGTATAGGCACAGTACACGTCTATGCACCTCTTTCCCCTTTTTTCTTTTCCCGGTGTTATTTACCTGTGCAAGGAGGTGGTTGTGTTTCTCTGGGCGTACCCACAACCTCTCGGTGATGTCATGATGGGAGGTTTTATTAGGGTTGAACAATTAATATAATGTTCAATTCTCTAGTTGCCTACTCCTGGCTTAATGGATATTGATCATGTGCACTAAAGAAATACACCAGACACAGTCAGCTGTAACTCTCCTTGATCAATGTGTGGCTCAGCTCCAAGAAGAAGTTTATTAGTGAAACACAATGTCATATATCTCCTGTAAGGGGGCTCGGTTAGCTCTAAAATGGGAGTGATCGGATGTATTCCATTGGTTAGTGGGTTGGGCATGAGCAAGTCCATGGGCGGATCCATGAGGTCATCAGGGTGGGTTGGTCCGTGAGGTCATCAGAGTGGGCGTCGCCGTGGGTGGATCCATGAGGTCATCAGGGTGGGTGTCATCTTGGATACCAGACCACACGGTCTGCTGGTACAGGAAATGGCGGCCATCTTTAGTGTCTTCATTGTTCATCTTGGATACCAGAGCACATGGATCTGATACAGGAGATGGCAGCCATCTTCAGTGTCTCACTTTGTCTGAGGAAAACTTATGTAAGGTTAAACAATACATGTTATAGGTTGCTTCTCTCAATTACCTTATGTGTTGAGGTTAATTAAGTATTTGATCTTATGGCTCTCCTCAACAGTTTCCTACTAGCATCCACAGTGTGCATGTCGGCCGCGGTCCGACTTCCGGGACATCGCTGCGGCGCCCGCTAGTGACATCTGCGTTCCACTGACGTCGTTGCGACGTTAGTGTGGAGCGTGGCGCCATGATGGACGCAGCGGGCGATGTAATTCCCGGCGCGACTGACGTCGGACATGCGCCGTAATTAGTGGCACATGAAGGAGGTTCACTGACCCTATATAACCTGGTCTGACACACTATACAGCACTGCCCCGTGACGAAGCCTAACGCGAAACGCGCATTGGGGCGTGGACGGTGACCCCTGGTACTCTGCATGATGGGTAAGACTGGAGAATTTGGGTGGTGGTATCTAGTGCACGATACCTGATTACTGTCTATACGTTGGGACTTACTATATGAAATATGATAGTCACCCGCTCTCCTTATCTCCCCTTTGCTGTGTGACATGCACTATTTTGCACTTTACATATGAAACAGTTGCAGATGTACCTTGGGGATATCTCTGTTTTTTCAGTCCTTCTATTTGTTCCTTTACTGAATTTTTTCTTGTTATCTTGTGGTCATATATGTACTGATTTGGTTCAATAAAAAGTGTATTTATATCTTTTTTACAAAAAAGATTTGGATGTGTACTCTGCTTATTTTTATGGTATTTATCTGCGCCATAAGAAGAAGGCGGCAGTGACCGGAGGTTCTCCCAAGAAGAGGACACAGACTGGAGCGACAGACGCTTCCAGAGCACAGCTGCGCCAGGCAGACGAAGAGGACCTCCCAGGAAGGCGACATAGACCGGCTGAGAGCTGCACTCCCAGAGATCTCCTGCACTGGAGGTAAGGAGTCCCGGGACCAGCACTCGGCAAGCAACTAGCA
The DNA here is from genome assembly GCF_051348905.1 of Ranitomeya variabilis. Classification (NCBI taxonomy): domain Eukaryota; kingdom Metazoa; phylum Chordata; class Amphibia; order Anura; family Dendrobatidae; genus Ranitomeya; species Ranitomeya variabilis. The sequence continues at coordinate 406,851,450 of NC_135235.1, read as the reverse complement.
GCGGCTCGGCTACAGCGGCTCAGTTGTGGCTGACAACCCCGAGGAAGTGGGGACAACAGCTTACAGCTGGCGCTGCTGATTCTGACTTCTGACCTCCACCACAGCGCTCTTGGGGACCGTATATAGGGGATTGCAGCTTATTAACCCCTTGCTTTCTCCACTTGCCCCTCTCTGCGCCAGTTGCTGGGTGACTAATCTAAATGGGGGTTCATATTTTTGGGATCAACGTCTCTCACATTGGAATCCTAGCTGCTACTTAAGACTCTATATGTGTGATTGGTCGGTCTTTACTTCTCACATATCAAATCCATATTCTCATTGTCTTGTGCACATACTCTGCTGATTTTGTTTACTGAACTGCACTCTCTCTGTGAATTTAAAGGAGAATTGTCCCAAACTCTTGGGAAACATACATCATACCTAATCTATGACCACTAGTGGGATCTCAGCTAACTAATTTTTTGGGGCGGGACCACACGGGTGGGGAGCATTGTTAACAACCAATACTACTTCTCTAGGGATCTCTGATAACTAGGGTTGAGCGACTTTCACTTTTTTAGGATCGAGTCGGGTTTCGCGAAACCTGACTTTGTCAAAAGTCGAGTCAAGTGTAATCGTCCGATTATCGCCAACAGTCGGGGATCGACCGAAACACAAAACCCAAAGCAAGTCAATGGGGAAGCATAGTCGGCAGTGAGTGGAGGCCAGGAAAACACCTACAGTGCCCATTGTAATGGTAAAAACATCCATTCTTGTTACTGAAGCTTATCAATCTTAATTTACTTTATAATAATAGTTAGGCATTGGAAATTGGGGGTCATTTGGCTAAAGTCGTGGGGGGTAGGGCTGGTTCAAGTTTTTAGTGGGCCCAGGAAACGTGGACTACGTCACGACGGTGGAGCAGTGAGAGGTAAGTATTTAAAGTTTGCAAGTGCTGTGATCCTGAGCAAGCAGGGGGGGCCCTGTTATGACCTGGTGGTTAGGAGCACCCGAAGTGACCTGATGGTTAAAACAGAAAACCTGGGACAAGCTCTGAGGATGTGGTAACTCTACTGACCGCAATCCTTAATCCTATCACACACACTAGAAATAGCCGTGGAGCGTACCTAACTCTCCCTAGACGCCTCTTCACAGCCTAAGAGCTAACTACCCCTAAAGATAGAAATAGTAGCCTACCTTGCCTCAGAGAAATTCCCCAAAGTAAAGGTAGCCCCCCACAAATATTAACTGTGAGTTAAGAGGGAAGTGACAAACACAGGAATGAAACAGATTTTAGCAAAGGAGGCCGAATCTTCTCTAGAAAGACAGAGGATAGGAAAGGGAACTATGCGGTCAGTATAAAAAAACTACAAAAACCACGCAGAGTGTGCAAAAAGACCTCCACACCGACTCACGGTGTGGAGGTGCAGCTCTGCACCCCCAGAGCTTCCAGCTAGCAAGGAAATATCATAATAGCAGGCTGGACTGAAACATAGCATGTACTGAAAAATATATTCAAAAACCAATGAACAGCAAATGACTAGCAAGGACTTAGCTTCTGCTGGAGTAGACAGGTCATCTGAGAAATCCAAGAGAGATCTGAACCAGTACTGAGACATTGACAGCTGGCATGAACTAACGACCTGGGCAGAGTTAAATAGGGAAGCGAGCAGAAGCAATAAACGAGGGCAGCTGAGAAAGCCAACCTCAAAGATCAGCAGTTCCACTCAAAGCCATCAGAGGGTGTCCAAGGACAGAACTCACCAAAGTACCATTCACAACCACAGGAGGGAGCCCGAGAACGGAATTCACAACAGTACCCCCCCTTGAGGAGGGGTCACCGAACCCTCAGAGCCCCCAGGCCGATCAGGACGAGCCAAATGAAAGGCACGAACCAAATCGGCAGCATGGACATCGGAGGCAACAACCCAGGAATTATCCTCCTGACCATAGCCCTTCCATTTAACCAGGTACTGAAGCTTCCGTCTCGAAATACGAGAATCTAAAAACTTCTCCACCACATACTCCAACTCCCCCTCAACCAACACCGGAGCAGGAGGATCAACGGAAGGAACCATAGGCGCCACATATCTCCGCAACAACGACCTATGGAACACATTATGGATGGCAAAAGAAGTTGGAAGGGCCAAACGAAACGACACAGGATTGATAATTTCAGAAATCTTATAAGGACCAATGAAACAAGGCTTGAACTTAGGAGAAGAAACCTTCATAGGAACATAACGAGAAGACAAAGAAACCAAATCCCCAACACGAAGTCGGGGACCAACACAGCGACGGCGGTTAGCAAAACGTTGCGCCTTCTCCTGAGACAACGTCAAATTGTGAGGTTGCAACCTGTCCACCACAGAATCCACACCAGGACAGTCAGAAGCCTCAACCTGCCCTGAAGAAAAACGAGGATGAAAACCAGAATTACAAAAAAAGGCGAAACCAAAGTAGCAGAACTAGCCCGATTATTAAGGGCGAACTCGGCCAATGGCAAGAAGGTCACCCAATCATCCTGATCAGCAGAAACAAAGCATCTCAGATAGGTTTCCAAGGTCTGATTAGTTCGTTCGGTTTGGCCATTTGTCTGAGGATGGAACGCTGAAGAAAAAGACAAATCAATGCCCATCTTAGCACAAAAGGACCGCCAAAACCTAGAAACAAATTGGGAACCTCTGTCCGACACAATGTTCTCCGGAATGACATGCAAACGAACCACATGCTGAAAAAATAATGGAACCAAATCAGAGGAGGAAGGCAATTTAGGCAAGGGTACCAAATGGACCATCTTAGAAAACCGATCACAAACCACCCAGATGACAGACATCCTTTGAGAGACAGGAAGATCTGAAATAAAATCCATGGAAACATGCGTCCAAGGCCTTTTCGGGACTGGCAAGGGCAAAAGCAACCCACTGGCACGAGAACAGCAGGGCTTAGCCCGTGCACAAGTCCCACAGGACTGCACAAAAGAACGCACATCCCGTGACAAGGAAGGCCACCAAAAGGACCTAGCCACCAAATCTCTGGTACCAAAAATCCCAGGATGACCAGCCAACACCGAGCAATGAATCTCAGAAATAACTCTGCTAGTCCATCTATCAGGGACAAACAGTTTCTCCGCTGGACAACGGTCAGGTCTATCAGCCTGAAACTCCTGCAGCACCCGCCGCAAATCAGGGGAGATGGCAGACAAAATTACCCCCTCTTTGAGAATACCAGCCAGCTCAGGAACTCCCGGAGAATCAGGCACAAAACTCCTTGAAAGGGCATCAGCCTTCACATTTTTAGAACCCGGAAGGTACGAAACCACAAAATCGAAGCGGGAGAAAAACAGCAACCATCGAGCCTGTCTAGGATTCAACCGCTTGGCAGACTCGAGATAAGTCAGATTCTTGTGATCCGTCAAGACCACCACGCGATGCTTGGCTCCCTCAAGCCAATGTCGCCACTCCTCAAACGCCCACTTCATAGCCAATAACTCTCGATTGCTCACATCATAATTGCCCTCAGCAGGCGAAAACTTTCTAGAAAAGAAAGAGCATGGTTTCATCACCGAGCCATCAGAACCTCTGAGATAAAACAGCCCCTGCTCCAATCTCAGAAGCATCCACCTCGACCTGAAACGGGAGCGAAACATCTGGCTGACACAACACAGGGGCAGAAGAAAAACGATGCTTCAACTCCTGAAAAGCCTCAACGGCCGCAGAGGACCAATTGACCACATCTGCACCTTTCTTGGTTAAATCAGTCAATGGTTTAACAACACTAGAAAAATTAGCGATGAAGCGACGGTAAAAATTAGCAAAGCCCAGGAATTTCTGAAGGCTCTTCACAGAAGTAGGCTGAGTCCAATCATAAATGGCCTGAACTTTAACAGGGTCCATCTCGATAGTAGAAGGGGAAAAAATGAAGCCCAAAAATGAAACCTTCTGAACTCCAAAGAGACATTTAGACCCCTTCACAAACAAGGAATTAGCACGAAGGACCTGGAACACCATTCTGACCTGCTTCACATGAGACTCCCAATCGTCCGAAAAGACCAAAATATCATCCAAATATACAATCATGAATCTATCCAGGTACTTTCGGAAGATGTCATGCATAAAGGACTGAAACACAGATGGAGCATTAGAAAGCCCGAATGGCATCACCAGGTACTCAAAATGGCCCTCGGGCGTATTAAATGCTGTTTTCCATTCATCGCCCCGTTTAATACGCACAAGATTATACGCCCCTCGAAGATCTATCTTGGTGAACCAGCTAGCCCCCTTAATCTGAGCAAACAAATCAGACAGTAGCGGCAAAGGGTACTGAAATTTGACGGTGATTTTATTGAGAAGGCGGTAATCTATACAAGGTCTCAGAGAACCATCCTTCTTGGCCACAAAAAAGAACCCTGCTCCCAACGGTGACGACGACGGGCGAATATGCCCTTTCTCCAAGGACTCCTTTATATAACTCCGCATAGTGGCGTGTTCTGGCACAGATAAATTGAACAGTCGGCCCTTCGGAAACTTACTACCAGGAATCAAATTAATAGCACAATCGTAATCCCTATGAGGAGGTAGGGCACTGGATTTGGGCTCATCAAATACATCCCGGTAATCTGACAAGAACTCAGGGACTTCAGAAGGATGGGAAGACGAAATTGACAACAATGGGACATCCCCATGTACCCCTTGACAACCCCAACTGGATACAGACATTGATTTCCAATCCAATACTGGATTATGGACCTGTAGCCATGGCAAACCCAAAACAACCACATCATGCAGATTATGCAACACCAAAAAGCGAATATCCTCCTGATGTGCAGGAGCCATGCACATGGTCAATTGAGTCCAGTACTGAGGCTTATTCTTGGCTAAAGGCGTAGCATCAATTCCTCTCAATGGAATAGGATACTGTAAGGGCTCCAAGAAAAAACCACAGCGCTTGGCAAACTCCAAGTCCATCAAATTCAGGGCAGCGCCTGAATCCACAAATGCCATAACAGAATAGGACAAAGAGCAAATCAGAGTAACGGACAAAATAAATTTTGGCTGTACCATACCAATGGTGGCAGACCTAGCGAACCACTTAGTGCGCTTAGGACAATCAGAGATAGCATGAGTGGAGTCACCACAGTAAAAACACAGGCCATTCTGACGTCTGTATTCTTGCCGTTCAGCTCTGGTCAAGGTTCTATCACATTGCATAGGCTCAGGCCTCTGCTCAGAAGATACCGCCAAATGGTGCACAGTTTTGCGCTCACGTAAGCGTCGATCGATCTGAATGGCCAAGGACATAGACTCATTCAGACCAGCAGGCGTGGGGAATCCCACCATAACATCCTTAAGGGCTTCAGAAAGACCCTTTCTGAAAATTGCCGCCAGGGCACACTCATTCCACTGAGTAAGCACAGACCACTTTCTAAACTTCTGACAATATACCTCCGCTTCATCCTGACCCTGACACAAAGCCAGCAAGATTTTCTCTGCCTGATCCACTGAATCTGGTTCATCATAAAGCAATCCAAGCGCCAGAAAAAACGCATCTACATTACGCAATGCAGGATCTCCTGGCGCAAGGGAAAATGCCCAGTCTTGAGGGTCGCCACGTAGCAAAGAAATAATGATTTTTACTTGCTGAATGGGGTCACCAGAGGAGCGGGGTTTCAAAGCAAAAAACAGTCTACAATTATTTTTAAAATTCAGGAACTTAGATCTATCCCCAGAAAACAAATCAGGAATTGGAATTCTGGGTTCTAACATCGGGTTCTGAACTACATAATCTTGAATGCCTTGTACCCTTGCAGTGAGTTGGTCCACACAAGAGGACAGACCTTGAATGTCCATATCCACACCTGTGTCCTGAACCACCCAGAGATTTAGGGGAAAAGAAAAACAAAACACGCTGCAGAGGAAAAAAAAAAATGGTCTCAGAACTTCTCTTATCCCTCTATTGAGATGCATTAACACTTTAGGGCCAGCTGTACTGTTACGATCACCTGGTGGTTAGGAGCACTAGGAATGACCTGATGAGCAAACTAGTAATACAGGACAAGCTCTGGGAAGTGGGAGCTCTGCTGACCGCAACCCCTAATCCTATCACAACAACTAGAAATAGCCGTGGAGCGTACCTGACTCTGCCTAGATGCCTCTTCACAGCCTAAGAGCTAACTACCCTTAAAGATAGAAAATTAAGCCTACCTTGCCTCAGAGAAATTCCCCAAAGAAACAGGCAGCCCCCCACATATATTGACTGTGAGTTAAGATGGAAGTCACAAACACAGGAATGAAATAGGTTTCAGCAAAGGAGGCCAGACTTAACTAAACAGACTGAGGATAGAAAAGGTATCTTTGCGGTCAGCATAAAAAACTACCAAAAGACCACGCAGAGTGTGCAAAAGAGACCCCCGCACCGACTCACGGCGCGGAGGTGCCACTCTGCATCCCAGAGCTTCCAGCTAGCAAGGCAAAATCATGATAGCAAGCTGGACAAGAAAACAGTGGTAAACAAATAAGCTAGCAGGGACTTAGCTTTTGCTGGAGTAGACAGGTCATCTGAAAAATCCAAGAGAACTGAACCAGTACTAGGACATTGACAGCTGGCATCAAGTAACCATCTGAGTGGAGTTAAATAGAGCAGCCAGCCTAGGACTAAACGAGATCAGCTGAGGAAAGAACCTCAGAACCAGCAGCTCCACTCACAGCCACCAGAGGGAGTCCATGGACAGAACTCGCCGAAGTACCATTCATAACCACAGGAGGGAGTTCGAGAACAGAATTCACAACACCGGAGGGAGCCCAAGAGCGGAATTCACAACAGTACCCCCCCTTGAGGAGGGGTCACCGAACCCTCACCAGAGCCCCCAGGCCGATCAGGACGAGCCAAATGAAAAGCACGAACCAAATCGGCGGCATGGACATCGGAGGCAACCCCCTAAGAATTATCCTCTTGGCCATAACCCTTCCATTTGACAAGATACTAAAGCCTCCGCCTCGAAAAACGAGAATCCAAAATTTTCTCAACCACATATTCCAACTCCCCCTCAACAAACACCGGGGCAGGAGGATCAACAGATGGAACAACGGGTACCACATATCTCCACAACAAAGATCTATGGAAAACATTGTGGATGGCAAAAGAGGCTGGAAGGGCCAAACGAAAAGACTCTGGATTGATAATCTCAGAAATCTTATAAGGACCAATAAACCGAGGCTTGAACTTAGGGGAAGAAACCTTCATAGGAACATGACGAGAGGATAACCAGACCAAATCCCCCACTCGAAGCCGAGGACCAACACACCGACGGCGGTTAGCAAAACGCTGAGCCTTTTCCTGAGACAACGTCAAATTGTCTACCACATGAGTCCAAATCTGCTGTAACCTGTCCATCACGGAATCTACACCAGGACAATCAGAAGGCTCAACCTGCCCTGAAGAAAAACGAGGATGGAAACCAAAATTACAAAAGAAAGGCGAAACCAAAGTAGCCGAACTGGCCCGATTATTAAGGGCAAACTCGGCAAGAAAGCCACCCAATCATCCTGATCAGCAGACACAAAGCATCTCAAATAGGTTTCCAAGGTTTGATTAGTTCGCTCAGTTTGGCCATTTGTCTGAGGATGGAACGCCGAAGAAAAAGACAAATTAATGCCCATCTTAGCACAAAAGGCCCGCCAAAACCTGGAAACAAACTGGGAACCTCTGTCAGACACAATATTCTCCGGAATGCCATGCAAACGAACCACATGCTGAAAAAACAATGGAACCAAATCAGAGGAGGAAGGCAATTTAGGCAAAGGCACCAAATGGACCATTTTAGAGAACCAGTCACAAACCACCCAGATAACAGACATCCTCTGGGACACAGGAAGGTCCGAAATAAAATCCATGGAAATATGCGTCCAAGGCCTCTCCGGGACAGGCAAAGGCAAAAGCAACCCACTAGCGCGGGAACAGCAAGGCTTAGCCCGGGCACAAGTCCCACAGGACTGCAGAAAAGAACGCACATCCCGCGACAAGGAAGGCCACCAAAAGGACCTAGCAACCAAATCTCTGGTACCAAAAATCCCAGGATGACCGGCCAACACAGAACAATGGACCTCAGAAATTACCTTACTTGTCCATCTATCAGGAACAAACAGCTTCCCCACAGGACAGCGGTCAGGTTTATCAGCCTGAAATTCCTGAAGCACCTGCCGCAAATCAGGGGAGATGGCAGACAGAATCACCCCTTCCCTAAGAATAACAACCGGCTCAAGGACTCCAGGAGAATCAGGCAAAAAACTCCTAGAGAGGGCATCCGCCTTAACATTCTTAGATCCCGGAAGATATGAGACCACAAAGTCAAAACGGGAGAAAAACAGGGACCACCGAGCCTGTCTAGGGTTCAGCCGCTTGGCCGACTCGAGGTAAATCAGATTCTTATGATCGGTCAAGACCACAATGCAGTGCTTGGCTCCCTCAAGCCAATGTCGCCACTCCTCAAATGCCCACTTCATAGCCAACAACTCCCGATTGCCGACATCATAATTGCGTTCCGCAGGCGAAAACTTTCGGGAAAAGAAGGCACATGGCTTCATCAAGGAACCATCAGAATTCCTCTGTGACAAAACGGCCCCTGCCCCAATCTCAGAAGCGTCAACCTTAACCTGAAAAGGAAGAGAAACATCCGGCTGACGCAAGACAGGGGCAGAAGTAAATCGGCATTTAAGCTCCTGAAAGGCCTCAACAGCCTCAGAGGACCAATTTGTCACATCAGCGCCTTTGTCAAATCGGTCAGGGGTTTAACCACACTAGAGAAGTTGGCAATGAAACGGCGATAAAAATTAGCAAAGCCCAAAAATTTCTGAAGGCTCTTCACAGATGTGGGTTGAATCCAGTCATGAATGGCTTGGACCTTAACAGGATCCATTTCTATAGATGAAGGAGAAAAAAATAAACCCCAAAAAAGAGACCTTCTGAACTCCAAATAGACACTTAGACCCCTTCACAAATAGAGCATTATCACGAAGGATCTGGAATACCATCCTGACCTGCTTCACATGAGACTCCCAATCATTGGAAAAAATCAAAATATCATCCAAATACACAATCAAGAATTTATCAAGATAATTGCGGAAAATATCATGCATAAAGGACTGAAATACAGAAGGAGCATTAGAAAGCCCGAAAAGGCATCACCAGGTATTCAAAATGGCCTTCGGGCGTATTAAATGCAGTTTTCCATTCGTCACCCTGTTTAATACGAACAAGATTATATGCCCCTCGAAGGTCAATCTTGGTAAACCAACTAGCCCCCTTAATCCTAGCAAACAAATAAGAGAGCAAAGGGAAAGGGTATTGGAATTTGACCGTGACTTTATTAAGAAGGCGATAATCAATACAGGGTCTCAAGGAGCCATCCTTCTTGGCAACAAAAAAGAATCCCGCTCCCAATGGTGACGAAGACGGAAGAATATGCCCCTTCTCTAAAGACTCCTTGACATAGCTCCGCATAGCGGCATGCTCTGGCACAGACAGATTGAAAAGTCGGCCCTTAGGGAACTTACAGCCAGGAATCAAGTCAATAGCACAATCACAGTCCCTATGTGGAGGAAGGGAACTGGACTTGGGCTCATCGAATACATCCTGGAAATCTGACAAAAATTCAGGATCATCAGAAGAGGGGGGAAGAGGAAATTGACATCAAAGGAACGTCACTATGTACCCCTTGACAACCCCAACTAGTCACAGACATCGATTTCCAATCCAGCACAGGATTGTGCACCTGTAACCATGGAAAACCCAGTACAACAACATCATGTAAATTATGCAACACCAGAAAACGGCAATATTCCTGATGTGCTGGAGCCATGCACATAGTCAGCTGAGTCCAATACTGAGGTTTATTCTTGGCCAACGGTGTAGCATCAATACCCCTCAAGGGAATAGGACTCTGCAAAGGCTGCAAAGAAAAGCCACAGCGCCTGGCGAATTCTAAGTCCATTAAATTCAGAGCAGCGCCTGAATCCACAAATGCCATGACAGAAAAAGATGACAATGAGCAAATCAGGGTCACAGACAGGAGAAACTTAGGCTGTACAGTACTAATGGTAACAGATCTAGCGACACTCTTAATACGCTTAGGGCAATCAGAAATAGCATGAGCAGAATCCCCACAGTAAAAACACAGCCCATTCTGACGTCTGTATCCCCTCTGTTCCGCTCTAGTCAAAATCCTATCACATTGCATAGGCTCAGGACTCTGTTCAGAGGATGCTGCCATATGGTGCACCACTTTGCGTTCGCGCAGGCGCCGATCAATCTGAATGGCCAGAGACATAGATTCGCTCAAACCAACAGGCGTGGGGAACCCCACCATAACATCCTTAAGGGCTTCAGAAAGACCCTTTCTGAAAATTGCTGTCAGAGCATCCTCATTCCATTTAGTGAGCACAGACCATTTTCTAAATTTCTGGCAGTATAATTCTGCTGCTCCCTGACACAGGGCCAAAAGTGTTTTTTCAGCATGCTCTACAGAGTTAGGTTCGTCATACAATAATCCGAGCGATTGAAAAAATGCATCTACATTAAGCAATGCCGGATCCCCTGACTCAAGGGAGAATGCCCAGTCCTGTTGGTCACCACGCAGCAGAGAAATAACTATTTTAACTTGCTGAATGGGGTCACCAGAGGAACAGGGTTTCAGAGCAAAAAACAATTTGCAGTTATTTTTAAAGTTCAAAAACTTAGCTCTATCCCCGTAAAACAAATCCGGAGTAGGAATTCTAGGCTCTAAGGCCGGAGTCTGAACAACATAATCTTGGATACTCTGTACTCTTGCAGCAAGCTGATCCACACGAGAAAACAACCCCTGAACATCCATGCCCGCATCCAAATCCTGAATCACCCAGAGATTAAGAGGAAGGAAAAAGACAACACAGACTAAAGAAAAAAAAAAATGGCTCAGAACTCTTTTTCTTTTCCTTCTTTTGAGATGCATTCAGCTCATTTTTGGCCAGTTGTACTGTTATGGTCTGGTGATGTAGGAGCGACATGCGACTAGCTCTGAGCAGGTGGTAACTATACAGACCGCAGTTCCTGATCTTAACACAGACACTAGCAGTAGCCGTGGGATGTTCTTGTCACTCCCTGGACACCTCGTCACAGCCGGAGAACTAGCTACCCCTAAAGGTAGAAACAGGAAAGCTATCTTGCCTCAGAGAAAATCCCCAAAGGATAGGACAGCCTTCCACAAATAATGACTGTGAGAGGAGAAGGAAATGACATACGTAGTATGAAACAAGATTTAGCAAAGGAGGCCACTACTAGCTAGATAGAATTAGTACAGGACAGAACACTGTGCGGTCAGTAATAAAAACTAGAAAAAGTCCACCGCAGAGAAATGCAAAAATCTCCACACCTGACTAAAGTTGTGGAGGGCAAACTCTGCAGCTCAGAGCTTCCGGCTTAGCTGAATAGGTTCATACTGAAAAGCTGGACAAATGAGCAAAACATAGAAAGTGCTGAACAACAAAGTCCACAACAAGTGAACTGCAAAAGGACAAGCAAGGACTTAGCTTTGCTGAACTGGTCAGAGTGTCAGGGAAATCCAAAGAGCCGTGACTCCAGGCTGGAACAATTGACAACTGGCATTGAATGAGGGAACAGGCCAGACTAATATAGCCGAGCCAGAAAGACGATCAGTGAAATCAGCTGCTGATGCTAAATCCCAGAAGTAGCCATACCACTCAAAACCACAGGAGGGAGCCCAAGAACAGAATTCACAAAAATGCCACTTACAACCACCGGAGGGAGCCCAAGAGCGGAATTCACAACAGCTATGGCAGCCATAAAATTCCTTCCGTTATCACTGACTACCTTGCCGGCCTCAAGATGTACACTGCCCAGCCATGATTGAGTTTTTTGCTGCAAAAACTCGGACAGAACTTCCGCGGTGTGTCTGTTGTCGCCCAAACACTTCATTTCCAACACAGCCTGCTGACGCTTACCACTAGCTGCTCTATAATGGGACACCTCGTGTGCAACACTGGCAGCTGCGGATGGAGTGGTAGGGCGACTGCGCTCTGTGGTCGAGGTTTTGCTTCTGGAGGAGGAGGGGTGTCGAACGCCTACTGCCAACTGTTTCCTAGACCGTGGGCTAAGCAGAACTGTCCCAGTATGGCTGTCCCCTGTGGACCCTACATCCACCACATTAACCCAGTGTGCCGTGATGGACACGTAACATCCCTGACCATGCCTACTGGTCCATGCATCAGTTGTGAGGTGCACCTTTCTACTGACTGATTGCCTCAGTGCATGGAGAATGCGGTCTTTGACATGCTGGTGGAGGGCTGGGATGGCTTTTCTCGAAAAGAAGTGTCAACTGGGTAGCTCATAGCATGGTACTGCGTAGACCATCAAGGCTTTGAAAGCTTCGCTTTCAACCAAGCGGTAGGGCATCATCTCTAACGATATAAGTCTAGCAATGTGGGCGTTTAAACCCTGTGTACGCGGATGAGAGGGTGAGTACTTTTCCTAATGAGAGTCTCTTGGAGGGTGAGCTGGACTGGCGAGGTGCATATGGTGGGACTTGCGGTGGTGGTGGTAGACATGGCGGATTGAGAGAGGGGTGGTGATGGTATTCTCGATGTAGGCCTACATGCTGTGTTTCCTACCAATAACTTGTGATTCCCTGACTGTTTTACCCTAGCGACGACACCTCCACATTTGCTGCTGTTGTTATTCTAACCGGTGGGCTTACAGTGAGGGAAGGAATGTAGCGTTGCTGACTAGCTTCATTGTGAGCGGGTGCAACAACGTTATGGGACGTTTGGCAGCTAGTCTAGGCTTGCAAGTGCATGGTGGTTAAATGTCGACGCATGCAAGTTGTATTTAAACTTTTGACATTCTGACCTCTGCTAAATGTCCTTGAGCATTTCTTACAGATCACTTTGCACTGATCATTCGGATCTTGGTTAAAAAATTGCCAGACTGCACTCTTCCTACTATTGAATACCTTTTCAGGCATTGCACACTGTGCTACTTTAACCGGATGGCCACGCTGTCCGAAAAATGGTTTTGGTTTTGCCAAACTTTTTTGGCCAGAGACGGGCCTGCCAGATGAATGCAAATGTGATGTAGATGGCTGCTGCCGATCCTCCTCCTCCGCTTCTGAGCTACTGCCAGCGGCACCCTCTTCCCCCAATGGCTGCCAATCTGGGTCAACAACTGGGTCATCTATCACCTCCTCTTCAATCTCATGTTCAGCTGTCTCTGTGTCACCGTGTAAGGTGCTATAACGTTCGGGAATGGGCACCATCGTCTCATCAGGGTCAGTTTCTGGCTCAGTACACTGGGAGGGCAATGTAGTGATGTGAGTCGATGGAACAGCATGACCATCTAGCTGTGGATCAGTGCACTCCGTGTCCGAATCATCTTCTAGTGGGCTGTTAACTATTTCCCTTTCTAACCCAGGCACGGTATGTGTAAAGAGCTCCATGGAGTAAACTGTTGTGTCACCTGACCCATCCTTCACTGTTGTTTTGAGGGAAGGACACAAGGAATCAACTTGTTCCTGACCGGGAGCATCCACCGACGACTGGCTACTTTTCAATTTTGAACTATCCGAAGAGGAGGCGAAACAGCTAGAGGCAGAGTCAGCAAGGAAAGCCAAAACTTTTTCCTGCTGCTCCGGCTTTAACAGCGTTTTTCCTACTCCCAGAAAAGGTAGCGTTCGAGGCCTTGTGTAGACGGACGATGACGCTGGCTCAACAACTTGAGACTTAGGTGCTATTTTTATTTTCCCTCTACCACCCGATGCTCCACCAGCACCACCACCACCACCATCAGCATTACCAGATGGCAATGACCGCCCACGGCCACGACCTCTTCCACCAGCCTTCCTCATTCTTGGGAAAATGTAACCAAACTAACAACCGTTATATGGTACAGAAAAACAAGGTAGAAGGTGTATCTTAACTTGTGAATATAAATCTACCTTTTCATGTGTGGGTGAGTGCTGAATAAATCAGGCCCACTGTATGACAGTGCAGCGCCCCAGAGTCCTGGTCGTTGCAGTACTGTGGCTCCGCCGCTATGGGGAGCTATGGTGCGTCCGATGGCGCTGAAGGAGTTCATCTGATCAGGTATCACAGACACCAATACATTTCACAGCCGGGCCTCCGGGGGGAGCTAAGGGTGCTATTCATTAGGCCACTCCCCACCATAGTGGGTAAACTGGGGGTCAGGCAGGAAGTTAGATCAGAAAGCTGACTGGGTTGGAACCAGGCAACACCTTGTGGCAGAGGGTGTTGTAGGGGAAGATACAGTAGGGTCTCTGTCAGGGGTGGGATCCTGACAGAGGCTTGGCAACGAGAACGAACGTAACGGGACCGTGCCTGCTCCGGGTAGCGGCGGTGCCCAAGAAAGGATTAGACGAGAGATAGATTGTGCTGAGTGAGAAACGGGATCACGCAAAGGAGAAATACCAGTAGGAGTCGTGCTGTAAGACCGGAGCAACATCCTACTGAGGCGCACTACCGGTGGCCGGAACGCCGAGGGAGTAGAATAACATTCAGCTTCAAGCAATACTCCAAACAGCGGCAGGACAGTCAGTCTCAGGCGGGCTGTCTAACTCAAATCACCTATGAAGTCTTGGGAGGCAATTGTGGGAGAGGGGCGTCTCTAGGGTCCCGGAAGAACTCCAGGCCTACCCGTCAAACGGGTGCCGTTCCTACCCGAACCTCAGGGAGGGACGGAGGATTAGCAGAACATCATCTAATCGAGTTGTGAGGGAACATCAGAAACAGACAACAGTTGTGGGGTACTTTCCGTAAGCACAGCAGGGAAGGACTACAACACATAGCGCTAGGGGGAAGGCACAGATTTCCTCCTGTGAAGAGAACTCTGGAAGTGCCATTGGACCGGCCGGACTTGCGCAGCCTGGTGAGCCGTATTCTGGATTGAGGACTCAGAGATCTTCAGTAAAGAGGTAAAGAGACTGCAACCTGGTGTCCTTGTTATTTATCGCGACTTGCACCCCA
This sequence comes from Ranitomeya variabilis, assembly GCF_051348905.1. Taxonomy (NCBI): domain Eukaryota; kingdom Metazoa; phylum Chordata; class Amphibia; order Anura; family Dendrobatidae; genus Ranitomeya; species Ranitomeya variabilis. The sequence goes on along the minus strand of NC_135235.1, from coordinate 406,836,445 downwards.
CAACTGCACCGTTACAACACCACTTATTTCACCGGACGTCCTCCACTGACAGACAGGGCCACGGACCGGGTCTAGCCACCGTGACAACCCCAGGACTGAGACCTAGAGGCCCGGCTCCGGGTACCCCTAGGCCCTGCGGCGGTGTGGGGGCGCTCCAACTTGGCGTCACGAACAGGATCTACTTAAGCCTGAGGAATCAGGTCATGTGTGCCTTGGAACTGTGATTTGTTGTGCTTGGACTGTATTTTATTACAAAGACTGTGTGCTGCGCCACTTGCCGCCTAAATCCGCCGCCATTGCAGCGCTGAGGAGAGCACCAGAAGAGAAGAGGGGCGTGGAGTAGGCGTAGGCAAGCTGGAGAGCGCGAAAAACAATGGCCGCCCAGTCTAAATATTTCTGCACGGTGAGGACGTGTCCGTCAGCAGCAGAGATCCGCCTCCTAATCCTCAATGGAGGGCGGAGACCGAGAAAACGACACCGCCCACGAAGGAGAGAGCGGGAAAGAGACCAGGAAGCGACCCACGTGGAGGACGCCATGGCCAGCAGCTCTGAACCCGACAGCGGGGTTGAAGTGGAAATCTCCCCCGACTACCCGGATGAGCACAGCAGCCCGTCCTCCGTGGACAACACCAGATTCCTGAGAGCCGAGATGGAGGACTTATTCAACCAACTTCTCCAACTGAATGTGAGAGTCCAGGCTCCGCACTCAGTGGTGCCGGCAGAGAGTTCCCGGACATCGGAGACCTCACCGGAGGAACCAGCGGGACCTGTCGCGGAAAGTGAACTCGCACCGGTTGGTGAGTCCACCGATCCTGCCCCGCCAGCAGAGGGTGTGTTAGTAGGCCCCGTTGCAGCGCCCCCTTCCCCTGGGACTCATAAGCTCCAACGTCTGTTGCCCTGGGAGGAAGCCACGGGCATGGAACATCGTATGAAGGCCCCGATCACACCAATCACCCTGTTGTTGTGAATTTGCTTTTTGCTCCCTCTAGTGGTTACTAGTTTTTTGACTCTGGTTTTTCTGTCATTCCTTTTATCCGCACCTGGGTCGTTAGTTAGGGGTGTTGCTATATAAGCTCCCTGGACCTTCAGTTCAATGCCTGGCAACGTAGTTATCAGAGCTAGTCTGCTGTGCTCTTGTCTACTGATCCTGGTTCCAGTTATATCAGCTAAGTCTGCCTTTTGCTTTTTGCTATTTGTTTTGGTTTTGTATTTTTGTCCAGCTTGTTCCAAATCTATATCCTGACCTTTGCTGGAAGCTTTAGGGGGCTGGTGTTCTCCCCCCGGACCGTTAGACGGTTCGGGGGTTCTTGAATTTCCAGTGTGGATTTTGATAGGGTTTTTGTTGACCATATAAGTTACCTTTCTTTATTCTGCTATCAGTAAGCGGGCCTCTCTGTGCTAAACCTGGTTCATTTCTGTGTTTGTCATTTCCTCTTACCTCACCGTCATTATTTGTGGGGGGCTTCTATCCAGCTTTGGGGTCCCCTTCTCTGGAGGCAAGTAAGGTCTTTGTTTTCCTCTACTAGGGGTAGCTAGATTCTCCGGCTGGCGCGTGTCATCTAGAATCAACGTAGGAATGATCCCCGGCTACTTCTAGTGTTGGCGTTAGGAGTAGATATATGGTCAACCCAGTTACCACTGCCCTATGAGCTGGATTTTTGTATTCTGCAGACTTCCACGTTCCTCTGAGACCCTCGCCATTGGGGTCATAACAGTTTGCCAGGCCTGTCGTCTCACTTCCCTTTCAGGTTGAGGTGGATGCTTCGGAGATTGGGGCAGGGGCCGTTTTGTCGCAGAGAGGCCCTGGTTGCTCTGTTATGAAACCTTGTGCCTTTTTCTCTAGGAAGTTTTCGCCTGCCGAGCGAAATTATGATGTGGGCAATCGGGAGTTGTTGGCCATGAAATGGGCATTTGAGGAGTGGCGTCATTGGCTCGAGGGTGCTAAGCATCGTGTGGTGGTCTTGACTGATCACAAAAATCTGATGTATCTCGAGTCTGCTAAACGCCTTAATCCGAGACAGGCCCGCTGGTCATTGTTTTTCTCCCGCTTTGATTTTGTTGTCTCGTATTTACCAGGTTCAAAGAATGTGAAGGCCGATGCTCTTTCTAGGAGCTTTGTGCCTGATGCTCCTGGAGTCGCTGATCCTGTTGGTATTCTTAAAGATGGAGTTATCTTGTCAGCTATTTCTCCGGATCTGCGACGTGTGTTGCAGAGATTTCAGGCTGATAGGCCTGAGTCTTGTCCACCTGACAGACTGTTTGTCCCGGATAAGTGGACCAGCAGAGTCATTTCCGAGGTTCATTCCTCGGTGTTGGCAGGTCACCCGGGAATTTTTGGCACCAGAGATCTGGTGGCCAGGTCCTTTTGGTGGCCTTCCTTGTCAAGGGATGTGCGGTCATTTGTGCAGTCCTGTGGGACTTGTGCTCGAGCTAAGCCTTGCTGTTCTCGTGCCAGCGGTTTGCTCTTGCCCTTGCCTGTCCCGAAGAGACCTTGGACACATATCTCCATGGATTTCATTTCTGATCTTCCGCTATCTCAGGGCATGTCCGTTATCTGGGTGATATGTGATCGCTTCTCCAAGATGGTCCATTTGGTTCCTTTGCCTAAGCTGCCTTCCTCTTCCGATCTGGTTCCTGTGTTTTTCCAGAACGTGGTTCGTTTGCACGGCATCCCTGAGAATATTGTGTCAGACAGAGGATCCCAGTTCGTTTCCAGGTTCTGGCGATCCTTTTGTAGTAGGATGGGCATTGATTTGTCGTTTTCGTCTGCTTTCCATCCTCAGACTAATGGACAGACGGAGCGAACCAATCAGACTTTGGAGGCTTATTTGAGGTGTTTTGTCTCTGCTGATCAGGACGATTGGGTGACATTCTTGCCGTTGGCTGAGTTTGCCCTTAATAATCGGGCTAGTTCCGCCACCTTGGTTTCGCCTTTTTTCTGCAACTCTGGTTTCCATCCTCGCTTTTCTTCGGGTCATGTGGAGCCTTCTGACTGTCCTGGGGTGGATTCTGTGGTGGATAGGTTGCAGCAGATCTGGAATCATGTGGTGGACAACTTGAAGTTGTCACAAGAGAAGGCTCAGCGCTTTGCCAACCGCCGCCGCGGTGTGGGTCCCCGACTACGCGTTGGGGATTTGGTATGGCTTTCTTCCCGCTTTGTTCCTATGAAGGTCTCCTCTCCCAAATTTAAACCTCGTTTTATTGGGCCTTACAAGATATTGGAAATCCTTAATCCTGTATCTTTTCGTCTGGATCTTCCTGTGTCGTTTGCTATTCACAATGTATTTCATAGGTCCTTGTTGCGGCGGTACATTGTGCCTGTAGTTCCTTCTGCTGAGCCTCCTGCTCCGGTGTTGGTTGAGGGCGAGTTGGAGTACGTGGTGGAGAAGATCTTGGATTCTCGCCTCTCCAGGCGGAGGCTTCAGTACCTGGTCAAGTGGAAGGGCTATGGTCAGGAGGATAATTCCTGGGTGGTCGCCTCTGATGTTCATGCGGCCGATTTAGTTCGGGCCTTTCATGCCGCTCGTCCTGATCGCCCTGGTGGTCGTGGTGAGGGTTCGGTGACCCCTCACTAAGGGGGGGGGTACTGTTGTGAATTTGCTTTTTGCTCCCTCTAGTGGTTACTAGTTTTTTGACTCTGGTTTTTCTGTCATTCCTTTTATCCGCACCTGGGTCGTTAGTTAGGGGTGTTGCTATATAAGCTCCCTGGACCTTCAGTTCAATGCCTGGCAACGTAGTTATCAGAGCTAGTCTGCTGTGCTCTTGTCTACTGATCCTGGTTCCAGTTATATCAGCTAAGTCTGCCTTTTGCTTTTTGCTATTTGTTTTGGTTTTGTATTTTTGTCCAGCTTGTTCCAAATCTATATCCTGACCTTTGCTGGAAGCTTTAGGGGGCTGGTGTTCTCCCCCCGGACCGTTAGACGGTTCGGGGGTTCTTGAATTTCCAGTGTGGATTTTGATAGGGTTTTTGTTGACCATATAAGTTACCTTTCTTTATTCTGCTATCAGTAAGCGGGCCTCTCTGTGCTAAACCTGATTCATTTCTGTGTTTGTCATTTCCTCTTACCTCACCGTCATTATTTGTGGGGGGCTTCTATCCAGCTTTGGGGTCCCCTTCTCTGGAGGCAAGAAAGGTCTTTGTTTTCCTCTACTAGGGGTAGCTAGATTCTCCGGCTGGCGCGTGTCATCTAGAATCAACGTAGGAATGATCCCCGGCTACTTCTAGTGTTGGCGTTAGGAGTAGATATATGGTCAACCCAGTTACCACTGCCCTATGAGCTGGATTTTTGTATTCTGCAGACTTCCACGTTCCTCTGAGACCCTCGCCATTGGGGTCATAACACCCTGTCCTGCGAGGCCCGCACGGAGCGCACGGTATACCGCTGGGTGAACCCCGGACCCGACCTCATGGGATTCCCTGGGGTGGAGACACGGGAAGGGGAGATGGTGCAGGCCCTGAGCTGGGAGACATACCAGGCCCAGCTGGAACAGCAATGGAAGGAAGAGGACGAGGCGTACCGGGCTGGGATGGAGGCTTACCATCAGAAGGACCTGGCAGTAAAGGATCGGGCCCGCAAGGACCCCACCGCTCACCAGGCCCCGCGCAGGCAGGGCATCGTCACCACCTTTAAGCTCCGAGGAGGCTGGGGCTTTATTAAAGAATCGGGGTTATACGCGGAGGTCTTTGTTAACCGCCGGGACGTTGAGTCGCACCTCAGGGAGGGCCACCCCGATCGAGACCTCTACCCGGGAGACAGTGTCATCTACACCAGACATTTCGGGGAGAAGGGGTGGTTCGCTCTGAATGTGCGCAAGAAGAGGCCAATGGAACCCCCGCCCAAGGTGCCGGAAAAACCGGCCCCTGTAGCCAAAGTGTCACCGTGTGACCGGTCTGTGACCACCTTGGTCACCCCCACCTGTATGCCAACGGAAACTGTGGCCTGCAGTCTGACCCCCACCACCACCACTGTGGTGGCCAAGGAGGCGCCTCCTCGAGTGACCGGTGTTCCTGCTGTGCCAGCACAGAGAGAAGTGGGAACACAGACCTTGATCACCGCACACGACCTGGTTGTGCAACAGACCCGAACCCATGGGGTGTACCTGGCAGCGGGAGTGGACTTGGAACCTGGACTGCAGGGGTTCACCCGCCAGGTGGCGCCTCGTGGGGGATTCTGAAAATGAGTAAGCATGAATGCTTTGAGAATGTACATAGTTTTAACTGATTGTTGTTTCCTGTTTTTTTTTTGCTGCTGAACCCGTCTAGGGTTAACTTTTAAAGGGATCCCTTTGTTGACCCGGGATCCCAATTGTGTGGTTTGTTTTTCCACTTTTTGTTTCCTGTTATCAAGAACTGCAGTAATCATGGACCGTGCATGATACAAACTTTTCCTTGTAAATAGTTCGCACCTTATTAAAGGCGCTTCCTACTGGTTTTACTTAAAGAAGGACTCTTTGTGAAGATACCACACTGGAACCTTTGCTGAGTAAGGACTGGTAGCTTGAGAAGAAATGCTACCTCATAGAGACTTGGTCCCTTCTTAAAGGGGATGTTCAATTGTTGCACTTAAACGGTGATATTGCTTTAAGACGAGTAGCAATAATGTTTGATGAAAGAAAGTGATGATAATGTGTACATGAGAAAGTTATATGTATCCAACCAGTTAATTGTGAAGAAATGATGATGATGTTTCTCGGAAGAAAAGGAATGATTGATAATGTTGATAGAAAGTGGGGATAGAAGGTAAACCCTGAGTCCTCCATAGAAAGTTAGTTTATTGTAAAGAAAGAGTTAATAATGTGTTACAGAGGACAGAAAGTGAACCCGTAGGGGTTAGGTAGTGAGTCCTCCTAGGAGCTATACGTAGATGGCTCAGTGCTTCTAAAACTGAAAGTAATGTTATGATCTATACTGTGTATAGAAGTCGAAAAGGCAGTAGGCCCTGGCTGAACGGGGCGGTCCTGTAACAGAAAGGAGAGGCAGTAGGTCTGGTGCCGATAGGGCCGGCGGTCCTGCAGATTTAAAGAAGGAGAATGAAAAAGTTAAAATTACCTTATAATGTGATTATAGGAAGGTCTTTGGTGGATACAGAGTGTATGTCCTTAAAGACAATGTTAAAGTATTGTTCAGCAATTTTTGCACTTAGTAGAATACCCGGTTGGGTAAGAAGAGTTATTTATAGCCTGTAATTTATAATGTTTAATGTTTAACCATGTTTTGCAACGTTCAAGTGTCCTCACCTCCCATAAAGGGAAGCTTGTTCAAGTATACTTATTGTTATTGCACTCAACAAAATTGTATGTCTTTTTGCTAAACTTGTATTGTTGTTTTCTTCCCAGTCCCGGAGTACTGTGTTTAACCAGGGGGGAGTGCAGCGCCCCAGAGTCCTGGTCGTTGCAGTACTGTGGCTCCGCCGCTATGGGGAGCTATGGTGCGTCCGATGGCGCTGAAGGAGTTCATCTGATCAGGTATCACAGACACCAATACATTTCACAGCCGGGCCTCCGGGGGGAGCTAAGGGTGCTATTCATTAGGCCACTCCCCACCATAGTGGGTAAACTGGGGGTCAGGCAGGAAGTTAGATCAGAAAGCTGACTGGGTTGGAACCAGGCAACACCTTGTGGCAGAGGGTGTTGTAGGGGAAGATACAGTAGGGTCTCTGTCAGGGGTGGGATCCTGACAGAGGCTTGGCAACGAGAACGAACGTAACGGGACCGTGCCTGCTCCGGGTAGCGGCGGTGCCCAAGAAAGGATTAGAAGAGAGATAGATTGTGCTGAGTGAGAAACGGGATCACGCAAAGGAGAAATACCAGTAGGAGTCGTGCTGTAAGACCGAAGCAACATCCTACTGAGGCGCACTACCGGTGGCCGGAACGCCGAGGGAGTAGAATAACATTCAGCTTCAAGCAATACTCCAAACAGCGGCAGGACAGTCAGTCTCAGGCGGGCTGTCTAACTCAAATCACCTATGAAGTCTTGGGAGGCAATTGTGGGAGAGGGGCATCTCTAGGGTCCCGGAAGAACTCCAGGCCTACCCGTCAAACGGGTGCCGTTCCTACCCGAACCTCAGGGAGGGACGGAGGATTAGCAGAACATCTAATCGAGTTGTGAGGGAACATCAGAAACAGACACAACAGTTGTGGGGTACTTTCCGTAAGCACAGCAGGGAAGGACTACAACACATAGCGCTAGGGGGAAGGCACAGATTTCCTCCTGTGAAGAGAACTCTGGAAGTGCCATTGGACCGGCCGGACTTGCGCAGCCTGGTGAGCCGTATTCTGGATTGAGGACTCAGAGATCTTCAGTAAAGAGGTAAAGAGACTGCAACCTGGTGTCCTTGTTATTTATCGCGACTTGCACCCCACAACTGCACCGTTACACCACTTATTTCACCGGACGTCCCCCACTGACAGACAGGGCCACGGACCGGGTCTAGCCACCGTGACAACCCCAGGACTGAGACCTAGAGGCCCGGCTCCGGGTACCCCTAGGCCCTGCGGCGGTGTGGGGGCGCTCCAACAGTATAGTTTCTGTGGCTGAAAATGACTGACAGAGATACCACAGACAGGACTGGCGCAGATGCACAGATTTGGCAATATTAATCTCCACTTTTTTTTTATATGGGAGACTAGTGAATAAATCAGGCCCAATGTATGATAGTATAGTTTCTGTGGCTGAAAATGACTGACAGATACCACAGACAGGAGTGGCACAGATTTGCCAATATTAATCTCCCTTTATTAATTTTTTTTTTATATGGGAGAATAGTCAATAAATCAGGCCCACTGTATGACAGTATCGTTTCTATGGCTGAAAATGACTGACAGAGATACCACAGACACGACTGGCACAGATGCACAGATTTGGCAATGTTATTCTTTCTTTATTTTTATTTTTTTATATGGGAGACTAGTGATTAAATCAGGCCCACTATATCACAGTATAGTTTCTGTGGCTGAAAATGACTGACAGAGATACCACAGACACAACTGGCACAGATTTGGCAATATTATTCTCCCTTTATTTTAATTTTTTTATATGGGAGACTAGTGATTAAATCAGGCCCACTAGATCACAGTATAGTTTCTGTGGCACAAAATGACTGACAGAGATACCACAGACACGACTGGCACAGATGCACAGATTTGGCAATATTATTCTCTCTTTATTTTTATTTTTTTATATGGGAGACAAGTTAATAAATCAGGCCCAATGTATGACAGTATAGTTTCTGTGGCACAAAATGACTGACAGAGAAACCACAGACACGACTGGCACAGATTTGGCAATATTATTCTCCCTTTAATTTTAATTATTTTTTGGGGGGAGACTAGTGAATAAATGAAGCCCACTATATTACAGTATAGTTTCTGTGGCACAAAATGACTGACAGAGATACCACAGACAGGACTGGCGCAGATGCACTGATTGGCAATATAAATCTCCCTTTTTAGGTGTGGGACAGTGCAGAAAAATACAGGCCCACTGTTTTACACTACACAGTTTCAGGGGCAGAAAGTGGCTGGAAGATATATATATATATAAAAAAAAAAATTACTACAATTACTATCTCACAATAATAATCTCAGAAAAGTATGGCAGGCAGCAATAAAAGGGACTGCTGCACACAAAAAGTGTGGACAAACAAACAAGATAGCTGTGCAGAAAGGAAGGAGCAGCAGGATTTTTGCTTTGAAAAAAGCAGTTGGTTTGCACAGCGGCGTACACACAGCAACGCAGCTATCAGGGAGCCTTCTAGGGCAGCCCTATAAGCTACAGAGCTGATGAAGAAAAATCTAGCCTCCACTGTCCCTGCAAAGAAAAGGTGGTGTTGGACAGTGGAAATCGCTACAGCACAAGCGGTTTTGGGGGTTAATTTACCCTGCCTAACGCTACCCCTGCTTCTGACGAAGCGGCAGCAACCTCTCCCTATGCTCAGATCGGCAGCAGTAAGATGGTGGTCGGCAGGAACGCCCCTTTATAGCCCCTGTGACGCCGCAGAGAGCAAGCCAATCACTGCCATGCCCTTCTCTAAGATGGTGGGGACCGAGACCTATGTCATCACGCTGCCCACACTCTGCGTCCACCTTCATTGGCTGAGAAAAGGCGCTGAAAGCGTCATACGAAACGCGACTTCGGCGACTTTTGAAATTGTTCGATCCGTTTTGCTCAACCCTACTGATAACCAGTCCTTGATTTGGGACCACTTCTGTGGGAAAATCTACCAACCAGTCACAGACGTGGGACCACACTTGTGGTGAATTCTGACAACTAATGGGGAAATCTGACAACCAGTCTTTGACGGGGGACCACACCTGTGGGGATTTTTGCTAACCAACTCCTGACCTGGGACCACTTTAGTGGGAACTCTTCTAACCAGTCACTCTTATTCCCATCCCCACTGTAATTCAAAATGAGAAGTAGCAGTTCAAAAAAATCCTCCTCAAAAAATAACTCATCAAGGATCCCTGTACTCCCCTCACCAAAACCTAACAAGGCCCTTTTCCCTAATAGAAATCCCTCTAAAGACTCCGTCAACTTATTAAATCCAGAGATGGATATTCACCAGAATATCAAGGAATCACCTGCTACATTACAAAACTAAAGAAGAAAATAACCAGGTACCTCTAGTAGTTACCTACAATCCAAATCTGGAGGCGCTAAGGGGAGCTGCACGGAAATTATAACCTTTACTGCAAAAAGATGCCTGATTACAAGCAATTTTTCCAGACCCCCCACTACTGTGTTTTAGGCAGCCCCCAAATCTAAAGGCCCCGTCTCACATAGCGATTTACCAACGATCACGACCAGCGATACGACCTGGCCGTGATCGTTGGTAAGTCGTTGTGTGGTCGCTGGGGAGCTGTCACACAGACCGCTCTCTCCAGCGACCAACGATCAGGGGAACGACTTCGGCATCGTTGAAACTGTCTTCAACGATGCCGAAGTCCCCCTGCAGCACCCGGGTAACCAGGGTAAACATCGGGTTACTAAGCGCAGGGCCGCGCTTAGTAACCCGATGTTTACCCTGGTTACCAAAAAAAAACAAACACTACATACTCACGATCTGATGTCCGTCAGGTCCCTTGCCGTCTGCTTCCTGCTCTGACTGAGCCGCCGTACAGTGAGAGCAGAGCGCAGCGGTGACGTCACTGCTGTGCTGCGCTCTCACTGTACGGCCGGATCTCAGTCAGAGCAGGAAGCAGACGGCAAGGGACCTGACGGACATCAGATCGTGAGTATGTACTGTTTGTTTTTTTTTTACATTTACGCTGGTAACCAGGGTAAACATCGGGTTACTAAGCGCGGCCCTGCGCTTAGTAACCCGATGTTTACCCTGGTTACCAGTGAAGACATCGCTGGATCGGTGTCACACACACCGATTCAGCGATGTCAGCGGGACCTCAACGACCAAAAAAAGGTCCAGGCCATTCCGACACGACCAGCGATCTCACAGCAGGGGCCTGATCGCTGGTACGTGTCACACATAGCGAGATCGCTACTGAGGTCGCTGTTGCGTCACAAAACTTGTGACTCAGCAGCGATCTCGCTAGCGATCTCGCTATGTGAGACGGGGGCTTAAGAAGCATCATTGTCAAGAGCTCCCTGTCCTCTCCAACAGCTGCAGGTACCTTTCCTTGCAACCAGAAAAAATGTAAAACCTGTCCATTTATAATGACCACGGACAAGATAAAGATCCCCAATTCACATCAGGACTACAAGATACCAGGTACATTCAGCTGCGTCACTTCTAATGTGGTGTACCTAATTATTTGTACTAAATGTCCAACTGGGGGTCTGTATGTAGGGGAGACAGGGCAGAAACTGAGAACAAGGATGAACTCTCATCGCCATACAATAAGAGAAAAAAGAATGGATCTACCTGTGGCAATACATTTCTGTCTCCAAAATCATAACATTATGGACATGAAATTACTTGTATTAAAGGGTAACTTCAAATCGCAGAAAGACAGGAGAGTCTGGGAATATAAACTGATGATGACCTTTGACACTAAATGCAGGAATGAATGTGTCACACGGATTTATGTCTTTTTACATCAACTAACTACAACTAAGGAACTTGCCCATCAGACCATGTGGGGTCATCACAACAGAACAAGACCACCAATCAGAGGACAAAAAAAACCATTCCTTATCTAAGAATTGGTCCAATATTTATGGACGTAACTGTTTATCACCCATGGTAATTCTGCTTCATGTCACCTGGCTTATCCATGGTTTTTTTCCCCCTCCCTTTTTTTTTTTCTATACTATGTTGTGCATAAATATGTGATTTTTCAGAATTTGTTTTAGTCTTTGCCTGATGAAGAGACGTATGTAGTCTCGAAAGCTTGCAATTTGTTACCACCTTTTCAGTTAGCCATTAAAAAGGTAGCAACCACTGAGGACTCTCAATTCTAAATATTTTTAAATCCAGAGAGAGAGAGATCGAGATCTCCTATAGAAAACAACCCACAACAAAATCCTGATTAAATGGATTCGTCCATCTCAGGAAAGAGGAAGGGGCCAGGGATATGGGGGGAAAGATTTCCTTCCCAACAGGACTCATCGGATTTTGAAGACATATCCCCTAATGATAGTCCAGAAAAAAGCAGACTCAAACTTTCATCCTTTCCATTAGATGAATCAACTTGTCAACCCACTAATAACGCAGAACTTCTACTGCTCAAGCTGGCGGACAAATTTAACAGGGATATGCAACTAAATCTTGAAAAACAATAAAATATTGGATAAAAAATTAGAACCAATCATTAAGAGTCTTGGAAATCATGAGGAGAGAATAGTTGCTCTTGAGCATGCCACAAAAAAACATGAAGAGGAAAACATTAACATTATCTCTGAAGTTCGCCGTTTGAAGACCAAAATGGCAGACCTTGAAGACCGCAACAGGCGGAATAATGTCAAAATTCATGGTATCCCAGAAAACATCACAAACAATAAACTCCTTGAATATGTACAAACCTTATTAAAAAACATCCCCTCTCTCACTAAACAAGATCTGCTGATTGATAGAATACATAGATTACCCAAACCGCCAAAAATTTCACCTGACCTTCCGAGAGACACGATCCTCAGGATCCATTTTTTCTATGTAAAGGAAATGATTCAAAACCATCTAAAACAGAAGAGATTCCCCGAGCCTTTTAGTCACCTCAAACTATACGCAGATCTTTCCAAAGACACCATTGAAGGCAGGAAAGCTTACAAAAAGATCACTGCAACACTGAGGGATCAAGAAATCACATACAAGTGGGGGTTCCCTCTGAAACTTTTGATAATGTTTAAAGGGAAAACTATTCCTATCAATTCCCCTGAAGAAGGGGAAAAGTTCATTGCCTCCATTAACCCCTTCACCCCCAAGGGTGGTTTGCACGTTAATGACCAGGCCAATTTTTACAATTCTGACCACTGTCCATTTATGAGGTTATAACTCTGGAAATCTTCAACGGATCCCGGTGATTCTGACATTGTTTTCTCGTGACATATTGTACTTCATGATAATGGTAAAAATTCTTTGATATTACCTGCGTTTATTTGTGAAAAAAAACGGAAATTTGGCGAAAATTTTGAAAATTTCGCAATTTTCCAACTTTGAATTTTTATGCAATTAAATCACAGTGATATGTCACACAAAATACTTAATAAGTAACATTTCCCACATGTCTACTTTACATCAGCACAATTTTGGAACCAAAATTTTTTTTGTTAGGGAGTTATAAGGGTTAAAAGTTGTCCAGCAATTTCTCATTTTTACAACACCATTTATTTTTAGGGACCACATCTCATTTGAAGTCTTTTTGAGGGGTCTATATGATAGAAAATACCCAAGTGTGACAATTCTAAAAACTGCACCCCTCAAGGTGCTCAAAACCACATTCAAGAAGTTTATTAACCCTTCAGGTGTTTCACAGGCATTTTTGGAATGTTTAAATAAAAATGAACATTTAACTTTTTTTCACACAAAATTTACTTCAGCTCCAATTTGTTTTATTTTACCAAGGGTAACAGGAGAAAATGGACCCCAAAAGATGTTGTACAATTTGTCCTGAGTACGCCGATACCCCATATGTGGGGGTAAACCACTGTTTTGGCGCATGACAGAGCTCGGAAGCGAAGGAGCACCATTTGACTTTTCAATGCAAAATTGACAGGAATTGAGATGGAACGCCATGTTGCGTTTGGAGAGCCACTAATGTGCCTAAACATTGAAACCCCCCACAATTGACACCATTTTGGAAAATAGACCCCCTAAGGAACTTATCTAGAGGTGTGGTGAGCACTTTGACCCACCAGGTGCTTCACAGAAGTTTATAATGCAGAACCGTAAAAATAAAAAATCATATTTTTTCACAAAAATTATCTTTTCGCCCCCAATTTTTTATTTTCCCAAGGGTAAGAGAAGAAATTGGACCCCAAAAGTTGTTGTACAATTTGTCCTGAGTACGCTTTTGTCCTCTGAAAGCCGGAGGAGTGACTGCTCCAGTAAGGAGGGAAATAGGAGAGCAGGGCAGGCCAGACAGGTGCTGGTAGTGGGGGACTCAATTATTAGGGGAACAGATAGGGCAATCTGTCACAAAGACAGGGATCGTCGAACGGTGTGCTGCCTACCTGGCGCTCGAGTCCGACACATCGCTGATCGGGTGGACAGATTACTGGGAGGGGCTGGTGAGGACCCAGCGGTCATTGTGCACATTGGCACAAATGACAAAGTTAGAGGTAGGTGGAAGGTCCTTAAAGATGATTTCAGGGAATTAGGCTGTAAGCTGAAAGCAAGGACCTCCAACGTGGTATTTTCCGAAATACTGCCTGTACCACGTGCCACGCCAGAGAGGCAACGGGAGATTAGGGAGGTTAATAAGTGGCTCAAGAATTGGTGTAGGAAGGAGGGGTTTGGGTTCCTGCAGAACTGGGCCGACTTCTCAGTTGGCTACAGGCTCTACGCTAGGGACGGGCTGCACCTCAATGGGGAAGGTGCAGCTGTGCTGGGGGAAAAAATGGCTAGAAGGTTGGAGGAGTGTTTAAACTAGGGATTGGGGGGGAGGGTATTTATTTTATAGGAGGGGAAGATAGTTCAGATAGAGACCTGGGCACAAATAAGGAAGTTGGGGGTGGTGGTGGCATGGGGGGTGGGGTTAGAACAGTTAGTAATTTAAGAAAGAATAGAGGTACAGAGAGGAACATCAAGTGCATGTATACTAATGCCAGAAGCCTCGCCAACAAAATGGACGAATTAGAACTAATGTTGTTGGAGCATAATTATGACATGGTGGGGATATCTGAAACGTGGCTGGATGAGAGCCATGACTGGGCTGTTAACTTGCAGGGCTATAGCCTTTTCAGAAATGACCGTACAGATAAGCGAGGGGGTGGGGTGTGTCTGTATGTAAAATCAACCTTAAAACCCATCCTGCGTGATAATATAGGTGAATCTAATGAAAATGTGGAGTCCCTGTGGGTGGAGATAAGGGGAGGGGGAAAAAATAATAAATTACTGATAGGGGTTTGTTATAAATCTCCAAAAATAATGGAAGCAATGGAGAATATCCTCGTAAAGCAAATAGATGAAGCTGCGACTCAAGGAGAAGTCATTATTATGGGGGACTTCAACTACCCTGAAATAGATTGGGGAACAGAAACCTGCAGCTCCAGTAAAGGTAATCGGTTTTTGACAACTATGAGAGACAATCACCTTTCACAACTGGTTCAGGACCCAACAAGAAGGGGGGCACTGCTAGACCTAATATTAACCAACAGGCCAGACCGCATATCAAATATAAGGGTTGGGGGTCACTTGGGGAATAGTGATCACAAAATAATAAGTTTTCATGTCTCCTTTAATAAGATGTGTAGTAGAGGGGTGACAAGGACACTAAACTTCAGGAGGGCAAATTTCCAACGGATGAGAGAGGATCTTGGTGCAATTAACTGGGATGATATCCTGAGACATAAAAGTACACAAAGAAAATGGGAGATGTTTATTAGCATCCTGGATAGGACCTGTGCACAGTATATACCGTATGGGAATAAACATACTAGAAATAGGAGGAAACCAATATGGCTAAATAGAGCTGTAAGGGGCGCAATAAGGGACAAAAAGAAAGCATTTAGAGGATTAAAGGAAGTAGGTAGTGAGGAGGCATTAAATAAATACAGAAAATTAAATAAATTCTGTAAAAAGCAAATCAAGACAGCAAAGATTGAGACAGAGAGACTCATTGCCAGAGAGAGCAAAAATAATCCCAAAATATTCTTTAACTACATAAATAGTAAGAAACTAAAAAATGATAGTGTTGGCCCCCTTAAAAGTAGTCTGGGGGAAATGGTGGATGAGGATGAGGAAAAAGCCAATATGCTAAATGACTTTTTTTCATCAGTATTTACAAAAGAAAATCCCATGGCAGACAAAATGACTAGTGATAAAAATTCCCAATTAAATGTTACCTGCTTAACCCAGCAGGACGTACGGCGGCGTCTAAAAATCACTAAAATTGACAAATCTCCGGGCCCGGATGGGATACACCCCCGAGTACTGCAGGAATTAAGTACAGTCATTGATAGACCATTATTTTTAATCTTTAAAGAGTCCATAATAACAGGGTCTGTACCACAGGACTGGCGTATAGCAAATGTGGTGCCAATATTCAAAAAGGGGACAAAAACTGTACTCGGAAATTATAGGCCAGTAAGTTTAACCTCTACTGTGGGTAAAATCCTGGAGGGCATTCTAAGGGATGCTATACTGGACTATCTGAAGAGGAATAATCTCATGACCCAGTATCAGCACGGGTTTACTAGGGACCGCTCATGTCAGACTAATTTGATCAGCTTCTATGAAGAGGTAAGTTCCGGACTTGACCAAGGGAACCCAGTGGATGTAGTGTATATGGACTTTTCAAAAGCTTTTGATACGGTGCCACACAAAAGGTTGTTACATAAAATGAGAATAATGGGGATAGGGGAAAACATGTGTAAGTGGATTGAGAGCTGGCTCAGGGAAAGGAAACAAAGGGTGGTTATTAATGGAGCACACTCGGACTGGGTCACGGTTAGCAGTGGGGTACCACAGGGGTCAGTATTGGGCCCTCTTCTTTTTAACATATTTATTAATGACCTTGTAGGGGGCATTCGGAGTAGAATTTCAATATTTGCAGATGACACTAAACTCTGCAGGGTAATCAATACAGAGGAGGACAATTTTATATTACAGGCTGATTTATATGTAAACTAGAAGCTTGGGCTGATAAATGGCAAATGAGCTTTAATGGGGATAAATGTAAGGTCATGCACTTGGGTAGAAGTAATAAGATGTATAACTATGTGCTTAATTCTAAATCTCTGGGCAAAACCGTCAATGAAAAAGACCTGGGTTTATGGGTGGATGACAAACTCATGTTCAGTGGCCAGTGTCAGGCAGCTGCTACAAAGGCAAATAAAATAATGGGATGTATTAAAAGAGGCATAGATGCTCATGAGGAGAACATAATTTTACCTCTATACAAGTCACTAGTTCGACCACACTTAGAATACTGTGCACAGTTCTGGTCTCCGGTGTATAAGAAAGACATAGCTGAACTAGAGCGGGTGCAGAGAAGAGCGACCAAGGTTATTAGAGGACTGGGGGGCCTGCAATACCAAGATAGGTTATTACACTTGGGGCTATTTAGTTTGGAAAAACGAAGGCTAAGGGGTGATCTTATGTTAATGTATAAATATATGAGGGGACAGTACAAAGACCTTTCTGATGATCTTTTTAATCATAGACCGGTGACAGGGACAAGGGGGCATCCTCTACGTCTGGAGGAAAGAAGGTTTAAGCATAATAACAGACGCGGATTCTTTACTGTAAGAGCAGTGAGACTATGGAACTCTCTGCCGTATGATGTTGTAATGAGTGATTCATTACTTAAATTTAAGAGGGGACTGGATACCTTTCTGGAAAAGTATAATGTTACAGGGTATATACACTAGATTCCTTGACAGGGCGTTGATCCACGGAACTAGTCTGATTGCCGTATGTGGGGTCGGGAAGGAATTTTTTTCCCCATGGTGGAGCTTATTCTTACCACATGGGTTTTTTTTGCCTTCCCCTGGATCAACATGTTAGGGCATGTAAGGCTATGGGTTGAACTAGATGGACTTAAAGTCTCCCTTCAACCTTAATAACTATGACTATGATTTTCCGCTGATACCCCATATGTGGGGGTAAACCACTCTTTGGGTGCATGGGAGAGCTCGGAAGGGAAGGAGAGCCGTTTGACTTTTCAATGCAAAACTGACAGGAATTGAGATGGGACGCGATGTTGCGTTTGGAGAGCCACTGATGTGCCTAAACATTGAAACCCACCCACAAGTGACACCATTTTGGAAAGTAGACCCCCTAAGGAACTTATCTAGAGGTGTAGTGAGCACTTTGACCCACCAAGTGCTTCACAGAAGTTTATAATGCAGAGCCATAAAAATAAAACAAAACTTTTTTCCCACAAAAATTATTTTTTAGCCCCCCAGTTTTGTATTTTCCCGAGGGTAACAGGAGAAATTGGACCCCAAAAGTTGTTGTCCAATTTGTCTTGAGTACGAGAATACCCCATATGTGGGGGGAACCACTGTTTGGGCGCATGGGAGGGCTCGGAAGGGATGGAGCGCCATTTGGAATGCAGACTTAGATGGAATGGTCTGCAGGCGTCACATTGCGTTTGCAGAGCCCCTAATGTACTTAGACAGTAAAACCCCCCACAAGTGACACCATTTTGGAAAGTAGACCCCCAATGCAGAATTGGCTTAAATTGAGATCGGACGCCATGTCGCGTTTGGAGAGCCCCTGATGTGCCTAAACAGTGGAAACCTCCCAATTATAACTGAAACCCTAATCCAAACACACCCCTAACCCTAATCCCAATGGTATCCCTAACCACACCTCTAACCCAGACACACCCCTAACCCTAATCCCAACCCTATTCCCAACCGTAAATGTAATCCAAACCCTAACCCTAACTTTAGCCCCAACCCTAACTTTAGCCCCAACCCTAACTGTAGCCTTAACCCTAGCCCCAACCCTAACAGGAAAATGGAAATAAATACATTTTTTTTAATTTTTGAATTTTTCCTTAAATAAGCGGGTGATGAAGGGGGGTTTGATTTACTTTTATAGCGGCTTTTTTAGCAGATCTTTATGATTGGCAGCTGTCACACACTGAAAGACGCTTTTTATTGCAAAAAATATTTTTTGCGTTACCACATTTTGAGAGCTATAATTTTTCCATATTTGAGTCCACAGAGTCATGTGAGGTCTTGATTTTTGCGGGACGAGTTGACGTTTTTATTGGTAACATGTTCGGACATGGGAGATTTTTTGATCGCTTTTTATTCCGATTTTTGTGAGGCAGAATGACCAAAAACCAGCTATTCATGAATTTCTTTTGGGGGAGGCGTTTATACCGTTCCGCGTTTGGTAAAATTGATAAAGCAGTTTTATTCTTCGGGTCAGTACGATTACAGCGATACCTCATTTATATTATTTTTTTTATGTTTTGGCGCTTTTATACGATAAAAACAATTTTTTAGAAAAAATAATTATTTTGGCATCGCTTTATTCTGAGGACTATAACTTTTTTATTTTTTCGCTGATGATGCTGTATGGCGGCTCGTTTTTTGCGGAACAAGATGTCGTTTTTGATCGCGTGTTATTCCACTTTTTGTTTGGCAGTATGAGAATAAAGCATTGTTTTTCGCCTCGTTTTTTTTACGGTGTTCACTGAAGGGGTTAACTAGTGATATAGTTTTATAGGTGGGGTCATTACGGACGCGGCGATACTAAATATGTGTACTTTTATTGTTTGATTTTTTTATTTAAAGAAATGTATTTATGGGCATAATATTTTTTTTTTCTTTATTTAGGAATTTTTTTAAAATTATTTTTTTTACACATGTGGGGATTTTTTTTATTTTTTTTTTAACTTTTTTACTTCACAGATCGATGATCTGACAGTTTGCACAGCACTCTGTCAGATCACCGATCTGACATACAGCCGTGCAGGCTTACCAGCGCCTGCACGGCACCCGGAAGTAATCCCTGCAGGACCCGGATTCAGCCCCGCGGCCATTTTGGATCAGGGGCCTGCAGGGATAGGAGGTAAGAGACCCTCGCAGCAACGCGATCACATCGCGTTGCTCTGGGGGTCTCAGGGAAGCACGCAGGGAGCCCCCTCCCTGCGCGATGCTTCCCTGTACCGCCGGCACACCGCGATCATGTTTGATCGCGGTGTGCCGGGGGTTAATGTGCCGGGGGCGGTCCGTGACCGCTCCTGGCACATAGTGCCGGATGTCAGCTGCGATAGGCAGCTGACACCCGGCCGCGATCGGCCGCGCTCCCCCCGTGAGCGCGGCCGATCGTGCTGGACGTACTATTCCGTCCTTGGGAATTAGGGCCCACCCCACATGGACGGAATAGTACGTCCAATGGCAGAAAGGGGTTAATACTTCCGCCATGCAAAAGCAAACCCTATGGAAAATAACACATGAAATTCCTTGGCTCCATAAGGAGATCTCACCATTAGTCTTCACGATACTGATATATGGTTATTTGGTCTTCTTTCTCCACCCCCACTCTGCTCTTATCGCGTGCGCCTTGGTCCTAAGGGATAATTAATCTATAAAGGTGATACGTATGTTTTATTACTTGTTACCTGTTTATTGTTGATTTGTTATGTTTTCTCCAACCGGAGGATGCTCTCCGTTTAGAGCACTGATGAAATTTCCCCCGTACAAGAAAGGAATTCACCCTGATTCCTTCAAGAAGACAAGGAATACCTCTTCAAGTCATCTATAATCAGACTTCAAGTATTACGTAATTATATCATTTGTCTGTTTTCCTTTTTTCACAGGTTACAGTTCTTTTATTGCTTTCAGGTTTCAGTAACCCACACAGACTACCCCCTCCAACCAGCGTTACTACCCCAACCTACCTCTAAACCGATATCTGATTTCTTTTCGTAAAATTTAAATACATCCAATTATGTCAATTGCATTAATGACATATAATGTTAGATGCCTGAATAGCCCTCAAAAAAGATTCTCTATCAAAAAGGAACTCTCCAAATCTAAAATGGACATCATGTGCCTCCAGGAAACTAAATTTAGAAAATCCGATCACCCCAAGTTTGAAGATAGAAAATTTGCGCACATCTATGAATCTTGCAGTCCAAGAAAAAAAGCAGGGGTCATGACAATAATAAGTAGCAATTTACAGTTCGAGTTCTTAGAGGAGATTGTGGACGATAGGGGGCACTTTCATATATTGATATCAATAATCAAGTATTTACTATAGCAAATACATACGTTCCCAACATAAGACATATTCGTTTCCTTAACAGGCTAATAAAAAAAGTTGCAGAGGTAAGGAAAGGGGAACTAATCTTGGTAGGAGAATTCAATGTGGTTCCAGACGGGCATATGGACTCTTCGGCTAAAAATAGGCACAAATCCCTTACCCTCAATAATTGGCTTTCCCAAAATGAATTCTACGATGTATACAGATGCCTCAATACATCGTCAAAAAAATTCACCCATTATTCTGACGTACATCATACTGCCTCCAGAATACACCTCATTATTTCTGATGTCTTCTCCCTGACAAGATTTAGCAGTGTAAACATTGTCTAAATCTATCTCTGATCATGCCCCAGTCACTGCTGAGCTAGTTCTCGGTCCACCTTCAAAGAAACAGTTTCTGTGGAAAAGCAACGCACTTCTTATCAACAACCCGTTCCACAAAGAAACTATTAACACAGCAATTAAAAATTACTTCAAGGAAAATAGTTCAGAGTCAATAGATTATTTTATTCTTTGGAACGCTCATAAGGCAGTGATCAGGGGCATAATGTTACAGATCTCATCAAAAGAAAAAAAATTAAATAGAGCAAAAATAAAAGAACTACAAGCTTTAATTGGATCTAAGGAGGCGACTCAGTTGAATTCCGTCCCCCCCCTCTTCTGTCATACAATTGGAAATTATAGGTTTAAGACATGAACTAAAATCCCTTATATTCTCGTTTTATGACGCATCGGTTAAGTCCTCCAAATTCAAAAACTATTCTTCGCTAAACAAGCCACAAGGCACATGATGTATAGGCTGAAAAGACAGAGAATAAAAAATACTATCAATAAAATGAAATCCTCAAAAGGAACTCTGTTGCATCACCCCCAGGATGTGGTGAACGAGTTTGCCTCATTCTACTCCAAGCCATATAACCTCAAAACAGATCCCAATCAACCTCAACCCAACCAAACAGAAACTTCTACATTTCTAGCTAATCTTTCCTTACCAAAACTCTCAGAAGAAAACCTCATAAACCTTAATGCGCCATTTTTAACAGAAGAGGTTCTGGAGACAATGGGAGAACTGAAGCAGTTTGAATCCCCTGGGCCAGACGGCTTCATAAATGAATATTATAAATCATTCAAAGAATTGCTTGCCCCCTTTCTTTCCAGAATCTTTAATGAAGCAGCTAAATTAGGTTCCTTTCCTCGAGAGATGTTGGAAGCCACAATTGTTTTAATTCCGAGGAGCAAGGGGGACCTGACCAACATGAAAAATTATAGGCCGATTTCACTGGTTAACACCGACATCAAAATCTATGCCAAACTCCTGGCCAACAGAATAAACAATTTTTTACCAAAGATTGTTGATAATGATCAGATTGGCTTTGTGAGAAGCAGACAATCGGTTGACGGCACAAGGAGGATCATTGACATTATTAAACTAATTAACTCAAGGAATACTCCTTCTGTCGTCATCTCGTTAGATGCTGAAAAAGCCTTTGATTGGCTTAACTGGGGATATTTGAGGTCTAATCTACAACATTTTGGCTTCAATTCGCAGAGCTTGTCCGCCATTATGCCCCTTTACTCTGGGCCTTCAGCAAAAATTCTTTCAAACAATCACGTATCCACCCCCTTCAGTATCTCAAACGGTACTCGACAGGGGTGTCCCCTCTCCCCCTTGCTCTTCGCCCTGGCGATGGAACCACTGGCCCAATATATCAGGGAGGATCCAGACATCTCGGGATTTCAAACGCCCTTCAAAAATTATAAGATTGGCTTGTTTGCCGACGATGTAATATTATCCCTGACTAACCCTCTGACATCTATCCTTAGGGTACGGAGTGTAATTGAGGCATTCTCCAAAATTTCTTATTTTAAGGTAATCGAGACTATGTCTCAAATTCTTCAATTTAATCTCAACCCTTCACAAATTGAATAGATCAAAAAACTAACGTCTTGGGGCTGGGCAGAAGAGGATATTGTATACTTAGGTATTAACCCCTTCACCCCCAAGGGTGGTTTGCACGTTAATGACCGGGCCAATTTTTACAATTCTGACCACTGTCCCTTTATGAGGTTATAACTCTGGAACGCTTCAACGGATCTTGGCGATTCTGACATTGTTTTCTCGTGACATATTGTACTTCATGATAGTGGTAAAATTTCTTTGATATTACCTGCGTTTATTTGCAAAAAAAATGGAAATTTGGCGAAAATTTTGAAAATTTTGCAATTTTCCAACTTTGAATTTTTATGCCCTTAAATCACAGAGATATGTCACACAAAATACTTAATAAGTAACATTTCCCACATGTCTACTTTACATCAGCACAATTTTGGAACCAAATTTTTTTTTTGTTAGGGAGTTATAAGGGTTAAAAGTTGACCAGCAATTTCTCATTTTTACAACACCATTTTTTTTTAGGGACCACATCTCATTTGAAGTCATTTTGAGGGGTCTATATGATAGAAAATACCCAAGTGTGACACCATTCTAAAAACTGCACCCCTCAAGGTGCTCAAAACCACATTCAAGAAGTTTATTAACCCTTCTGGTGCTTCACAGGAATTTTTGGAATGTTTAAATAAAAATGAACATTTAACTTTTTTTCACAAAAAATTTACTTCAGCTCCAATTTGTTTTATTTTACCAAGGGTAACAGGAGAAAATGGACCCCAAAAGTTGTTGTACAATTTGTCCTGAGTACGCCGATACCCCATATGTGGGGGTAAACCACTGTTTGGGCGCATGACAGAGCTCGGAAGCGAAGGAGCGCCATTTGACTTTTCAATGCAAAATTGACTGGAATTGAGATGGGACGCCATGTTGCGTTTGGGGAGCCCCTGATGTGCCTAAACATTGAAACCCCCCACAAGTGACACCATTTTGGAAAGTAGACCCCCTAAGGAACTTATCTAGAGGTGTGGTGAGCACTTTGACCCACCAAGTGCTTCACAGAAGTTTATAATGCAGAACCGTAAAAATAAAAAATCATATTTTTTCACAAAAATTATTTTTCGCCCCCAATTTTTTATTTTTCCAAGGGTAAGAGAAGAAATTGGACCCCAAAAGTTGTTGTACAATTTGTCCTGAGTACGCTGATACCCCATATGTGGGGATAAACCACTGTTTGGGCGCATGGGAGACCTCGGAAGGGAAGGAGCGTCGTTTGACTTTTCAATGCAAAATTGACAGGAATTGAGATGGGACGCCATGTTGCGTTTGTAGAGGCCCTGATGTGCGTAAACATTGAAACCCCCCACAAGTGACACCATTTTGGAAAGTAGACCCCCTAAGGAACTTATCTAGAGGTGTGGTGAGCACTTTGACCCACCAAGTGCTTCACAGAAGTTTATAATGCAGAACCGTAAAAATAAAAAATCATATTTTTTCACAAAAATTATTTTTCGCCCCCAATTTTTTATTTTTCCAAGGGTAAGAGAAGAAATTGGACCCCAAAAGTTGTTGTACAATTTGTCCTGAGTACGCTGATACCCCATATGTGGGGATAAACCACTGTTTGGGCGCATGGGAGACCTCGGAAGGGAAGGAGCGTCGTTTGACTTTTCAATGCAAAATTGACAGGAATTGAGATGGGACGTCATGTTGCGTTTGTAGAGCCCCTGATGTGCGTAAACATTGAAACCCCCCACAAGTGACACCATTTTGGAAAGTAGACCCCCTAAGGAACTTATCTAGAGGTGTGGTGAGCACTTTGACCCACCAAGTGCTTCACAGAAGTTTATAATGCAGAACCGTAAAAATAAAAAATCATATTTTTTCACAAAAATTATTTTTCGCCCCCAATTTTTTATTTTTCCAAGGGTAAGAGAAGAAATTGGACCCCAAAAGTTGTTGTACAATTTGTCCTGAGTACGCTGATACCCCATATGTGGGGATAAACCACTGTTTGGGCGCATGGGAGACCTCGGAAGGGAAGGAGCGCCGTTTGACTTTTCAATGCAAAATTGACAGGAATTGAGATGGGACCCTATGTTGCGTTTGGAGAGCCACTGATGCGCCTAAACATTGAAACCCCCCACAAGTGACACCATTTTGGAAAGTAGACCCCCTAAGGAACTTATCTAGATGTGTGGTGAGTGCTTTGACCCACCAAGGGCTTCACAGAAGTTAATAATGCAGAGCCGTAAAAATAAAACAACAATTTTTTCCCAAAAAAATTATTTTTCAGCCCCCAGTTTTGTATTTTCCCGAGGGTAACAGGAGAAATTGGACCCCAAACTTTGTTGTCCAATTTGTCCTGAGTGCGCTGATACCCCATATGTGGGGGGGAACCACCGTTTGGACGCATGGAAGGGCTCGGAAGTGAAGGAGCGCCATTTGGAATGCAGACTTAGATGGAATGGTCTGCAGGCGTCACATTGCGTTTGCAGAGCCCCTAATGTACCTAAACAGTAGAAACCCCCCACAAGTGACACCATGTTGGAAAGTAGACCCCCTAAGGAACTTATCTAGATGTGTGGTGAGTGCTTTGACCCACCAAGGGCTTCACAGAAGTTTATAATGCAGAGCCGTAAAAATAAAACAAAACTTTTTTCCCACAAAAATTATTTTTCAACCCACAGTTTTGTATTTTCCCGAGGGTAACAGGAGAAATTGGACCCCAAAAGTTGTTGTCCAATTTGTCCTGAGTGCGCTGATACCCCATATGTGGGGGGAACCACCGTTTGGATGCATGGGAGGGCTCGGAAGGGAAGGAGCGCCATTTGGAATGCAGACTTAGATGGAATGGTCTGCAGGCGTCACATTGCGTTTGCAGAGCCCCTAATGTACCTAAACAGTAGAAGCCCCGCACAAGTGACCCCATTTTGGAAACTAGACCCCCCAAGGAACTTATCTAGATGTGTTGTAAGAACTTTGAACCCCCAAGTGTTTCACTACAGTTTATAGTGCAGAGCCGTGAAAATAAAAAATCTTTTTTTTTCCCACAAAAATTATTATTTAGCCCCCAGTTTTGTATTTTCCCAGGGGTAACAGGAGAAATTGGACCCCAAAGGTTGTTGTCCTATTTGTCCTGAGTACGCTGATACCCCATATGTTGGGGTAAACCCCTGTTTGGGCACACGGGAGAGCTCGGAAGGGAAGGAGCACTGTTTTACTTTTTCAACGCAGAATTGGCTGGAATTGAGATCGGACGCCATGTCGCGTTTGGAGAGCCCCTGATGTGCCGAAACAGTGGAAACCCCCCAATTATAACTGAAACCCTAATCCAAGCACACCCCTAACCCTAACCCCAACAGTAACCCTAACCACACCTCTAACCCTTACACACCCCTAACCCTAATCCCAACCCTATTCCCAACCGTAAATGTAATCTAAACCCTAACCGTAACTTTAGCCCCAACCCTAACCCTAACTTTAGCCCCAACCCTAACTGTAGCCTTAACCCTAGCCCCAACCCTAGCCCTAACCCTAATGGGAAAATGGAAATAAATCCTTTTTTTTTATTTTTCCCTAACTAAGGGGGTGATGAAGGGGGGTTTGATTTACTTTTATAGCGAGTTTTTTAGCGGATTTTTATGATTGGCAGCCGTCACACACTGAAAGACGCTTTTTATTGCAAAAAATATTTTTTGCGTTACCACATTTTGAGAGCTATAAATTTTCCATATTTTGGTCCACAGAGTCATGTGAGGTCTTGTTTTTTGTGGGACGAGTTGACGTTTTTATTGGTAACTTTTTGGGCACGTCACATTTTTTGATCGCTTTTTATTCCGATTTTTGTGAGGCAGAATGACCAAAAACCAGCTATTCATGAATTTCTTTTGGGAGAGGCGTTTATACCGTTCCGCGTTTGGTAAAATTGATAAAGCAGTTTTATTCTTCGGGTCAGTACGATTACAGCGATACCTCATTTATATTATTTTTTTATGTTTTGGCGCTTTTATACGATAAAAACTATTTTATGGAAAAAATAATTATTTTTGCATCGCTTTATTCTCAGGACTATAACTTTTTATTTTTTTGCTGATCATGCTGTATGGCGGCTCGTTATTTGCGGGACAAGATGACGCTTTCAGCGGTACCATGGTTATTTATATCTGTCTTTTTGATTGCGTGTTATTCCACTTTTTGTTCGGCGGTATGATAATAAAGCGTTGTTTTTTGCCTCGTTTTTTTTTTTTTGTTACGGTGTTTACTGAAGGGGTTAACTAGTGGGCCAGTTTTATAGGTCGGGTCGTTACGGACGCGGCGATACTAAATATGTGTACTTTTATTGTTTGTTTTTTTTTATTTAGATAAAGAAATGTATTTATGGGAATATTTTTTTTTTTTTTCATTATTTTGGAATATTTTTTTTTTTTTTTTTTTTTTTTTACACATTAGGAAAAATTTTTTTTTACTTTTTTACTTTGCCCCAGGGGGGGGACAATACAGATCGGTGATCTGCCAGTTTGCATAGCACTCTGACAGATCACCGATCTGCGAGAAGTGCAGGCTGCTTCACAGTGCCTGCTCTGAGCAGGCTTCTGTGAAGCCACCTCCCTCCCTGCAGGACCCGGATCCGCGGCCATCTTGGATCCGGGTCTGGAGCAGGCAGGGAGGGAGGTAAGACCCTCGCAGCAACGCGATCACATCGCGTTGCTGCGGGGGGCTCAGGGAAGCCCGCAGGGAGCCCCCTCCCTGCGCGATGCTTCCCTGCACCGCCGGCACATCGCGATCATGTTTGATCGCGGTGTGCTGGGGGTTAATGTGCCGGGAGCGGTCCGTGACCGCTCCTGGCACATAGTGCCGGATGTCAGCTGCGATAGGCAGCTGACACCCGGCCGCGATCGGCCGCGCTCCCCCCGTGAGCGCCGCCGATCGCGCTGGACGTACTATCCCGTCGGCGGTCATACGGGCCCACCCCACCTCGACGGGATAGTACGTCGGATGTCAGGAAGGGGTTAAAATTACCAGAAATCTCAATTCATTAGTCTCTACAAATTTAGACCTACTAATCAAAAATATATCACTTGACCTAAATTTCTTTTCCGGTAGGGATTTGACGTGGTGGGGAAGGAATTTATCTGTTAAAAGTTTTATAATCCCAAAAATTATCCATACCTTTAGATCTATCCCCGTCCCTATTCCCATCTCATATTTAAATAGTATTCAAACTCTAATAAATGCATATATTTGGAGGAACAAGAGGGCTAGGGTTGCCAAGGGAGCACTGTACAAAAGCAAAACTACAGGAGGTATGGGTCTCCCGAACATAATAGCGCACTATAACGCAAACATAATAAAGCAGAGCTATTATTGGTGGGCTACAGACGATGCTCCTGCATGGTTAGATCTGGAAACCTCTTTGAATTTAAATCAGGCGCCAAAAGATCTAATCATTAAACAACTATTGAAATAAAAAAATTGGAGCCACAGATCGCATCCAGTATTCATGGCATCTTGCGCAGCTTGGCTCAAATTAGCTAGTCTGGGCAAAGACTCAAACAAATTTAAATCCCTTGGGGGCCTACCTCTGTCCTTCATTTTTGACATTTACAGAGAAATAATAAATCCCCTCTGGGCAAACTAAAAAAATCCTAAAACTCAAAGATGTATTTAATGGAGAAAATCTCCTTTCCTTCAAATCTTTAAAAGAATTCATTGCCGTTCCCTCCACAGCCTTCTGTGACTATCAGATTGAAAGAAATTTTTCAATTTGATTTTTTACGAATAGGCCATTTCTCTCAGAACCTACTGTTAACCTTTTATGCAATCCAGGTCACAGTATCTTCTGGAGTTACAGATACATTTACGGATGGTTCAATAATGATATGGTCTTTGCCAAAGCTCCCTTCATGATTAAATGGGAGAAAGACCTTCAAACTGCATTTCAGATTGAAGAGTGGGAGGAGGCCCTAGCTTACACCTATTCGTCCACAGTCTCCTTAACCCTGCAGGAATCTTTTTTCAAGATGGTCTCTAGGTGGTATTTAACTCCTTCAAGACTATCCTTGATAAGTGGTAATAATTCCCCTGACTGCTGGAGGAATTGTGGGCAGAGGGGAAATCTGCTCCATGTTTTCTGGCAGTGCCCCAAATTAAAGCCATTGTGGCAAAGTGTCTCCAATATCATAGACATCTTGGCAAAAGAAAAGATTGACCTTTCCTCTCAACTGGCCTTACTGTCTATAGGTATTGATTGTCTTAATCCCTCCATTAGGTCAATCGTGGCACACATTCTTCTTGTAACCAAGAACTCAATTGCATTCTATTGGAAAAAAACCCTGCCCCCCTACTGCGCAAGAAATAGTTGATCTGGTCTCTCTTCACAAGTCTTATGACTACAATTTCTCTATTGCCAACGCAGGCTTCAAAATTTTTTCCATTAAATGGCACCGCTGGTTGGAGGTATTCCTGTAACACATCGGGTCACTCATATGTGGGTCTTATTATATATTCAGATTCCTGACAGTTAAATTCTTGAGAGTTATTGAATTATCTAATAATTGAAACCAATTAGAGGTTTTTAGTTTTCAGATTGCTATATCTATGATGTTTGTTATTAGTTGTTATTAATTATCATTTCTCTTCCTTGAGTAATCAACTATAAGTATTAGTTGTATATGTTGTCTACGCTGCACACATAGACTATATTTGTCTTCTTATCCCTCCCCCTGTCCTCTCCCCTTCCTCTACCTTCTCTCGTGTTCCCACTCTGCCTCTCCTTCCATACAGCCCCATGACTCTACCCTTACCCTTCCTCTCGTGTTTTGTCTTGTTGGCGTGGTTAAAATTTTCAATAAAAATCATTTGAAAAAGGAAAAAAAAAGAAGTTTTGGCCCTGGAGCATTAATGGCAAAAGCAGATACAGAGGCAGCATTCAAGATGGTTTTAATTCCTTGCGTTTCCTGTTTAATGGCTCGTTTTATGTAGATAAATGTTTGCCCATGGGGTGTTCATTATTGTGTTCTTATTTTAAGGCTTTTTCATCTTTCTTTCAATGGGTAGTGGCTGTGTGATGGATGAAAAATGGAATTGTGCATTTTTTAGATGACTGCTTGTAGGTCCAAAAGGAAGTGATGTGTGCAGTGAATTGTTGAATACCTTTACATTAGTTTGTAATGATTTTGGTATCCCGCTTGCGGTTGATAAAATGTTTTTTCCTTCCAGTTTCATAGAGTATCTGGGCATACTAAGTGATACGGTCAAGGGTGAATTTAGACTTGCAGTAACTAAAAGTGGAGAAATGTGTGCCTGATTTATTTTCGGATTACAGAAGCAGGAAGTCTACGGGTAAAGAAGTTGAATCTTTGCTTGGATTGCTTGTTTTTGCTATCAGAGTTATGCTAATGGTTTTTTTTTTGCAGATTAGCAATGCTGATATAAGAAATCATTCTTTTCATTTACAGATTACTAGGGAAATTAAGGAAGATTTAGAAGTTTGGTTAGAGTTTTTAAGAGATTTTAATGGTATTGCTGTTTGGAGGGATCCTTTTGTTACAGCGGATGACATGAATTTGTTCACGGATGCTTCAGGTTCAGTTGGGTTTGGTGCATACTAAAATGTTAAGTGGAGTTGTGCTACATGGCATTGGTCCTGGGTGGTTAATGGAGGAAGTAAGAACATGGTTCTAGAGCTTTTTCCAGTAGTAGTTACATTAGTGCTGTGGGGCAGTAGGCTGGCTAACAAGTGCATTTTGCTTAGATCGTATAGTAAAAGTGTAGTTTTTACCATCGATTGTCTTTCTTCGCATTGTGTTTTAGTGGTTAAACTGCTTAGGCATTTGGATTTGTTGTGTCTTTTATTTAACATTTGATTGAAGGCTGTGCATGTTGACGATAAATCTAATGTAATAGTAAAAATGTTGCGTTTCCATGCGGTCGCCGGACACGTCAAAACGCCGCATGCGGACGCATCCACATACAACACATGTCCCTGCGTACCCAATGTTAACCCCTTAAGCCCCGAAGGTGGTTTGCACGTTAATGACCGGGCCAATTTTTACAATTCTGACCACTGTCCCTTTATGAGGTTATAACTCTGGAACGCTTCAAAGGATCTTGGCGATTCTGACAATGTTTTCTCGTGACATATTGTACTTCAAGATAGTGGTAACATTTCTTCGATATAACTTGCGTTTATGTGTGAAAAAAATGAATATTTGGTGAAAATTTTGAAAATTTCGCAATTTTCCAACTTTGAATTTTTATGCCCTTAAATCACAGACATATGTCACGCAAAATACTTAATAAGTAACATTTCCCACATGTCTACTTTACATCAGCACAATATTGGAACCAAAATTTTTTTTGTGACGGAGTTATAAGGGTTAAAAGTTGACCAGCAATTTCTCATTTTTACAACACCATTTTTTTTAAGGGACCACATCTCATTTGAAGTCATTTTGAGGGGTCTATATGATAGAAAATACCCAAGTGTGACACCATTCTAAAAACTGCACACCTCAAGGTACTCAAAACCACTTTCAAGAAGTTTATTAACCCTTCAGGTGATTCACAGGAATTTTTGGAATGTTTAAATAAAAATAAACATTTAACTTTTTTTCACACAAAATTTATTTCAGCTCCAATTTGTTTTATTTTACCAAGGGTAACAGGAGAAAATAGACCCCAAAAT
Organism: Ranitomeya variabilis; assembly: GCF_051348905.1. Taxonomy (NCBI): domain Eukaryota; kingdom Metazoa; phylum Chordata; class Amphibia; order Anura; family Dendrobatidae; genus Ranitomeya; species Ranitomeya variabilis. Next base: position 406,805,521 of record NC_135235.1, on the reverse strand, counting down.
TTGTTGTCCAATTTGTCCTGAGTACGCTGATACCCCATATGTGGGGGTAAACCACTGTTTGGGCGCATGGCAGAGCTCGGAAGGAAAGGAGCGCCATTTGACTTTTCAATGCAAAATTGACTGGAATTGAGATGGGACGCCATGTTGCATTTGGAGAGCCCCTGATGTGCCTAAACATTGAAACCCCCCCACAAGTGACACTATTTTGGAAAGTAGACCCCCTAAGGATCTTATCTAGATGTGTGGTGAGCACTTTGACCCAACAAGTGCTTCACAGAAGTTTATAATGCAGAGCCGTAAATATAAAAAATCATATTTTTTCACAAAAATGATCGTTTCGCCCCCAATTTTTTATTTCCCCAAGGGTAAGAGAAGAAATTGGACCGCAAAAATTGTTGTGCAATTTGTCCTGAGTATGCGGATACCCCATATGTGGGTGTAAACCATTGTTTGGGCGCAGGGCAGAGCTCGGAAGGGAAGGAGCGCCATTTGACTTTTCAATGCAAAATTGACTGGAATTGAGATGGGACGCCATGTTGCGTTTGGAGAGCCCCTGATGTGCCTAAACATTGAAACCCCCCACAAGTGACACCATTTTGGAAAGTAGACCCCTTAAGGAACTTATCTAGATGTGTGGTGAGCACTTTGACCCAACAAGTGCTTCACAGAAGTTTATAATGCAGAGCCGTAAAAATAAAAAATCATATTTTTTCACAAAAATGATCTTTTCGCCCCCATTTTTTTATTTCCCCAAGGGTAAGAGAAGAAATTAGACCACAAAAGTTGTTGTGCAATTTGTCCTGAGTACGACGATACCCCATATGTGGGGGTAAACCACTGTTTGGGCGCATAGCAGAGCTCGGAAGGGAAGGAGCGCTATTTTACTTTTCAATGCAAAATTGACTGGAATTAAGATGGGATGCCATGTTGCGTTTGGAGAGCCCCTGATGTGCCTAAACATTAAACCCCCCCACAAGTGACACCATTTTGGAAAGTAGACCCCCTAAGGAACTTATCTAGATGTGTTTTGAGAGCTTTGAACCCCCAAGTGTTTCACTACAGTTTATAACGCAGAGCCGTGAAAATAAAAATTCTTTTTTTTCACAAAAATGATTTTTTAGCCCCCAGTTTTGTATTTTCACAAGGGTATCAGGATAAATTGGACCCCAAATGTTGTTGTCCAATTTGTCCTGAGTACGCTAATACCCCATATGTGGGCAGGAACCACTGTTTGGGTGCATGACAGAGCTCGGAAGGGAAGGAGCGCCATTTGGAATGCAGACTTAAATGGATTGGTCTGCAGGCGTCACGTTGCATTTGCAGAGCCCTTGATGTACCCAAACAGTACAAACCCCCCACAAGTGACCCCATATTGGAAACTAGACCCCCCAAGGAACTTATCTAGATGTGTTGTGAGAACTTTGAACCCCCAAGTGTTTCACTACAGTTTACAACGCAGAGCCGTGAAAATAAAAAATCTTTTTTTTCCCACAAAACTTATTTTTTGGCCCCCAGTTTTGTATTTTCCCAAGGGTAGCAGGAGAAATTGGACCCAAAAAGATGATGTCTAATTTGTCCTGAGTACGCTGATACCCCATATGTTGGGGTAAACCCCTGTTTGGGCACACGGGAGAGCTCTGAAGGGAAGGAGCACTGTTTTCCTTTTTCAACGCAGAATTGGCTGGAATTCAGATCGGATGCCATGTCCCATTTGGAGAGCCCCTGATGTGCCTAAACAGTGGAAACCCCCCAATTATAACTGAAACCCTAATCCAAACACACCCCTTACCCTAATCCCAACTGTAACCCTAACCACTCCTCTAACCCAGACACACCCAACCCTATTCCCAACCGTAAATGTAATCCAAACCCTAACCCTATCTTTAGCCCCAACCCTAACTGTAGCCCCAACCCTAGCACCAACCCTAGCAATAACACTAGCCCTATCACTAGCCCTAACACTAGCCGTAACACTAGCCCTAACCCTAGCCCTAACCCTAGCCCCAACCCTAGCCCCAACCCTAGCCCTAACCCTAACCCTAGCCCCAACCCTAGCCCTAACCCTAGCCCCAACCCTAACCCTAGCCCTAACCCTAGCCCTAACCCTTGCCTTAACCCTAGCCCTAACTCTAGTCCTAACTCTAGCCCTAACTCTAGCCCTAACCCTAATGGGAAAATGGAAATAAATACATTTTTTTTATTTTTTTATTTTTCCCTAACTAAGGGTGTGATGAAGGGGAATTTGATTTACTTTTATAGCGGGTTTTTTAGCGGATTTTTATGATTGGCAGCCGTCACACACTGAAAGACGCTTTTCATTGCAAAAAATATTTTTTGCGTTACCACATTTTGAGAGCTGTAATTTTTCCATATTTGAGTCCACAGAGTCATGTGAGATCTTGTTTTTTGCGGGACGAGTTGACCTTTTTATTGGTAACATTTTCGGACAAGTGAAATTTTTTGATCGCTTTTTATTCCGATTTTTGTGAGGCAGAGTGATCAAAAACCAGCTATTCATGAATTTCTTTTGGGGGAGGTGTTTATACCGTTCCGCGTTTGGTAAAATTGATAAAGCAGTTTTATTCTTCGGGTCAGTACGATTACAGCGATATCTCATTTATATCTTTTTTTTATGTTTTGGCGCTTTTATACGATAAAAACTATTTTATAGAAAAAATAATTATTTTGGTATCGCTTTATTCTCAGGACTATAACTTTTTTATTTTTTTGCTTATGATGCTTTGTGGCGGCTCATATTTTGCGGGACAAGATGACGTTTTCAGCGGTACCATGGTTATTTATATCCATCTTTTTGATCGCGTGTTATTCCACTTTTTGTTTGGCGGTATGATAATAAAGCGTTGTTTTTTGGCTCGTTTTTTTTTTTTTTTCCTACGGTGTTCACTGAAGGGGTTAACTAGTGGGGCAGTTTTATAGGTTAGGTCGTTACGGACGCGGCGATACTAAATATGTGTACTTTTATTGTTTTTGTTTGTTTTTTTTTAGATAAAGAAATGTATTTATGGGAATAATATTTTTTTTTTTTCCTTTATTTAGGAATTTTCTTTTTATTTTTTTTTTTTACACATGGGGAAATTTTTTTTTTACTTTTTTACTTTGTCCCAGGGGGGGACATCACAGATCGCCGATTTGACAGTGTGCACAGCACTCTGTCAAATCGGCGATCATACTTTCATCGGAGCAGGCTGCAGCTTTCATCTGCAGCCTGCTCCTGACCCGGAAGTCCTCCCTGCAGGACCCGGATGCAGCCCCGCGGCCATTTTGGATCCGGGCCCTGCAGGGAGAAGACGCTCGGTACAAGGTGAGTACATCACCTTGTACCGATCGTCTCAGGGAAGCCCGCAGGGAGCCCCCTCCCTGCGCGACGCTTCCCTGTACCGCCGGCACACCGCGATCATGTTTGATCGCGGTGTGCCGGGGGTTAATGTGCCGGGGGCGGTCCGTGACCGCTCCTGGCACATAGTGCCGGATGTCAGCTGCGATAGGCAGCTGACACCCGGCCGCGATCGGCCGCGCTCCCCCCGTGAGCGCGGCCGATCGCTACGACGTACTATCCCGTCGGTGGGAATTAAGGCCCACCCCACCTCGACGGGATAGTACGTCAGATGGGATTAAGGGGTTAAAGATAGGTACGCAGGACGCATGTGGAGTAGGCGGAGCATAGGTGGATCTTAAAGGAGAAAGAAGGGAGGAAGTAAACAGCCATCTGTAGCCTAGCCAAATGCTAATGTGAAACCAGCCTAAGAGTGTGCTCGATGGGAGTCAGAGGGTAGAAATGGGACTATTTTATTGATCAAGTGTTAATGATGACTGACAAATTTTCTGCACCAGACATTTATTATGAAAAAAATTGCAGATTTCTGTGTTATTTCCTGGAGTTCTAATAATTTTTCCAGAAATTATCCCTAGAATTTTGTGGGTCAAATCTGCAGAGCTGAAATTCTGTGAGAAGATATAGAAGAATCTGAAGAGGGCGCTTTGTAAGTTTTTGCCGTCAATTGGCGGATTTTCTTTTTATCACATTGATTTAGAAGATGGAGTTCCTGGCCTGTTTCTAAATGATCTAATGCATTTGTCGACAATTGGTAATGACATATTTAATATGGATCTGTAGGTTAATGTATGGTGGAAATAGCCCTTGGTGGGGTGAGGCCATGCTTGCCTGTCTAAGCAAGATGGACAGTTGGGAGATAGTCGTTTAGGGAGCTGAATGGACAGAAAGATTGGGTTAACGGGCTTGAGCTTTTGTGGCTGAGCTGCGGTTTTTGGTTAAAGTTGATTTCTGAAGTTGGAAGTTATTGATAATTTTGATTGCATGTTACTGAATTAACCCCTTTCTGACCTCGGACGGGATAGAGGTCAGATCCCCTGCTTTGATGCAGTGCTCCGCGGTGAGCCCGCATCAAAGCCGGGACATGTCAGCTGTCGCGATTCATCCGCCGCTATTAACTAGTTAAATGCCGCTGTCAAACGCAGACAGCGGCATTTAACCGGCGCTTCCGGCCGGAAATGATCGCATCGCCGACCCCCGTCACATGATCGGAGGTCGGCGATGCTTCTGAATAGTAACCATAGTGGTCCTTGAGACCTCTATGGTTACTGATGCCCGTCAGCTGTGAGCGCCACTCTGTGGTCGGCGCTCACAGCACACCTGCATTTCTGCTACATAGCAGCGAACATCAGATCGCTGCTATTTAGCAGAGGCGATCGTGTTGTGCCTGCTTCTAGCCTCCCATGGAGGCTATTGAAGCATGGCAAAAGTAAAAAAAAAAAAAAAGTAAAAAAAATGTGAAAAAAAATAAATAAAAGTTTAAATCACCCCCCCCCTTCACCCCATTCAAAATAAATCAATAAAAAAATAATCAATCCTACACATATTTGGTATCGCCGAGTTCAGAGTCGCCCGATCAATAAAAAAAAAGCGCCAGAATTACGTTTTTTTGGTAACAGCGACATTGCATTAAAATGCAATAACGGGCAATCAAAAGAATGTTGTCTGCACCGAAATGGTATCATTAAAAACGCCAGCTCGGCACGCAAAAATTAAGTCCTCAACCGACCCCAGATCATGAAAAATGCAGACGCTACGAGTATCGGAAAATGGCGCAATTTTTTTTTTTTTTTTTAGCAAAGTTGGGAATTTTTTTTCACCACTTGGATAAAAAATAACCCAGTCATGTTAGGTGTCTATGAACTCCTACTGACATGTAGAATCATAATGGTAGGACAGTTTTAGCATTTAGTGAACCTAGCAAAAAAGCCAAACAAAAAACAAGTGTGGGACTGCACTTTTTTTGCAATTTCACCGCACTTGGAATTTTTTTCCCGTTTTCTAGTACACGACATGGTAAAACCAATGATGTCGTTCAAAAGTACAACTCGTTCCGCAAAAAATAAGCCCTCACATGGCCAAATTGACAGAAAAATAAAAATGTTATGGCTCTGGGAAGGAGGGGAGCGAAAAACAAACATGGAAAAATGGAAAATCCCAAGGTCATGAAGGGGTTAAAGGCCTTGGCCAAAATATTCTCTATCTAAATCAATGTGTATGTGTGTTCTATTTAGGCAATGACAGTATTAAGGTAATTTATACAATGCCATAGACACAGTCCTATAATAACAGTGCTTATCCAGGCTGCTCTTGCTGACCTGTATAACAGTGCCTGGGCTGTGTATTATCATATCCATTTATGCTGTGATAATAGGATCTGTGCTGTCGAGAAGCAAACTCACACTGTCATATTTTATCTTACTGTCCTGTATTATTTCCAGTCTTTTGTGCTATAGTTAAGAAGTGGACAGTAGCTCCATCTTTGTGCCCCATTTCTTTATGTTGTGGATGGCTGGAGTTATGACAATATCTGTAAATGCTGTGGAATATGATGGCGTTATATAAGTATACATAATAAATAATCTGCACCTGACCCTAATGCTATTGTACCTAGCTGCTCTCTCTGATGCATTTCAAAAATGGTCACAGGTGCTCACTGTTTGTCTTCATTGTTGCTTTCCGTCCCCGTGGCCAGTGGAGCAAATCCCTGGCCTTTCAAGTAATGCAGTACAAGCAAGAATTTATTTATTTACTTTACTCACTTATATAGCGCTATTAATTTCACAGCGCTTTACAGACACTATCAGCACTGCCCCCATTGGGGCTAACAGTCTAGGTTCCCTATCAAGAGTGCGGCAGGAAACCCGAGAACCCAGCGGAAACCCACGAAAACACGGGAAGAACATACAAACTCCTTGCAGAATCACAGCTGATGCTTGTTATACCTGGCAGAAAGCGACTGGAAAATTTCCAGTTCACAAACTTTTCTGATTGTTCAAAGGGACTCTTCGCTTGTACTCATTACTACAGGTTGATGAGTCCTTGAATAAAGGTTGTTCGAGACTGTCTTGTTTACTCAGTGGAGGGAGATTGAATATATTGCTTCTGTTGCCGGTTGTTTGACAATGAAGCAAAATCTGTGTTCTCTAGTCCTGGTGGTTTCAGAGACTGGATACCTATCATTAGTAAGGAATCCTTACACTTGCATGAAATATCCAGCCCTCACTTCTCAAATTATGCAAAATGGACAGAGCTGGAAGCGAGCTTAACACGTGAAAGAGTAATTGACAAAGATTTGCGCCGGCAAATCCATTTAGAAGAACAACGTTGGCGTGAAGTTTTCTTGCGGATACTGGAGATACTGATTCGATTGCTGGTGTGGTATCCCACAAAGTGGCCCTTTCTATGGGATATGGGATATATAGTGTGTTTTCATGTAAATGCTGTGAATTTTTATGTGGACTGTGCATTTCAAATAAATTGTTAGACCTGCTGACACGCAGCACAAAAAGGGTTAATCTTCTCACAGGCTTGATCAGATGACCCAACTCTGCTTTAATATGCAGAAGGTTCTGGAAAAACACCTCAGGGCAGTCAGCCAATGACTGCAGCTCTACAATCTCAGAAGAGGAGGAGCCAAGTCCTGAGGTTGAGTTTTAATTTGAAGTGGCAGTTGGTGGTCAGAGATCTTGAGAAAAGGAAGCCATTTTGTAGGTGTAGGAATTACGTACCTTCTCCCTGCCTGCTTTGCTTAAAAAGAGGACTGACAAGATAAGGGGAGTTAATGAGGAAGACTGCCATTGCACCTCTAGGAGGAAGAATTACCTCAGGGCAGAAAAAGCACAGTGATGAAGAAATATTCAGACTTAAATATATATAGTAGATACACCGGCGCTCCAAAAAGTGTTGAGTGTGGAGGTGAGGGAAGCTGCTGGTGCCTAGACGGCTACTGTGCCAAGCATGTCATATGTAAAAGGAAAAACTTTATGTAATAGAATATAGGTCACCGTGCTACCTTACTCCGAAATAAAAGACTAAATGAATAGTACCCACAAAAAGAATAGAGTAAAAACTTACTTTGTTGCTGTGGTGCCGGTACTGTGTCTATAGGGGCGTTTTTATTTGACGAGGTGGAGCTGGAAGGACCTCTAGCCCTGACGAAGAAGGTCCGGAGACCTTCGAAACGCGTAGGCAAAAGAGGCCCTGCACAGCATCAGTCTCCTGCTCATTCCTTACAGCTCCGGGTGACGTCACCCAGACCACGCCCCCTCATTCCCCGCTGCAGTGTAGCGGCGTTCCTTGGCCGAGACGCCGCCTGTCCATTTCTCTGGTGCGCGTGGTGGCTAGGCGCCAACAGGAGAGGACGCTCCCCGCAGCCTTGTCGTCTCACACCGCCGATCGGACCCCCAACTCTAGACGCACGGAGGAGCAGCTGTTCCCTTCCAGCTCCACCTCGTCAAATAAAAACGCCCCTATAGACACAGTACCGGCACCACAGCAACAAAGTAAGTTTTTACTCTATTCTTTCTGTGGGTACTATTCATTTAGTCTTATTTCGGAGTAAGGTAGCGCGGTGACCTATATTCTATTACATAAAATATTCAGACTTAATAAAACCAGAGGTTACTGAGACCCTCCTGTCTGCAGGTACACAGCAATCATCAACCGGGAGTGTAATCCTATACCTCAGTTTCCTGCTGTTTCTAAATAATTTGCCCCATTACCTTCAGTAAAAAGACTTCTGTTTTAAATTCTTACGGCTGCTTCATGACTGGGGCTCAAATGCACCAACTACTACCACCATCATAATCTTCTGCCTAGAGGCAGTTCCTGTGCAAATATTGTATTGTGGAATTTCCTGTGTGTGTAATTTGAGAAGGAAAGACTCTTCTCCTGACAGAAAGCTTGGCCACCATAAGATACATCATACCTTGTCAGTACAACCCTCAGCTGTACACCACATTGGCAAAAAACAATCCCCCATTTAGAGGATCATCAGATACTGTATTCACAGAAAACAATGGGATTTTTCTCTAGTTACCAGAACTGATCTCTGAATTTGATTTGGTTCTGAAGGAACACTTGCAACGTGCTAGAGAAGGAACAAATGTGCATTATTTGAGCAAAGATATGCAAAACAACTTTTTAAAGTTGATTGGAGATGCAATAATTAAAATGATAATTGAATAAGTAAAGCAAGCTAAATTTTTCTGCATAATCGTAGACTGCACACCAGACATCTCCAAGCAAGAGCAGTTGTCTCTTGTGCTGCGATATGTGGACATGGATGAAATGAGCAAAACAGTGGAGGTCAAAGAAAGCTTGATTGAATTTCTGCATATCGCAGACACAACTAGAAGAGGCCTAGCAACAGTTGTGTTAGAAAGATTGACAGAACAGCATCGGGTTGTGTGTCTCAGATATTCATGACCAGTGCTATGACAATGGAACTAATATGAGGGGACAATACAAAGGAGTGCAGGCCAATGTTTTGGAGAAAAATCCTCATGCACTCTTTGTGCCATGATTTCCACATAACTGAAATCTTGCAGTGGTACAAGCTGCAGAGTGTTCCAGCTGATCAAAACAGTTTTATGACTTTTTAAAATGCTTTTATGCATTCTTCTCTGGAGCAATTAAGAGGTGGGAAGTGGCCTCTGAGCATTTATCACAATTAACACTAAAGGATCTATCTCAGACACGATGGTGTGCTGGGCTTGAATCAGTGAAAGACGTTTTGCTTCAGTTTCTTCAGCTTGTTGAAGCTTTAGAAGTTTTTGTACATGGCACTAAATATTCCAGTGACACATACAAGGAAGCAAAGATGCTACTGGATTCACTAAACATGTACCCTTTTGTTGTATCATTATGTGTTTGGTATGACACTTTGTACAGCCAGGCTGATTTTGTTGACCTGCAGCAGACGAAAAATATAAACCTTTCCAACACTATTCCACTGGCTGAGTCTTCACAGAGTATTTGATATCGGGGTTCAAACAAGCAGAAAGTAAAGCTGCAGATATACTGTATGTAATAAGCTTGATATACCTACCAAGTATCCAGCAAACAGAACTAGGGAAAAATCTCGGCAATGCTATGATGAAGATTGCCATAGCCAGCAAGGAAGTGGAACATTATTTTTAAATGCAAGTACAGAGTATGAAGAAACATTCTTCAAGCCTTAAATTAAAACTATGCTTGAAGAAATAGAAACAAGATTCGTTTTCTTAAACAATTTCACTGCCAAGTTTGGATTTCTCAATGACATCAAGAAAGCAGCAACAGGGGGGGCATGGCCTGGCTCTTGGCATGTGAAGACACAGGAGACCTGAGCTCCCACAAGGAACCCCTGTTAAGCGACTAAAAAAGCGACTTCTGAGACCTTTATGTGTCTATACCTGGTCCTGCTTCGCTCCTTAAAGCCTGCAGAAGCATTTGAGAAGACCAGATTTGGAACTTTTGGCAAGTGGAAACCTGAGATATGAAGATCTGAAGTCTATTCATCAGACCATCTCACAGCGGAGTCGCCATCTTGCCACAGGCACTAGCCATAATATGGAGGCTCAAAGAAGCTACAAGAAACAGAGCTAATAATGAGCTGAGCCTCATCGGACTCTAGCTGCGGACACCACAGCGCAGACATCATACAAATACAGCCTATAGAAGAGGAATTATTTTTATCCCCACAAGCGCTTAGGAAGAAACCGCCGAAAAGTAAAGCAGGCACGGGGTCTCTCGGGCCGACTAGAAGGGGCGCACTGCCACAAGAACGAGGAGCAAGGGTATATTTGCCCGCCAACTGAGAAAGCATTAAGATCCAGGAAGGAGAGCTGCCGCACCAGACAGAGCAGCGACGCCCTGACAGCAGCGGTCAGCAGCAACAGAGATCCGGGGAGAAGACCGGAGGAAGACACAGCTGCGAGCAGGCCTCATCCAGCGGTATCACCACCGCAGAAGCTCAGACCCATCTACAGCAACCCGAGGTTCGTCGGGAACTGAGACGGAGGAACCACCTGCATCTCTCTGCAGCGACGCAGACCGGAGGGTAAAGAGGGGAAGAACATGAGCCGCTGTCAGCACTCCTACCCTGTGTGGACACCGCCGTGAGGATCCGAAGCTATCAGCAACCGCCTGGAGCCTCCCTGGACCATCACCGAGGACGTAGCTCCCGCCTGCAGCAGCAACTTCAAGTGCAGCCGCTGAAGGGATCCAGCAGCCCAGCAAACAGCAGCGCCGGCGTCTCTCCCGCCCGTCGGTTCCAAAGGTAAGCCCGGAACCGGGAACTCACCCCCTAGCACTAACGAGCAGCAGACACAAAGGGAGTGATCTCCCTAAGCTGAGCAGCGGGAGCCACTGCTGTGGAACTAACATTAACTTTAATAGCGGGGAGCAGCTGCTGTGAATCAACTTAATCTGCGCAAAGAGTGACTCTATTGAATAGAGAACGGGAGCCTATGCTGTGGAATTAGTGGATGGGACATGGCCTGGGCTGCAGAACGATAATTAAAATAAGAAGCTCAAAAACAGGTACAAACTACTATAACTGTTACTAAGGCACACAAAAAAGCAGCAAGCAATATTGTGGAACAAGTCTGTTATAAAAGCGCTCCATACACAGTGAGGGGAAGCCAAGCCGTGTAAACATCACATTAGAGAGGAAACCACTATTAGAAACCAGTCTGCCTCATAATCAAGCGGACAAGCTGTGGAACAAATGATATAAGATACCCGAGCATTGTGGAACATTATTTCGGGCAGGATAATAGGCGGGAAGCAAAAGCTGTGGAACATGAACCACATATAAATAGCCACATTTCTGTGCCGTCTTGGGTGCTGCAGCAGACTGTTTGATTCAGTGGTATACTATTTGGGGTAAGAGTAGGTTCACAGCTGTGGAATAATTGCGTAACATATACTGTGAGAATCCCAATTAAAGGTTTGGGAATCATATCCCTGAGAAATACAGAGATCCATTTTCTTGACAGAACAGGACATTTAAAGAGACAGTACCTAAATACGCAAACTTGATAGAACTTTGCTAAAAAATGACTGAGATAAAAAAACTCACAAAAACCCAAACAAACCCTTATGCAATACGCCTCTAAATCATATACCGATATCCCAAACCTAATTAACCCAAACAAATTTAGATCCCCTCAAAAAGCAGATGACGTTAAAATAAACAAAACAACAACCATGTCTTCCAGTAGTAATATATAATGAGATATAACGTGGCACAGCTGAAATGGTGCTCAAAGAAGGTTCCCACACCAGAGAATACGGGCAGCACGGTGGCACAGTGGATAGCACAGCAGCCTTGCAGCGCTGGAGTCCTGGGTTCAAGTCCCACTAAGGACAACATCTGCAAAGAGTTTGTATGTTCTCTCCGTGTTTGCGTGGGTTTCCTCCGGGTACTCCGGTTTCCTCCCACATGCCAAAGACATACAGATAGGGAATTTAGATTGTGAGCCCCGTCGGGGACAGCGACAATAATGTGTGCAAACTGTAAAGCGCTGCGGAATATGTTAGCGCTATATATAAAAATAAAGATTATTATTAGTAATAAACTTTGGCACTCAACTTTGTATGCTGAAAGAATTTTATTTTGGCAGCCACTTGTACACAAACGTTTCTGTCAGTAAAATGACCTTCTTCAGTATGCTGCAATGAATATCAATTTATAATCCATGTAAAAAAAAATATTAATTTATAAACCATGTCAAAAAAATATATTATAAACATGACGAAATTAAACTAATACAATAACATCATAGTGCGCTTTTAGTGAGGGATAGGAAAAGGGAAACAAGGAAAAAGGGTATGTACATTAGTAGTTTTGTCCACATTCATACCATTGGACATGGTTTTCCCTAATCTATCTGTGTTTGCTTACATAGATTTACATTCCATTTGCATTGGACATCATCTCCATAGATTTCAACGGAATTTCATGCAACATCCTCATTCTACTATATAACATAGGTCAGTTTGCAATCCAATTCTTTATCTATCATACCTCATTATAGTCCCTCATGTTCATTATGGTATACCACCATCTTTATTAGGCCAGTTTCACACGTCAGTGATTCCGGTACGTGAGGTGACAGTTTCCTCACGTACCGGAGACACTGACACACGTAGACCCATAAAAATCAATGCATCTGTGCAGATGTCATTGATTTTTTGCGGACCGTGTCTCCGTGTGCCAAACACGGAGACATGTCAGTGTTCGTGGGAATGCACGTTTTACACGGACCCAATAGAGTCAATGGGTCCGCGTAAAACACGGACCTCACACGGACATTCTCCGTCTGGGGTCCGTGTGCGTGCAGGAGACAGCGCTACAGTAAGCGCTGTCCCCCCCACATGGTGCTGAAGCCGGTATTCATATCTTCCCTGTAGCAGCGTTTGCTATAGAGAAAATATGAAGAATAGTGTTAAAAATAAAGATCCATGTGTCCGCCGCCCCCCCACCCCCTGTGCGCCCCCCCGCTGGTCAGAAAATACTTACCCGCTCCCTCGCTCCTTCCTGGTCTGGCCGCGCCTCCTACTGTATGCGGTCACGTGGGGCCGATCATTTACAATCATGAATAGTCGGCTCCGCCCCTATGGGAGGTGGAGCCACATATTCATGACTGTAAATGATCGGCCCCACGTGACCGCATGCAGGAGAAGCCGCGGCCAGACCAGAAAGCAGCGAGGGAGCGGGTAAGTATTTTCTGACCAGCGGAGGGGCGCACAGGGGGTGGGGGGGCGGCGGACACCTAAATCTTTATTTTAAACACTATTCTTCATATTTTCTCTGCAGCAAACGCTACTGCAGAGAGGATATGAATCGCAGCTTCAGCACCATGCAGAGTGGGTACCACATGCTCCGTGTGGTACCCACTCGCCATACGGGCGGCACACGTGTGCCGCACGTATGGCCTCCGTGAGTTCCCAGGTACACGGACACGGATAACTCCGGTACCGATTTATTCCGGTACCGGAATTATCTGGACGTGTGGGACAGCCCTTAGGATCCACAATAGGACCCTTTGTCTACTTCAAGCCACACCTACGTTCGTTCATTAGTACAAAGGTATGACTGATTCTATTCAGTACCCTTTCATTTTATTTTATTTTTTTTTCCTTGTTTCCCTTTTCCTATCCCTCACTATAAGCGCACTATGATGTTATTGTATTAGTTTAATTTAGTCATGTTTATAATATATTTTTTTGACATGGTTTATAAATTAATATTTTTTTGACATGGATTATAAATTGATATTCATTGCAGCATACTGAAGAAGGTCATTTTACTGACCGAAATGTTTGTGTACAAGTGGCTGCCAAAATAAAATTCTTTCAGCATACAAAGTTGAGTGCCAAAGTTTATTACTAAAATTCTCTGGTGTGGGAACCTTCTTTGAGCACCACTTCAGCTGTGCCACGTTATATCTCATTATATGTTCCTTCTTTTCCGTATGCACGCTGTATACTATGTCTTCCTTGATCTTCTCCTACAACCAGGAAGAAACTAATACCATCCTATCTAAGTCTAATTTTTCTAGTGATTTTCTCAAGGCTCCACCAAGGGAGACCAGGGGAAGGGATCTGGAATGTGAATCACGACACTTAGTAAATCTCGAACTACATTGTGCCACATTATCGGAGTACCTAAGGGTCAACCGTATACCGAGAGGCCTAAGAGTACCATTAAGACCGACACTCTTCAGTGACTCCTCTGCTTTCTGTTTGAAATTTGAGCAGATATTAAATAAATGCTCGTTTGATCTTATGACTTTGACAGTTGAACATCTACAGGGTGCCATCACTAATTCAAGCGATACTATTAAGAACATTGAAACACAACTAGCCTCATCCTGCACAGCAGAAGAGCTAGGCACCCTCAAGACGAAAATACAGACTGTCATAGACCAACATAAAAGGGATACAGAGAACAGGAAAATAATTAAATTTCAAAGAGATCTTGAGGACTACGATAATAATCGTGTATACCATTGGCGCAGTAATCTTTTTCCTCACTCTGACCCCCCTAGGTTTGGTCATCACTCCTCCAATGAAGCATCTTCTTCAGGCTCGGAAACGGACAGAAGGAGCAACCGTACCAGCAACACACGTCATTTTTTAGAACAACGAAGACGACAGCCAAGAAGAAGAGACCCCGCCGCAGCCAACGCAGGAAGAGATCAGGACTTCTTCAGAGTGACACGTTCACAGGTACCAACTCTTTAGTCATTAACATCTCTTCAAGAACACTCAGCATCGCAGAACATAATCTATTACAGAAGGGACTTTCATTTTGTCCCTCTTCTAAGTTGAGTACCTTCGGACTGGATATGGAACTACAACGCTTCTATCGTCGTATTAGACTGTTAACACATTTTGCCACAATGGATGGAACACGATCTTCCACCCTCTCTAGTAGTCACCCTCTGATTTCTATAGGCCATCTTGGCCTTCGAAATAAGAGCACGTATCGCCCTCCAACAGGCTCACATGCAGTAGAGACCTTTATAGAACTCATTGAGAAAGCATTTAATCAACTCTGACGTGATACTGACAACGGCAAATTACACTTTTCATCCACTCTAACCAGTCTCGATTTTCAGGCGTTACAATCTCTACGCAATGATAAGAACATTTTAATCAAACCCGCTGATAAAGGCGGCGCCATAGTTGTCATGGAAAAGGCTGACTACATCAAAGAAGCTCATCGTCAATTAGATGATGACAGAGTGTATACAAAATTAAATAGAGACCCAACAAGAGATATAGGTACGGTCATATCGACCATAGTTAATACTTATTTCAACCTGGGAGTCATTGACTCCAAAATTAAAGAATTTCTCATCAAAACGAATCCAGTCACACGTCTTCTATTTACTCCCAAAGATACATAAAAGTTTAATCAATCCGCCGGGCCGACCCATCATTGCTGCCACAGATTCTATACTGTCACCTATAGCCATATTCTTAGAAAAAATCCTGACCCCATTGACACAAAAGTCACAATCTTATCTACTAGACACAGGGACATTTCTGAAAATGATACAGACCTTGGATAAGGTTCCCAGGGATTCCATCCTGGTGTCTTTTGATGTGAAGGACCTTTACACGTCCATTCCACACGATCGGGGAATTGATTGCGTCAAACGTTTACTTACTCTATCAGACCTAGACCCGAATGTCATCAATATGTGCCTAGAATTACTTACGCTAGTCCTTACTCACAACTTCTTTTTATTTGAGGACACTTATTACTTGCAGGCACAAGGGACCGCTATGGGCTCTAACGTAGCGCCCCCCTATGCAAATACATACATGGCTACCTTTGAGGAACAGATAGTGTATCCCAACAACCTCTTCAAAACTCACTGCATTACATGGAAAAGATTCATAGATTACATTTTTTGTATATGGACGGGTCCCCCTGACACATTGGACGATTTATTTAATACACTTAATCACACCTGGTCGGGATTACACTTTACCATTACCAAAGATGTACATCAGGTAAGCTTTCTGGACAGGTTAGTGCTAAAGGATGACAATGGCACCCTGAGCACAGATCTCTATAGGAAACCCACAGACCGCAACAGTCTGCTTCACTATAAAAGCCTCCACCCGGTTTCCACAAAAAATACTATTCCTCGCTCTCAGTTCCAAAGGATCGAACGAATTGTCACAGATCCCATTAAAAAACCAGAGAGGATAGATGAAATGTATCACAAATTCAGAGAACGGGGATATACTCCCAAGGTCTTACATGATGCATTACAACCTGCAATCTCTAGAGAACCAGCCACAGGACGAGTGCCATTTGTCCACACCTTTCACCCCTATGTCCGCATTTTGCATCACACCATTAGGAAAAATTGGAATCTCCTTAGAGAATCATACCCGGAGGTTCCTGAATTTCACAAACCATTTCTGCCCTGCTACAAACGTCCCCGCAACATTCGGGACACACTCATTAAAGCAGACATCGGCTCAGGCCCACGTACCGCTACACAAAAATGGGCACACACCCATGTTTACATTGTAACCAATATGGAAATGTAATGAAAGGGGATCACTTTTATCATCCAGATTCAGGCAAACAATACAAGATTAAAGATTACAGTACTTGTGACACCTCACATGTAATCTACTCCATCAAATGTCCCTGTGGTCTCCTCTACATCAGGGAAACCTCACAGTCTATTAGAGATCGCATCAGCAAATATAAATCTACAATCAGATGCAAGAATATGCTACTTCCATTACCATACCATTTCATCACCGCAGGACACTCTATACCCCAATTGAAATTTCAGGTGATAGAACATATTCCTCTACACAGGCGAGGAGGTAATCGTATCCAAACCCTCAAGAGGAGGGAGGCATTTTGGATACATGAATTGAACACCATGTCCCCCAGGGGTCTAAATAGGGAGTATGATCTTTCTTCCTTTATGTGAACTTATTCCCCCAGATCAAGATTTCCAATATAAATCTGATATGTCAAATGAATATATATGATTTTGTATACACCTGTATTGATACAATGTTTTGTTTTGCAGAGTCACCTATATTGAATCGACGTCACGCAGAGTCACATTCCTTGATCCTCCTTCCTCCTGGATTCCCCTCCTCAGCTTAGTCCCCGTCTCCTGTTCTTCTTCCCCATTTCTGTATGTTTATATTAATTTTCTTATTTTTCTTTTTTTCACATTATCATTTAATTTCTACACGAGTCACACATCTCCCCATCCCATACATAGCTATTTTACTATGTCCCTCATGACACATGATAGTGCACCAACTCTGCACCAACTCTGGTTACTATGGCCACACAAGCATTAGTATAATTCAGCAGTGACGCTCACACAATATATGGGTGGAACGCTCCACCATACTAGTTCCTGTCTCCCCTGGAACGCACATAGTGATACCGGGACTATTGTAACGCCACTTCCGGTGACGCACTTCTGGTTTGCGGCCGGCGGATTTGTCCCGCCTCCCACACACAAAAACATGTGCGGACACCACATTACTGCATCCCAGAACAAGCGGCGGACACCGCGTTCTATTCGGAAACTCACACAGCCTATCCCGGGAAAGAGACATGTTTGGCACTTTGTCACTTATTAAAGGGACACCCTTTACTATTAGATGGTTCTACATAATAACATGCTTTTCACATCCAGACAGGGACTGGTCCACCATACGGGTCCTTTTACAACAAAAGAGCACATGTGGTATGTACATTAGTAGTTTTGTCCACATTCATACCATTGGATATGGTTTTCCCTAATCTATCCGTGTTTGCTTACATAGATTTACATTCCATTTGCATTGGACATCATCTCTATAGATTTCAACGGAATTTCATGCAACATCCTCATTCTACTATATAACATAGGTCAGTTTGCAATCCAATTCTTTATCTATCATACCTCATTATAGTCCCTCATGTTCATTATGGTATACCACCATCTTTATTAGGATCCACAATAGGACCCTTTGTCTACTTCAAGCCACACCTACGTTCGTTCATTAGTACAAAGGTATGACTGATTCTATTCAGTACCCTTTCATTTTATTTTATTTTTTTTCCCTTGTTTCCCTTTTCCTATCCCTCACTATAAGCGCACTATGATGTTATTGTATTAGTTTAATTTAGTCATGTTTATAATATTTTTTTTTGACATGGTTTATAAATTGATATTCATTGCAGCATACTGAAGAAGGTCATTTTACTGACCGAAACGTTTGTGTACAAGTGGCTGCCAAAATAAAATTCTTTCAGCATACAAAGTTGAGTGCCAAAGTTTATTACTAATATTCCAGTAGTAATAGACCAGCCACCCAAAAAATGGCTCCAACTCAACGACCAACCAATGATAAAGCAAACAGTCTCTGCCCAGAAGTAAAAAATAAAAACAACTCCTACCCATCTGAGGTAAAACAAAATACTACAGATGTGATGGACACTACGGCCTCCGCTAAAAGAAACGTGTCAGAGGATTCCACAGATACAGACAATATTAACAAAAACAAAAGGGATCGCCCAGACTCCCAACAAACAACAAGAACGAATCAGGAGGATTTCTTCCACAAAATTTCTGTGCTAATTGATGAAAAACTAAACTCAGGCTTTAAAAAGCAACAAGTCACATTTGAGGTTTGCCACAACTTTACCCAAAAGTTGGAGCTATATGACAAAAAAGTTACGGATCTACTAACCAAAATAATATACTAAAAAGGAAATAATTGACTTAAGATTCAAGATGGCAGATATCGAGGACAGAAGCAGAAGAAACAACTTAAAAATCAGAGGAATCCCTGAGGAGGTGAAGCAGTCTGATTTACCTGATTTCGTTAAGACTGTCTTCAAAAAAACTCTACCAAATGTCACTAGCCTCGAACTCTGCATTGATAGAATTCACAGACTGCCGAAACCAAAAAGCATTCCAGCAGAAAAACCTAGAGACACTATCCTCCGTTTACATTTTTATGGTACGAAGGAAAAAATCCCAAACTACATTAAAGATAAGGGGTCTCTGCCAGAACCCTATAGTCGTATAAAGGTGTTCACTGATCTATCTAAGGCTACGTTCACATTTGCGCCTTTGGGCGCAGCGTCGTCGACGCATAGCGACACATGCGTCATGCGCCCCTATCTTTAACATTAGGGGCGCATGGACATGCGTTATGCGTTTCGGTGCGTTTTGCGACGCATGCGTAGTTTCGGCGCACCTGGCAGGGCGCAGCAGACGCTTCATGTTGCAGTTTTTCGGCGTCATAATTTTGTCAAAAAACGCATGCGTCGCGCTTGCGTCGTCTATGCGCCAAAACCCCCATTCAAGTCTATTGACAACGCAGAAGGCGCAAGTACTTGTGTTGCAGCACGTTGTACGACGCATGCGTCCTTTAATTAAAAAACAAGAAAAGTGTCTAGACAGTGTTTAAACAAAAGACCCTATAATAAAAAAAAGGGGTTGGCATTGTCTTTCAATTGCCAGCAGGACAGAAGACAGACAACACCTGAGATCTGCTTTCAAAAGCTGTAAGTATATAATTTCTCAGTGCATTTTTCTTCTTTATGTGTGTATTATTTTTACATTTTTAAAATTTGTGCTGGTATATTTGGTCTGTACTTTATTAAGGCTATACGGTTTCTCTTTTTAAAAAAAAAAAAAAAAAAAAATTTGTGTTTTTAAATCTTGTTCTGATGTATTTCTGGTGTTATATGATGGCGTTTTCTTGTCTCTGGCCTTGTGTGTTTTTGGATTGGTTCTAATTTATTTTGGGTTGTTCTGTAATGTCATGCGGTTGTTCCACTGTGTTTTGAAATATGAGTTTCTAGTTTAATTTCAGGTTTATGTGGTTTTAATTTTGTTTTTTATTTCTGGGGGTAAAACCGTAGGGCGTTTTCTTGGCTCATGTCTTGCTGTTTTTTATTGTAAAGTATGGCGGTTTATACTGGATTGCCTTTTCATTGGCCTTTTTTTTTTTTTTTTTTAAATATAGAATGGTTTTTATCCTTTATCTGTTTCTGATGTATTTCTGTGGTTATATGTAACAAGATGGTGTTGTTTTGGCTCATGTCTTGTTGTTTTTAATTGTAAAGTATGGCGCTTTATATTAGCTTTTCTTGGCCCTTTGTGAATGTTTTTTTTTTTTTTTTTCAAAAAAAGTTTTTTTGTTTTTTTTATTTGTACATAGGGGGCTGTTGCTGATTAATTGTTTTTTTTATCTTTTCTGGAACTTTATTCAGCTTTTGCTATACTCTGCATTGTGTCGTCTCTGCCATTGATTTTTATTTCAATGTATGGCGGTGTGGTTTGATCAGCGCTTGTTGAGTTGGCATTGTCCTATGGGTGCACTGTTCGTGGTGGTAGTAATGTTATGTATGGTATTTTTGCTATTTTATTGTATGTGGCTTTGTTTTGTGCTTTTAATGTAATAATTTTTTCAATTTTGCCTTGCTGAATGTTTATCTTGTTTAAAGAATGGCGACAGACTCAAGCCACACGGCGCAGGGGAGTTCAGTGAGTAAATTATCTACAGTTGCTTACTATTCGGTGTCATTTGTAGACTTGGCACTAATTTTTTTTGTAAAAATTTTTAACAGGCTTCTTCAAGTGAGGAGGAAGGTACCCAGCAAAAGCAGCAACCTCGGGGCCAAGCTGTGGCGGCAAGATGGCGAGTAAGTATTTTTCAAAACAAAAGGAATGTTTTTTAATTTTTGGTTGTTTTTTATTTTCAGGGGGTGGTGGTGGTTGTTGGCAATTTTCATTAAAATTGAAAACATTAATGTTTTTATATTATTCTAGGTTTCACAACGGGACCGCGAGGAGAGTATAAACATTGATCTCCAGATAGCCAATATACAGGAGCATGGCCCATTGTGGGACAGCCGTGACCTTGTAGTCCACGACAGGTTCCGGTCCCAGCCAGGGGTGGTCTGATCGCAGGAACAGTGATTACATCTCGGTCACATGACCGTGACGTCATGGCAGGTCCTGCGATCAGCGTAAAAGATGGCGGTCGTCTCAAAAGCCAACGGTGGGCAAGTGTTGTGAACTATACTTTTTGGCTCCCTCTTGTGGTCTCTTGTGGTTTGGCACTTGGATTGTCTTTTCCCAGGTTGGTACTCACCTGCTTCGTTAGGCCTGGGGTGTTGCTATTTAAACTTCCTGGATTCTCAGTCCAGTGCCTGGCATCGTTGTAATCAGTTCATTTCTGTTTGCTCCTGTCTTCAGGTCCTGGTTCTTTGCAAGATAAGCTAAGTCCTGCTTTCTTACTTTTGTTTATTTGCATTGTCCTTATTTTTGTCCAGCTTGTACAAAATGTGATTCCTGATATCGCTGGAAGCTCTAGGGGGCTGATATTCTCCCCCCTCACCGTTAGTCGGTTTGGGGGTTCTTGGATATTCAGCGTGGATATTTTGCAGGGTTTTTTGGTGACCATATAAGTCATCTTACTATCTTCTGCTATTTAGTCAGTGGGCCTCTCTTTGCTAAAATCTAGTTCATTCTTACGTTTGTCTTTTCTTCTTGCCTCACTTATTATTTGTTGGGGGCTTGTATTTCTTTGGGGTCTTTTCTCTGGAGGCAAGAGAGGTCTTATTTTCCCTGATAGGGTTAGTTAGTTCTCCGGCTGGCGCGAGACGTCTAGGATCAACGTAGGCACGTTCCCCGGCTACTGTTAGTGTTTGTGCTAGGATCAGCTATATGGTCAGCCTAGTTACCACTTCCCTATGAGCTGGTATTTATGTTTGCAGACTTTGCTTTAATCTCTGAGATCCCTTGCCATTGGGATCATAACAGTATGCCAGGCCGTTAATAGTTAATGCATTGCTGAAGTGGGATTAAAAGAAAAGAAGTTCTGAGTTTTTTTTTTTCCTTTCTTCCTCCCCTTTATCTCTGAGTGGCTTGAAGCTTTGCTGCAGACATGAATGTTCAGACCTTGATTACTAGTGTGGATCAGCTTGCTGCACGAGTGCAGGGCATTCAGGATTTTGTTGTTAGCAGTCCTATGTCAGAGCCTAAGATACCTATTCCTGAGCTGTTCTCTGGAGATCGATTTAAATTTAGGAATTTTAGGAATAATTGTAAATTGTTACTATCTTTGAAACCTCGTTCGTCTGGAGATTCAGCTCAGCAAGTTAAAATTGTTATCTCCTTCTTACGTGGCGACCCTCAGGATTGGGCTTTCTCGTTGGCGCCAAGAGATCCGGCATTGGCGGATGTTGATGCGTTTTTTCTGGCGCTCGGATTGCTTTATGAGGAGCCTAATCTTGAAATTCAGGCAGAAAAAGCTCTACTGGCTATCTCTCAGGGCCAGGATGAAACTGAGGTGTACTGCCAAAAATTTCGGAAATGGTCCGTGCTTACTCAATGGAATGAATGTGCTCTGGCCGCAAATTTCAGAAATGGCCTTTCTGAAACCATTAAGAATGTGATGGTGGGTTTTCCAATTCCTACAAGTCTGAATGATTCTATGGCGCTGGCTATTCAGATTGATCGGCGTTTGCGGGAGCGCAAATCCGCTAATCCTCTCGCGGTGTTGTCTGAACGGACACCTGTCTCAATGCAATGTGACAGAATCCTGACTAGAACCGAACGACAAAATCATAGACGTCAGAATGGGTTGTGTTTTTACTGTGGTGATTCTACACATGTTATATCAGCATGCTCTAAACGCCTAACCAAGGTTGTCAGTCCTGTCACCATTGGTAATTTGCAGCCTAAATTTATTTTGTCTGTGACTTTAATTTGTTCATTGTCTTCCTACCCTGTTATGGCATTTGTGGATTCAGGTGCTGCCCTGAGTCTTATGGACTTTTCGTTTGCCAAGCGCTGTGGTTTTGTTTTGGAGCCTTTAAAAGTTCCTATTCCTCTCAGAGGAATTGATGCTACGCCGCTGGCGGAAAATAAACCACAGTATTGGACACAAGTGACCATGTGCATGACTCCTGAACATCGGGAGGTGATTCGTTTTCTTGTTCTGCATAAAATGAATGATTTGGTTGTTTTAGGTCTGCCATGGTTACAGACCCATAATCCTGTTTTGGATTGGAAGGCTATGTCTGTGTTGAGTTGGGGTTGTCAGGGAATTCATTGCGATTCTCCGCCGGTGTCTATTGCTACTTCTACTCCTTCAGAAGTTCCTGAGTATTTGTGTGACTATCAGGATGTATTCAGTGAGTCCAGGTCCAGTGCTCTTCCTCCTCATAGGGACTGCGACTGCGCTATAGATTTGATTCCTGGCAGTAAATTTCCTAAGGGACGATTATTTAATTTGTCAGTACCCGAGCATGCCGCGATGCGTTCTTATGTCAAGGAGTCTTTGAAGAAGGGGCATATTCGTCCATCCTCTTCCCCTCTTGGTGCGGGATTCTTTTTTGTGGCCAAGAAAGACGGGTCTTTGAGACCTTGTATAGACTATCGGCTTCTGAATAAAATCACTGTTAAGTTTCAGTATCCTTTGCCACTATTGTCAGACTTGTTTGCTCGGATTAAGGGTGCCAAGTGGTTCACCAAGATAGATCTTCGTGGTGCGTACAACCTTGTGCGCATTAGGCAGGGAGATGAATGGAAAACTGCATTCAATACGCCCGAAGGTCATTTTGAATACTTGGTGATGCCCTTTGGGCTCTCTAATGCCCCTTCAGTGTTTCAGTCCTTTATGCATGATATCTTTCGGAAGTATCTGGATAAATTTATGATCGTTTATCTGGATGATATTCTGTTTTTTTCTGATGATTGGGATTCTCATGTAAAGCAGGTCAGGATGGTGTTTCAGGTTTTGCGTGATAATGCTTTGTTTGTGAAGGGCTCAAAGTGTCTCTTTGGAGTGCAGGTGGTTTCCTTTTTGGGTTTTATTTTCTCCCCTTCTGCTGTGGAGATGGACCCAGTCAAGGTCCGAGCTATTCATGATTGGACTCAACCCACGTCTGTTAAGAGTCTTCAGAAGTTCTTGGGGTTTGCTAATTTCTACCGTCGCTTTATCGCTAACTTTTCTAGTGTTGTAACCTTTGACGGATATGACCAAGAAAGGTTCTGATGTGGCTAATTGGGCTCCTGCAGCCGTGGAGGCCTTCCAGGAGCTGAAGCGCCGGTTTACTTCGGCGCCTGTTTTGTGCCAGCCTGATGTCGCACTTCCCTTTCAGGTTGAAGTGGATGCTTCTGAGATCGGTGCTGGGGCTGTTTTGTCGCAGAGAGGCTCTGGTTGCTCTGTGATGAGACCATGTGCCTTTTTCTCTAGGAAGTTTTTGCCTGCTGAGCGGAACTATGATGTTGGTAATCGGGAGTTGTTGGCCATGAAGTGGGCATTTGAGGAGTGGCGTCATTGGCTCGAGGGTGCTAAGCATCGTGTGGTGGTCTTGACTGATCACAAAAATCTGATGTATCTCGAGTCTGCTAAGCGCCTGAATCCTAGACAGGCTCGTTGGTCATTGTTTTTCTCTCGTTTTGACTTTGTGGTCTCGTACCTGCCTGGTTCGAAGAATGTTAAGGCTGATGCTCTTTCTAGGAGCTTTGTGCTTGACTCTCCTGGAGTCTCGGAGCCAGCTGGTATTCTTAAAGAGGGAGTAATCGTGTCGGCCATATCTCCTGATTTGCGACGTGTGTTGCAGAGATTTCAGGCTGGTAGACCTGACTCTTGTCCACCCGACAGACTGTTTGTTCCTGATAAATGGACCAGCAGAGTCATTTCCGAGGTTCATTCCTCGGTGTTGGCAGGGCATCCGGGAATTTTTGGTACCCGAGATTTGGTGGCTAGGTCCTTTTGGTGGCCTTTCTTGTCACGGGATGTGCGGTCATTTGTGCAGTCCTGTGGGACTTGTGCTCGGGCTAAGCCTTGTTGTTCTCGTGCTAGCGGGTTGCTTTTGCCCTTGCCCGTCCCGAAGAGGCCTTGGACACACATTTCCATGGATTTCATTTCTGATCTGCCGGTGTCTCAAGGAATGTCTGTCATCTGGGTGGTGTGTGATCGTTTTTCCAAGATGATCCATTTGGTACCCTTGCCTAAGTTGCCTTCCTCTTCCGATCTGGTTCCTTTGTTTTTTCAGAATGTGGTTCGTTTACACGGCATTCCGGAGAATATCGTGTCCGACAGAGGATCCCAGTTTGTGTCCAGATTCTGGCGATCTTTTTGTGCTAAAATGGGCATTGATTTGTCATTTTCATCTGCCTTTCATCCTCAGACTAATGGTCAAACGGAGCGAACTAATCAGACACTGGAGGCTTATTTGAGATGTTTTGTTTCTGCGGACCAGGATGATTGGGTGACCTTCTTGCCATTGGCTGAGTTTGCCCTTAATAATCGGGCTAGTTCCGCTACTTTTGTTTCGCCATTCTTCTGCAACTCTGGTTTTCATCCTCGTTTCTCCTCGGGTCATGTTGAGTCTTCTGACTGCCCTGGGGTGGATTCCGTGGTGGATAGGTTGCAGCGGATTTGAAATCATGTGGTGGACAACTTGAAGTTGTCACAGGAGAAGGCTCAGCGTTTTGCCAACCGCCGCCGCGGTGTGGGTCCCCGACTTCGTGTTGGGGAATTGGTTTGGTTGTCTTCTCGGTATGTCCCTCTGAAGGTCTCCTCTCCTAAGTTTAAGCCTCGCTTTATTGGTCCTTATAAAATTTTGGAAGTTCTTAACCCGGTTTCTTTTCGTTTGGATCTTCCTGTGTCGTTTGCCATTCACAACGTGTTCCATAGGTCTTTGTTGCGGCGGTACGTTGTGCCTGTGGTTCCTGCTGTTGAGCCTCCTGCTCCGGTGTTGGTTGAGGGCGAGTTGGAGTACGTGGTGGAAAAGATCTTGGATTCTCGTCTTTCTAGACGGAGGCTTCAGTATTTGGTCAAATGGAAGGGCTACGGTCAGGAGGATAATTCCTGGGTGGTCGCCTCGGATGTTCATGCGGCCGATTTGGTTCGTGCCTTCCACGTTGCTCATCCTGATCGCCCTGGTGGTCTTGGTGAGGGTTCGGTGACCCCTCCTTAAAGGGGGGGTACTGTTAACTATACTTTTTGGCTCCTTCTTGTGGTCTCTTGTGGTTTGGCACTTGGATTGTCTTTTCCCAGGTTGGTACTCACCTGCTTCGTTAGGCCTGGGGTGTTGCTATTTAAACTTCCTGGATTCTCAGTCCAGTGCCTGGCATCGTTGTAATCAGTTCATTTCTGTTTGCTCCTGTCTTCAGGTCCTGGTTCTTTGTAAGATAAGCTAAGTCCTGCTTTCTTACTTTTGTTTATTTGCATTGTCCTTATTTTTGTCCAGCTTGTACAAAATGTGATTCCTGATATCGCTGGAAGCTCTAGGGGGCTGATATTCTCCCCCCTCACCGTTAGTCGGTTTGGGGGTTCTTGGATATTCAGCGTGGATATTTTGCAGGGTTTTTTGGTGACCATATAAGTCATCTTACTATCTTCTGCTATTTAGTCAGTGGGCCTCTCTTTGCTAAAATCTAGTTCATTCTTACGTTTGTCTTTTCTTCTTGCCTCACCGTTATTATTTGTTGGGGGCTTGTATTTCTTTGGGGTCTTTTCTCTGGAGGCAAGAGAGGTCTTATTTTCCCTGATAGGGTTAGTTAGTTCTCCGGCTGGCGCGAGACGTCTAGGATCAACGTAGGCACGTTCCCCGGCTACTGTTAGTGTTTGTGCTAGGATCAGCTATATGGTCAGCCTAGTTACCACTTCCCTATGCGCTGGTATTTATGTTTGCAGACTTTGCTTTAATCTCTGAGATCCCTTGCCATTGGGATCATAACAGGCAAGTATAGCAGGGTATATTTTTTAATCAAATTGGTAACTTTAAATTGTTTAATATTGATGTGGCATAGGCAGCGTCAATAGTAAACAGTTGGTGACACCAACGTTTTTCGGCGACAACGGTTTGCGTTAACGCTGGCCGTGTAGCAATGACAGTGGTGAGTATGCGGGCGACAGGCATTGACTGCGGGGAGAAGCGCTCATTTTCTTCTGGACTGTGCCCGTCACTGATTGCTCGCGTCAACCATGACAGGCAGCTGGCGAGAACAATCAGCGAATGATTATCGTGAGTTAAGGACAGACAGACTGATAGACGGAAGTGACCCTTACAATTATATGTTCAATTATTTTATAGTGTTGTGTGATGTAATTTTAACTTTATTACATTACACAGGAGTTGGCGTATGTGAAATGTTTTTTTAGAATACTAATGTTTTCCTTATCTTTTCACAGAACGCACAGCAGCACCCTCGAACCTGTTCGGCCATCTGGAGCAGTCCTTCATGAATCGCCATCTGACCCGTCACAGCCATCCCACAGCGAGAGCAGGCTTGCACCACTTTCTGGAGAACCGGCAGCCGGTCCATCTGGTGTTCCCCTGGCCGAGGCCTCTGCCGCTCCGTCTTTTGGGTATTCCCGCCAGCGTCTAATGCCCGAATATTTTCATTTGGGCACGGTTTTCCAGAATTGTTTCAAGGTGCTGGGAGATAGGATGGACACTGCTCTGGCCACTATCGACCGGCACTTTGAGGCCTACAACAACGCCTACGTGAGTGCTCTGCAGCAGGCTCAGATCATGCAGTCAGCGACTACAATGCCCGTAGTACCATCGCTGGCTAGCATGACTCCGACTCCTGCTGCACAGCCACTCTACCGAGGTCCGCGTGCCGAGGGACACCACCACCGACACACACAGCCTACGAGTCCTGCTCCTGCTAGTACCTCAACCTCCAGAACCCCTCAAGCTGAGGAACAAGCAGAGGGAGAAAGGAGGAAAAGGAGGAAGACAACGCGGACAGCTGCTGCGTCTCTGGCTGCTCCAACCCACACACCAAGGTCTCGGCCGGGGTCAAGCCGGAGCAGGAGCAGCCAGAGCCAATTAAGATCTACCAGCAGACTAGTGTTGCCTCCTCCCTCCCCTACAGAGGTGGCAATATCGTCACCCTCTCATACAGGGTGGTGTGAACTACCCTCAAACCTGTTGGACTATGCTTCCACCTCCTCCTACTCCTCTACCCACTCCCAAGCTATCATTCACCCCATATAGCCCAAGTGGATACCCCTAAATTATCTTTATCTTTCCCCCTTTTTTTTCTGTTTCCCCAAATAAACATGTTATATTTTAAACTATATTTGCTAGTATTGTTCAAAATTATTTTACGGCAACTCACACCATGCGCCGTCTACACAAATCTTGTGTTTTGTACACCCCCTATATATACAATGTCAGACACTATTTTATCAAATTTTAATTAGCTTTTTTTGGTGTCTCTCATTGTTCTATGCGGTCTTTACAAACACAAACAGGATTATCACATCTTTTATAGATTTTACACATACAATAAGGTCATGGCTCAGGTGAGGTGGTTGCAATGGTCACGTGGCCAAGTGTCGACACTATTTGAATCAGGATGTATTTCAGCATCCTGACTTGCATAGTTTTTACTCGCTAGAGTGGAGCGAACATGATCGGCTCCCTCCTTGGCAAGCCACTTGCCGACTACTTGCATATGGACCCGGCTTCCTGGTGTGCGGCTGATGGTCTGCTTTTTTCCGGCACCGCAGCCGCATGTTCCAGGGCTATGACAGGCACAACACATATACAACCCAAGCCTATTTGTTGGCCTCGCCATGCATGTGTAGTGCCTGTCACACAGCCGCAGCACATGCAGCTGCGGCGGGTGAAAACTGCTGATCAGCCAGCGCGCTCCATGAAGCCGGGTTCCATATGCAACTAGTCGGGAAGCTTGACAGTTTGCCAAGGAGGGAGCCGATCATGTTCGCTCAACTATCGAACACACGGCCATGTGAACATAAGTGGGGTGGTTTGGCTGAGTCAATTTGGGAGCTGGGGATCACCTGAATATATTTGGGAGGTGGTGATCACCTGCGTACATTTTTGGCGGTACACACTTTTAGACCATTTGGTAGGAAAATGGACATTGGAAAAGTGTAAACATTTTTTTATTAACAACAACATTTAAAAAAAAAAAGGGGAGCAGGTTTTGATATGTTAAGGGACAATAAAGTAATTGTATTCAAAACACACAACAGTTGAAAATCTAGGTAGATTACAAATTTGCAATAACATTACATTTGGCACCTTTAAACTGATGACATTTATTGGACACGATAGTGTACAAATCTTTTATTGTCATTATATTCTTTATTATAAGCACAATAAAGTTAGTATTTTTCAGTTAAAATCAGAATAAAGTATAACTAAAACAAACACTACACCATTGTATCTTGCCATGACACACGGCCAACATCAGAAACAAAATAGGAAGCAAATCGATCCCTCATCTGCCCAATTTCAAATGTTGTCCTCAGAGGATGATGTTGGTAATCGGGCAATGGGTTTGGTATGGGTTCATCTAGTTTCACGTTCAGTCTCTCTTTGGCCATAATATAATTGTGGAGAACCATACAAGCCTTCACCACCTCATCCACTGTCTCAATTTTCAGATTAATGGCGGTTCCTAAAATACGCCATTTGGAGACCATGATGCCAAAGGCGCACTCCACAGTTCTTCTGGCCCTGGACAGTCTGTAATTGAAAATACTTTTGGTGTGGTCCAAGCCCCGACTGGAGTAGGGTTTCAGTAGGTTGGCACACATTTGAAATGCCTCATCCCCAACCACAACAAATGGCATTGCCGGGCCTTCGGTGTTGGGAAGAGGTCGTGGCTGGGGGAAATTAAAATTGTTCCCATATAACCTTTGGCCCATATCAGACTCCTTAAATGTCCGTGAGTCATTTGTACGGCCAAACGCTCCAATGTCCACGGCGAGAAACCTGCAGTCCGCACCTGCAATTGCCATGAGCACGGTGGAAAAATATTTTTTATAATTAAAAAACAGAGATCCAGTTCTTGCAGGCTTTGTAATCCTAATGTGCTTCCCATCCACAGCTCCAATACAGTTAGGGAAAGAACACAGTTGTTCAAATTTATTGGCGTTGGCCTCCCATAACTCTGTTGTTGGGATTGGTAAAAATTCATCCCGGAGATTGTCCCACAAAGCGCGGCATGTGTCGGCAATAATTCCAGAAAGTGTGGAGACTCCAATCCGAAATTGGAAATGCAGGGATCTTAAGGTCTCTCCGGTAGCCAGGAAACTGCCAAGAAGAGAAATAAATAAATTTAATTAAAGTACATTTTAAGAAAAAAAAATACATTTACCATACCAAACAAAAAAATAAAAAAATAAATAAAGGGCAGAACATATGACAGTCGTTCAAATAGCTAAATTACGTACCGTAGAGTCACCAGCAGCCGTTCCTCTGCAGAAATTGATCTCCGGAGCTGTGTGTCCTGCCTGGTAATGGCTCCTTCCACAAGACGCAGCAGATAGCAGAAGCTGTCTTGAGACATCCTGGTATATTCAAAATATTTTTCCAGGTTGTCATTTAGCTCGCCAAACAAGCAATGGTAGGCTCCACGGCTCTCCCGGACTTCAACTATAGGGTGTAGCCAAAAGCGCCAATGACTCCTTCTCCGTTTATCTCTTTTCCTTTGCTCGTAATAGGCAATAGCATAAGCATTAGCCAAGGCAAAATCCATCTCCATATTCATGTAGATACTCGCTCCATCATGATGCACACCAGCAAAATGTGAGGAATTCATTTCTGCCAGGGTATATATACACAAATTCCATTACACCCACCCTCTTCTAGCCATTGGTGGTCTTTATCTAGTGTCTAGACACTAATTGGGGCTTTATTTTGTGCAATTGTGTAAAGAATGACATCACTTTAGGCCAACGCATGCGTCAGAAAACGCTGCGTTGTTAAAAACGCAGCGTTTTCCGACGCGTGCGGTGAACGCATGCGTCAAAAAAACCTGCGTTTTACATGCGTTTACCATGCGTTGTGCGTTGCGTCGACGACGCTGCGCCCAAAGGCGCAAATGTGAACGTAGCCTAAGCACACTTTAGACACGCGCAGATCATTCAAACCCTTGACAGACATTCTTAGGGAGAATCATATCCAATACAGGTGGGGTTTCCCCACAAAACTAATGTTTAATTATAAAGATAAGTTTATGATCATCAATTCAGTGGAAGAAGGATTGAATCTCTTCAGTTCCCACACCTGAATTACTCAGTGATTTTATGCGGGTTTATATGAGGGGTTAAATTAACCCATTTTTTTTCCCTCTAAAGTAGATTTCAGTCAACGATCGGTCTCAAAAAATAATGGGGTCAATACGGAGTATATTATATACGAACTTTTCCCCCACTAGGTCAACAGTCCCATTCAGGAAAAAAGACCTGAAGATTGAACTTTAAGTTTACGTGCAGTTCACAACACATTTTGTTATTATTCTTGTTCAATTTTGCTGTATTTAATCTTTTGAACTTATTTGTAGTGTTTTTTCAGTATCATCAACAGCTCCAACATGCAGCTAAGGTTCCTATCCTACAATGTTAGGGGACTCAATAGACCATGGAAAATGTATACTTTATGGAAGGAGATCAAACAGTCACAAGCGGATGTCATATGCCTGCAGGAGACAAAATTTTGTGAAGGTAATCACCCCACATTTTCAAACAAAAACTTCCCACACTGCTTCTCGTCTCTGACAGAGGAGAAAAGCAGGCGTGATCACACTGATCAAAAAGACTGTTCCCTTTCAACTCATAGAAGAAATTAAGGACAAACAGTACCAAACGGTAGATATCACATCTTAATCTGCCAAATAAATACAACAGTTTGCACAATTGTAAACATTTATGCCCCAAACACAAAACAGCTAAGCTTCCTCAATAAGGTCATTAGGAAGATCGAAAAAAACTAAAAAGGAAACCTACACATTCTAGGTGATTTCAATATGGTTCCAAACGGGAAACTTGACTCTACGACAGTTACACATCATTCATCAAATAGTCTTGACACCTGAATCACTAGTAACGAATTATACGACGTCTTCAGATATCTGAACTCCTCTTCTAGAGAGTTCACTTTTTTTTTCCTCGGTGCACAAATCTTCATCTAGGATCGACCTGTTCCTTACCGACATTTTCCACAGCAAAAATTAAAAAATCTACCATTCTGGATAAATCAATTTCTGACCACTCCCCTGTGATTACTGAGGTGTTGATTGGACCCCCCTTTAAAAATTCTGCTTTGTGGAAATGTAACAGCTATCTATTGAACGTTACGGACTACAAAGAGGAAATTAGTACCTCAATGCAACATAATTTAAAGGAGAATGATAATGGTGAAACCGATCCATTTGTGGTCTGGAACACCCACAAAGCAGTCATAAGAGGGAAACTAATCCAGATTTCAGCCAGGCATAATGAAAAAAAAAAGGGAAAAAATAAAGAATATCCAAGAACAAATTTGTGCAAAAGAAAGTAGCCTTAATGGTTCAAACACTGAATCACAAAAAATTTACGTGGAAATTCTAAGTCTACAACAATTACTTAATAAAGCCATTATAGAAGATTTCAAAAAAATTATCAAAGCATCTAAATTTAAAAACTACTCTGAATCCAACAAAATTTATGCTAGCCAAACTCAAAAAAGATAGGATCAGAAATAAAATAAATAAAATAAAAAATAATTTGGGAGAAACAAAATATCATCCGACAGATATAGCGGATGAATTTGCCAAATTCTACTATAAACTATACAACTTAAAAGATGATCCCCTAATACCTAAACCGGATCCACAAAAAATATTGTCCTTTCTTAATGAATTGCAGCTCCCCAAAGTAGAATCCTCTGAACTAACCAGCCTGACAACCACTATTACAACATCTGAAGTTGTAGAAACAATAAAAACCCTTAATCTCAGAAATCGCCGGGCCCCAATCGGCTAGTGAATGAATACTATATGACCTTCTCGGAGACCCTTGCTCCCCAGATGTCAAAAATTTTTAATCTGGCCTCGGAAACCGGTTACTTTCCTAAAGAAATGTTAGAAGTTATATTAATCATGATCCCAAAACCCCAAAATGATCTGGACGAAATAATAATTACAGACCAATATCGCTCATAAACACAGATCTTAAAGTTTATTCAAAAATTTTGGCCAACAGATTGCAAGAAATTCTTCTGAAAATAGTAAGTATTGATCAGACAGGATTCATCGAGGGGAGACAAACCTCTGATGCCACCAGAAGACTCCTCAACATATTGAACAAAATTAATTATAATAATACCCCTTCTGTCTTTCTGGCGCTTGATGCAGAAAAAGCATTTAACATGAAAAAGTCTAGCACTCAACTTAAGCATCAATTAGTTGATTTATTTGTAGCACTTGAAACGTTTCAGTCCGTGAGGACTTTCATCAGTCACTACAGTGAAATAGCAAAATCAAAAACAAGAACAAATCAAATGTTAGGTACACTGAAAAATACATAACAAAGAAAGTATATACATATAACAAAATTCAGGTCATTGTAAATAATTGGTACATAGAAAGAGGTATAGCAGTGGTGCCAAAATAAACAGCCCCGCTCAATGAGGTGTATGGTATGTGGGAAAATATAAGAGCCGATATACAAGGAGAAAAGTCACGTACCGTGCTGTGCTTTGCATATGTGGCAAAATTTTCCACAGGAAAATGGTACACGTATCGTGCCTAATGTGGCGTGAGAAGAAATCAGGGTTAATGGACTAATAGTGGATAGTGAGGAGGTGGAACGTATGTAGCATACTTACAGAAGGGCCGCCACGCTTTATGGCAGTGATAATAGTATTTAATATAGCTGTGGAACAACGATAGGTAATGAGACTGCCTGTAGAAAACGGCCGGTGGGCCAGGTAATAAATACGCATAGACAGTAGTCTATATTGATCAATACCTTGAAATAAATGCTGTAGGGGTGGGGCGGTGACCACACGTAACCTTTAGCATATAGGGGCTGAAAAGAACATGTCTGTTAGTACACAGTATAATGTAGCTAATGTGTGCCCTGTCCGCAGTGGTGTGGCATTTGGTTACCTGTTAAAGCCGGTTTAGAGAGCGAGGGACTTGGCCTACAGACGCGGTATCCACCGTTTGTCTGGGGTACGCTCTGCCCTATGTGATTAAGTGCAGTGTGGGGTGGAAGCCGGGTGGACTGGGGGTGGAGTGCGGTCACAGGATGTGACGCCGCCCGGCTCAGTATGGACTGGAAGAAGATGGCTGTGCGGTTCAACAGCCCGGGGTGCGTTCCACAGTTATGCATACATCTGTAAAGTATGTAAAAACTGTAAAAAAAAAAATGTGCGGACAGCTCGTGTGGCTTAAAAAAGAGATACCGCAGTATGCTGTAAGTAAAATTGGTAATGTGAGACGAGGATAAAGAGGAAGGACCAAGGGGTGGAGCCTAACGAGTGGGATAGATGTAGGACTGTATAGATGGGAAAGACACTAGATAGCCGCTGGTGGATACGGCGTGCCTGTGGGAAGGAAGAAGTTACCTATAGATATAAAGTGCACTGATGACATAGTTACATCTATTTGTAGCATATTGCTGTGCCTACGGTGAAGCGTGATACGATGTCTTCAGGTCGTAGTATACAAATGGAAATTAGTGATAAATCCAGTGGTGACGAGAATTCGTGATGTGCTCATCAAATCACTTAATAAAGACGACTCTGAAGGAACAGAAACATGCGTTAGTATATATGTCACAGTTATGTCATACAAAATACAATTTGTCTAACAGGTGTTATACATATATTATAGGCACATTAGATAAAGGCAGATATCTCGCACTCTCTGTTCAAGCCTTTGGCTGACATCGTATCTAGTGTATGAATCCAGAACTCTTCATGTTTTTTAAGGGTTAGGATTTTGTTGCCCCCTCGGCTTGGTAGTGGTATTTGTTCTAGAACTTGAAATTTCAACTGGGAAATATTATGTCCCTGTGTGATAAGGTGGTGGGGTATGGGTAGGAGGAGGTTTTTGCAGCAAATCGTCGATTTGTGCTTAGATACCCTATCACGAGTAGGTTAGGATGTCTCTCCTACATACAGAAGGCCGCAAGGGCATTTTATGACGTAAACTACGTGTGTCGAATTACATGTAAAATAGCCCTGTATTTTAAACTCTTTTCCTGAGTATGGGTGTGTCACCTTATCGCCTTTGAGGACGTTATTGCACTGTACACAGTGTAGACAGGGGAAGGTCCCTTCCCTAGCTTTAAGAAGAAAACGTTGTTTCATTACAGTGTTAAGGCCTATGTCAGCTCTGACAAAAGTGTCCCTTAAGCCGGGAGCCCTTTTGAAACAGGGTAAAAATGGTTGTCCGAATTCGGGAATGTCTGGGTAGGCAGTCTAGAGTATTGACCAGTTCCTACGTATAGATTTATGTATTCTGTACATAAAGGGGTGAAACGAATGTACGAATGGAATCAGTTTGGTGGTGTCTGTTCCGGGCCTGCTAGGTGACGACTTTGATTCCTCCAAAAGGGGAAGTGGGTACCCCCTCGCATGGAACTTATTTGTCATTTCGAGTGTGCGCAAGTCTCTGGTTTAAGAATCAGAGACAATCCGGTGTACTCTATGATATTGTGCCTTGGGTATAGATTACTTGGTTGAGGGAGGGTGGAGGCTCTGGAAATGTAAGAGACTATTTTGATTTGTACTTTTGGAGTAAAGGTCGGTACTTAAAGGGCCCTCTGAGTTTTTAATAACAAGTGTGTCCAGAAAGTTCATACTCCAGGGATCGTGATTGATTGTGAAGCCAATACCTGGCCAGGAGGTATTGAGGACTTCAAAGAATGTATAGAGGGTTTCAATGGAGCCACGCCATACACAGAATACGTCATCTATGTATCTCTTCCACAAGATGACGATATCTTTAAAGAGAAAATTCCTATAAATAACACTTTCCTCAAAAGCAATCATGTACGCATTAGCATATGGAGGTGCTGCGTGCAAGCCCATCGCAGTCCCCTGTGTCTGTAAATAAAAAGTATCTTGAAAAAGAAAAAAATTAGACGTGAGTATTAATTTCAAGAGATCCGTGCAAAGGGATACCTGGTCAATATCCATTTCTGTGCTTTCTAATAGACGTGAGAGCCTGTGTCTAAAAGAAAAGATTTGGATTGTTGTATTAGAGGAGTGAGGATTTTTTCCATGTATTTGGCAATGGGGGTTAGTAATGAGTCCGTAGAGGCTACAATGGGCCTCCCGGGTGGATTTTCAAGGTTCTTATGGATCTTCGGTAATGTATAAAATACCGGGATGTTGTTGTTCCACAGCTATATTAAAAACTATTATCACTGCCATACAGCATGGCGGCCCTTCTGTAAGTATGCTACATACTTTCCACCTCCTCACTATCGACTATTAGTCCATTAACCCTGATTTCTTCTGACGCCACATTAGGCACGATACGTGTACCATTCTACTGTGAAAAATTTTGCCACATATGCTAAGCACAGCACGGTACCTGACTTTTCTCCTTGTATATCGGCTCTTATATTTTCCCACATACCATACACCTCATTGAGCGGGGCTGTTTATTTTGGCACCACTGCTATACCTCTTTCTATGTACCAATTATTTACAATGACCTGAATTTTGTTATATGTATATACTTTCTTTGTTATGTATTTTTCAGTGTACCTAACATTTGATTTGTTCTTGTTTTTGCTATATCACTGTAGTGACTGATGAAAGTCCTCACGGACTGAAACATTTCAAGTGCTACAAATAAATCAACTAATGGATGCTTAAGTTGAGTGCTAGACTTTTTCATATTGACTTGACGGTTTGGGAACCTAGTCTCAGCACCACTTTGTAGCTGTGCACACGGTGTTTATTTTCACGCAGAAAAAGCATTTGACTGGATCAATTGGCAGTACCTAAGAATGGTCATGGAAAATTTTGGCTTCAATGAGGGGTGGCTGGCATCGGTGTTTGCCCTTTACTCGACCCCAAGTGCAAAATATATGTTAATAACTTGTCAAAGGCATTCCCAATAAGCAACGGTACAAGACAGAGCTGCCCACTCTCTCCCCTTCTCTTCGCCCTGGCAATCGAGCCCCTAGCGGAAACAATACGTATAATCAAGAGTATCTCAGGAATTGACTTAGGACACAAACAATATAAAGATAGTCTTTTTGCAGACGATATGATATTAACTCACAGACCCCCCTCAAATCTATTGAAAACCTTCTGGGAATATTGGAAGAATTTTCTCTGATCTCATAGTTTAAAATAAATAATTCTAAAATCAAAGATTCTACAGTTTAATCTACCCAAAGAAACGGTCGACTCACTAAAAAAACTGGTGGATTTTATTTGGGAATAGAACCAGATCTCATATCTGGGTATCTTATTAACAAAAAAAAATACATACAATTGCTAATACTAACGGGGATTACATCTTAAGTACAATAACAAAAGACCTCCAATCATGGGGCAAAATCGGCCTTTCATGGATGGGCAGAGTATTGGCGATCAAGACAATAATCCTCCCAAAAATTTTGTATATTTTTAGAGCTTTGCCGTTGAAATTCCCTCCTGATTTTTTTTAAAATTGTCAAAAAAAAGTGCTATCACTCGTCTGGAATGGCAAAAAAGCAAGGATATCCAGGGATACTCTTTATAAAAATAAAGGTAATTGGGGGGCTGAGTCTTCCAAACCTATTTGCATATCACAATTCAAATCTAAAAGCAAAGTCAGGATTGGTTAAAGACGAAAAGACAGCTTGGCTAGAAATGGAAGCATCTCTCTATAAACCTAATTCTTTGGAAAACCTTCTCAAACATATCTTCAACATATGCAAATATAAATCTAATCATCCGATTATTTCGGCTATTATTCAAGCATGGGACAAATTGGCTAGTCATTTTGGAAAAGGGAACATATATATGGGCACCTATGGAAAATTTCCCAATTTCTCTGATTACCTCAATCTACGGGCATCAAATCCCGGACTTATGGGTTCAAAAAGGTATTAAAAAAAATTAGGAGATCTGCTTTCGAATAACAAAATATTAAATTTTTCGAAAATCAAACAAAAATTTAACATCCCATCATCAGAATTTATGCATTATTATATTATTAACCCCTTCCCGACATTTGACGTACTATCCCGTCGAGGTGGGGTGGGCCCGTATGACCGCCGACGGGATAGTACGTCATCACCGATCAGCGGCGCTCACGGGGGGAGCGCGGCCGATCGCGGCCGGGTGTCAGCTGCATATCGCAGCTGACATCCGGCACTATGTGCCAGGAGCGGTCACGGACCGCCCCCGGCACATTAACCCCCGGCACACCGCGATCAAACATGATCGCAGTGTACCGGCGGTATAGGGAAGCATCGCGCAGGGAGGGGGCTCCCTGCGGGCTTCCCTGAGACCCCCGGAGCAACGCGATGTGATCGCGTTGCTGCGAGGGTCTCCTACCTCCTTCCTGGCTGCAGGTCCCGGATCCAAGATGGCCGCGGCATCCGGGTCCTGCAGGGAAGGAGGTGGCTTACCGAGTGTCTGCTCAGAGCAGACACTTGGTAAGCCTGCAGCCCTGCACAGCAGATCGTCGATCTGGCAGAGTGCTGTGCACACTGCCAGATCAATGATCTGTGATGTCCCCCCCTGGGACAAAGTAAAAAAGTTAAAAAAAATTTTTTCCACATGTGTAAAAAAAAAAAAAAAAAAATCCTAAATAAATAATAATAAAAAAATATATATTATTCCCATAAATACATTTCTTTATCTAAATAAAAAAAACAAAACAATAAAAGTACACATATTTAGTATCGCCGCGTCCGTAACGACCCAACCTATAAAACTGCCCCACTAGTTAACCCCTTCAGTAAACACCGTAAGAAAAAAAAAAAAAAACGAGGCAAAAAACAACGCTTTATTACCATACCGCCGAACAAAAATTGGAATAACACGCGATCAAAAAGACTGATATAAATATCCATGGTACCGCTGAAAACGTCATCTTGTCCCGCAAAAAACAAGCCGCCATACAACATTATCAGCAAAAAAATAAAAAAGTTATAGTCCTGAGAATAAAGCGATACGAAAATAATTATTTTTTCTATATTTTAGTTTTTATCGTATAAAAGCGCCAAAACATAAAAAAATGATATAAATGAGATATCGCTGTAATCGTACTGACCCGAAGAATAAAACTGCTTTATCAATTTTACCAAACGCGGAACGGTATAAACGCCTCCCCCAAAAGAAATTCATGAATAGCTGTTTTTTGGTCATTCTGCCTCACAAAAATCGGAATAAAAAGCGATCAAAAACGGTCACGTGTCCGAAAATGTTACCAATAAAAACGTCAACTCGTCCCGCAAAAAACAAGACCTCACATGACTCTGTGGAGCAAAATGTGGAAAAATTATAGGTCTCAAAATGTGGAGACGCAAAAACTTTTTTGCTATAAAAAGCGTCGCTGGTTTCACACTTGCGTTTTTGTCTGCAGCGTTTTTTGCACAAAAAAACGCATGCGTTTTTTCCCTATATTTAACATTGAAAACGCATGCGGTTTTTTTGTACGCGTTTGGTCGCGTTTTCAAACGCATGCGTTTTTTTTCTGCATGCGTTCATTTTCAGAAATACAACCTGCAGTATTTTCTTGCGTTTTTAAGCACATGCGTTTGTTTGCGTTAAAAACGCATGCATTTAAACACACTGAAAAGCCACCCACCACCATCAAGGTGATAAAGGGATCCAAACCCTAACCCTAACTCTACCCCTAACCTCACCCCTAACCGTTTAATGAACATTTTCTGACAGTCATAGTGCCACGTATTTCAGTGCCACGTATTTCAGTGCCACGTATTTCAGTGCCACGTGTTTCAGTGCCACGTATTTCAGTGCCACGTATCACATATTTCAGTGCCACGTATCACGTATTTCAGTGCCACGTATCACGTATTTCAGTGCCACATATTTTAGTACCACGTATTTCAGTGCCACGTATTTCAGTGCCACGTATTTCAGTGCCACGTATTTCAGTGCCACGTATTTCAGTGCCACGTATTTCAGTGCCACGTATTTCAGTGCCACGTATTTCAGTGCCACGTATTTCAGTGCCACGTGTTTCAGTGCCACGTATTTAAGTGCCACGTATCACGTATTTCAGTGCCACGTATTTCAGTGCCACGTATTTCAGTGCCACGTGCCACGTATTTCAGTGCCACGTATTTCAGTGCCACGTATTTCAGTGCCACGTATTTCAGTGCCACGTATTTCAGTGCCACGTATTTCAGTGCCACGTATCAGTGCCACGTATCAGTGCCACGTATCACATATTTCAGTGCCACGTATTTCAGTGCCACGTATTTCAGTGCCACGTATTTCAGTGCCACGTATTTCAGTGCCACGTATTTCAGTGCCACGTATTTCAGTGCCACGTATTTCAGTGCCACGTATCACGTATTTCAGTGCCACGTGTTTCAGTGCCACGTATTTAAGTGCCACGTATCACGTATTTCAGTGCCACGTATTTCAGTGCCACGTATTTCAGTGCCACGTATTTCAGTGCCACGTATTTCAGTGCCACGTATTTCAGTCACGTTTAGGGTTAGGGTTAGGGGTAGGGTTAGGGTTAGGGCTAGGGTTGGAGGTAAAGTTAGGGTTGGGGCTAAAGTTAGGGTTGGGGCTAAAGTTAGGGTTAGGGTTTGGATTACATTTACGTTTGGATTAGGGTTGGGATTAGAATTATGGGTGTGTCAGGGCTAGGGGTGTGGTTAGGGTTACCGTTGGGATTAGGGTTAGGGGTGTGTTTGGGTTAGGGTTTCAGGTAGAATTGGGGAGTTTCCACTGTCCAGGCACATCAGGGGCTCTACAAGCGCGACATGGCGTCCAATCTCAATTCCAGCCAATTCTGTGTTGAAAAAGTAAAACAGTGCTCCTTCCCTTCCGAGCTCTCCCGTGCGCCCAAAAAGGGGTTTACCCCAACATATGTGTTATCAGCGTACTCGGGACAAATTGAACAACAACTTCTGGGGTCCAAGTTCTCTTGTTATCCTTAGGAAAATAAAAATTTGGGGGGCTAAAAATCATTTTTGTGGGAAAAAAAAGATGTTTTATTTTCACGGCTCTGCGTTATAAACTGTAGTGAAACACTTGGGGGTTCAAAGTTCTCACAACACATCTAGATAAGTTCCTTGGGAGGTCTAGTTTCCAATATGGGGTCACTTGTGGGGGGTTTGTACTGTTTGGGTACATCAGGGGCTCTGCAAATGCAACGTGACGCCTGCAGACCAATCCATTTAAGGCTGCATTCCAAATGGCGCTCCTTCCCTTCCGAGCTCTGTCATGCACCCAAACAGTGGTTCCCCCCCACATATGGGGTATCAGCGTACTCAGGACAAATTGGACAACAACTTTTGGGGTCTAATTTATCCTGTTACCCTTGTGAAAATACAAAACTGGGGGCTAAAAAATCATTTTTGTGAAAAAAAAAAAGAATTTTTATTTTCACGGCTTTGCGCTATAAACTTTAGTGAAACACTTGGGGGTTCAAAGTTCTCAAAACACATCTAGATAAGTTCTTTGGGAGGTCTAGTTTCCAATATGGGGTCACTTGTGGGGGGTTTGTACTGTTTGGGTACATCAGGGGCTCTGCAAATGCAACGTGACGGCTGCTGACCAATCCATTTAAGTCTGCATTCCAAATGGCGCTCCTTCCCTTCCGAGCTCTGTCATGCGCCCAAACAGTGGTTCCCCCCCACATATGGGGTATCAGCGTACTCAGGACAAATTGGAAAACAAATTTTGGGGTCCAATTTATTCTGTTACCCTTGTAAAAATACAAAGCTGGGTGCTAAAAAATCATTTTTGAGAAAAAAAATAAAAATTATTTTCACGGCTCTGCGTTATAATCTGTAGTGAAACACTTGGGGGTTCAAAGCTCTCAAAACACATCTAGATAAGTTCCTTAGGGGGTCTACTTTCCAAAATGGTGTCACTTGTAGGGAGTTTCAATGTTTAGGCACATCAGGGGCTCTCCAAACGCAACATGGCGTCCCATCTCAATTCCAGTCAATTTTGCATTGAAAAGTCAAATGGCGCTCCTTCCCTTCCAAGCTCTGCCATGCGCCCAAACAATGGTTTACACCCACATATGGGGTATCAGCGTACTCAGGACAAATTGCACAACATTTTTTGGGGTCCAATTTCTTCTCTTACCCTTGGGAAAATAAAAAATTGGGGGCGAAAAGATCATTTTTGTGAAAAAATATGATTTTTTATTTTTACGGCTCTGCATTATAAACTTCTGTGAAGCACTTGGTGGGTCAAAGTGCTCACCACACATCAAGATAAGTTCCTTAGGGGGTCTACTTTCCAAAATGGTGTCACTTGTAGGGGGTTTCAGTGTTTAGGCACATCAGGGGCTCTCCAAACGCAACATGGCGTCCCATCTCAATTCCAGTCAATTTTGCATTGAAAAGTCAAATGGCGCTCCTTCCCTTCCAAGCTCTGCCATGCGCCCAAACAATGGTTTACACCCACATATGGGGTATCAGCGTACTCAGGACAAATTGCACAACATTTTTTAGGGTCCAATTTCTTCTCTTACCCTTGGGAAAATAAAAAATTGGGGGCAAAAAGATCATTTTTGTGAAAAAATATGATTTTTTATTTTTACGGCTCTGCATTATAAACTTCTGTGAAGCACTTGGTGGGTCAAAGTGCTCACCACACATCTAGATAAGTTCCTTAGGGGGT
This sequence comes from Ranitomeya variabilis, assembly GCF_051348905.1. Lineage (NCBI taxonomy): Eukaryota > Metazoa > Chordata > Amphibia > Anura > Dendrobatidae > Ranitomeya > Ranitomeya variabilis. Next base: position 406,763,042 of record NC_135235.1, on the reverse strand, counting down.
CTACTTTCCAAAATGGTGTCACTTGTAGGGAGTTTCAATGTTTAGGCACATCAGGGGCTCTCCAAACGCAACATGGCGTCCCATCTCAATTCCAGTCAATTTTGCATTGAAAAGTCAAATGGCGCTCCTTCCCTTCCAAGCTCTGCCATGCGCCCAAACAATGGTTTACACCCACATATGGGGTATCATCGTACTCAGGACAAATTGCACAACATTTTTTGGGGTCCAATTTCTTCTCTTACCCTTGGGAAAATAAAAAATTGGGGGCAAAAAGATCATTTTTGTGAAAAAATATGATTTTTTATTTTTACGGCTCTGCATTATAAACTTCTGTGAAGCACTTGGTGGGTCAAAGTGCTCACCACACATCAAGATAAGTTCCTTAGGGGGTCTACTTTCCAAAATGGTGTCACTTGTAGGGGGTTTCAGTGTTTAGGCACATCAGGGGCTCTCCAAACGCAACATGGCGTCCCATCTCAATTCCAGTCAATTTTGCATTGAAAAGTCAAATGGCGCTCCTTTCCTTCCGAGCTCTGCCATACGCCCAAACAGTGGTTTACCCTCACATATGGGGTATCAGCGTACTCAGGACAAATTGTACAACAACTTTGAGGGTCCATTTTCTCCTGTTACCCTTGGTAAAATAAAACAAATTGGAGCTGAAATAAATTGTGTGTGAAAAAAAGTTAAATGCTCATTTTTATTTAAACATTCAAAAAATTCCTGTGAAACACCTGAAGGGTTAATAAACTTCTTGAATGTGGTTTTGAGCACCTTGAGGGGTGCAGTTTTTAGAATGGTGTCACACTTGAGTATTTTCTATCATATAGACCCCTCAAAATGACTTCAAATGAGATGTGGTCCCTAAAAAAAAATGGTGTTGTAAAAATGAGAAATTGCTGGTCAACTTTTAACCCTTATAACTCCGTCACAAAAAAAAATTTTGGTTCCAAAATTGTACTGATGTAAAGTAGACATGTGGGAAATGTTACTTATTAAGTATTTTGCGTGACATATGTCTGTGATTTAAGGGCATAAAAATTCAAAGTTGGAAAATTGCGAAATTTTCAAAATTTTCGCCAAATATTCGTTTTTTTCACAAATAAATGCAAGTTATATCGAATAAATTTTACCACTAACATGAAGTACAATATGTCACGAGAAAACAATGTCAGAATCGCCAAGATCCGTCAAAGCGTTCCAGAGTTATAGCCTCATAAAGGGACAGTGGTCAGAATTGTAAAAATTGGCCCGGTCATTAACGTGCAAACCACCCTTGGGGGTGAAGGGGTTAAAGAATCCCTCCAAGAACTCATTTCTAAAATTCCCCCCAAAACAGAAGCAACCTATTTATTACTTAAAAATGCTAATGACAAGATATTTTGGAGCACAAAGTACCTATACAATATCTTTAGCAAAGACCATAAATTCCCAAAAAATAAATATATGATAAAATGGGGGAGAATATTAAATATAAACAAACAAGAACCAATGAAAGGATGCAATCAAAAACACCTACTCCTCTAACATTTCGCTACAATTACACGAAACATACTATAAAATACTAACAAGGTGGTACCTCGCACCGAATAGAATTTCTTATTTCGGAGGAGACTCCTCACCCTTATGTTGGAGGGGATGTGGAATTAAAGGAGACTTATTTCATATCTTTTGGTCCTGTCCAAAAATTACGAATCTGTGGAATCAGGTATCCAGATATATAGGCACACTTCTTAACGAGGATTATGCTCTCACTCCTCAGGCTGCACTTCTCTCCATAGATGCATTATTCAACAAGATCTGTTGTAATTCACCTATTGCTCATAGTAAAAAATAAAATTGCAGCTCTGTGAAGGAGCTCAGAAATTCCGAGCTTCCCTAGCATTGTGGACAACTTAAATTTACACAATACGCTAGATCATAAATTCTCAATAGTGAATGGCTGCTTATATAAATACGAAAAAAAATTGAATAAATGGAACATTAAATTTCAAACAATAGAATAATTAAAAGACTGCAGGAGCTGTTGATGACTTAAGTAAACCAATTAGTTGTAGATTATTAATACAGTTAATCCTTGGGCCTCAGTTGTTTGTTTCTTGACCTATTTAGGTCGACGGCCCAAAACTTAAGGTTTATGTTTATTGTTTATGGAAATTAAGCAACTGACTACTGTAGAAGTTGCTAAAAAGATTATATATACAAATCTTGTGTATCTTTCCTACCCCCGTTCCTTCTTTCCTCCCCTCCCTTCCCCCTACCTTCCCCAGTTAGGAGATATCTTAAAATCTGCTAAAATCAGTATTATAACTATTCTCAAAATGTTAATAAAATTGTTTGAAAAAGAAAGCAGCAACAGACTGCTAGGTGTCGAGTTCTCGCCGCTGCACAGGGGGAATCTCGAGCCACCTCCGCTGCTGTCCCTCATTCTTCTCCAGCCACAGTGGAGTCTGCTCAGCGGAAACGTCGGTCCCAGCGACTGGCTCAGGCAGAAACTCTGCGCTTGGTTGCCGCTGCTCTTGCAGGCTCAGCTTTTGTAGCCAGTACTGGTCAGCAGCGAGCAGATGCCTCTGGGACTAAGTCCTGCTTTTCCCCTTCTGAGCATGCCCAAAGGAAGACTTCTCATTGGAGGTCGGGGGTCACACGCTCAGGTCCTGTAGCAACTCCCATGTGTCCTCTAGGAAGGTCCTTGTCTGCTGCAGCTATAAAAGGTTTGCATGGCCGCACAGCCATGCGCTAGTATCAGCTTATGTTATGAGCTTGCTATTTGGTGGTCATGTCTGCTTGTGGTCAGGTTCGGCTGAAATAAGCCCCTAGAATACCGGCACCCCCGGTGAGGAGTTTTGTGTGTTTGAATTTAGGGCAGGCGTATTGCCACTAGAATTCCGGCTCCACCGGAGAGGAGTTGTATGTGTGTGCTAAGCTGACTGCATGACCACTAATTGCTTTCTGCTCCGTTAGCTAGCTGTGATCCTCTGCGAGTTTAACAGGGCACAGCGTTTTTCTATCTAGGTGACTGTGAAGTAACAGAGTTCGCTTATACCGCCATATAGTGCCGTCAATTGCTAGCAGCAGGTTCCTCTCCTGCACGGTGGACCCCGGGCTGCGAACACATCTTTAATAACATATATATACAGTATATTTGGTGCGTTCCACCAGCCCTAACACAGACTTGCCGATATTAGAACAACAGTGTGTTAGGGTTGGCGGAACGCACTGAATATATATATTTATTAGAAGAAGTTGGTGCGTCCGCAACCCGGGATCCACTGTGCAGGAAAGCACCTGCAGCTAGATATGGCGGTACAATTTAGTAATATAAACAGACTCTGTTACTTCACAGTTTGTTAGCAAGGATGTGTCCTGTTTGGCTCACAGAGGAACACAGCTACTTAGTAGAGCAGATGGTGGTCATGCAGTCAAATGCAAACACGCAGCTCCTCGCCGGAGGTGCCAGCATTCTAGGGGCTTATTTCAGCCGGGTCCCTGAATACACACACAAACATGACCACACTGGCGCCGAGCTCGTACATAAATTGACACTAGCGCATGGCCGTGCGGTCATGCGCACCTCTTATAGCTGCAGCAAGTACAGAAGCTTCCTAGAAGGACCAATGAGAGACTGCCACAGACGTTGAACACCTTCAGGACCTTCCTAGAGGACCAATAGGATTTGCTGCAGTACCTGAGCATGTGACCCTTGATCTCCAATGAGAGATCTTACACCCTGGGCATGCTCAGAAGAGGAAAAGTAGGACTTAGTCCCAAAGACGTCTGCTCGCTGCTGACCAGTACTGGCCACAATGGCAGAAGCTGGAAGGACAGCAGTAACCCCTTCGCACAGTGTCAGACTGAGCATGACGCTGGGACCGACGCCTCCGCTGAGCAGGCTCCACTGCGGCAGGAGAAGAAAGGGAGACCGCAGCGGAGAAGGATCAAGATTCCCCCTGTGCAGAGGCAGGAACTCGACCCCTAACAGTGTTTAAACTTTGCTGATACAGCAAACTCTCCATTCATCTAAGTCCACAGGAAACTTTGCAATATGTGTTCTGTAATTCACTGAACCTGGCATTCCCAAATCTGGAATTGAAGCTACTGGTAACGGTGCCAGTTTTAGTTGTGTCAGCTGAAAGAAACTTCAGCAAACTGAAGTCAGTTAAAAACTTCCTCAGCTCTCAGATGTCTCAAGACAGGTTAAACTCCCTGGCAATTCTTTCAATTGAGTGAATAAGAAGCAAAATGTGTATATTTTAATCAAGTAATACGTTGTTTTGCTGCTGAAAAAAACCAGGAGAAACGTTTATGTCATGATCTCAATGGCAAGAGAACATAGCATCAGCATATATAGGAACTAGCTCTTGGAAGATGGGAACTGAGCTGACCATGAACTAAACCTACCGCACAACTAGCAGTGGCCGGGTAGCATTCCTACGTTTTATCCCTAGATGCCCATCGCCAGCCGGAGGACTAAATAATGCTAGCAGAGGAAAATATTAGTCCTAGCTCACCTCTAGAGAAATACCCCGAAAGGAGACAGAGGCCCCCCACATGTATTGGCGGTGAATTAAGATGAAATAACAAACGTAGTATGAAAATAGGTTTAGCAAATTTGAGGTCCACTTACTAAATAGCAGAAGACAGAAAGGACACTTTCATGGTCAGCTGAAAACCCTATCAAAACACCATCCAGAAATTACTTTAAGACTCTGGCATTAACTCATAACACCAGAGTGGCAATTCCTGTACACAAGAGCTTTCCAGACACAGTAACAAAACTACAGCTGTGAACTGGAACAAAAATGCAAAAACAAACATGGACAAGAGTCCAACTTATCTAGTAGTTGTCTAGGAGCAGGAACAAGCACAGAGAGGCTTCTGATAACATTGTTGACCGGCAAGCAACTAACAGAGAAGCAGGGTTATATAGCGACTCCCACATCTTGATGGGAACAGGTGAACAGAGAAGATGAAAACACCAGTTCAATTCCACCAGTAGCCACCGGGGGAGCCCAGAATCCAAATTCACAACAGTACCCCCCCCTCAAGGAGGGGGCACCGAACCCTCACCAGAACCACCAGGGCGATCAGGATGGGCCCTATGAAAGGCACGAACCAGATCAGAGGCATGAACATCAGATGCATTCACCCAAGAATTATCCTCCTGGCCGTATCCCTTCCACTTGACCAGATACTGGAGTCTCCGTCTGGAAACACGGGAGTCTAAGATTTTCTCCACAACGTACTCCAACTCACCCTCAACCAACACCGGAGCAGGAGGCTCAACGGAAGGCACAACCGGTACCTCATACCTGCGCAATAATGACCGATGAAAAACATTATGAATAGAAAAGGATGCAGGGAGGTCCAAACGGAAGGAAACAGGGTTAAGAATCTCCAATATCTTATACGGGCCGATGAACCGAGGCTTAAACTTAGGAGAAGAGACCCTCATAGGGACAAAACGAGAAGACAACCACACCAAATCCCCAACACAAAGCCGAGGACCAACACGACGGTGGCGGTTGGCAAAAAGCTGAGTCTTCTCCTGGGACAACCTCAAATTGTCCACCACCTGCCCCCAGATCTGATGCAATCTCTCCACCACAGCATCCACTCCAGGACAATCCGAAGATTCCACCTGACCAGAGGAAAATCGAGGATGAAACCCCGAATTACAGAAAAACGGGGACACCAAAGTGGCAGAGCTGGCCCGATTATTGAGAGCGAACTCCGCCAATGGCAAAAAAGCAACCCAATCATCCTGGTCAGCAGACACAAAACACCTCAGATATGTCTCCAGGGTCTGATTAGTCCGCTCGGTCTGGCCATTAGTCTGAGGATGGAAAGCGGACGAAAAAGACAAATCTATGCCCATCCTAGCACAGAATGCCCGCCAAAATCTAGACACAAATTGGGTTCCTCTGTCAGAAACGATATTCTCAGGAATACCATGCAAACGAACAACATTTTGAAAAAACAGAGGAACCAACTCGGAAGAAGAAGGCAACTTGGGCAGGGGAACCAAATGGACCATCTTAGAGAAACGGTCACACACCACCCAGATGACAGACATCTTCTGAGAAACAGGCAGATCTGAAATAAAATCCATCGAGATGTGTGTCCAAGGCCTCTTAGGAATAGGCAAGGGCAACAATAATCCACTAGCCCGAGAACAACAAGGCTTGGCCCGAGCACAAACGTCACAAGACTGCACAAAGCCTCGCACATCTCGTGACAGGGAAGGCCACCAGAAGGACCTTGCCACCAAATCCCTGGTACCAAAAATTCCAGGATGACCTGCCAACGCAGAAGAATGAACCTCAGAGATGACTCTACTGGTCCAATCATCAGGAACAAATAGTTTATCAGGTGGGCAACGATCCGGTCTATCCGCCTGAAACTCCTGCAAGGCCCGCCGCAGGTCTGGAGAAACGGCTGACAATATCACTCCATCCTTAAGGATACCTGTGGGCTCAGAGTTACCAGGCGAGTCAGGTTCAAAACTCCTAGAAAGGGCATCCGCCTTAACATTCTTAGAACCCGGTAGGTATGACACCACAAAATTAAACCGAGAGAAAAATAATGACCAGCGCGCCTGTCTAGGATTCAGGCGCCTGGCGGTCTCAAGATAAATCAAATTTTTGTGGTCAGTCAATACCACCACCTGATGTCTGGCCCCCTCAAGCCAATGGCGCCACTCCTCAAAAGCCCACTTCATGGCCAAAAGCTCCCGATTCCCAACATCATAATTCCGCTCAGCGGGCGAAAATTTACGGGAAAAGAAGGCACAAGGCCTCATCACGGAGCAGTCGGGACTTTTCTGCGACAACACTGCCCCAGCTCCGATCTCAGAAGCGTCGACCTCAACCTGAAAAGGAAGAGCAACATCAGGCTGACGCAACACAGGGGCAGAGGAAAAACGGCGCTTAAGCTCCCGAAAGGCCTCCACAGCATCAGGGGACCAATCAGCAACATCAGCACCCTTCTTAGTCAAATCGGTCAATGGCTTAACAATATCCGAAAAACCAGCAATAAATCGACGATAAAAGTTAGCAAAGCCCAAAAATTTCTGAAGACTCTTAAGAGAAGAGGGCTGCGTCCAATCACAAATAGCTTGAACCTTGACAGGATCCATTTCAATGGAAGAGGGAGAAAAAAATATATCCCAAAAAGGAAATCCTCTGTACCCCAAAAACACACTTAGAACCCTTCACACACAAAGAATTAGACCGCAAAACCTGAAAAACCCTCCTAACTTGCTGGACATGAGAGTCCCAGTCATCCGAAAAAATCAGAATATCATCCAGATACACAATCATAAATTTATCCAAATAATCGCGAAAAATATCATGCATAAAGGACTGGAAAACCGACGGAGCATTTGAAAGACCAAAAGGCATCACCAAATACTCAAAGTGGCCCTCGGGCGTATTAAATGCGGTTTTCCACTCATCCCCCTGCCTGATTCGCACCAAATTATACGCCCCACGAAGGTCAATCTTAGAGAACCACTTGGCCCCCTTTATGCGAGCAAACAAATCAGTCAGCAACGGCAATGGGTATTGATATTTAACAGTGATTTTATTCAAAAGCCGATAATCAATACATGGTCTCAAAGAGCCGTCTTTTTTTGACACGAAGAAAAAACCGGCTCCTAAGGGAGATGACGATGGACGAATATGTCCCTTTTCCAAGGACTCCTTTATATATTCTCGCATAGCAGCATGTTCAGGCACAGACAGATTAAATAAACGACCCTTTGGGTATTTACTACCCGGAATTAAATCTATGGCACAATCGCACTCTCGGTGCGGAGGTAACGAACCAAGCTTGGGTTCTTCAAAGACGTCACGATAGTCAGACAGGAACTCAGGAATTTCAGAGGGAATAGATGATGAAATGGAAACCAAAGGTACATCCCCATGAACCCCCTTACATCCCCAGCTCAACACAGACATAGCTCTCCAGTCAAGGACTGGGTTGTGAGATTGCAGCCATGGCAATCCTAGCACCAAATCATCATGTAGATTATACAGCACCAGAAAGCGAACAATCTCCTGGTGATCTGGATTAATACGCATAGTTACTTGTGTCCAGTATTGTGGTTTATTATTAGCCAATGGGGTGGAGTCAATCCCCTTCAGAGGAATAGGAGTCTCCAAAGGCTCTAAATCATACCCACAACGTTTGGCAAAGGACCAATTCATAAGACTCAAAGCGGCGCCAGAGTCGACATAGGCGTCCGTGGTAATAGATGACAAAGAGCAAATCAGGGTCACAGATAGAATAAACTTAGACTGTAAAGTGCAAACGGAAACAGATTTATCTAGCTTTTTAGTGCGCTTAGAGCATGCTGATATAACATGAGTAGAATCACCACAATAGAAACACAACCCGTTTTTCCGTCTAAAATTCTGCCGCTCGCTTCTGGACAGAATTCTATCACACTGCATACTCTCTGGCGTCTTCTCAGTGGACACCGCCAGATGGTGCACTGGTTTGCGCTCCCGCAAACGCCTATCGATCTGAATAGCCATTGTCATGGACTCATTCAGACCCGCAGGCACAGGGAACCCCACCATAACATCCTTAATGGCATCAGAGAGACCCTCTCTGAAAGTCGCCGCCAGGGCGCACTCATTCCACTGAGTAAGCACAGACCATTTACGGAATCTTTGGCAGTAAATTTCAGCTTCATCTTGCCCCTGAGAAAGGGACATCAAAGTTTTTTCTGCCTGAAGCTCTAAATGAGGTTCGTCATAAAGCAACCCCAAGGCCAGAAAAAACGCATCCACATTGAGCAACGCAGGATCCCCTGGTGTCAATGCAAAAGCCCAGTCTTGAGGGTCGCCCCGGAGCAAGGAAATCACAATCCTGACCTGCTGTGCAGGGTCTCCGGCAGAGCGAGATTTCAGGGACAAAAATAATTTGCAATTATTTCGAAAATTCTGAAACCCAGATCTATTCCCCGAGAAAAATTCCGGCAAAGGAATTCTCGGCTCAGATACAGGTGCATGAAAAACAAAATCTTGCAAATTTTGTACCTTCGTGGCGAGATTATTCAAACCTGCAGTTACACTCTGAAGATCCATTACAAACAGGTGGACACAGAGCCATTCAAAGATTAGAAGGAGAGAAAGGAAAAAAAAAAAAAAAAAAGGCTGCAGCATAGACAGACTGGCAAGAGGTCCAATTAAGAGCACACTCAAGAGAAAAAAAAAAAAAAAAAACTCTCAGCAGACTTCTTATTTCTCTCCTTTCTCAGCCAAGGATTTTAACCCTTTAGTGGGCCGGTCAAACTGTCATGATCTCAATGGCAAGAGAACATAGCATCAGCATATATAGGAACTAGCTCTTGGAAGATGGGAACTGAGCTGACCATGAACTAAACCTACCGCACAACTAGCAGTGGCCGGGTAGCATTCCTACGTTTTATCCCTAGATGCCCATCGCCAGCCGGAGGACTAAATAATGCTAGCAGAGGAAAATATTAGTCCTAGCTCACCTCTAGAGAAATACCCCGAAAGGAGACAGAGGCCCCCCACATGTATTGGCGGTGAATTAAGATGAAATAACAAACGTAGTATGAAAATAGGTTTAGCAAATTTGAGGTCCACTTACTAAATAGCAGAAGACAGAAAGGACACTTTCATGGTCAGCTGAAAACCCTATCAAAACACCATCCAGAAATTACTTTAAGACTCTGGCATTAACTCATAACACCAGAGTGGCAATTCCTGTACACAAGAGCTTTCCAGACACAGTAACAAAACTACAGCTGTGAACTGGAACAAAAATGCAAAAACAAACATGGACAAGAGTCCAACTTATCTAGTAGTTGTCTAGGAGCAGGAACAAGCACAGAGAGGCTTCTGATAACATTGTTGACCGGCAAGCAACTAACAGAGATGCAGGGTTATATAGCGACTCCCACATCTTGATGGGAACAGGTGAACAGAGAAGATGAAAACACCAGTTCAATTCCACCAGTAGCCACCGGGGGAGCCCAGAATCCAAATTCACAACACGTTTAGCAATTTTAAATCACATTATCTACAGTTTGCCACCTAATTGCACTACTGGTTTTGTTTTTTTGTCTTATTTAATTTATCTTAGGCTGCATTCTTCTTGCACATGGCACTATTTAGGTTAACGTTTTGCATCAGTATTTTACCAACCAAACCTGGAGCAAATTCAAAGCACGGAACTGGGACAACAAATATGTATGTGATGCTGCAACCCATTTTGTAATTTCTTCACTTTTTGCACTTTTACAAATGTTCTGCATTAATGTTTTACAATGTGAACTCTAAAAAGTTTTAAATAAAACATTTTTCATATTCAATGTCCATAGTTTTTGTCTTTGCAGGGAATTCAGCTAAGAATAAAATGCTGACTGGAACTGAGGGAGGGGGTATGGCACAAGAATAGTCACATAAGGGGTTGACTTGCATAAAGCCCCCTGCTGTATGGTATTGTAGAATTTACAGTAGATATCACTCATGTAAGCAGCCAGTGAAACCTTTGGCATTTGTACTATACATATATTTCACTGCCGTTTCTGTGCATCATGAATTGTGCTATGTGTTAAAGGGGCCCACTGAGACTCTTTCGCACGGGGACCACTAAAACCTGGAATCGGCTCTAGCTAAAAACCAGCTAAAAATGCTGCTGCCAAACTCTGACACACCCAAATACCAAAAAAAGTGACTGTTGACCACACTATGTCTGGAAAATCTGCTCTAGTTCATTTTTTACCCTGAGCAGTGTCCCCCAAAAAGGGACTGATAGTAAAATTATTTTCGCCACAAGCAAGATGAAGAGAAAAATTAAAAAATCATTTAGAAGAAAACTAGGAGGCAAAAAAGCAAAAAGGTAGCAGTACCACCACATCCAGTCCCATGCATTAAAACCCATCAATATCTTCAATATATCTTCAAATTCCCTCACAAAATATGAAGAATCATTACTATCTAAAGGACTATCCTTTTGACCCACAGCATGCATCAAAGATTTTGACGTGTTTATGGACCTACAAATCTTTAGTAGAGAAATTACATTAGAAAGACATTTTCTTATCAACAAAGATAAGGAGAATCCTGCCTTCCCACCGACCACCCAATTTTTTACCAAAATCCCCCTGACAGACCCATCATATCGGGTATTGGCTCCATGACCAGTAACTAGTGATGAGCGAGTGTACTCGTTACTCGGGTTTTCCCAGAGCACGCTCGGGTGACCTCCGAGTATTTATGACTGCTCGGAGATTAAGTTTTCATCTGCGGCAGCTGAATGATTTACAGCTATTAGCCAGCTTGATTACATGTGGAGATTCCCTAGCAACCAGGCAACCCTCACATGTACTCAGCCTGGATAGTAGCTGTAAATAATTCAGCTGAGGTGATGAAAACTTAATCTTCGAACACTAATAAATACTCGGAGATCAACCGAGCAACGAGTATATTCGCTCCGCACTACCAGTAACCGATCAGAATATATTGACAGAACAATGCAGGAACATGTATCCAAACTACAATGTCATCTGAGAGATTCTACCCATCTCATTCAACATCTACAGGAAGTCTGCTGGGAATGCAATTATATGTTCTTCATATTAGATGTGGCAGCTCTTTATTTAAACATACCACATCGGTCTAAGGTGCTATTCAGAACATCTATCAAAAGATAGTAGACTATTTGTAGAACAAAAAAACTTTATTCACATGCATTATCTTTTATCATTGAAAACAATTATTTTGCTTTTGAAGACACCCACTGTTACCAAAAGAAAAGCACTGCAATAGGTTCAAAAGTCGCACAAATCTTTTTCTGGGCATATTTCAAGACATCTTCATCACACTAATAAATGGGAAAAACACAATCCTCTACAAAAGATTTATAGATGACCTCTTCTTCGTATGTGATGACACAAATAAAAATGTGACATCTTCCATTCACGATATAAACAGTAACAATTGGGGTCTCTCATTTTCACCTATTTGGGATTCCTTAGCTATTAATTTTTGGGATATTACAATCTCTGGCATAAATGGGTCAATTATAACAACAACCTCCTTTAAGAAGGTGGACATAAATATCCTCTGTCAAATGGCTGGACAATATACCACATAATTAAAGAATTAGAAAAATTTGCAGCCGAGATGAGTTCAAACTACAAGCAAAAATTTTAAAATAGATTTTCAGAGAAATACCCTAATAAACTAGTTACGCGAGCGTTCTCTAACTCCATGAAGACTAATCAGAAAACACTCCTGGAAAAAACAGTAACAAAAAATAGATATGAACATAACTTTATCATCCAATACAACTCTAGCTACAAGGAAATACACTTAATTTTCCAGACCCATTGGCACATTTTACAAAGTGATGCCATCCTAGGAAAAACCCTTCCCAGGAACCTGAATATCACTTTCCGCAGAACGCCGACAATTAAAAATATTTTAGCTCCAATGCGACTCAATCCATCTCTGGCAGATAATACATGTCACCAAATTAATAAACCAAGGGGCATTTTTAAATGTAACTCCAAGAATTGTCTTTGCTGTAGCTTTATTAATCATGGCACAACTATGTTTTTCTCAACCTCTACAGGTGAGGGTTTTCCTACAAATCAATTTTTGACATGAAACACCGAATTTGTAAATTTATGTTATTGAATGCATATGCAGGAAACAATACGTTGGTCGGACCACACAGGCACTGATTATAGAATCAATTCTCATAGATCAAATATACATAAAGTAACATCACAAAGGTCCTTCGCGGCGCGCAATGCATCCCTTGGGAACGGAAGCCGCCGCATGCACCGCTGAGAATTTTTTTTTTTTTTACACGAATATGGATCCCAGGGCCCGAAGGAGAGTCTCCTCTCCTCCAGACCCAGGGAACTATCCGGGACCACTCCCAAGTGGTCGTCTTACACGCCCAGTAGTCTTATACGCTGAAAAATACGGTAACTAAAACCATTGTTCATATACTGTCAAAAGATACTCCTCGAGTTTGCAATCTCAGCTTCTATTTAGACCCTGAAATGGTGTGTGACTCTCTTACCAAATAAAGCATACTTCAAATAATATCAGCTTCTGTGATGTATCCCCTCTGTGCACGGAATCTTTATGAATAGCAAGGATGTACCGCCATTCTTCTTGAAAACCCTGTTGTTACCAACATTATAAACTAACCTCTAAAATAAAGTGATCTTGTCTTCCCATTAGTAGACCTGAACTTAGAGAATCGCGCTTTCTAGACTAACACAATAAAAAGTGTTTAAGAAATAAGCAAACAAAATATTTATCACTAATCTTTTAACTTAATGAAAAGTTTATTCCGCAAAACATAGCTGGTATCAAGTTATTACCTGATGTGACTGTTCTCCATGGCAGATCGTCGTGGGACACTCGTTATCGGCTACATCGGATCAGGGAGTATAAATTTGTTTGTTATTTTTTACTTTTTTCCAGGAGAACGAGGGCTTCGCTTGGATTGAGCGTGAAATAAAATTATGGTCAAAAACACTCATTATTTCATTAAAATACTTTTTTCTAGTGTCTGTGTGTTTAATTTACTCTTTATTAACACTATTGGATTAATAATCGTTAGGTGTCTTATTGACGCCTCTCCATTATTAACCGGGCTTAATGTCACCTTACAATAGCAAGGGGACATTAACCAATTATTAACCCATATGCCAGTGGCTGGTATTTGTAGCCAGGGTGGGGACATTATCCATGGCCCCTTCCTAGGCTTAGGGATAGGGTTGAGATTAGGGTTAGGGTTGGGATTATGGATAGGGTTGAGATTACGGTTAGGGTTGGGATTAGGATTGCTATTAAGGTTAGTGTTGAGATTAGGGTTAGGGTTGGGATTAGGGTTGCTATTATGGTTAGGGCTGGGATTAGGGTTAGGATTAGGGTTGCTATTGCAATTAGGGTTGAGATTAGGGTTAGGGTTGGAATTAGGTTTGGGATTATGGATAGGGTTGAAATTACAGTTAGGGTTGGGATTAGGATTGCTATTAAGGTTAGCGTTGAGATTAGGGTTAGCAGGGTTGCTATTGGGGTTAGGGATAGGGTTGAGATTAGGGTTCTGGTTAGGCCTGGCGTTATGTTTTGGATTAGGTTTTTTTTAATCTTTTTGGTGTTTGGCTTATGGTGAGGCCTTGCGTTAGGGTAGGGGTTAGATCTAAATATATACCAAATTTATTATTTTTAAATTTATTTTTTTAAGATTGTTTTGGTGTTGGATATAGTATCTAATTACATTATTGTATTCATTGTACGTTTGTGATTTTCCAGCAAAATGGGATGCCGCAGTTGAGTTCTATAAGGACAAATATTTCCGAGACATTTGTTGGACAAAAATATTTCGGGAGCTATTGTTATGGACCTGGTGGTTAGGAGCACCCGGAATGACCTGATGGTTAAACTATCACACAGGACAAGCTCTGGGAAGTGGGAGCTCTGCTGACCGCAAGCCTAATCCTATCACACACACACTAGAAATAGCCGTGGAGCGTACCTAACTCTGCCTAGACGCCTCTTCACAGCCTAAGAGCTAACTACCCCTAAAGATAGGAAATAAAGCCTACCTTGCCTCAGAGAAATTTCCCCAAAGGAAAAGGCAGCCCCCCACAAATATTGACTGTGAGTTAAGATGAAAGTCACAAACATAAGAATGAAACAGGTTTCAGCAAAGGAGGCCAGACTTCACTAAACAGACTGAGGATAGAAAAGGTATCTTTGCTACACTACAAAAAGCCACGCAGAGTGTGCAAAAAGACCCCCGCACCGACTCACGGTGCGGAGGTGCCACTCTGCCTCCCAGAGCTTCCAGCTAGCAAGGCAATATCATGATAGCAAGCTGGACAAGAAAACAAAGATCAGCAAATAAACTAGCAGGGACTTAGCTTCTGCTGGAGTAGACAGGTCCTCCGAAAGATCCAAGAGAGATCTGAACCAGTACTAGAACATTGACAGCTGGCATCAAGTAACGATCTGAGTGGAGTTAAATAGAGCAGCCAGCCTAGGACTAAACGAGGTCAGCTGAGGAAGGAACCTCAGAACCAGCAGCTCCACTCACAGCCACCAGAGGGAGTCCATGGACAGAACTCGCTGACGTACCATTCATGACCACAGGAGGGAGTTTGAGAACAGAATTCACAACAAGCTATATCCCGAATGGGATTCCTGTACAAATGCAAGGCAATTGCAAATTGGTAATTATAATGTTATTTAACAAGTAATATTATACTTTCTACAAAATTCACTAAGATTGATAATTTTTTAAAATATTTTTTAGAGAGAGATATTAAACAGAGGTGGCGGTCGGTGAGGGACTGGTTCACTAAATTTGTAAACACCTGTGATAAAAGTGGCTCCTCTCCCAGACAGAAAATGTTTCCATTTTATGAGGAATTGCAATTTCTTATCACAAGCAGGACATTGCGGAGGTAATTTTTAAACAAAAAATAGAGAAATCTTTAATTAACGATATATGAAGCCTCTGATGTTTTACATGTGGCGTAGCGCAGTTGGCTGCGTACTGAACGCTGCTTACAGCCGCAGCGTTCAATACGCAACATCAAGATGTTACAGCATAGTGGAGGGGATTTTCTGAAATCCCGTCTCCACTATGCTTCCAGAGATGGAGGTGTCAGACAGTTACCGGACATGCGTCGTGTCTTGACACCACAGCATGTCTATTTATCTTGCGTTGGCGCTCTGACTCCGCAAGAATAACTAGCACAGTGTATTGAGAGCATGTGGTGATAACGCATTTTTGCAATGAACACATGCGTTATCACCACGCGAACAAAAAAGGGGCAGCGATTTGGGCGGAGCGGCCTTTTTGCTGCGTTGAAAGTGTTGCTCCTACGCAGCGTTGGGAAAATACCGTAATTATTATAGTTTTTTTTCACACAGGACTGAAGGGAACACTTCTCCGACAGCCTCCTGCTGATAATGAATCTGAAGATGGAGCAGGAAATTCCTCTGGAGCTGGTGGCACCAGTTCTCCATCTGTTGCAACAGCTTCTGCTGGTGCCACATCAGCAGCTGCTGCAGGCACATCTGATTCAGCAGCTGTTGGGAGCATCTGGTTCCGCAGAAGCTGTTGTAACAGAGGAGAGAAAAAGTAGCCTATCCAGGAGAGCCGAGCAAAAAAAAAAAAAAATGATAAAACAGTTAAAGTCGCAAATGATACTCTGGATTTGATCAAAAATCCAAATTTTTGCCTTGACTATTGCAAGGAAGGCTCGTTCACTGCCACTGGATAGGCAGTCAATTTTTATGACTATGGTGCAGATGTCACTGACAGCTTTGGAGGACCCTGCTCCATTTTCACCGCATGAAGACATTGATGGGGTTTTTTTGACTTTTCCGTCCGAGACCAAAACCCCAACAACGAGAACCCCAACAAAGAGAAGCTGACTACCCATACAGCAGACCAGCCAGCAGTTATTCTCATAATTCTGAGGCAGGAAACACACAAAGGCTTGGACCCTCACCGACTGCCACTTTCCCTACTTATCCTGCTACCTCCTATGGGTATTGCCTGGACTATCACTACTTACATTAATGTGCAATTTTGGTTGAAAACATTTCCAGTCTGCCAGGCCGAGTTGGACGCTGCCACCAAAAGGCCCACTTCAGTTGATAAGCTGCCTTTACATGGCCTTTGACTTTCACTATGGCAACTTTCTTGAGTAAAAGTAGGGCCTCCATCAAGAGTTGGACAAATTTATCATTCTTGATAGGCTTAACTGCAGTTGCGATGAACCATCAAGCGGTCCATAAAGGTCCAGAGTTGAGAAAGCATAGCGGCTGTCTGTATAAATGGTGGCATTTTGGTCTTTAGGATGTCTGCAGGTTTCTTCTAGGGCACGGAGTTCAGCTTCCAGGACGGACGAGTGGAGGCAACAGTTCTGCATTTATGGTTTCATATTTGGTGTAGAACAGGCCATCCAAGCCATACGGCGATCCACCCACAAAGAGCTCATGGTCTGGGTTAAGTAGTGGGACATTGGCAACATGACAAACCCCCATGGGACATTATTTGTACACAGTCATGTTCCTGTTGTGGCTCAACTAGCAGGTCATCCAATTTATCACTACCACTCACTACCCCCCCTCCAGAGACAACAAGATGGCTGGAATCAGTAGTGCAACGTGAATGGTGATGTTATCAGGCATGAGGAGGGCACATTGAAACCTCAGATGTCAAGCAGTACTCAGAGAGAATGCCTGTAACATCATGAGAGACAAACAATGAGGGAGAAAGTTAGGACAAGTACAGCAGCACATGACTCATGACCCTGACTCCCCCAAGAGACTTGAGAAGGGGGCTTATGTGCTCTGAGTATAGCAGACCTGCAGCTTCTGTGTGCATACTTTACATAATCATAGCATGTGAAATTTATTTGCCCTTGCCTGGCCTACGTAAGAGGGGCTCTGGACCAGGTTTTTGCCTTATTATTCAGGGCTTTTGGTTCCTTCCACAGCCTTGGCTATTCAGAGTATCAGAGCTGGGGACATGACTTGATACCTTGAGTGGGACATTATTAATGGCTCTATAACCATGGGCTTTAAACCTTAAACAAAGGCATGGGACGGTAAACAGGTGTCGACCTTAGATGTGTTCTTGTACGTCCTGCCATCTGTGACAGAGTCGGGTATAATATTTTTCTACTGACTAGCATCCTGTTGGATATCATGAAGAATGGCTGACTGGGAGGCTAACCTGTCCTGACCCCACTGGGTGAGTTTTCTCATATACTGCTTCCCCCAAACTAGTGAAGTATAATCTGCGAGTGGGGCTTCTATTGCCCCTGCGACAAGGGGGTAAAAGGTGTCACCTTCTTCTACTAACACCAGGTTCTCTAAATCTCACCAGCAATGTCAAAAACCATAACTATTTTTTTCTAACCTCTGTAACAAATGACATGGGAAATATGTCAGGGTCTGGCATTCTACTCATCATGGCCAGCATTTCACTAGGAACCCAGAGATGCCACACACACACTGCTGGGGCTCTACAGTACCAGGTCCCCTAGACTAGGGTGTAAAGTCTGGTGGTAGCAATCTGGGCAAGTACAGCAGGCGAACAGCAGGGGTTAAGGTGGGCTGCCCACCCTGACTAATTGTCCTAGTTTGTCTCAGATGGCAGCAAAAGACTGACATATCACTGCTCCATCCATTTGTGTTGTGTCAGGGAAGGAGGTGGAGGGCAGGGCAGGTCTTGAGGGGGCGTTCGTGCCATCCAGTGCAGGCATGATGTTCATTGGGAGCATCTCCAAGATTTGCGGGGTGTAACATTTGGGGCACTTGTCAGGAGGGGCACATTATGGAAATGGATGGTGGGGTAATAACAAAGCATGCAATCCTGGTTTAAGAGTAGGAGGATTAATGGTTCATGTGCGAACAGGGGACACCACATACACGACAGGTCTCCACCCAAACTAAATTCTGGTTCACACACACACACACACACACACACACACACACACACACACACACACACACACACGTCCATCCTTCAGGGACAATTTAAGGGGGTGGAGACAAACTGGGAGCCGCAGGGCAATCAGCACCATCTTTGTTTCATACTTTCACATACAAAATTTTACCATCATGTTTTTCTTCTTCACCTTACCCTACTTCACCATGAAGAAGGGCATTCACCTGGAGCTGCGGAATCAGACCCCGGCAGATGTAAAAGGGCTCGTTCTCGATAATTGACGGTCAAAAGATGGAAAAATAGAGGGCTTGACTGACGAGTTTGAGGAACTGGAATTTCTGAGCACAATCAATATCTGCCTCAGCTCTGTCGCAAATTTACCAAAGTTAAACAAATTGAAAAGGTTGGAATTGAGTGATAGTATTTCCAGTCCACCAGAGAGGTTATCAGAAAAGCGTCAAAACCTCACACATCTTAACCTAAGTACAAACAGAATAAAGGACCTGAGCACAATAGAATTGCTGAAAAATTAGAGACCCTAAAAGAGCTTAGACCTGTTCAACTGCAAAGTCACCAACCTCTGTGACTACAGAGAAGTCTTCAAGCTCCTTCTCCAGCTCATCTATTTAGATGGGTATGAGAGAGAAGCGCCTGACTGATGACGACTATATGGAGGCTTTAGAAGATGAAGATGACGAAGAAAGACTATGATGAGGACACTCCCATGGATATAGAGGGCGAGGAAGAGGACTATGAAGATGAGGTAGAAGGGGAGGACGTTAGCGGCTAAGAGGAGGATGATGAAGCTTCTAAAAAAGAGGAGGCTGACCAGGATGCGAGTTTGCACTTCAAAAGTCCTCTGTGTAGTGGGAGTGTCAGTCTCTGGGAGCTGCAGCTACTCATTGGCTGTGCAGCTCCATGCTTTGATTGGCTGCCAGGCTGCAATTGGCCTGACGCTGATTGGTGTATCAGGGCAGCGTGGGGCAGGCTTAGAAGGTGGAAGGCGCGCATTCAGAAGTGTGCTTAGTCAGTACGGAATCGTGCGCCTGTGATAGCTGCTGTATGCTGTAGGCGCGCATTCCCAACCTGAGCTACTTGAGCTATATACTCTGTAACCAGAGCTGTGTATTGTTTAGGCGAGCACTCCTGACCTAAGCTATAAACTGTAACCAGAGCTGCATAGGTGAGCATCTCCCATCCTGAGCTATATACTGTGAACAGAGCTATACACCGTGAACAGAGCTGATTGCTGCACAATCTATGGGAGTGTCGAGGGTGTGGCCACCCCTCCTCTCCCATTGGCGGGAGCTGGCTAGCAGGCTTTTTTACGCCGCCAGGCCCCATCAACGCCGCCAGCTTTTTCCTACGCAGTGAAGC
Source organism: Ranitomeya variabilis (assembly GCF_051348905.1). Taxonomy (NCBI): domain Eukaryota; kingdom Metazoa; phylum Chordata; class Amphibia; order Anura; family Dendrobatidae; genus Ranitomeya; species Ranitomeya variabilis. Next base: position 406,743,191 of record NC_135235.1, on the reverse strand, counting down.
TCCCAGTACCGGTGGACGCTGGGCGCATCGTGAGCTCTGCTCTGGAGCTATTCCAGCTGCAGGCAGAGCAGACCCGGAGCAGGTAAAAGACTCAGGTGGCATCCTCTTTATCCCCTATAGGAGCAGCAGCAGCCAATCGGTGGCTGCTGCTCCCGGAGGATTACACGTCCTCACATTCGTTGCTCACAAGTAGCTGCGGGGCCTTTACATGTTGGAAAATTGTTGCAACTAGCGACAATTTTTCAGCATGTTGAAATCAAATGACTGGCAGCAAGGAGCCGATCATCGCTCCTGCTGCCAAGTCGTCTGGCCGTTTACACATTCAATCATCGCTCTGAGCAGCGATCATCGGAGCGATGATTGAATATCTAAAGTACCCTTTATACAAGCTGAATACTGACTACATTTTATCAAAGTGTGTTATCTTCTGTGTTGTCCCATGAAACGATAAAACATTTATAAAGAAGTGAGGGGTGTACTCAGTTTTGAGAAATACTGTGTATAGTTAGTATAGATTAGGAGGGAGATGAACACCGCAGCAAGTAACTGTCAGGCCGCCGTCATTTAGTGATGTGAGACCCGTTGCAGAACTTAACCTTTTCTCTCCCTTCTGCCATACCACATTGCAGGATATTCTACCAAGCAGCTATGATTATGACGTAGCGTGCTTCAAGGAAGGCGAGGATGAAGGCTGGTTCCATGCAAAGGTTAGAACAAAGATTTTTGCCAAAGAAGAAGCTGAAGTATGGCTGCAGAGATTTAAGCAGTCATCACATACTTATTTACGAGTATTAAAGACTTTCAAGGAAAACACAGATACATTTGTTTTTAGGGTTAGTTTCATTCATTATACTGAACAGTAGGGTTGAGCGAAACGGATCGTTCATTTTCATAAATCGCCGACTTTTAGCAAAGTCGGGTTTCGTGAAACCCGACCCTAGTGTGGGGTCGGCCACGCGGTCGGTGATCTTCGCGCCAAAGTCGCGTTTCGTATGACGCTTTCAGCGCCTTTTCTCAGCCAATGAAGGTGGATGCAGAGTGTGGGCAGCGTGATGACATAGGTCTCGGTCCCCACCATCTTAGAGAAGGGCATGGCAGTGATTGGCTTGCTCTCCTCGGCGTCACAGGGGCTATAAAGGGGCGTGCACGCCGACCGCCATCTTACTGCTGGCGATCTGAGCATAGGGAGAGGTTGCTGCCGCTTCGTCAGAAGCAGGGATAGCGTTAGGCAGGGTACATTAACCCCCAAATCGCTTGTGCTGTAGCGATTTCCACTGTCCAACACCACCTTTTCTTTGCAGGGACAGTGGAGGCTAGATTTTTATTCATCAGCTCTGTAGCTTATTGGGCTGCCCTAGAAGGCTCCCTGATAGCTGCATTGCTGTTTGTACGCTGCTGTGCAAACCAACTGTTTTTGTAAAAGCACAAATCCTGTTGCTCCTTCCTTTCTGCACAGCTATCTTGTTTGTTTGTCCACACTTTTGTGTGCAGCAGTCCTTTTTATTGCTGCCTGCCATACTTTTCTGAGATTATTGTAGGGAGATAGTAATTGTAGTACAGTCCCTTTTTTTTAATATATATCTTCCAGCCACTTTCTGCCCCTGAAACTGTGTAGTGTAAAACAGTGGGCCTGTATTTTTCTGCACTGTCCCACACCTAAAAAGGGAGATTTATATTGCCAATCAGTGCATCTGCGCCAGTCCTGTCTGTGGTATCTCTGTCAGTCATTTTCTGCCACAGAAACTATACTGTAATACAGTGGGCCAGATTTATTCACTAGTCTCCCCCCCCCCCCAAAAAAAAAAGGAGATTAATATTGCCAAATCTGTGCCAGTCCTGCCTGTGGCATCTCTGTCAGTCATTTTCTGCCACAGAAACTATACTGTAATACAGTGGGCCTGATTTATTCACTAGTCTCCCCCCCCCAAAAAAAAAAAGGAGATTAATATTGCCAAATCTGTGCATCTGCGCCAGTCATGTCTGTAGTATCTCAGTCAGTCATTTTCTGCCACAGAAACTATACTGTAATCAAGTGGGCCAGATTTATTCACTAGTCTCCCACACATAAACAGGGAGATTAATATTGCCAATCAGTGCATCTGCACCGGTCCTGTCTGTGGTATCTCTGTCAGTCATTTTCTGCCAAAGAAACTATACTGTAATCCAGTGGGCCTGATTTATTCACTAGTCTCCCAAAAACAAAAAAAAAGGGAGATTAACATTGCCAAATCTGTGCATCTGCACCAGTCCAGCCTGTGGTATCTCTGTCAGTCTGTCATGATCCGTTCCAGGGTTTATTAGTGTCTGCCCTTTTTTCTGGACGGATCATGTCAAGGGTTAACTTTGCTCTGCCTCATTCTGGGTTCAGGTTTGCTATTTAGCTCCCATGAATCTTGTTGACAGTGTCAGTTATAGTTCTGCCTTTGGCGTGTTAACCTGACCCTGCTGGTAGCTCTTGATTTGCCCTGCTGTGAACCCTGACTTGTCCTGCGTTTGTTAACTCCCTCTGTCTGCCCTTCTCCCAGTGTTTCTCTGTCTGTTTGTCTGCTTGATTCTCCAGTTCTGATCTTCTGGCTTGGTTATTTACTTGCTGTTTATCCCTTTTGTACCGTATTTGCCCGTTCTGGTTTACTGATCTCTGGCTATGTACTGACTATCCATCTGTCTAATCCTATTATACTGTCGTGCTATCTAGTGTTTTTTTTGACTCGGCTTGTCTGGCCACTCTCTCGCCACTTGGTGGCATCTGTTCTGCTGTCCTGTTAGTGCAGTCTTACTTTCCTCCCTAGCCCCCTCTGGTGGAGGTTGCGCTGTACTGCACTGCAGCAGCCCGACATTATAACCGACCCATACATTTTAAGGGATTTCTGCATTTTTTTTTCCTCTGCTCTGTTTGCTATGGATCCGCTCCATAACTTGGCAGATCAAATGGACAGTTTGACAACCATGTTACAAGACCTGTTTGTGGAACAGAGGGCCTTGTCCTCGTCTCATAAACACCTGCAAAGGGAGCTTTCTGACACAGTTAAATTGTTGCAGACTGACTGTAAGCACTCTGACACTGTGGATGTTTCTTTGCACTCTCCCGAACCTACTGTCAAGCTCCCAGATACCTTCTTGTTGTGAACTCTGCTTTTGGGCTCCCTCCGGTGGTTGTAGGTGGTAATGCAGTTGCCCCTGAGTTGCAGTCCTGGTCAGGTGTATCTGCTGATTGCAGTTCTGACTGGGGTATTTAGGTGTGCAGGATTCATTAGTCCTTGCCAGTTGTCCATGGTTGTTGGGAGGTTTGGGTCCTGGTTTGGATCCTTCTGCCTTCTGCCAAATCAGCAAAGATAAGTGTCTGGTTTTGTTTCTGTGGCACACATGCTGTGTGCTTAATAATTCTGTGCTATTCAGTGTTTTTTGTCCAGCTTAGATTGTGTCAGTATTTTCTCAGTCTTGTTGGATTCTCTGGAGTGGCAGATATACATTCCATGTCTTTAGTTAGATTGTGGAACTTTTTGTATTATCTGCTGTGGATATTTTTGGAAGGGTTTTAATACTGACCGCTTAGTATTCTGTCCTATCTTTCCCTATTTAGCTAGAGTGGCCTCTTTTGCTGAATCCTGTTTTCTGCCTGCGTGTGTCTTTCCTCTCCTACTCACAGTCAATATTCGTGGGGGGCTGCCTATCCTTTGGGGTTCTGCTCTGAGGCAAGGTAGTATTCCTTATTCTATCTATAGGGGTAGTTTAGTCCTCCAGCTGTGTCGAGGTGTCTAGGGTTTGTTAGGCACACCCCACGGCTACTTCTAGTTGCGGTGTTAGTTCAGGTTTTGCAGTCAGTACAGTTTCCACCTACTCCAGAGAAAGTTCATGCGGCTCCAAAGTCACCGGATCATAACAGTACAACTGGCCCACTATGAGTTAAATGCATCTCAGAAGAAGGGAAGAAAGGTGTTGAGTCATTTTTTTTTCTGCAGTTTGCTTTGCCTTTTCTTCCCTCTTTTTCTCTGGGTGGCTAAGGAGTCTTGTGTTAGCATAAATGTTCAGGAATTAGCTTCTCGTGTAGACCAGCTTGCTGCTAGGGTACAGGGAATTTCTGATTATATTGTTCAGACTCCTGTTTTAGAGCCGAAGATTCCTACTCCTGATTTGTTTTTTGGTGACAGGTCCAAATTTTTGAGTTTTAAAAACAACTGTAAACTGTTTTTTGCTTTGAGACCTCGATCCTCTGGGGATTCTATTCAGCAGGTTAAAATCGTCATTTCCCTGCTGCGTGGTGATCCACAGGATTGGGCATTTTCCCTGGAATCTGGGAATCCGGCTTTGCTTAATGTAGATTCCTTTTTTCAGGCTTTAGGACTATTATATGATGAACCTAATTCTGTGGATCAAGCGGAGAAGACCTTGTTGGCCCTCTCTCAGGGTCAAGAGGCGGCAGAATTGTATTGTCAGAAATTTAGAAAATGGTCTGTGTTGACTAAATGGAATGATGATGCTTTGGCTGCAATTTTCAGAAAGGGTCTTTCTGAATCCGTTAAAGATGTTATGGTGGGGTTTCCCACGCCTGTCGGTCTGAGTGATTCTATGTCTTTGGCCATTCAGATTGATCGGCGCTTGCGGGAGCGCAGAACTGTGCGCGCTGTGGCGTTGTCCTCAGAGCAGAGTCCTGAGCCAATGCAGTGTGATAGGATTCTGTCAAGGACAGAACGACAAGGACACAGACGTCAGAATAGGTTGTGTTATTATTGTGGCGACGCTTCTCATGTCATTTCAGTCTGCCCTAAACGGACAAAGAGGATCGCTAGTTCATTTACCATCAGTACTGTACAACCTAAATTTCTGTTATCGGTGTCCTTGATCTGCTCATTGTCATCATTTTCTGTCTTGGCGTTTGTGGATTCAGGCTTCGCTTTGAACTTAATGGACCTTGAGTTTGCCAGGCGTTGTGGTTTCCCCTTGCAGCCCTTGCAGAACCTTATTCCTTTAAGGGGCATTGATGCTACACCTTTGGCTAAAAATAATCCCGTTTTGGACACAGGTGACCATGCGCATGGCGCCAGCCCATCAGCAAGATTGTCGATTTCTGGTATTGCATAATTTACATGATGCTATCGTGTTGGGTTTTCCGTGGTTGCAGGTACATAATCCTGTGTTCGATTGGAAGTCTATGTCTGTGACTAGTTGGGGTTGTCAGGGGGTTCATAATGATGTTCCTTTAAAGTCCATCTCCTCTTCTTCCTTTTCCGAAATTCCAGTTTTTGTCTGATTTTCAGGATGTATTCGATGAGCCCAAGTCCAGTTCTCTTCCACCGCACAGGGACTGTGATTGTGCTATTGATTTGATTCCAGGCTGTAAGTTTCCTAAGGGCCGACTCTTCAACCTGTCTGTGCCTGAACATACCGCTATGCGGAGTTATGTTAAGGAGTCTTTGGAGAAAGGGCATATTCGGCCATCTTCTTCACCGATGGGAGCGGGATTTTTTTTTTGTTGCTAAGAAGGATGGCTCCTTGAGACCCTGTATTGATTATCGCCTCTTGAATAAGATCACGGTCAAGTTTCAATACCCTTTACCTTTGCTTTCCGATTTGTTTGCTAGGATTAAGGGGGCTAGTTGGTTTACGAAGATTGACCTTCGGGGGGCGTATAATCTTGTTTGTATTAAGCAGGGTGATTTATGGAAAACTGCGTTCAATACGCCCGAAGGCCATTTTGAATACCTTGTGATGCCGTTCGGGCTCACTAATGCTCCATCTGTTTTTCAATCTTTCATGCATGATATCTTCCGGACTTATATTGATAAATTCTTGATTGTATATTTGGATGATATTTTGATTTTTTCTGATGATTGGGAGTCTCATGTGGAACAGGTCAGGATGGTATTTCAGATCCTTCGTGACAATGCTTTGTTTGTGAAGGGGTCTAAGTGTCTCTTTGCGGTGCAGAAGGTTTCTTTTTTGGGTTTTATTTTTTCTCCTTCATCTATTGAGATGGATCCGGTTAAGGTTCAGGCCATTCATGATTGGATTCAACCCACGTCCGTAAAGAGCCTTCAGAAATTTTTGGGTTTTGCAAATTTTTATCGCCGTTTCATTGCTAACTTTTCCAGCGTGGTTAAACCCTTGACCGATTTGACAAAAAAAGGTGCTGATGTGGCGAATTGGTCCTCTGCGGCTGTTTCTGCCTTTCAGGCGCTTAAACGTCGATTTACTTCTGCTCCAGTATTGCGCCAACCGGATGTTTCCCTTCCGTTTCAGGTTGAGATTGACGCTTCTGAGATTGGCGCAGGGGCCGTTTTGTCCCAGAGGGATCATGTTTGTTCCTTGACGAAACCGTGTGCATTCTTTTCCCGTAAATTTTCGCCTGCTGAACGCAATTATGATGTCGGCAATCGGGAGTTGTTGGCTATGAAGTGGGCATTTGAGGAGTGGCGACATTGGCTTGAGGGAGCTAAGCACCGTATTGTGGTCTTGACCGATCATAAGAATTTGATTTACCTCGAGTCAGCCAAGCGGCTGAATCCTAGACAGGCTGTGTCGAGGTGTCTAGGGTTTGTTAGGCACACCCCACGGCTACTTCTAGTTGCAGTGTTAGTTCAGGTTTTGCGGTCAGTACAGTTTCCACCTACTCCAGAGAAAGTTCATGCGGCTCCAAAGTCACCGGATCATAACACCTTCTCTGGGGAGAGATTTCATACTTCTAAGCAGAATTGCAAGCTTTTTTTTTCTCAGACCCAGATCTTCTGGAGATGAGAGTCAGCGGGTGGAGATAATTATTTCCTTACTGCGGGAGGGACCTCAATCATGGGCTCTCTCTTTACCTGCTTCTGCCCCTGAACGTTTGTCTGTGGATAGATTCTTTGAGGCTCTGGGACTTATTTATGAGGAACCGGACCGGGTCAGGGTTGCAGAGGACATGATCATGAGTCTCTCCCAGAATGAACTCACTGCTGAACAGTATTATTCTGAGTTTAGGCGGTGGTCCGTTGAGGTGTCTTGGGGTGACTCTGCTCTGAGGCGCTTGTTTGAGAGAGGACTTTCTGATCATCTTAAAGATGCGCTGGCCCTTCACACGCCTCCCAGTTCCCTGGTGGAGGCCATGACTCAGACCATTCATATGGACCGGAGATTACGGGAGAGATTTATCCAGCGTGAGATTCCTGTTTTGCCTGCCAAGTCTGAGGTGATGTCATTCAAGGAGACTATGGAAGTTGGTACCATCAATTTCAAGGAGGAGAGGAAACGGCGACGTGATGGGAAATTATGTTTTTACTGTGGAGATCCGGGACATTGGAAGGACTGCCCCTCTTGTCCATCGAGTAACAAGCTACCGAGTCTGGGTGATGGTCTAGGCGGTCATCCAGACTCACAGATACCTTTTTCGTCATTTCAAAAAGTTTTGTTAGAGGTGGAACTGTATTATGGAGGTGTTTTTGCATCCACTTCAGCGTTTGTAGACTGTGGATCTTCCATGAACTTCATTGACTATAGTCTGGTGTCCAAGTTAAAGTTAGGGACAGTTAGGCTAGAGACTCCCATCCATATCGTTGCCATTGATAAGACACCGTTGGCTCAAAATGTCCTTAAATTTGTCTCTGAGGAGTTCCTCCTCAAGGTGGGTGCTTTGCACTAGGAACAAATTTCATGCTATGTTATGAATAATCTTCCTGCGGGACTGGTGTTGGGGTTCCCCTGGTTACAGAGGCATAATCCTGTTATAGACTGGGGATCTCGTGATACTGTTAAATGGGGTCCTAATTGTTCCAATGGTTGTCTTTCTGCTGTGTTTGTGTCCACCATTAGTCCGGAGTGTATTCCGGAGTACCTAAAGGACTTTGGTGATGTGTTCTCCGAAAAAGAGGCTGAGGTCTTACCCCCCCATCGTCCTTATGATTGTACCATCAACCTTATTCCGGGTTCTAAATTGCCCAAAGCCCGTTTGTACAATCTTTCTGGCCCGGAACGTCCTGGTATAAAAAACTATATCTCTGATAGTCTACGCAAAGGTCACATCTGTCCCTCTGTCTCACCTGTGGCCGCAGGTTTTTTTTGTCAAGAAAAAAGATGGTGGTTTACGCCCATGCCTCGATTTCCGGGAACTAAATAAAATTACAGTGAGAAATACCTACCCTCTCCCACTCATTCCTGATCTCTATAACCAATGGTCTGGGGCTAAGTGGTTTTCCAAACTCGATCTAAGGGGAGCATATAACCTTATCCGCATTCAGGAAGGGGATGAGTGGAAAACGGCATTTCTCACCTCCGAGAGCTTGTTTGAAAATTTGGTCATGCCCTTTGGTCTCACTAATGCGCCTGCGGTTTTTCAGAACTTCATGAATGATGTATTTTCTGATTTTATCGGGCGCTTTATGGTTGTATACCTGGATGATATCCTTGTTTTCTCGCCTGACAAGGAATCTCACATTGGTCATTTACGTGCTGTTCTTCACCGGTTACGGGGAAATTCTTTTTTTGCTAAACCAAAGAAATGTTTGTTTTGTGTCCAGGAGCTTTCTTTTCTTGGGATCATCCTTTCTGCGAATGGGTTTCGGATGGATCCCGGAAAGGTACAGGCCATTGTTGATTGGGTGCAACCCAGAGACCTCAAGAGGTTGCAGCGTTTTCTGGGTTTTGCCAATTATTATCGGAAATTCATCAAAGGGTTTTCTCAGATAGTCAAGCCACTCACCGATCTCACTTGCAAGGGGGCTGATCTCAAAGTTTGGTCATCCTTGGCAGTTGAAGCATTTATTACATAAAAAAAATGTTTTATGTCTGCTCCTGTTCAGCCTGATCCATCTAAACCATTCATTGTAGAGGTGGACGCATCATAGGTGGGAGTAGGGGCGGTGTTGTCTCAGGGACCCGTTACTTTGATCAACTTGAGACCATGTGCCTTTTTCTCCCGTAAGTTTTCTTCTGCTGAGAGGAAATATGATGTGGGGAACCGGGAGTTATTGGCCATAAAATTGGCTTTTGAAGAATGGAGGCATTTTTTGGAGGGGGCGGTTCATCGGATCACTGTGATTACAGACCACAAGAATTTGTCTTATATTGAAACCGCCAAACGGTTAACTCCAAGACAGGCAAGATGGTTGCTTTTTTTCTCTCGTTTTCATTTTTCAATCACTTTTCGGCCTGGTTCCAAGAATGTCAAGGCTGATGCCTTATCTCGCAGTTTTGATCCGATATCACCTCCCGAACCTCCTTCCTCCATTCTTCAGCACGGGGTGGTTGTTGCGGGGGTATCCTCTGAATTGGAGCAGGAGATTCGAAAGGCTCAGTCTCTTGCTCCTCCCTCTCTGCCTGACAATAAGCTTTTTGTCCCAGTTCAGTACCGATTGAGGATTCTCCGGGAGTTCCACGATTCTGCTCATAGTGGTCACCCGGGGATCTCTGCCATCCGGAAAGCTATGGCTAGACTGTTTTGGTGGCCCTCCATGAACTCTGATATCATTGAGTTTGTGTCTGCTTGTGATACCTATGCCCGTGCTAAGAGCTCCCATAACCGGCTGGCCGGGGAATTGATGCCATTGTCAATTCCAGATAGACCTTGGACTCATTTGTCCATGGATTTTATCACTGATCTCCCTCCTTCCAATGGCAAAACTAATCTGGGTTGTGGTCGACAGATTCAGTAAGCAAGCGCATTTTGTACCTCTGGCAGGATTGCCTAATGCTGAGACACTATCTAGATTGTTTGTTGAGAACGTTGTACGGCTGCATGGCGTGCTTTTGAGTGTGGTTTCTGATAGAGGGGTACAATTTGTGTCCAAATTTTGGAGGGCATTCTGTAAAAGATTGGGTATTTGTTTGACCTTCTCCTCTGCTTACCATCCTGAGACCAACGGGCAGACAGAGAGGACCAGTCACTTGAACAGATTTTGAGGTGTCTTGCTACATCTCAGCAGGATGATTGGTGTTCTTCATTGCCCGTGGCTGAATTTGCATTTAATTATCGGATTAACTAGTCCACGGGCACCTCTCCATTCTTCTGTAACTACGGGTTTCACCCCCATTTTGGTGAATTTTCTAGGCTGGATTCAGGATGTCCAGGGGCTGATACGGCAGTGCAACGATTGGGGGAGGTGTGGAGGGAGGTCCAGAAAAACATTGGGAAGGCTCAGGGCAAACAAACTTTTTGCTGATAAGCGATGGTCTGTAGGACCTATATTTCTAGTAGGAGATAAAGTGTGGTTGTCTACCAAGAACATTTGTCTAAAGATTCCTTCTCCTAAGCTTGGTCCCAGGTTTATTGGTCCTTACGAGATCATTGAGGTGGTCAATCCAGTTGCCTTTCGGTTACGCCTTCCTCAGTCGCTTCGGATTCCCAATGTGTTCCATAAATCCCTTCTTAAGTCCTTTGTACCATCTTCCGCTGGGCCTCCATCTCCTCCGCCTCCTGTCTCTGTGGATGGTCAGACCGAGTTTGAAGTAGAACGGATTGTGGATTCTCGCATAGTCCGTAGTTCTCTTCAGTATTTGGTCCATTGGAGGGGTTATGGTCCTGAGGATCGATCTTGGGTCCCGGCGCGATCTGTCCATGCTGATCGATTGGTCCGGGCATTTCATGCACGTTATCCTGGGAAACCTGGGGGTCCGGTGGCTCCCCCTTGAGAGGAGGGTACTGTCATGATCCGTTCCAGGGTTTATTAGTGTCTGCCCTTTTTTCTGGACGGATCATGTCAAGGGTTAACTTTGCTCTGCCTCATTCTGGGTTCAGGTTTGCTATTTAGCTCCCATGAATCTTGTTGACAGTGTCAGTTATAGTTCTGCCTTTGGCGTGTTAACCTGACCCTGCTGGTAGCTCTTGATTTGCCCTGCTGTGAACCCTGACTTGTCCTGCGTTTGTTAACTCCCTCTGTCTGCCCTTCTCCCAGTGTTTCTCTGTCTGTTTGTCTGCTTGATTCTCCAGTTCTGATCTTCTGGCTTGGTTACTTAGTTGCTGTTTGTCCCTTTTGTACCGTATTTGCCCGTTCGGGTTTACTGATCTCTGGCTATGTTCTGACTATCCATCTGTCTAATCCTATTATACTGTCGTGCTATCTAGTGTTTTTTTTTACTCTGCTTGTCTGACCACTCTCTCGCCACTTGGTGGCGTCTGTTCTGCTGTCCTGTTAGTGCACTCTTACTTTCCTCCCTAGACGCCTCTGGTGGAGGTTGCACTGTACTGCACTGCAGCAGCTTGACACAGTCATTTACGGCCACAGAAACTATACTGTAATCCAGTGGGCCTGATTTATTCACTAGTCTCCCAAAAACAAAAAAAAAGGGAGATTAATATTGCCAAATCTGTGCATCTGTGCCAGTCCTGTCTGTAGTATCTCAGTCTGTCATTTTCTGCCACAGAAACTATACTGTAATACAGTGGGCCTGATTTATTCACTGGTCTCCCCTCCCCCCCCAAAAAAAGGGAGATTAATATTGCCAAATCTGTGCATCTGTGCCAGTCCTGTCTGTGGTATCTCAGTCTGTCATTTTCTGCCACAGAAACTATACTGTAATACAGTGGGCCTGATTTATTCACTAGTCTCCCAAAAACAAAAAAAAAGGAGATTAATATTACCAAATCTGTGCATCTGTGCCAGTCCTGTCTGTGGTGTCTCAGTCTGACATTTTCTGCCACAGAAACTATACAGTAATACAGTGTGGGCCTGATTTATTCACTAGTCTCCTCCCTCCCCAAAAAAAGGGAGATTAATATTGCCAAATCTGTGCATCTGTGCCAGTCCTGTCTGTAGTATCTCAGTCTGTCATTTTCTGCCACAGAAACTATACTGTAATACAGTGGGCCTGATTTATTCACTGGTCTCCCCTCCCCCCCAAAAAAAAAGGGAGATTAATATTGCCAAATCTGTGCATCTGTGCCAGTCCTGTCTGTGGTATCTCAGTCTGTCATTTTCTGCCACAGAAACTATACTGTAATACAGTGGGCCTGATTTATTCACTAGTCTCCCAAAAACAAAAAAAAGGGAGATTAATATTGCCTAATCTGTGCATCTGTGCCAGTCCTGTCTGTGGTATCTCAGTCAGTCATTTTCTGTCACAGAAACTATACTGTAATACAGTGGGCCTGATTTATTCACTAGTCTCCCACACATAGAAAAGGGAGATTAATATTGCCTAATCTGTGCATCTGTGCCAGTCCTGTCTGTGGTATCTCAGTCTGTCATTTTCTGCCACAGAAACTATACTGTAATACAGTGGGCCTGATTTATTCACGTCAACCAAAAACAAAAAAAAGGAGATTAATATTGCCAAATTTGTGCATCTGTGCCAGTCCTGTCTGTGGTGTCTCAGTCTGACATTTTCTGCCACAGAAACTATACAGTAATACAGTGTGGGCCTGATTTATTCACTAGTCTCCTCCCCCCCCCAAAAAAGGGAGATTAATATTGCCAAATCTGTGCATCTGTGCCAGTCCTGTCTGTATCTCAGTCTGTCATTTTCTGCCACAGAAACTATACTGTAATACAGTGGGCCTGCTTTATTCGGCACTCACCCACACATAAAAAGGGAGATATATTATATTCACAACAAGTTGACATACACCTTCTACCTTTTTTTTCAGTACCATATAACGGTTGTTAGTTTGGTTACATTTTTCCAAGAATGAGGAAGGCTGGTGGAAGAGGTCGTGGCCGTGGGCGGTCATTGTCATCTGGTAATGCTGATGGTGGTGCTGGTGGAGCATCGGGTGTAGAGGGAAAATCAAAATAGCACCTAAGTCTCGAGTTGTTGAGCCAGCGTCATCGTCCGGCTACACAAGGCCTTGAACGCTACCTTTTCTGGGAGTAGGAAAACCGCTGTTAAAGCCGGAGCAGCAGGAAAAAGTTTTGGCTTTCCTTGCTGACTCTGCCTCTAGCTCTTTCGCCTCCTCTTCAGATAGTACAAAATTGAAAAGTAGCCAGTCGTCGGTCGATGCTCCCGGTCAGGAACAAGTTGATTCCTTGTGTCCTTCCCCCAAAACAACAGTGAAGGATGCGTCAGGCGACACAACAGGTTACTCCATGGAGCTCTTTACACATACTGTGCTTGGGTTAGAAAGGGAAATAGTTAACAGCCCACTAGAAGATGATTCGGACATGGAGTGCACTGATGCACAGCCACAGCTAGATTGTCATGCTGTTCCATTGACTCACATCACTACATTGCCCTTGCTGTGTACTGAGCCAGAAACTGACCCTGATGAGACGATGGTGCCCATTCCCGAATGTTATAGCACCTTACACAGTGACACAGAGATAGCTGAACATGAGATTGAAGAGGAGGTGATAGATGACCCAGTTGTTGACCCAGATTGGCAGCCATTGAGGGAAGAGGGTGCCGCTGGCAGTAGCTCAGAAGCGGAGAAGGATCGGCAGCAGCCATCTACATCACATTTGCTTTCATCTGGCAGGCCCGTCTCTGGCCAAAAAAGTTTGAAAAACAGTTTTAGGACAGCGTGGCCATCCGGTGAAAGTAACACAGCGTGCAATGCCTGAAAAGGTATTCCATAGTAGGAAGAGTGTAGTGTGGCAATTTTTTACCCAAGATCCGAATGAGGAGTTCAAAGTTATCTGTAAGAAATGCTCAAAAACATTTAGCAGAGGGAAGAATTCCCACTCTTTAAATACAACGTGCATGCTCAGACATGTAACCAGCATGCACTTGCAAGCCTGGAATAACTCACAAACGTCCCCTACCGTTGGTGCACCTGCTCAGAATCCAGGTAGTCAGCAATGCTACATCGCTTCCCCCACTGTAAGCCCACCGGTTAGAACAACAACAGCAGCAAATGCGGAGGTGTCGTCGCTAGGGCAAAGCAGTCAGGGAATCACAGGTGTATTGGTAGGAAACAGCATGTAGGCCTACATCGAGAATCCCATCACCAACCCTCTCTCAATCCGCCATGTCCACCAGCACCACCATCACCGCAAGTCCCACCATATGCACCTCGCCAGTCCAGCTCACCCTCCAAGAGACTCTCATTAGGAAAAGAAAGTACTCACCCTCTCATCCGCGTACACAGGGTTTGAACGCCCACATTGCTAGACTAATCTCGTTAGAGATGATGCCCTACCGGTTGGTTGAAAGCGACGCTTTCAAAGCCTTGATGGCCTACGCAGTACCATGCTATGAGCTACCCAGTCGACACTTCTTTTCGAGAAAAGCCATCCCAGCCCTCCACCCACCAGCATGTCAAAGACCGCATTCTCCATGCACTGAGGCAATCAGTCAGTAGAAAGGTGCACCTCACAACTGATGCATGGACCAGTAGGCATGGCCAGGGACGTTACGTGTCCATCACGGCACACTGGGTTAATGTGGTGGATGCAGGGTCCACAGGGGACAGCCACAGTGGGACAGTTCTACCTAGCCCACGGTCTAGGAAACAGTTGGCTGTTCGCCACTCCTCCTCCTCCTCCTCTTCCAGCCGAAGCGAAAGCTCATCCACAGAGCGCAGTCTGTTGTGAATTCCGCTCTTGGGCTCCCTCCGGTGGTTATAAGTAGCATTTTTGTGAATTCTGCTCTTGGGCTCCCTCCTGTGGTTTTGAGTGGTATGGCTGCTTCTTGGATTTAGCATCAGCAGCTGTTCTCACTGATCGTCTTTCTGGCTCGGCTATATTAGTCTGGCCTTTTCCCTAATTCAATGCCAGTTGTCAATTGTTGAGCTTGGAGTCATGGCTCTCTGAGGATTTCCCTGCCACTCTGACCATTTCAGCAAAGCTAAGTCCTTGCTTGTCTTTTTGCAGTTCACTTGTTGTTGGACTTTGTTGTTCAGCACTTTCTATGTTTTGCTCATTTGTCCAGCTTATCAGTATGGATCTATTTAGCTAAGCTGGAAGCTCTGGGCAGCAGAGTTTGCCCTCCACACCTTTAGTCAGGTGTGGAGATTTTTGCATTTCTCTGCGGTGGACTTTTTCTAGTTTTTATTACTGACCGCACAGTGTTCTGTCTTGTACTAATTCTGTCTAGCTAGTAGTGGCCTCCTTTGCTAAATCTTGTTTCATACTACGTATGTCATTTCCTTCTCCTCTCACAGTCATTATTTGTGGGGGGCTGTCCTATCCTTTGGGGATTTTCTCTGAGGCAAGATAGCTTTCCTGTTGCTACCTTTAGGGGTAGCTAGATCTCCGGCTGTGACGAGGTGTCTAGGGAGTGACAGGAACATCCCACGGCTACTGCTAGTGTCTGTGTTAAGATCAGGAACTGCGGTCGGTATAGTTACCACCTGCTCAGAGCTAGTCGCATGTCGCACCTTAATTACCAGACCATAACAGCAGTTGCACGACCACTCCATCCGCAGCTGCCAGTGTTGCACACGAGGTGTCCCATTAGGGAACAGCCAGTGGTAAGCATCAGCAGGCTGTGTTGGAAATGAAGTGCTTGGGCGACAACAGACACACCGCGGAAGTTCTGGCCGAGTTCTTGCAGCAAGAAACTCAGTCATGGCTGGGCAGTGTACATCTTGAGGCAGGCAAGGTAGTCAGTGATAACGGGAGGAATTTTATGGCTGCCATAGCCCTTTCAGAACTGAAACACATACCTTGCCTGGCTCACACCTTGAACCTGGTGGTGCAGTGCTTCCTGAAAAGTTATCCGGGGTTACCAGCCCTGCTCCTCAAGGTGCGACGACTTTGCTCTCACATCCGCCGTTCGCCCGTACACTCCAGCCGTATGCAGAACCATCAGCGATCGTTGAAGCTTCCCCAGCACCGCCTAATAATCGACGTTGCAACAAGGTGGAACTCTACACTGCACATGCTTCAGAGGCTGTGCGAACAGAGGCATGCTCTCATGTATTTGTGGGAGGATACACATACACGGGCAGGCAGTTGGATGGCAGACATGGAGTTGTCTGGTGTGCAGTGGTCGAAGCTCCAAGACCTCTGTCAAGTCCTTCAGTGTTTTGAGGAATGCACACGGCTGGTCAGTGTGGACGACGCCATCATAAGCATGAGCATCCCACTAATGCGTCTGCTGATGTAAAGTTTGACGCACATTAAGGAGCAGGCGTCTGCAGCTGAGGAGGAGGGAAGCCTTGATGACAGTTAGCCATTGTCTGCTCAGGGAAGTCTCGGGGACGAGGTTGCGGATGAAGAGGAGGCGGAGGAGGATGGGGATGATTATTTATGGGAGGAGGAAGCTTCTCAGGGGGGGAATAGAAACTGTTGGTGGTGCAAGGTCAGGTACAGTTTTTTTGCGGGAGACAAGTGATGTGGATTTGGCAGAAAGTGCTCCTCAACACAGCACAAGCATTGATTTGACACCTGGAACATTGGCCCACATGGCTGATTATGCCTTGCGTATCCTAAAAAGGGACCCCCGCATTATCAAAATGATGACCGATGACGATTACTGGTTGGCCTGCCTCCTGGATCCACGCTACAAAGGGAAATTGCAAAATATCATGCCACATTAGAACCCTGAGCAAATATTGGCTACCAAACAAGCAACTCTTGTAGACCGTTTGGTTCAGGCATTCCCAGCACACAGCGGCGGTGATGGTTCTCACACGAGCTGCAGGGGGCAACATGGCAGAGGTGTTAGAGGTGCACAAATCAGAAGTGGCGTTGAACAGAGGGGTTTTATGACCAGGTTGTGGAGTGATTTCGCAATGACCGCAGACACGACAGGTACTGCTGCATCGATTCAGCTGACTGAACACACCAGTAAAATCTCAGCAGCAGAGCAGCGGATCTCTGATTTAGAGGATACTGTACAACCTTATAGTGCTCAAATAAAGGACAGAGATCATGCAATAGAGCAGCTTCAGGAAAAACTCGACTTGGAAATTCAGAGTAGTCGAAACAATCTCTGGATCATTGGCGTCCCTGAGTCAGTGAAAGACCTTCATCACTTAACATCCTCATGGCTCCCATGGGCCTTCAATTTGCCTGACTTGCCTGGCTCCAATACAGGACTGGACCTGAACGTTCCGATCCAAAAGCCTACCCACGTCCTGTTATTTTCAAATTGCTCAATTACCTGGACAAAATGCAACTGCTCCGGGCTTTTAAGCCACATCCTCATTGAAGTATGAGGGTCACTCCCTTGTTATGTTTCAGGACTTCTCCACTTTTGTAGCGGCCAAGCACAGTGCTTTTTCACCAGTCTGTAGACTTTTACATGACAGGGGCACACGTTTTGCCCTTCCATACCCTGCACGCCTTCGGGTAATGCTTCATGGAAAGCTAGTGTTCTTTGACGATCCTGACACAGCCTTGGGGCAAATAGAGCGCTCTTCCCGGGCACCTTCTCCGGTTACTTGACTCTGATTTCTGGTCATAAGTTCTATTATCTTTGAGTATTGGGATCTGGGTGGTGATGTGATCTTATTGTACAGTTATCACCTAGGGTTTTTTTTTTTTTTTTTAGTTTGCACAATGTTTGCTCTCATTTTGTAAAATTCCTTTCTAGGGGTTGCTGTCAGTCGGGATAATTTTTACCTGATTTTTAGTATTTTGGTTTATATGTTTAACCTGATGTTCAGTATTTTGGTTTATATTTTATTTTCCAGTTCGTTTGGGGGTATGGGATGGGAGTGGGTTTCACTTCCTTGGGCAAACTCTGTGCTCAGTCTTTTTGGGTATTAAGGTTTGCTCGCTGGGACAGACCTTTGCCCATATGTTCTTTTCTTACTATTTCTATTTTCTGGCCTCCATGTGGGATAGGCTAACATGGCTGCATTCAATGATGTAGCTTCTCATATAAATATAGAGTCTTTCAAACTTTTATCCTGGAATCTGGTTGGTCTTACCTTCCTACGCTTTACCGGTGAATTATTAGACCGTATTACTCGCTTACGCCCGCATATCGTCTTTCTACAGGAAACCCACTGGCTTTGCAGAGATCACCCAGCGCTCCGTATTAGACATTAGAGTGCTTGGAGGCATCCTTTTCACGGAAGAAGCGTGGGGTGGCCATTTTGTTTCATAAAAACCTAGAATACACTATACAAGATGTGGTGAGAGATAGGGCGGGATGATATTTACTAGTTAGAGTCCTTATTGAACAGCGCGAATATTGCCTCATTAATGTTTATGCCCCCAACACAGCCAATCCTTCCTTTTTTGCTAGACTTGTGGAAGTTGTTCATGGCTGGCAGCATCCCACTAATATTTTATTGGGTGTAGATTTAACTACCCTTCATGACATCTTCTTGATAGATCTACACCTCTGCCTGCATCTCATTCATCAACTGGAGCTTTCTACCCTACTAGATAGGCTTGATTTAGTTGATGCTTGGAGATGCTGCCACCCTACGGAGAGAGAATACACTTTTTATTCTAGAGTACATGATGTTCATACTCGTATTGATTATTGGTTAATCTCTGACCCACTTCTTTCCTTCTTAAAAACAGTTGATATCCTTCCATTGGTTATCTCGGACCATTCTCCGGTTTTATTTACTTTGGAACTCCTTACTAGTAGAGCTGTATCTTTTTGTTGCCGTTTTCCCTCATATCTTTACACTTTGGATGATTTCAAACGCTATATGACTGGTTGGTGAGAGACTTTCATAGAGGATAACTTGGAACACTTGGACGATATTAACTTGTTTTGGGCCACAGCAAAGATGGTGCTTAGGGGAAATATTTACCTCCTTTGTGTCTCAAAAAAAAAGGAAATTGTTGTCCTCTACTGTTATGATCCTTAGCTGGAGTATTTTGTGATCCTCAACCACTAAGTAACAAAACATAGGACAAGCTCTAGGGAGGTGGTAAACTGGACTGACCGCAAATCTGAACCTATCCAACACACTAGAGGTAGCCGGTGAACGTGACTAAAATCCTAGACGTCTCGAGCCAGCCTGAGGAACTAACTACCCCTAGAGAGAAAGAGACCTCACTTGCCTCCAGAGAAATAATCCCCAAAGATATAGAAGCCCCCAACAAATAATAACGGTGAGGTAAGAGGAAGGCACATACACAGGGGTGAAAGCAGATTCAGCAAATGAGGCCCACTAATACTAGATAGCAGAAAATAGAAAAGGGGTCTGTGCGGTCAGTAAAAAACCCTTACCAAATATCCACACTGAGATTTCCAGAACCCCCGCACCAACTAACGGTGTGGGGGGAGAAACTCAGTCCCCTAGAGCAACCAGCAAGCGAGGAAATCACATTTTAGCAAGCTGGACAAGAAACATGATGAATGCTGATAATCAAAAAATAAACAAACAAAAACTTAGCTGGTCTTGGAGAGACTGGGAGCAAGGTAGTCACAAGGAATCTGAAGAGCACTGAATACATTGAGAGCAGGCAAGGAACTGAGTATCCAGGTGAGCTAAATAGGAAACCAACCAAGGATAACGAACCAGCTGATGCTGCCAACCTGCAGAAAGACAACACTACACAGTACCGCTTGTGACCACTAGAGGGAGCCCAAAAATAGAGTTCACAACAGCCCACCATGGTGATTTTCCTCCTGAGAAGTTCTTGTCCAAGGTCATAGCTGGTAAAAAAAATTGTCACAAGTAATGTTGTGACCCTGCAGTCCAGTAGTCATATTGAGGACTACACGTTTTCCTTGTTTTTTTTTCAGGGATGCCGCTTGCAGACTTGCCTGTGTAAATCTGTAGATTCCATGCATAGCTAGTTTTTGCATCACAGGCTGCCCAGATTTTTATGCCGTATTTGCCTGGCTTACTTGTCATGTATTGCCGGAAGGGGCATTTTCCGCGGAAAGGGAGAAAACATTCGTCTACTGTCACCTCTGGCCCTGGGTTGAACATCAGTGGAAGGAGCTGCACCCATTTCTCCCAAACATCCCTGATGGGAGCAAGTTTGTCAGATTTTGTTCTGGTGTCTCTGTTGTCAAATCTGAGGACTCTTGATATCATTTGAAACTTTTGAAGTGACATTGTTGCCCTGAAAATATTCCTGCCTGTCGATGCATCCCAGAGACTATCAGTGGCCGCACTGCAGGATTTGAACACTCCAGCAACAAGAAGAACACCAATGTAAGCATCCAGGACATCATCAAGGTCATTCCACATGTTGCCGTGGACTTTTTTTCCTTTAAGGTTTGTCATAGCAATAATGACTTTTTTATATTGACAATGGCATAAACAGATCAAAACATGTCTTGATGTCACTTACTCTTGTCACAGCAAACCTTGTTATCCCAGGGGTCATTTTTATGACATTTGCAGCATCTGCCCTGCCATGTACATCTGGAGGTACTGAGCTCCAACTGATCTTGCCACTTTTGGATTTGAATCTTTCAGCGGGAGCAGCTTCAGCACCAGTGACCTCCTCATCAGACTGATCAGAACGGTCTGTGTCTTCCGGTTGATACTCCACCATCATCTTCCTCCTCAGAAACCTGTTCATCTGTATCAGTTTGCTGCCGTGTGTCCTCTGATTCATTATCATCTAAGATATAATCCAGAATTTGGCTTACATCAAATCTTCTCATTGTTGCATATGTAAACTGGAGATGTATACTCTGCAAAGTACCAACTCTAAGCTGGTTTGGCCATACATGCCTGGACATGTCCCTAACTCAAGTTGTTGGAGGTAGAGCTGGCTGTGGGCTGTTGGTTTATATTGTGTTTATGAGTTCAGTTTTGGGACTTATTATTGTTTTTTTACTCTTATATTAGACCTGGGTTGAAATTGACCCCAACACAAATGTTATAATTTTAATAAGAGCATTTTACAATTTAGTAAAATAGTTTTATTTTATTTTAAAATAAGTTCCTGAAAAAGTCAAAAAGTCTTGATGCAATAAACGTATGTAGAATTTATATGCATTTAAAACCTAAAACAGGTCGGTCACGACCCTAACACTAGAGGAAGGTTAACGTTGTAAGGACAATCTACACCAACCCCCAATCTTCAATTTGGCTTATTGGCATTCAGTCAACATCTTTTTCCATCTTCAGGGGTACGAGGCAGGGATGTCCCCTGTTACCTCTATTAATTAATATTGCCCTGGATCCTTTGCTATGATAGCTGGAGATGATCTCTTCCTTTGGGGGTATTGGGATCGGCCACCATACACTTAAACCATTGGCTTTGGTGATATTTTACTCATGATAGCCAATCCTAAGGAATCTATGCCTTCTATAATGGATGTTTTTAATAAGTTTGAAGCAGTTTCAGGATTTTGCATAAATTATGATAAATCTCATGCTTTGGCAATCTTCAAAGCTGCTCAGAAACGGTGGTCGTTCCCTTTTCCTCTTTCAATGGAGGAGAGATTCCTTGTGTTCTCTTGGGGTATATATTTACCCTCAAATCCTTATCACATTTATAAACTAAATGTTCGACCCCTCATTTCTGCAGTTATACAAGAAATACAATCCTGGAAATCTCTTAAAACTATCCTTTGCGGGCACGGCCCATCTGATTAAAATGATCTCTTTCCCTAAAATACTTTTTCCCTTACAGACACTACCAGTTCTACTATCTAAAACTGATGACAGGGCTTTTGACAAAAGTCTTCCATCAATTTATCTGGTACTCAAACTGGGGCTCTAGAATTAGTATTTTTAAGTTGCAACAAACTAAATCCCTAGGTTTGGAGAAAAGGTAATTACATCGCTCTGATGTCAAGAGCAGAATGCAAATGGATCTTTGTATTGGATTCTCTTATTCCAAAAGGACTAAACAGTGACTTTGAATTGTTTGGTTTTATGTAAGGATACTATTGGTCCTTTCTGCTATCTGCACGTTCACTCTATTGGAACTTTTTTTCACTGCATCACATGACTGGTGATGTCACGGCAGGTCCTGCTCTGTGATCACACACTGTGAGGAGATTGCTATCACCGCGTGCAGCCACTACTACAGGCAGCCAGGACGCTCCAGACAACACAGGACTCTGGACATCTACATCAGCAAGAGCAACGTGGAAGGAGCACCTCTCGTCTATCCATTATCAGCGTTCTGCTTAAGGTAACTAGTGGCGTACATGCATCGGATTTCCGATCCGGTTTAATCCGATTGCAGTACGCCTCATTACCCTCCTTTTTAGTGAAGCTTTGCCACCGGCCGGGGCCGCTTCTTGCATCATGACTGTTATCACCAGTTTTTCCTTTTTATAATATTATTTTTTTTTTTTGCATGCAAAAGTTTTTAAAGGACATTGTTATTGCATTCCCACAGTGGGGGATTAGTTTTCAGCTAATCAAAGTTCATAGAAATAGTCATTTTGTTGCTATTATTTTTAAATAAGTGCGAGGCATTCAGTATCTTTGTCCTCTTTCTAGCTGTTACACATTGCTACAGACAGATACAGCGTTACTATAGTCCTTTTATATACAAATAAGGGGCTGCTGGTGACATTAACATCAATTCGGTTTAACTTACGGTGTTGTATAATTACCATACAAACTGTTGATTTTTTGCTTAGGAGTTTTTACTATAGTTGGAATTTATTCTGGGAATAGTGCAAGCTTATATCTGTAGATTGTCTGTGTACAGGTTTATGTATTTATTGTTCTATTAAACTTACGTCCACTTTATGTTTGATCTCGTTGTGCGCGAATTTATGTATATATTTTTTAAATCCCTAGGTTGCCTTAATCTCCCTAACCTACGCCTATATAGTATAGCTTCTGTTTTTCGCCACTCCCTGGACTGGATCAATGCCTTCACCCGCTTCACTAATACTACAATAGATGAGGCGATGTGTAGACCTTTTAGTCTTCCTGCCCTGCTTCACTTATAACAAGCCGAGGTCCTAGTGGAGGTTAGGAATACCCCCTACTGTGGTCAGCAATCTCAGGATGGCGTCATGCTAGACAAATTAGTAGACTAGACTCCCATATCTCAGTGTTTGTTCCCCATCCTCTCAGTTCTTGACTTAAATAAACTCATTTATCCCCATTTTTTTACCCTTAGTTTATAAACCTGCTATTTTGTTCCTATCGTCCAGTATCTATTCCTCTCCCCTTAAACGTTTCCCAGGTTACCGCCCTTGTATTCTTACACTTCTATTTAGTTTAGTCCCAGGTGCATACAGTGCTCATTTAGCATGGCAGCCGCCACCCCACATAGACAGCTGGTTACCATAGCTGCATGTACACAGGCCCCTTCACACTTTGCGCATGCGCAAGCAGGACTTCCGGTCCGGATGACGCACTTCCGGTCCGGCGGTCACCGCTCTCCTATAAACAGCCCCATCCTGCCTCCTCTCACCACGCCGGCATCTACAAGGAGCGGGAGCGCCGCTTTTCAAGACACACAATACAGGTATGGCAGCGTTTTACTAGTGGGACCGCTTATTAGTGTCCATCACGCCCCTACCACGTCCCTCCTGACATAGTCAGCCAGTGGTGACATTTCTGCAGGCAACACCATACGATCCCTAACCAAGGGCTATCTTCATTATTGCCCATTCTATTCTAGGTCCTCCAAACTGGGCAGCATTGAGCTTTTGGCCTTTGTCTACCCTAGCAGCATTTAGGTATTTAAGCAATGACTTCCTCTCTCTTTTCATTACCATTATTCAGCCATACTGTCATTGCCATTATACTGATCTGTATCCTCTATTAACCCTCTACAGCACTATCTGTGTATCCATAAATAAGGATTTGCTACATTTACGCATCATTACCACCAAACTAAGGTAACTAGTGTTTTTCTGCCACCTCCCCTGTCTATCTCCTTTTGGTTTAAACCACCATAACATAACTGATCCCCTTTATGCTCCACTCCCTTGATGGTAATAATAGCTTACTCACCGTGGTGTTCTCAGTGGTGCCTTGAAGGTTCTATGGTTGCTTGTCGTGCTTCTTCGGTATCCCTTTCAATAAACGGATAGTCTAATATGCATGTACTTTGCAGACTTGTATATATGTATATATTATATGTTGTATTTACCTATGTTTATTGTATTATTCCTTTTGTCTTCTAGCGATGGTATGATTAATACTCGGGAGAGTAGAAACGTCATGTTGTTATTACATTAGGTCGCTTATCCTAATTTTGTAGATGTGCTCCCATGTGTTACTTATATTAAGTTGTGTTTAAATAAACTCACATTATCTTGCATAAATTATCACTAGAGTGTGCAGTGTCTTCCAAATAATGTTTTCCCCATCTGAGGCAATCCCTCCTTTTTCCAGGGCAAGCCACCTCCCATTTATCGTGTGCTTGAGTGTCATGATCTCTGCAGGGAGAGATCATAGCAAGCCTATAGAGGGACAAGCTCTCGGAAGATGGAACTATACTGACCATGAACTAAGCCTGCCGCGCAACTAGAAATAGCCAGGTAGCATTTCCTAATTATCGCTAGATGCCCAGCTCTGGCCTAAGACCTAAATAGCTAGCAGAGGGAAATATAAGACCTGGCTCACCTCTAGAGAAATATTCCAAAGAAGACAGTAGCCCCCCACATATAATGACGGTGAGTTCAGATGAAACAACAAACGCAGCAGGAAAATAGTCTTAGCAAATTTGAGGTCCGCTTACTAGATAGCAGAAGACAGATAGTATACTTTCATGGTCAGCAGAAAAACACTAACAAAACACCATCCAGAGATTACCTTACACTCTGGCATTAACTCATAACGCCAGAGTAGCAATCCCTGATCAACGAGAGCTTTCCAGACACAGTAACAAAACTTCAGCTGTGAACTGGAACAAATAGGCAAAACAAAACATGGACAAAAGTCCAACTTATCTAGTAGTTGTCTAGAAGCAGGAACAAGCACTGAGAGGCATCAGATAACATTGTTGACCGGCAAGAAACCACCAGAGAAATGAGCTTAAATAGCGACACCCACTACTGATGGAACCAGGTGAACCAGGAAAGAGGATGACAAGTCCAATTCCACAAGCGGCCACCGGGGGAGCCCAGAATCCAAATTCACAACACTTGAGAATAATGGTTGTCAATTGTCTGTTAACATGTCTCTAACCAATCAGTGTCCTCTTACTTTGGAAGATACTGTCTTTAAATACCCAATCCTGATGGGAGATAATTTTACCATTACCCAAATTAGACACAATGTAGGCTTGGTACTGCGGGAAAAACTGGATAACGCTATAATAACACCCTTCAAATTTAATCTCCATTAAAGCCCACGAGGGGAATTATTCTTTGAGTCTTATATACAAATCAATAAAACCTTCCATACAGTGGTCAGACTCTTCACCAGGCCCGAGGAGGCGGGCATCTCAACTACCCGACTGTCAGGTAAAAGACCTCTCGAAAGCCACATTACGTATTAACTCTGTTACCGTATGATAGCTACACAACCATTACTCTCATGATATTCCATAGAGCATATATATCTTCCCAGAGGTTAAATCTAAAATGTCCCCCTCAGGTGATTTTCCCTGTCCTAAATGCTTAGATTCTCCTGCGGATATTTTTCATTGTTTCTGGAATGGTCCAAAAATACAGGAGGTTTGTGATACACTCTTGCAGCATCTCACTAATACCTTTGGTATATCTATTTCTCTTTCTCCAAAGTGGGCCATATTCAACATTCTCCCAAAAGATCAGTTGGTGAGGCTCTCTGTTCAGCAGCACCACATTTTATTCATCTGGACGGCAGCCACCCGCAAAAGTATTCTTCATTTATGGGCACAGGGTAGTATTCCCTCTTTAAGCTTAATTAATATGACGGTAGCCTATCTCTTCAAGATGGATTGGAAAGAGTCCATATTGAATAAAGAGAATTACACTGAACGGTTTTTCCTTACGGCACGGACGGCAAAACTCTTGTTAATCTTGATTGATATTATGTGGCACCCCAGGAGTCCGGGTACCACAGTGGTATTGCCTTTCTCTCGGGGAGGGTGATGCCATGCCTGGAGGCGAGGAGGATCCCTTTAACAGGTGACACATACATACAACACTGTTCTGACTCCAGGCCATAATGGGGAGCTCTAGACCCGGTTTAAGGGTGGCTTCCCTATATATTCTGGAGGAGGAGTTAGGGAGTCAGTCAGTCAAGAGTCTGTCAGAGACTAGGAGGAGGAAGAGAGTGTGAGGAGAGCTGGAGCCCTGCAGACATGAGGTTCTGCAGCTCCTGACAAGAGTCAGATTATAAGAAACTGAGGGTAGAAGCAAAAGGAGAGGAAAGATGATCGGAGTGGAGCTGCGAGTGGGCTCCCTCCAGAATCAGCGCAGGAACTGGACACCGGGAGTCCGAGGCTGTGTGGGACTGTATGCCCCACAGCAGAAACCGGAGGGCAGGAGATTCCAAGTCGCCTGTCCACAACCACACCCGAAGGCAAAGCAGCATAAAGAGCCCGGAGTCACCGCAAGTAGGGACACCTGTAAAAAGGCTCGCGTTGCCTGCCATGCGGTTACTGTCCTACATCTAGGACAGAGAGAGGGAGGACCTTCCGTGAAGTCTTTTCGAGCAAGGGATGCACACTTCAGCGCAGTAAGGAAGGCTTCCAACCCCACCTGGCTAAAGGGACTCCAAATCGCTTCCAGGCTGGCCGGACCTCACCATCACCTTTTACGGGTACCCTGGGCTGTGGCTGCATACTACCAGTAAAAGGTAAAGAGACTGCAACCTTGTGTCCTCCAATTCTTTCCGGCACTAAACCATCTGTCATCTTTACCCATTACACCGGGAGCCCTGGGGACTAAGCTTCACCTGTGGGAAGCCATACCATCCCTGCTGCAGTACCATCATTCCCAGTGGACCCCTTTAAGCAGCGTCAGTCATACCTGACCGAATACCACAGGTGGCGTCACGAACATTCTTTATTCAAAACAACCCCCTTAAAAGACTTTCCCTTTAACTTGGATGCCCAGGACCACAAACCGGGTCGCTGCCACCGTGACTACCCCTTTAAATGACCACCATACCCGGCCCAAGTACCCCACGGCCCTAGCGGGCTCTCCAATTATTTTATGATGCAGGTGTGTGCCCGGGGATGTGGGGGGTGGGGAGGGGAAACTGGTTATAGTTATAATACACTGTCTAATATTTAAAAGTACTGTAAAATGTTATTTGTCGAATCTTCTGATGCTTTTGAACAATGTTTCTACTCTGTTTTTTCTTTAATAGACAATTTATAAATAAAAAAAGTTCAACAACAAAATAGTTTAATAAAAAACACAAATTGTAGAGCAACGTTGTCAGAGTGAGAAATAAGGATATGAAACGGCAAGTAAAATCAGTTTGCTCTTGAAAACCTAAACCTATTATCAGGAAATTTCATTAACATTTGTCTTGCATTACAGGAGTAAGGATAAGCTGCTCTCCACACATCCACGTGTCAGCTCCATCAAATCATGAACATGACCATGCTATATATGCAGCTGATGCTCTACGCTTCAGGCGACCAAGTCCAGAAGT
Organism: Ranitomeya variabilis; assembly: GCF_051348905.1. Lineage (NCBI taxonomy): Eukaryota > Metazoa > Chordata > Amphibia > Anura > Dendrobatidae > Ranitomeya > Ranitomeya variabilis. Next base: position 406,715,950 of record NC_135235.1, on the reverse strand, counting down.
TGAAGAGGTGTTTAGAATCCTTTTTGCTAAGGGACATTCACCATCTTCAGCTCTACAAAGTTATAAATTTGATTTCCAAGAGCAGTTTGGAGACCAAGCTTTTCAGGTACTTTCCGATAGGTCCAAATGCCCCGATTGATGTTACCACAGATATTACAATATTTTTCAAAGAAAGCATGGACCACCAGATGGACTGGAAATTATATCCAGCCTGAAGATGTTTATTGACACATTTAATAACTCATGTGGTTCTGTCTGTGCAAAGATGGAATTGGAGGAAGACAAGGACCTGATAATAGCCATATGTTCACCATCATTGCAACGCGTACATAAGTACTTGCGGACATCAGGTGAAATTGCATTTATTGATTCATCAGGATCAATGGACAGACATAACAGCCGAATATTTATCCTCCTTGCTGCTAGTGTCACAAGGGCATTGCCGCTGGCAATCATGGTAATGTGCAAAAGCTATTGGTCTATTTTACCAAAGGATGCATTTTATGGTCGCGGTATTGTGCACGGTCCAAGGATAATTATCACAGATGACAGCCAAAGTGAAATAAATAGCTTGAAGGACAGATTTTCTGAGTCACGGTTACCGCTATGCAAATTTCATGTACTCCAGGCCTTTTGGAGATACATATGGGATTCTAACAATTATGTACAGAAAGTAGATAGGCAAGAAATATATACCTTGTTCAAGAAACTTGTAAATGAACAAAGTCAACTACAGTTCGAAAGTCTTTTCAAAGAGGCTATGTCAAGTCCTGTATTGCAAAAATATCTGAATGTACACAAATATTTAGAGAAAATGAGAGAGAGCAGAGGAGTGGGCAATGTGCCACAGAGTGACACTGCTAACAAGGGGGCATGACACGAACAACTACAGTGAAGCCAACATAAGGGTGCTGAAAGAGTCCTGATGCGTGTTAAACCTTTCAATAATGTACAGTTATTTGATTTTCTGACGACACGATCATGACAAATTTTGAACAGAGGATCATCACTGTTCTCAGTAACAGAACTGTAAATGTCACTCGCTCACGTCATTTCATTCCAGAACTAAAAAGTGACAATTTAATTGTAACACACATTTCCAATGACACACATAGTATGAAAAATTCAACATCTGGCCATGAATATGTTGTAAACATGTTGACAGGCACATGTTTCTGTCCAATAGGATCCAATGGGGCTCCCTGCAAACATCAGTATGCTGCAGCAAATTCAATATTTCTACTTCCCAGTTTCTCCCAGTTACAGATGCACGTGCTAAGCTTACACTGCATAAGATCTTGGCGGTCTCCATAGATCTTCCAGAAGGCTGGTATGATTACTTGCACGGAAGCAGAGGAGTTCCAGAAGGCTGGCATGATAAACTGCAAGGAACTACTTCTACAGTTCCTTTATCACAAGAATATGAACACACTGTCATGGTAGTTGAATTAGACCCGAATGAAGAAAATTCTTATGCAGAAACAACTGTGGCAAGGACTGGGACAGATCAGAATAATGAATGCAACAGGTACCTGAAAGTCATGTTCCAGGTTTTGGAAGAAAAATTAGCTGAAAGAGAAGATATTTTTTGGCCCGCCGTGGATGCATTATATAAGAATTTTTTGTTAGTGGAGAAGCGAGATGCCTCTCTGGTTTCTGCCCTCCAAACTTTTGGAAAATCGAATGGTCCTCCTCTTCGGACTTCAAGGAGAATTCCTGTGCAACCCACAGCAGTGGCGAGGAGGACTACATACTTAGGTGGTCATCACGTGCAGCAAAAAGGTCATCCTGCAAAAAGAACATTCCTTGCAGAACATCTCAAAAAAATCTGTACCAGATTGGGTAATGCCTGTTGGTAAATTGCAGCATGCAGCCCCACATAGTCTCTCTCACTGCGTGGAGAATGTCAAAATGATTGGAAAAAAGCATGAGAAAAGTCAGGCTATGTGCCCACGTTGCGGATTGGTGTGCGGATTTTTCCGCACCATTTTTGAAAAATCCGCAGGTAAAAAATGCACTGCGTTTTACCTGCGGATTTCACCTGCGGATTCCTACTGAGGAGCAGGTATAAAACCCTGCGGAATCCGCACAAAGAATTGACATGCTGCGGAAAATACAAAGCAGCGTTTCCGCGCGATATTTTCCGCACCATGTGCGCTGCGGATTGCGGTTTTCCATAGGTTTACATAGTACTGTAAACCGCATGGAAAACTGCTGCGAATCCGCAACGTGCGCACATAGCCTTAGGCTAACAAGTATTCTTAAAGAGTAACTGTCATATTTTTTTTTTTTTTTTCAGATCTAGCAAGTATAATGCCCCTGGACACTGGCTAGGACAGCATTAAATACCTTATCTGGCTTCCTCTCCTGGTAATCACCCTCCTAAGTAGGGTTCCTCTCAGGACTGCAACTGACACATCTCCAGCTAGAAAAAAAAAAAAGATAAAAAAAGATTGTTTCAGCTTCCAAGTAGTCCAAAAGGAATAATTTACTGCTTGCATAAAAAAACAGAATTGTGGAGGCAAGTTCACATTTCCAAATAGCAGCGTATAGCAGCTACGCGTTTCAAACACACTAGGTGTTCTTTGTCAAAGGGTGAAGATGTTGACTTCTCCTACTGTCCTCTGAGGGTGAGGGGCATGTGACCTCACAGAGTCTCTTCACTCAGAGACACTGAACTTAGCAGACAAACACTCGTCAGCACCAGCCCCTCAGCACCTCGGTACCCCGGACCTGGACCTACTGGCGCCATTCTCTGCAGCGGTTTTCACCCTCCCGGTGCGCCTAACTCCTTATACACCTTCCAGGACCCCCGAGGTGTCTTTGCCAGGTCTTTCACATATGCACGTGGGCCTTTGTGGCCTATGCATTGCGCTGTTCTGCCTCCAGTTTCATGAGAGATGTTTCTGATGAAGGTCTTGTGACCGAAAACGTTTAAACACTCTTGAACTGGTCGCACAAATAAACAAAACATTCACGTTTTTCTTGCAAATGAATCTGGGTGCCAAGTGCTTTTTTGTTTACGTACGGGTTGGATACCTTACTTGTGCACCACCAAGGAACCTTGAGTGCCGTGTGCTACTTATATAGCTGAACTTAGCAGAGCTAGGAGAGCTCATCAGTTGGGAACCCTACTTCAGATAGAGGAAGGCAGATAAAGTATTTTACACTGTCCTTGCCAGTGTTCAGGAGCATTAAGCCGGAGCTTGCTAAATCTGAAAGAAAAAAATATGAGAGTTACTCTTTAAAATTCCACCCCAATTGCTTATTGTTCACACAGAGGACACATGATCATTCTGATGTGTGCTTGTTGCCTAATGTATATAAGGCAAGTCACAGTTAGAATAGTTGGCACATGTAATATGAAAATGTTTTAAAATTTAAAAATAAAACATTTTAAATACAGTTTTTATTTCAGACACTTTCAAAGAAATAGGTGTGGTGTTGCCTGAGGGAGAGAAAAGTTATTTCTGTGAGGCCCGTCTGCATGGAAATTCAACGGCAAATTCAGTAGCTAGCAAAGTGGATGGGATTGCAGGCAATCTCGACCCCATGCTGCGGAAAATTTTCGTACAGAATCCATGCGGAAGTTGACATGCGGAAAATTTTAATTCAGAGCATGTCAATTTCCAGTGCAGAATTCACCTCTTCAAATGAGCAGAATTAATTCCGAATCAAATTCTGATGCTGAATTTCTGCAGCAAAAAATCCAGAATGTGGGCATGTAGCCTTAGGCCGCATTTACATGTGCGAGGGCTGTGCACTGCAAGGAACTCTTAGGGCAAAGTCTCACAGCCCTTGACAGTCTCAGCATGACCCACTGCTCAATTTCTGCTAAGCTGTGGCAGCCTCGGGGACAATACAGCATGCTGTGCAGTCTATCGCAGCACTGGGAGAGATGCCTGTGTGCATGCTTCCACAAGAAGCAACAGGCGGGACTCCCGCTACAAGGTGTAGCATGAATCTTACCCGTATGAATACCAGCTTAAGAAATGTTCACATACTGCAGATTGGTTGCAGAATTTCAGGTTTCACATGTAGAGTGCTATGTAATTTAGTGGGGTTAAGAAAACCCCATTCACTCACACCGGACAAGGTGCATAGCGAAATTGAGCGATGCTGTGAGGTTTTGCAAACAGCGTGCACAATATGTCACCGACTTTCACTGCTATGTAGGGATGGAATTTCACAGTCAATTCCGCATTCAAAGGCACAGGCGGACTTTAGTGCGGGATTTGGTCACGAAATTTGCAGCATGAAAAAACCGCAGTATGTGAACTCTCCATAATTGGGGAGGGCATTGAGTGTGTGCATACCCTAAGTGCTGACATGACCAGGAACGTTTTTGGCAAACTCCAGTCCAAGAAAATTCACATCTACAATTACATCCAAAACATTTAGGTCAATAATAAACGGTCATGATGTTCCCCAAGATTTCCTTTATTTACTTACAAAGTATGAGAGTGCTGAATTGAGGCATACTTTAGGCAAATGGTCAGGGGGCAATGCCAAGATGTTCTGTGGCAGATGGTATGGGAGGTGCGTCAGGAGACTAACAGCAGCGTACCGGCAACGTCGTGGAACACAATGGACCATAGGCAGGAGGCTGGATCTGGATGGCAAAACAAATCAGAGAGACAAAGCTGGTTCCACAGATCGGCTGGTCAGGAAAGTACAGAAACGGGTTCAGACATATAAGACACAGGCAGTGAGGGAAGAGAAAACCCTACAGAGCTTTTGACCAGTGGCAACTGAGCGTCTGGAGAGGTCTTAAATACAGTTGAGCAATCAGAACTAGCAATCCAATTGGGCATTGAGGATCGTGAGCAGCAAGTGTGCCGAGTCGATCACCAAACAATAAATCAACACCAGACAGCAACTCCTGATCACATAGCAAGCTGTCTGTTATCCCATTAGCCTCTACATTACTACATGAACTAGAGCGGGTGCAGAGAAGAGCGACCGAGGTTATTAGAGGACTGAGCAGTCTGCAATACCAAGATAGGTTATTACACTTGGGGCTATTTAGTTTGGAAAAACGAAGGCTAAGGGGTGATCTTATTTTAATGTATAAATATATGAGGGGACAGTACAAAGACCTTTCTGATGATCTTTTTAATCATAGACCCGAGACAGGGACAAGGGGGCATCCTCTACGTCTGGAGGAAAGAAGGTTTAAGCATAATAACAGACGCGGATTCTTTACTGTAAGAGCAGTGAGACTATGGAACTCTCTGCCGTATGATGTTGTATTGAGTGATTCATTACTTAAATTTAAGAGGGGACTGGATGCCTTTATTGAAAAGTATAATGTTACGGGGCGTGGCCTAGGCAGCAATGTTGTAGGGTGTGCTGCCATTGAGCTCTGAGGAGGCATCCTCATAAAGCGCATATTTTTACTTTTTATCTTTGGATACTGTCTGTACAGCCTATAAGGAGTACTTTGAGATCTTTAGTGCTTATTTTTGATGGACTTTGGACATTTTTGAGACCCACCGCATGGTTGAGGCCTTATACCCGGCCTGATCACAAAGCCTCCCCTCAGGTGCTTATACTTGGGCAAGGAAAGCCTGGGCTGTGGTTCCCCCCCAGGACCTGAGATCTCCAGCTTGGACTTCCACTAAGGTATCGTGGGGGCTGCGGTAAAACCCAGGATCTCATCCAGACCCATATCCTGCCACCCCGCCTGCTTCCAGACCGACAGGCTTCCCCCCCATAAGAGAGAGTGAGTCATAAGTGAGGCGGACTGTGAGTCGCTGTCCCAGCTTGTCAGCGGCACTGAGAGCGGCGGCAGCTGCGGCTCATATACTAAAGCCGGGACACTGCTCATCGTCGCGCCGGCAAGTGAACCGGCCGTAAAGTGCGCCTTTGGCGCGAAACCCCCGAGGAGGAGATCGGCGGCTGCAGTCTGCAGCAGCGACGAATACAGAGGAACTCCCCGACAGCCGGCAGGGATCAAAGCGACGCCATGGACCCAAAGCGGAGGAATCCTCCTGAGAAGGTAGCTGCAGAGCGACGGGACGAGCAGCGAGGACACTGCAAGACAGAAGCGGCGGTGACCGGAAGTCCACCAGAAGATACAGACTGGAGCGGCTCCCAGCAGGTGACAGATCCGCCCGCGGAGGGATTTTCCGGCAGCCGACGAGACAACGCGGACCAGAGGCGGAAGAACCCTCCGGTGCAGGCGGTGAAGGAGCAGCGGTAAGAGCAGCGAGAGCTCCGCAAGCCGGAAGTGACGGTGTCCGGAGCCTCTCCAGAGGACGCAGACCGGACGGCTCCTGTGAAGCGGCGCAGACCGGCGGCGGAGTGCCAAGCACACAACGACCTCTTGTTCTGAGGTAAGGAGTCCTGGGACCAGCACTCGGAAGACACCTGGCTGTAATATATTAGCAGCGGCGCAGCTGTGGCTGGTAACCCCGAGGAAGTGGGGACAACAGCTCGCAGTCCGCACGGCTGGTTTTGGCTCCGGACCTCCCCCTCACCACCCCAGGGATAAGTAAAAGGGGTGTGTTATATCCTACCTACCCACCCTTTTTAGTGGCCCCCCCCTCTGAAAAAATCACCAGTGTCTAACTGAATATCTGGGCAAACCGTTGGACAGCAGCCTGCAGCCCACAGCTAAAGCTGCAACAGCAGATCTATTCAGCGGCAGTGAAGCACAACAACCCTACTAATCAACCCTGTGCTTTCCACCTTACTCCCCTGGGGATCCTTGACACTAAGAAAAGCTTGGGCCTGTACCCATGTGCCAAATGTGACTGAAACATCTGATCACAACTGTTAGCTGTGACCACATCAATTATATATATTATAGCAGAGACATATCTTGAGCCTACATTTGCATTGTGCCTTGTTAGTATTGTATTGTACTTTATCTGAGGAAGCTTTTGTTGTCAGAAGTCGGTCACCTTTCACTGCTAACCCTCATATATGCACATGCTTATGACCCCATAGAACCTGTGTTATATGCTCTTATAACTGACAGTCTGTTTGAGTAACTAATCTGACTCTCGGTCTATTTGACGCAAAGTAACATTACCGCTGCCTGATTTTACCATAAGCATAGTGCCTGCTGGAATCCCTGTTAATAACTTGCACTAACCTCCTTTCCTTCCAGGACTAGTGTGTATCTAGCCTACCTTTGCCACTCCGCTTAAACTAAAATAATTCTCGTTGCCAATCTCCAGACCTGGGACCACTGCTGTGGTATTTTTTAAAATCCAGTCTACGGACGTGGGGACAGTTTCGGTGGCGAACCCTATCATCCAGTTCTTGAACTCGGTACCACTTCGGTGGAGACTATATAGCCAGTCTACAGATTTGGGACTACCCTGGTAGTAATTCTTATAACGTACCACCTGAACAGGAAAAATGAGTCGTATCAATTCCAAAAACTACGCCTCAAAAATTCCCCTATCCAATACTCAAAAGTCTAATAAATCACACATATCATTCCGTGACCCCTCCCAGGACTCGATGAACCTATTAAGCCCAGACAAGTCAAGGTCACCAAGGACACCATCAAAAAATCCTGGTGACAAATCAGACCCGAAATTTTACCTACCTAGCCAACAAAATAAACCTCAAAACAAAACCTCCTCACAACAGTCCAAAAGAGAACTGTATTCAAATTCTGACGAAATGGATACTACCGTTTCGAGGAAAAGGCTAGGCCCGGAGGATTGGGGAAAAGAGAGCAGGGGCACATCTGATTACTCGGGCTCCGAATCGGAGGATTACTCCCCAAATGCGAGCCTAGCAAGAAGGAAGATTAAAAAGACACAAACAGGTTCGGATGATACAACATCCCATTTAATTAGCATGATGGATGCATATATGAAAAAGATAACTAGACAAGTAAGGGATGAAATGCAATCTAACTATGAAAAACAGTCTAACTACTTCCAAAAAACAATGGAATCGTTTACTGAAAAGTTGGGAAAACAGGAAGAAAAAATTAAGGGGTTAGAAAAAACGGTAGCTAAACACACATCTGAAAACCGAGAACTTAGATCAGAAGTAGACCGACTAAGGCTAAAAATGGCAGATTTGGAGGATAGAAATAGGCGTAACAACATCAAAATCCGAGGCATACCTGAAAACGTCCCTCCTGACAAACTTCTTGACTATACTCAATCATTATTCAAGAAGGCCATACCATCCCTCTCAGCCCAAGAGCTCACTATAGATAGAATCCACAGACTGCCCAAGCCTTCAAGTGTTGTTGCAGACCTCCCTAGAGGTACAATTCTTAGGATTCATTTTTTTTCACGTTAAGGAGCAGATACAAAACTTCATCAAAAAGGAGAAAAAATTCCCTGAGCCTTTTGACAACCTTAAACTGTATGCGGACCTATCTAAAGAGACCTTGGAAGGCAGAAAGGCCTTCAAAAAGGTTACAGCCCCCCTGAGAGACATGGGAATCCCATATAAATGGGGATTTCCGCTGAAACTCTTGGTGATATTCAAAGGCAAAACAATCCCCATTAATACCCCTGATGAAGGGGAAAGGTTCATTGCCTCTATCACATAGGTTGTTCTCGAGGTAATCTCTCTGTAAAAATTTTCACAACCCTAACATATACCCTGAAAAAGGATTCTTATATGGGGTTTTAGAGTTTCTGTCTTAAAGTCCTGAAGGACAAGAAGTAAAATAAGTTCGAATTAGTTAACATACAGTCTATTTGGTTTTATGTGTTACAAATGTTCTAACTGTTTTTCGTTGATTTGTTAAAATTGATATCCGTTGATCAATACTTTTATATGTCGGAGGATGCCACAAGCTCTGAGCTCACTCACGAACTTTCCTCCGAACAGCGAAGAACCCACCGGAGGGATTCTTCGGAGAGTACAAGTTAAGTTTTTGTGATTCAAGTGTTTTATTTCTCTTTTTTACAGTGTTCATTCACATATTGTACTTGCGTATACAGACGTATTCTCAGTTTTTCTTTTTTTTTTTTTCTGTTTGTTTTTGTTCTATTCTTAGAGTAAACCTTCAATCTCCAGTTAATACCTTGCTGCTTTACTGGTACTAATACTACATACAGGTTACTTTCAGTGCATAATCTCCAACCCCCTAACACTACTCAAAGATGTCTCTCAGAATTATGACATATAATGTCAGGGGCCTAAACAGTCCGAAAAAGAGATTTACTATTAGGGACGAGCTGTGTAAATCTAAATCTGACATCATCTGTATACAAGAGACCAAGTTTAAATCTAATGACCATCCAAAATTTGCAGATAAAAAATTCTCACAAATTTTCTAATCAAGCGGCAATAAGAAAAAAGCAGGAGTCATGACTAGGGTTGAGCGAAACGGGTCGTTCATTTTCATAAGTCGCCGACTTTTGGTAAAGTCGGCGTCACATGAAACCCGACCCGATCCCTGTGTGGGGTCGGCCATGCGGTACGCGATCTTGGCGCCAAAGTCGCGTTTCGTATGACGCGTTTAGCGCCATTTTTTCGGCCAATGAAGGAGCGTGGGCAGAGTGATGACACAGGGGTTAGGGCGTGTACGCCCATCATGATTTTATCGCTTGTGCGCAGTAGCGATTTGGAATGTGTAAAACGAAATTTTCAGTGCTGGGACGGAGGGGGGGGGGGGAGAGAGATAGAGAGAGAGAGAGAGAGAAAGAAAAAAAAAAAATCCCCACTAAAGTGCATAGGGTTTCGTGTTCCGGCCGATCCTCGACTTTGCGCAGTAATCGGCCGATTTCGCCCGACTCGACTTTTCCAACAGTCGGGTTTCGCAAAACATGACTCGACCCTAAAAGAGTCAAGGTCGCTCAACCCTAGTCATGACACTAATTGGTCATAATCTCTCTTTTGAATTTCTCAAGGAGTACAGGGATCAAAAGGGTAATTTTCACATTCTTGTCTGCAACATTAATAATCACCTCTTCATGATTGTTAACGTTTACATCCCGAATACAGGCCAGATCAAATTTTTGAATAAACTTATGAGGAAGATGTCGGAAATCAAAAAGGGGGACCTAATAATGACGGGAGACTTCAATGTGGTCCCTGATGGCCACCTTGACTCCTCAGCCCAAAACAGACACAAAGCTCTGACGCTAAACAATTGGCTTCACCAAAATGAGATGTACGACGTATTTAGATGCCTCAACACCACTTCTATAGAGTTTACCCATTTTTCTGATGTGCACCAATCTGCCTCCAGAATTGACCTGATGATCTCCGACGTCTTCTCTTTACCCAAATTTAAACAAATTTCAATATTGCCCAAAACAATATCGGATCATTCCCCTGTTATCGCAGAGTTGACTTATGGCCCCGCCTCTAAAACTCACATCTCATGGAAGTGTAATTCTTCCATTATCAGTAACCCAATCCACAAGAACACTATTAACCAGATCATCAAGAACTATATCCGAGAAAACGAGTCGGATACAATCAACCCATTTACTCTCTGGAATGCCCATAAGGCTGTGATTAGGGGGGCCCTAATTCAAATCTCATCTAAAGAAAAAAAGCAAAATAGGGCTAAAATAAAAGACTTACAATCAAAGATAAAACTTAAAGAATCAGAACTAACTAATTCGTCTACCCACTCAACCAAAATACAATCCGAAATTATAACTCTGAGACAGGAATTGAGAGCTCTGATTTTCTCATTCTACGACTCGTCAATCAAATCCTCAAAATTTAATCACTACGCATCACTAAATAAGCCAACCAGATACATGTTAAACAGGTTGAAAAGACAGAGAACCCAGAATAGGATTGCAAAAATTTCCTCCCCTAAAGGACGATTGCTTACCCACCCGCAAGATATTGTGGATGCGTTTGCATCTTTCTACTCAGAACTTTATAACCTCAATCAAAATCCTCACCAAATCCAACCAAAAGACTCTGATATTAAAAATTTCCTTTCAAAACTCACCTTACCAAAACTCACTCCTGAAGACCTAACTGATCTGACCGCTCTGTTTTCACCTGAAGAGCTTTCTGAAAACATAAAAAACTTACAAACATTCAAATCTCCAGGGCCGGACGGTTTTACCAACGAGTACCTTAGGTCCTTCAGTGAAATTTTAGTACCATATCTCTCCAAAATTTTCAATACTGCAGCCTCATCCGGCAAATTCCCGAAAGAGATGTTAGAGGCTACAGTTATCTTGATACCAAAAGCCAAAGGAGATACCGACCAGCTACCAAACTACAGACCAATATCTTTAGTTAATACAGATATTAAATTATACTCAAAAATTCCCGAAAGAGATGTTAGAGGCTACAGTTATCTTGATACCAAAAGCCAAAGGAGATACCGACCAGCTACCAAACTACAGACCAATCTCTTTAGTTAATACAGATATTAAATTATACTCAAAAATTCTTGCAAACAGGATCAACAACTTCCTACCTAAACTGATAGACAACGACCAGATAGGGTTTGTCAGGGGCAGACAATCTGTCGATGGAACGAGGAGGATTATAGACCTGATGAAAATCATCAATTCCAAAAAAATCCCCTCAATCATTGTATCGTTGGATGAGGAAAAGGCGTTTGACCGCCTAAATTGGACATATCTAAAACTTACTTTACAACAAATCGGTTTCAATCCACAGTGCATTTCTGCAATAATGGCTCTCTACTCAGGTCCAACTGCCAGGGTTTTCTCGAATAATCACCTCTCCTCACCCTTTTCAATCACGAATGGCACACGCCAGGGTTGCCCCCTGTCTCCTCTGCTGTTCGCTCTGGCGATTGAACCTTTAGCTCAATCAGTAAGAGAGGATAAAAACATCTCAGGCATCCATACGAAAAGTGGAGAATTTAAAATCGGCCTATTTGCCGACGACGTTCTTCTGACCCTGACGGACCCCTTAATATCAATTCCAAAAACCCAAAACCTACTGGACTTATTTTCTCATCTATCATATTTTAAAATTAACAAGATTAAGTCCCAAATTCTACAATTCAACCTAGAACCCCATCAGATTAGCGAGATAAAAAAAGTGACCTCTTGGAGCTGGGTGAGTGACGATTTCACTTACCTGGGGATCAAGATTACCAAAAACATGAACTCACTCATTCCAACAAATATTGACTTCCTAATTAGAAACATCTCACTGAATCTGAACTACTTCGCAGGGAAGGATCTGTCATGGTGGGGGAAGAACCTATCAGTCAAGACCTTCATAATCCCCAAAATCTTGTATATCTTCAGGTCCATCCTTATCCCTATCTCAAACCAACACTTAACCAGCATCCAATCTTTAATTAACACTTACCTGTGGAATAACAAGAAAGCGAGAGTGGCTATAGGAACACTCTATAAAAATAAATCAACGGGGGGAATTGGCCTACCTAACATTTCGGCCCACTACTACACTAATTTAATTAGGCAGAGCTTCTTTTGGTGGTCTAAAGCAGAACCCCCGCATGGTTAGAGATCGAGACTACTCTAAATTTAGACAGAGCGCCTAAAGAACTTATTCTGAAACAACAAATGAACGTAAAAAACGTCAGCAACAAGTCACATTCAATATTCATAGCAGCGATTAAAGCATGGTCTAAACTGGCCAGGCCCAGAAGGGGCATAGGAAGATTTGAATCTCTGGGTAACCTAGCCATCTCCTTCGTCTTTGAGCTACATAACAAGACAGTCAACCCCATATGGTCAGAGTACAAAATTACGAAACTGATTCATATATCTGACGGGGAAAATTTTTTGCCTTTTAATACTCTCAAAAATAGTTTCGGTATTCCCTTCTCCATGTTCTGTGAATATCAGATCATTAAAGATCAAATTCAAAAGTTTCTATCAAACCAACCCTTTTTTCTGAAGCCGCACAAAATCTTATTTGCAACCCTAACCACAATGTATTGTGGAGTTACAAATATATATTTGGTTGGTTTAACCATAACTTTGATTTTGTTAAATCAACATCTATGTTGAAGTGGGAGCAAGAGCTCCAGCTAACAATTGACGCAGAAGAATGGGAAAAAGCCCTGGTCCACACCTACTCCGCTACTATCTCAATGACTTTACAAGAGTCATATTTTAAACTAGTCTCTCGCTGGTACCTTACTCCTGCAAGGCTGTCCCTGATGGGGGGTCACGTCTCCCCGGACTGTTGGAGGGATTGTGGCCTTAGGGGCAATTTGCTCCACATCTTCTGGAGCTGCCCTAAAATAAAACCACTATAGGCCAGGATCTCTGCTCTAATTGGTGTACTACTAAGAAAAAACATTATTTTATCACCTCAAATGGCACTACTCTCTGTGGGACTAAACGCTATACATTTTCCTCTTAAGGCGCTAGTTACCCACATACTTCTGGTCACAAAAAACACCATCGCCTATAACTGGAAAAGCACGGTACCTCCTTCATTTCGAGAGATAACGGAACGTGTTGCCCTTCATAAAACCTATGAGCATAAACTTGCCATCGCTAATGACAATTTCAAAAATTTTTCTGAAAAATGGGCTCGTTGGGAAGTTTTCCCGTAGTACTCCGCAGTTGATAGTGCTATCTCGAGTTCTGGAGATTTGTCCGATTGTTTACTGTGTTTAAGCTGTTGTACGTGTATTTACTATTACCCTTTGGTAACTGTGAGCGCTTGTTGACGCACATCACAAGAGTCTTCTCTCTCCTTTTCTCCCCCCTCTCTTCCCCCCCCTTTATCCATTCTCCCTCCCTTCCCCCCCCCCTTTATCCATTCTCCCTCCCTTCCCCCCCCCTTTATCCATTCTCCCTCCCTTCCCCCCCCTCCCTTAGGGTACTGTCACACTCCAACTTTCCAACGATCACGACCAGCGATACGACCTGGCCGTGATCGTTGGAAAGTCGTTGTGTGGTCGCTGGAGAGCTGTCACACAGACCACTCTCCAGCGACCAATGATGCCGAAGGCCCCGGGTAACCAGGGTAAACATTGGGTTACTAAGCGCAGGGCCGCGCTTAGTAACCCGATGTTTACCTTGGTTACCGTCGTAAATGTAAAAAACAAACAAACAGTATATACTCACATTCCGGTGTCCTTCAGGTCCCTTGCCGTCTGCTTCCCGCTCTGACTGAGTGCCGCCGTAAAGTGAAAGCAGAGCACAGCGGTGACGTCACCACTGTGCTGTGCCACTGCCTTACGGCCGGCAGTCAGTCAGTGCGGGAAGCAGACGGCAAGGGACCTGAAGGACACCGGAATGTGAGTATGTACTGTTTTTTTTTTTTTTTACTTTTACGCTGGTAACCAGGGTAAACATCGGGTTACTAAGCGCGGCCCTGCGCTTAGTAACCCGATGTTTACCCTGGTTACAAGCAAACGCATTGCTGGATCGCTGTCACACACAACGATCCAGCGATGACAGCGGGAGATCCAGCGACGAAAGAAAGTTCCAAACGATCTGCTATGACGTACGATTCTCAGCAGGGTCCCTGATCGCTGCTGCGTGTCAGACACAGCGATATCGTATGGATATCGCTGGAACGTCACGGATCGTACCGTCGTAGCGACAAAAGTGCCACTGTGAGACAGTACCCTTACTCTTTCTTTTTTGCCTACTTCCTCCCCCTCCCCGATAATTGTAAAACCCAATAAAGTTTATTTGAAAAGAAAAGTATAATGTTACAGGTTATATACAGTATATTAGATTTCTTGATAGGGCGTTGATCCAGGGAACTAGTCTGACTGCCGTATGTGGAGTGGAAAAGGAATTTTTCCCCAAAGTGGAGCTTACTCTTTGCCACATGTTTTTTTTTTTGCCTTCCTCTGGATCAACATGTTAGGGCATGTTAGGTTAGGCCATGGATTTAACTAGATGGACTTAAAGTCTTCCTTCAACCTTAATAACTATGTTACTATGTTATATTGCCAGCAGATACCTCAGGGAGCTCACCTCCCCCGGGTTAGCCTCCCTTATTGAGAATTTGGGTAAAAAGTGATTCCATTTGTTAGATCTTTGTTAGATCCGGTTTGATCAACCAAAACTAACGTTAGATCTCCCCTACAAAATTAGATATTTACAATCTTTTTCAGGGGGGCTAACCCAGAGCTAACCTCCCCTACTTTGAAATTTGCCGTTTTTTGGATGGATTCGTTAGATCTCCTTTCGTTTTTAAGATATTTACGATCTTTTTCTGGGGGGGGGGGGAGGGCTAACTCGTAGCTGTCTGAATGCAAAATCCTAGAGACAAGTAGCAGCTGGGAAAATTCATTATGGGGGTCTGGACTAGAAATAGGAAAAGCAAATGACCCCAGTAACAGCAAACATCGCATGTGACCATTGGATATAAGGCTTCTTTCACATCGCATGTGACCACTGGATATAAGGCCTCTTTCACGTCGCATGTGACCATTGGATATAAGGCCTCTTTCACATGATCTTAGTTTTGTCATGTAATACGCTGTGTTTGTCACGGTGAAATGTACCCATTGAAACCGATGCGTTTATTCTCATATGCGTAATTTTCACGCATACGCAAATGCGTGTAAAAAAAATAAAAAATACAGCATGTTCTATTTTGTAGCATATTACATGGTTAGCCCATTAATACAAATCACTGGGATGCGTGAAATACGACGGTAAATACGCAGTGACAACGCTGCATTTTTAACGTGCGCAATACGCATATGATTGTGGGAAAGAGGCCTAAAGGTAACAATCACAAGTGCGGTCTGCAGAGCGCCTGTGTAGCTAGTTTCTGCCTATCTATGGTCATTGTATAGGGGTAATATTGGTCTTTGCATGGTGTTTTATTCAGTCACAGTATGGCAGTATTATTTCATTACTACGTTGGTGTAACTCAGAGTGGGGGCAAGTAGGAAATCTTGGGTGAGTTCCCACATTTTTTTCCCAGAACTTGACCCCTGGTAGTATCTGATCTGTAATCCAATGTGAGCATGTGATGTATGGTGCTGAAGATTTCCCCAGGCTGCAGAACGCTGGTGGGGTGACGTCACCCTGCCAGCGGGAAAGCTCAGGGAATCCTTACAGTGCCACAAAAGAGGGATGCCGGTGAGCCGTGCTCCCCTGCATATCGTCCTCCCGCTTTGCTGCAGCGGCACGGGTACTCATGGCCTCCCTTGCTGTCAGCTACCCGTGGGTCTTGTACTGCAGGGCTTGTCTGTGGTTCCCTGGCGTTTCCCCGGCATAGGACACTGGAGGGGCGACGTCTCCCCGCCAGCAGGAGACACCAAGGAACCCCTGCAATACCACATTCAGAGTTTAATTCCGGCTCAGACAAAACAGGTGTCATATATAAGCAGTGTGAACTTAGCCTAAGTCAGCAGATAAACTTTGATATGCCTCTATGACATATCAAAAGTTAACTGAAAGTTAAATACAGGGCAGGAAAAGCAACAGGTTGGGATAGCGGTGGAACAGAGGAACGCAGCATGATGGAGCCGATCACATGTTCATCAGCTCCCTAAGCACTGCATGATGCCATTGATAACCACATGTGGAAAAACCAGGTGGGGCAATGGCTTAAAAAACCCACTTAGCTCCTTTTGCATTTGCATGTAGTTTTATCAACACAATGCATCAACTTTTGAGTGATTTTGATCCCACCGTCTGTTTGACCCTGTGTGACCTTTTCTTTGGATGTTCATTTTCACTTCAGTCATAAGAGCAGGCAGAGAAACACATCCTCATACAAGTGTGTTCACTAACTAAATGTGAAGGTAGGTATTGATTTCCTATGTATGGCATATTTCTATGCAGGAAGGTCTGATCTACTGTGTGTAATTGTCCTATCTTTATCTGTGCATGAGTGTGTGTATGGATCTGCTGATCAATGTATGCAGATATGTATGGCAGCAGGAGAATGGATGTAGAGAGCTGTGTGTTAGGAAATTTAAGCACATAAGTGCACAATAGGAAAATGTACCAAGTAGCTGCAAACCAGTCTTTTAATTCAAGCTTCCCCATTACGTTATTTGTGTTGGCCAATTTATTCATATATAGGATATTAGTCATTCACACGAGTGTTGAATGCTTCACTGAAATGCTGAGAACTGGCAGCAGAGCTGGGTCTAGTGACCACAGACCACCTGACCAGCCTAATCGTGTTATTAGATAGCTGACATGCGCCCAGTTCCGGGCGCTGCAGCACCCAGATGGCACCTCGGAGTGGAGCGCCACTGGTGTCATTTTGTGTGTCTGCAAGACAATACAGGCCTGCTGACAACAGCATAAGGTGGAAGATTCCCTTTAAGCACATCCAACATATATAAATCCGAAAGAAAAAGAAGCATGATGCCCATTAAAGGGGCATTCCCAGCCCATTAAAGAGGCATTCTCAGACTGATGGGTGTGCAGAGGTATGTAGTCTGAGGCAGCTAATTATCTTATCTGTCTCCTCCTCCAGCTTATGTGTTTAGATGGCGGACTTCATCCAGTATACTTGAGGAACTCTCCTGCTGGCACAGTTCACTTCCATGCAGGCTCATGTGCAGATTGTAAGTACATAAGAGTCATCTGTCAGCTGTCATGAACCAGAGGAGGTGCCAAGAAATGATAGTCGGCGGCCGGAAACTGCATTGAAAATTATTAATTCTCTGGGGGGCGTGGCTTCGGTCTCTGGCTATGTGAGACGTGCGATAAGGGAGCTCCTGAGGTGAAAACCTCCAATCCAACTTTAATCCTTACTTCTACAAACCATCCACACAATTTCATATGGGTGATTGATACAGCCTTCCCCCAGGCTTATTTTAGGCCAAAAGAATAAAAATTGGCCCTTCACCCAGGAAGATTTATTCACCTCATGACAAACTGAGGCCTACTAAAACCTGAAGTGAGGCCTTCCTCCTAAAGATCCCGACCCCTCCCCCTTATATTACAATACAATAGCCTGATCCCACGCTCAGGCAGGAGATCTGAATCGTTCGGATCACCGCCAGACCGGTCTCCTTGAGTGCAGAGGCCTCAGCGTGCACTCCGCGGCGCTTGGGGGGGGGGGGGGGGGGGGGGAAGTGAGCCCGGCACAACATCGGGACCAGAATCGACGCGGCAACTCTGGCGAGATGCTTCCCGCCGTTTGATATCAGGCTACACGTTTCAACACCTACTTCAGCCAAGGATTGCTGTGACTTATAGTCCCACCACAATCAGCTCACTCATCCTACCCTCAGTGACTACTTTCAATAGAGAGAGTGGTTTTGGTTCTTACAACACAACATAACAAGAAGTTCTGAACCCTGAATCTCTTCTCAGTCTCGAGAATTTCTCTACGCCTGCTCTCTCTACAAGCTCCTGACCCCAACCTCTGGAGAGGAAGAATAATGCTGGATACACTTGCTTAAAATCTCGTTTATATTTGCTGCAATATACTTTCTTTCTTCCCCCCCTAACAGGATTTGATAAGATCTAATTGTCATAAAAAACTATCGGTACTTTACTTTTTCTCAACAGGTTTACATATCTGTGTAAGTTTTGTAAGCATATTTGACATTTATTATTGACGAATATACTCTGTATAGCATCATCACCATGGGGAAAAAAAGAGGGAACCATTCCTAAATCTAACATTCCCCTCCCCTTTAAGCAAACCAAAACTCAAGGTGGGGGAAAAATGCATTATCATTGCTACCCTCCTGGGGACAAGGTTAACCCTTTGAGCCCTGAAAGATCTAGATCCCCCCAAAAAGATGAGAGGACATCTTACAATGACTAAAAAAAACCATGAAATTTAATCCTCCAAAGATAACTCAGATAGAGGATCAACCTGAAAGTATGGACTTCTCAGTCCAACAAAAGAAAAATACGAGAAGAGGGACAAAAAACCTCCACATCATCTCACAAAACAGAACAACAAGAAGAGGAAGATTACTCCAGCTTTAGTGACTCTTCCCCTAACATAAGTCCACTAAAAACTAAACTCAGATTAGACAATGACCAAGATACAACCCCACCGAATTTATTGGCTACAAATCATAGTCATATTACCTCTCTCGACAACAACACTTGTACTGAGGCATTTATGCTTAATCTAGCTAACAAGATAAACAAAAATATGTTAAAAAGCTTTGACATTCAAGCCAAACGGCTTGAAGAAACTTTTGAACAACTTAACTTAAAAATCTCAGATCACGAAACGAGAATTGGTGCAGCAGAAAAAACTATTACAAAATCCTATAATATTATTCAAGATCTGTCTTCAGAGGTCAAAAGGCTAAAAAACAAACTGGCTGACCTAGAGGAACGAAATCGCAGGAATAACTTAAAAATTCGAGGTATCCCGGAAAATATTCAAACTACGGAAAAAACATCTTTACGAAAGCCATTCCTTCTCTCTCAGATTCAGACCTAATCATAGATCGAACCCATAGGCTCCCAAAACCCCCCCAAAATTCCACCAGATGTTCCCAGGGAAAAAATACTGCAATACTTAAAAAATGAAAAAAACCTTTCCAGAACCTTATAACAACCTCAAAATATTTGCTGACCTGTCCAAGGAGACACTGGACTCCACAAAGACATTCAATACTATTACTTCCTCACTCAGGGATAACAACATCCCATATAGATGGGGATTCCCTCTCAAACTCTTAAGGTACCATCACACTAAACGATATCGCTAGCGATCCGTGACGTTGCAGCGTCCTGGCTAGCGATATCGTTGAGTTTGACAGGCAGCAGCGATCAGGATCCTGCTGTGATATCGCTGGTCGTTGGTTAAAGTTCAGAACTTTATTTGGTCGTCAGATCGTTGTATTGTTGTGTTTGACAGCAAAAGCAACGATGCCAGCGATGTTTTACAATGGTAACCAGGGTAAACATTGGGTTACTAAGCGCAGGGCCGCGCTTAGTAACCCGATGTTTACCCTGGTTACCATCGTAAAAGTAAAAAAAACAAACAGTACATACTCACCTTCTGATGTCTGTCACACGTCCCTCGCCGTCCGCTTCCTGCACTGACTGAGTACCGGCCGTGAAGTAAAAGTAGAGCACAGCGGTGACGTCACCGCTCTGCTGTTAGGGCCGGCGCTCAGTCAGTGCAGGGAAGCGGACGCTGGGGGACGCGAAGGTGAGTATGTAGTGTTTGTTTTTTTACATTTTACACTGGTAACCAGGGTAAACATCGGGTTACTAAGCGTGGCCCTGCGCTTAGCAACCCGATGTTTACCCTGGTTACCAGGGGACTTCGGCATCGTTGGTCGCTGGAGAGCTGTCTGTGTGACAGCTCTCCAGCGACCAAACAGCGACGCTGCAGCGATCGGCATCGTTGTCTGTATCGCTGCAGCATCGCTTAGTGTGAAGGTACCTTTAGTCTTTTCAAACGGAAAAACCATCCCAATCTTCACACCTGAAGAAGGCCAAAAATGTATTGCCTCATTAAAAGACAACCCCCCACATAGGGAAAAATCGGTAAAAATACATAAGTCATGATCATGATCTTTGTTAAGGTCATCCATTCACTATAGGTTACCTCTACACAGGGTTTGTTTCCCTATATAAAAGAGGTTAATTTCTTCTTCCTCAGTTCCCGCTTAGTTCATACCCCTAGGAGGAAGATTCAGCCCACTGTGAGTGGGTTCTCTGCTCTGAACAAATATCTCAATTGTTGGTGTATTCTATGCACCCCATTTTTGTTTACTTAATATTTGTAAATATTTAATTCATTTACAGGTGTATCATACACACCTTAATTCTTGATCGATAGAGGTAAGTTCCAGTATTGACCAGTGAGACTTTAATTTTTACTTTAATTTACACCATTTCCAACTTTTTCCACATAAGACATCATAAACATGGACCTTAAAATCATGACCTATAATATTAAAGGACTCAACAGTCCGAGGAAATGATTTTCCCTATGGAGAGAACTTGAAAACTCAAAAACAGACATAATATGTGTCCAAGAGACCAAATTTAAAGAAAAAGACCACCCAAAATTTGAACACAAAAATTTCCCACATATATATCAATCTAATAATTCAAAAAAGAAAGCAGGGGTAATGACAGTAATAAAAAACTCAATCCCATTTGAATTCATCGATTAAATCAAAGATAATAATGGCAGATACCATATCCTAATATGCCGTAGTAACAACACAATTTGCACAATCGCCAACATCTATGCCCCTAATAAAAACCAAATAAAATCTCTAAATAAATTCATTAAAAAATTAAATTTAATTCCACTCCAGACCATCTCCTTGACTCTTCTTCCAAAAAGAGAACACAAACAGGAGATCTTAAACCTTGGTTGTCTCAGAATGAGCTTTTCGATACGTTTCGATGTATCAATGCCTCTTCCATTGAATACTCCTCAGAGACTCATCAATCAGCGTCCAGAATAGACCTAATTATCGCTGACGTCTTTACCTTGGCGAGGTTTGTAAAAATTTATATAAAAGGACAAAACAATTTCAGACCATTCTCCAGTGGTTGGAGAGCTCATTCTGGGACCCCCAATAAGCAATAGGAATCTTTGGAAATGTAACTCAAATATTATAAACAACCCCACACATAAATCCTCATTTAAACTGTATTTTAAAGGAAATAGCTCAGATTCAACTAATCCCATCATTAGACGGTGTGCCCACAAGGCAGTGATTAGAGGTTTGATGATCCAGATGTCTTCCCGAGAAAAAAGGGCGGAAATAGAAAGAATCCAATCCCTCTTAAAAAATAAAATTAATGAACAAATCGCACTCCCCTCCCTTTTTTCTAAGTTACAGATGGAGATATCGAAATTGACACAAGACCGAAAACTACTATTATTCTCCCCTTATGAAGAGGTAGTCAAAAAACACTAAATATAAAATGTATACATCATTAAACCCACTAAATTTATGTGCAATCGAATAAAGAAAAGGAGGCTCCATAATAGAATTAACAAAATAAAGGACTCCAAAGGAACAATATTATCCCACCCCCAAGACATAGTAAACGAATTTGCAAAATTCCTCCCAACTCCAACAACACGCCATCTCCTCATTCCTCTCTTCAATCAACCTCCCAAAAATCACTACGGAAGACAAATCAACCCTATCAGCTCCCTTTAATTTAGAGATGAAGGATTGTATTAAGCAACTAAAGCCATCAAAATCCCCAGGACCGGATGGATTTTGGCAACGATTACTTTAGAACCTTTTACAAAACTCTCCCCCCCCATCTCTTGCAATCATTTAACATGGCCTCATCCTCGGGTACCTTCCATACCGAAATGCTTGAAGCATCTATTGTTTTAATTCCCAAGCCCAAAGACAACCTTGAAGACATTGCCAATTTTAGACCCATCTCCCTAATCAATTGCGAGTTCGCATATCGGCTTCAGGAAAATGGCCACCGCGATCTCCATCTGCGCACGCGCGGCATCCCGCGGCCATTTTCCTGAAGCCCCGGGCAGCAGAGCGCTCCATCTGCGCACGCGCGGCCTCAGGAAGATGGCCGCCGCCAGCGATAAAGCGGTGAATAGCGCAGATCGCGTTCTTTTTCTTCAGCTGCGCAGTGCATTCCGCTGTTGGGCATGCGCAAACCACTACGCCACCAACGGAAAGATAAGCAAGATCTGGGGGAGAAGAAGCGATTTCACCACGCCCATTTGACCAGAACACCTTGATTGACAGGCGAAAACGGCGACTTTGGTAAGGTATTTCGGCAGCATAGGTGGGGAATCAGGGTACACAAAATACACTATTGTCCAGCACAGCTCAGGCCCTATTTTATGGTATTTTTATCTCATACTGAAAAAACGGGGTGACAGGTTCCCTTTAAGTATCACTTATAAAAAGAGGGCATATGGGGGCTTGGGGATCCCCAACATAGTTGCCCATTATTATACATCCTTGATAAAACAAAGTAGATTCTGGCTAACATCATCAAAACCCCCAGCGTGGCTAGACATGGAAACCTTTCTAAATAAAAACAAACACCCCAAGGATTTAATTATAAAAACACTAACTGGCCATCAACTTAATTCAATGGCCCATCCAATATTTCAAGCCACTGTACAAGCTTGGGAAAAACTATCTAGATCAAGAAAGGGAACGTCTAGGAAATCTATCTTGGTTAAAATTCCTTTCTCCACTATTTCTACATTTAACAATGTTACACTGCCAGCTCTTTGGGAGTAAAGAGGAATCATGAAAATAGGAGACATCTATGACGGTAGCTTTTTTATAAAATTCAGGAAACTAAAAAAACAAGCTTAGACTCCAGTCATCGATGTTTTTACAGTTTATAATGTTGAAAGAACAGGTCGTGAAATTTCTCCAGAGGGTTCCTAAATTCTCCAAAGCATCCTTAAACTTAATAAGTAACACGGAATCTTCTGGAGTCACAAATACATTTATGACTGGTTTAATTATGATTGGGAAATGCCTAAACACCCCTATATGTGCAAGTGGGAAAGGGAATTGCAGTCTACCTTTACCAGGGAAGAATGGGAGGACGCTCTGTCTTCCACATATGATTCCACACTGTCTATGTCTCTTCAAGAATGTCATTTCAAAGTAAATACTCGCTGGTACTATACTCCAGCAAGATTAGCTCATATTAACCAAGATGGATCTGCTACATGTTGGAGAAAATGTGGCATTAAAGGCGACCTCCTTCACATGTTTTGGCACTGCCCAAAACTAAAACCTCTTTGGTCACAAATATCTACCCTTATAGACAAAATATAGGGCAAACCACTAAACTTAACCCCCAAATAGCTTTGCTCTCCCTAGGCCTTGAGGACCTTAGTCCGGATAAAAGAAATATGATCATACAAATACTACTGGTGGTAAAAAACAGCGTAGCTTTTAACTGGAAACATCATCTTCCCCCTTCATTCTCAGATATAATAGAAAAACTCTCTCTCCATAGGTCATAGGAAATATCCTTCGCCTTAGCGAATAACCAGCAAGTCAAATATACAAATAAATAGTCTCACTGGGACAATATCTATCCCTAGCTTCTATCCTGAAAGATACAAATCTAACATACGTACCTTAAAAATGTTTATTATATTTTAGTATATTATTTTTATTGTATTTCTATTATAACTTTAAAGCGTTATAAAGCGTTTGAAACGCTTAAAATTGAATATTGATAACAAAACAAAGCATTATAGACAATGATTATGTCAAATATCAAATATTGTATTATATGTTATATGTTACTTAATGGCAAACAATGCCTATAAACATGAGTCATGTTATGTTACTAAAATGAAACCAAAATAAAAATATTGGAAAAGAAAATTATTAATTCTGAGGCGCAGACGACAGGCAGTGCTCTGACCATCAGTGAATGATGGCAAGAATAATGCTGCTAGCAGCATTTTCTCCCCACTACTTTCCCACCCAGTCTTACGATGACATGACGGGACGGTGAAGTAGTGGGGGAAAAAAAATGGTAATGAAACTTATCCCCATACAGGCAGAAATAAAACAAAAAAAGCTAGATAAATTTATCCGCGACAAGAATGATTTTGAGTCGGGACAGGTGTTCACATGGAATAAATTACAAAAAACGGACAAAATACGTAGCAACAATTTTGAGAGATCTAACTGGACAAATAGGAAATTTGGGAGACGTAATACTTTTCGGAGGAGAGACTACGTAACCACAGAATCGGATTCAAGTTTTAGTGAGGGGGCGGCTGCTTCAGCGGAAAGATTAACTGCAGTAGAAACCGGCGAGACAGATTTCCCTTTAGGAGGAGAACACGCAGAGGAGGAAAGAGGAGGCGGTTTTACACAGAATCGCAAAAGAAAAAATGTCTCGTGGAGACAAACGATAGAAGAACCCCCTGATCAACATGTGGTTAATCTGACTAGCCACCCTCTCAATGCTGCGCATCTATCTTTGTTGGCGAAGGGCCTAAATTATTGTATTCCCACTGACTTTGATTTAACAGATTTTAAAATCGATCTGTTTAAATCCATTAGGAAGATCCATCTGTACAAATTGTTCCTTAATAACTCAATAGTACCCAGCACTTTAGAAGGAGAACTACCATGTACTGTAGGACCATTAGGCTTCATGGCTGGGGCAGATTTTAAGACTCTAGCTGAGAACCGAGGAGAGGCTGAATTACTTTTGAGCCTCACAGAGGGCGAACCTCATACTCATGCATACCATGTAACGCCCATAACACCATTCGCTGGGGGGGTAACATATATGCCCCCCATTTCCCCGGGGAACGTTATTGATCTGTTTGAGACACAAGTGTTAAAAGATGTAGAAGCTCTTATAAACCAGAAAGCTCCACCTAATCTCACTTCTATGGAAAAGGGTGCATTAAGAGAAATAGCAGGGTGGGAGGACACCATAGTACGGCCAGAGGATAAAGGGGGTAAGACAGTGCTAATCCCAGTAATCTCAAATAGACGTAGTGTTAGGATACGGGACATTCTGGTACGCAATCGTATTAAGAATGATAAGACAAACAATTGGCTTGAGTCGAGTACCCCTAAGGGGAATTACCGCTGCGGACATTGCACATATTGCCAGTACCACATAACGGATACGATTTTGAACATAGGACCTATCACACATAAAGTGACTCAATTCATATCCTGTAAAACCAATTATGTTGTATATGTGGTCTTCTGCCCATGTGGGCGGTACTACATAGGGAAAACAATTAGACACATGTATATACGTTTTAGGGAACATTTCAAATCCATAACATCTGGCAAGGGTGTCCCAAGGATAATCAGACATATGTGTGAAGCACATGGGGGGAACCCCAGGGTGATGACATTCGCTGGTATAGAAAGAGTAGTACCATCTAGAAGAGGAGGTGACCTCCATAATATGTTACTGAGAAGGGAAGCAAGATGGATAATGCAAACAGGAGCCATGGGGCCAGCAGGCTTAAATGATAAGGTAGACATGGCAATTTTTTGTGATTGGTATCATCTGTATTCCCTCCGTGTAATACACTAATATAAATGTACTGCCAGTTTTTCAAATAAATTGTGGCTATGTTGCAAGGTTTCGACCGTATGTTAGTGATACTGGTTATATATATCTAAAGGGGATTGTAATAGTTCGTTTGAGATAGTCACCAAATGCCATTAGAGTAAGCATGGTTGGATATACACTCACCGGCCACTTTATTAGGTACACCATGCTAGTAACGTGTTGGACCCCCTTTTGCCTTCAGAACTGCCTCAATTCTTCGTGGCATAGATTCAACAAGGTGCTGGAAGCATTCCTCAGAGATTTTGGTCCATATTGACATGATGGCATCACACAGTTGCCGCAGATTTGTCGGCTGCACATCCCAAAGATGCTCCATACAAGGCAGGATGGATCCATGCTTTCATGTTGTTTACGCCAAATTCTGACCCTACCATCCGAATGTCGCAGCAGAAATCGAGACTCATCAGACCAAGCAACGTTTTTCCAATCTTCTACTGTCCAATTTCGATGAGCTTGTACAAATTGTAGCCTCAGTTTCCTGTTCTTAGCTGAAAGGAGTGGTACCCGGTGTGGTCTTCTGCTGCTGTAGCCCATCTGCCTCAAAGTTCGACGCACTGTGCGTTCAGAGATGCTCTTAGGCCTACCTTGGTTGTAATGGGTGGCGATTTGAGTCACTGTTGCCTTTCTATCAGCTCGAACCAGTCTGCCCATTCTCCTCTGACCTCTGGCATCAACAAGGCATTTCCGCCCACAGAACTGCCGCTCACTGGATTTTTTTTCTTTTTCGGACCATTCTCTGTAAACCCTAGAGATGGTTGTGCGTGAAAATCCCAGTAGATCAGCAGTTTCTGAAATACTCAGACCAGCCCTTCTGGCACCAACAACCATGCCACGTTCAAAGGCACTCAAATCACCTTTCTTCCCCATACTGATGCTCGGTTTGAACTGCAGGAGATTGTCTTGACCATGTCTACATGCCTAAATGCACTGAGTTGCCGCCATGTGATTGGCTGATTAGAAATTAAGTGTTAACAAGAAGTTGGACAGGTGTACCTAATAAAGTGGCCGGTGAGTGTAGTTGAACAGATGTCTGCTAATTATTTGACTCAGGGATATACAACGTTAATTCTTATATTCATAATGCTTTAAATACCAGGTTTAATATACGCTATACATAAGTTCAATACAGCGTTTACTCACTGAATTGTTTTTAGTTGTTTTTAGTATTACGTACCAGTGATTGGGCTGAGTGGATCTGGGAGGAGGAGCGTTTACTGCATAAACTCCTTCTGGCGTCACGTCCGTCCATTCACAAACCCGTTGAAGCACTCAAGCAGCGCGAAACGGCCGTCATTTGAGCTTGTGCACTCCTTTGTATATGCACCCCCGAGCCGTGAAGATTTTAATGCAATAAAGATTCATCTGCTTTGAAGATCGGGGAGTGCTGCCACTTCTTCCTTCTAATGAAAAAAATGGTAATGATAGTCCTATTCAAAGTGAATGGGACTGTCACTTCGCCTTTTATTTTCCTGCCATGATGGCAATCATTGATGGGGAAAAATTGTGAGCATGGACACAGCCTTAAAGAGTACCTGAACCTTTACTCTGTATTCTGTCATGCTGTAGCTGATGGCCACAGCATGACAGAAAACTGTGTGCAGCTGCACTCCAGGCCTCCTGCTGCAAATGCCACGTCCCCCTTCCTCCCACCGCCAGAGCCAGTAATCGCTTGACTGATCTGGCAAAATGCTAAATGAGTCAAGGTCCTGGAGCCAGGGGCGGCTGCAATGCGGCGGCTTCCTAGAATGAAGGCCACGCCCCCTGCAACATCACATGATGCAGCAGACTGCCGAGTCACATGTCGTCGGCTCTTGGCCCGTTCAATGGCCGTGGGTGGGCGGGCCTCAGAAGCGGTGGGCGTAATGTCTAATGACCTGGTTCATCACCAGCTCATTGAAGGTTTCCGCTCACCAGATTCGGCAGGGGTAGGGTGCCCCAAATCGGTGCAGCAGCGTTGGGGGACAGATGTTCCGCTGCACATTCCGCCAACAGCCACAGCATGACAGAATTAAAAAAATAGAATTAGACCTACCGGTAATTCGGTTTCTAGGAGCCTTCCACGACAGCCCAGGAGTTTGTCTCCATATCCTAATGGGGGACAGGAAGCACAAGAGGTTAAAAGCTCCTCCCACCTCCCATTAACCAGTGACTTACAACTGATACCATAGCACCGGTTACCTTTTTGGTTCTCAGAAAAATATCCAAGAATGTCGGGAGGGAATTAATGCTGTCGTGGAAGGCTCCTAGAAACCGAATTACCGGTAGGTCTAATTCTATTTTCTCTAGTTGCCTTCCACGACAGCCCAGGAGGAATGCCAAGCAATTCTTTATGTAGGGAGGGACCACGCCCTGGAGAACTTTCCGGCCAAAGACTAGATCCCGGTTGGACCAGAAGTCCAATCTATAATGTTTAGTAAAGGTATGTAGAGAAGACCATGTTGCGGCCCTGAAAATCTGCCCCGTGGATGCGCCAGCCCTTTCAGCCCCACAGACAGAAGTAGATCTGGTGGAATGAACTTTTAGGCCTGCAGGTACTGTCACATTCTGAGCTACATATGCTTCCGTAATGGCCTTTTTTATCCAG
The DNA here is from genome assembly GCF_051348905.1 of Ranitomeya variabilis. Classification (NCBI taxonomy): domain Eukaryota; kingdom Metazoa; phylum Chordata; class Amphibia; order Anura; family Dendrobatidae; genus Ranitomeya; species Ranitomeya variabilis. The sequence continues at coordinate 406,687,474 of NC_135235.1, read as the reverse complement.
TTGGCAATGGTATTCTTCGCTACTTTTTTGCCTTTGTTTCGGACAGAAAAATGAACAAAGATTTTGGTCAATTCTGAAAGATTTGGTTTGTTCTAAATAGTATAAGACTATGCGAAGTACATCCAAAGTATGGAATCTATGTTCCTCCGGATTTGTAGGATTGTGACAGAACGACAGGAGGACTATGTCCTGTGATCGGTGAAATTCTGACACCACTTTTGGAAGAAAACATGGATCAGGTTGAAACACAATGGAATCATCCCTTATGTCGAGATAAGGTTCCCTGATAGAAAGGGCTTGTATTTCCCCCACTCGTCTTGCAGTAGATATGGCAACTAAAGGTACCGTCACATTAAGCAATGCTGCAGCGATATAGACAACGATGCAGATAGCTGCAGCGTCGCTGTTTCGTCGTTGTGTGGTCGCTGGAGAGCTGTCACACAGACAGCTCTCCAGCGACCAACTATGCCGAAGTCCCCGGGTAACCAGGGTAAACATCGGGCCGCGCTTAGTAACCCGATGTTTACCCTGGTTACCAGTGTAAATGTAAAAAAAAACAAAAAAAAACCAAACACTACATACTTACATTCCGGTGTCTGTCGCGTCCCCCGGCGTCCGCTTCCCTGCACTGTGTAAGCGCCGGCCCTAAAGCAGAGCGGTGACGTCACCGCTGTGCTCTGCTTTACGGCCGGCCCTGACACAGGGAAGCGGACGCCGGGGGACGCGACAGACATCAGAAGGTGAGTATGTAGTGTTTGGGTTTTTTTACATTTACACTGGTAACCAGGGTAAACATCGGGTTACTAAGTGCGGCCCTGCGCTTAGTAACCCGATGTTTACCCTGGTTACCAGTGAAGACATCGCTGGATCGGTGTCACACACAGAACGATCCAGCAATGTCAGCGGGTGATCCAGCGACGAAATAAGGTGCTGGCCTTCTAGCTCTGACCAACGATATCACAGCAGGATCCTGATCGCTCCTGCGTGTCAAACACAACGATATCGCTATCCAGGACGCTGCAACGTCACGGATCGCCATCGTTGATAAGTTGTTCAGTGTGAAGGTACCTTATGAAAGCTGCTTTGCAGGACAGGAGCTGCAAGGAACAAGATGATAACGGCTCAAATGGAGGAGCCGTAAGGCCTTTTAGGACTAGGTTTAAGTCCCATGATGGTACAAAGATCTGTTGTTTTGGATGATGTCTTGATGCTGAGACCATAAACCTTTTTATCCAACGATGACCTGCAAGGTCTTGGTCAAAGACAGAACCCAAGGCTGATACCTGGACCTTCAATGTACTCGGCTTTAACCCCAATTCCAGGGGGCAAACGTGACTAAAGAGGTTTGAACCTCCTGTGTAACCAAGGATCGTAGCTCTTCAATTAGTGAAGGATGTTCAGCCTAGATTATATTGTCCGTACAGGGTTGGCATAATTTTTTATCCCATTTTAAGGGCAATTTTTCATTACATGTAGCGTATTTGCGCTTAGTGGTGGATCTATTGACAGGCTTGTCTCCCTGAAACGAGAGGGGGAGAAGTATGAGAAAGTATTCTAAGACCCACCCTTAAATGGAACCCGTCCCTGCCACACTTACTGGGGAGCACCGGGCTCTGCAGCTGCAGGGCAAGATGTATTCTCCATGCCTAGCAGCCTTACCAGAGAGATGTCTTCTGCAGCTTTATATAGAAAATAAATGCTGACCCAGTGCCTGGCAAATAGCCATCCCCTCCCCCTCCGCAGTCCCAGGCAGGTGTGCAAGGATGCAGTGTGCCTCACACACCGTTAGGAGGTCCGGAATCCCGGAAGTGATAACGCTCCTGTACAGGAGCGCCCGACCCGGAATTGAAGCGCCGAAGCACCACGTGACTTCCGGGTCACCGAACAGCGCGTACAGGAGGGGGATATGCCGGAGAGCTCAGAGAGGCCTCCGGGAGGGGATCACTGGTCCGCTTTACCCCCGCGAGGGGACGCAGGAGGACCAGGATAGCGGTCCCAGAATCCAGAGGAGACGGGAGCAGAAAGCGGAGGAGGAAGCCCAGGGCCTGACCATCCCTGCCCGGCACAAGTTTACAGGTACTACTGCCAGAGCCGGCCGTGCAGCGTACCAGGAACCTCTCCATGCCCCATGGGGAACAGGATAGACACTGGTTAATGGGAGCTTTTAACCTCTTCCTGTCCCCCATTAGGATATAGAGACAACCTCCTGGGCTGTCGTGGAAGGCAACTAGAGAAAAAATAAATAAATAAATTTAAAAAAAAAGGTTCCGGTACCCTTTTAACAAAATCTATTTTTTGATGACAGTTCAACTTTACAATGAAATTGCAACCAAAACACTGAGATGTCCATGGTGTATTGGCAATTAGGTAGGATCACTTTCCATGTTACATGCAGTAATGTTTATTTGAAACTAGACATATACCTTTTAATATCTTATTAGTGACAAGGAAAAAAAAAACATACTAGCTTATCCATTTAATTGGTTTCCTATTTTTGTTTTTAGATGCAATGAAAACCCTCTATTGATAGTCAGACATTAAAAAAAAACATTAACTGTCCATTAGCATTGAAAACGCCAGGATACGATTTTAAAGTCAGCCTCTGATCCTATCTGGAGGGAAGTATGTTCTCACCCCTCCTTGCAGAAATATAGCTCCTTGATGGAAGAATCAGAAACTTCCCAGGCTATATTTAAACCCAAACAGATACGTGACTATATATTTCAAAATAGTTATGGTTTGCAGACGTTCTTACGTATGGAACATAACATCTTGCCTCAATCAAAAGATACAGAAATTAAGGAGTTGTGGCATGACACAAGCACACCTGACGAAAACTCTTCAGAGGAACACTCTTTAGAGGGTGGCTTTGTGCGCACACAGGGACCAACACTTCTATGGCATGTATTAATCCCTTATGACCAATACTTAAAGATCAAGCCCAAAACAGTGTTCTATAATGAGGGTGACAGCAAAAAGAGGCGCAGGGTGCTCAAAAAGCACGCATGGACTTCTATTATAATAGAGGTTCTTATAAACAGCATGGACTCCCATGTGCCTTCTCCTTTAGGAGGAACAATGTTCGTATGGGTGAAGACAAAGCAAGAAAGTTCTTAACTGCAGATGAGCATTGCACAGAGTGCAAAGCAGCAGTGCATATTTCTGCAGAAGAGGAACCTGATCTGGGAAACCCTTTAATTTTTCATGTTCGAGCCCCTGACACAAGACCCATACCACATTCCAAGAAAAAAAAAAAAAATTAGTTGAGAGGTGAGAAGAAATGTTTAAAACTTTACCCTCTAATTTGAGATGAGAAACAATTGATTCCAAAATAGCATTTGGAGAAAAGGAACCACCAACCATACCATCACTAAGAATTTGTCAAGATGCTAGGCAAGAAGCTATGGATAGGATGTTTGGTACACCAAAGTTGAAAGATCCAGTTTTATCACTGTCTCAGATGAAGAGTACTCATAAGTATGCAGGAGATATTCATACTATCTCATATGATTTTTTTTTGTTCGTTATTGGTCAAAGGAACAAATATATATTTTTAAAGAAGTATTGTTCAAAGCATTGCTTCCCTCGCATTCAAGTAGATTCCACAGGGAGTTTGGTATTCAAAATAAAACGAGAAAATAAATTGTCTGCTCATTTTTTATATGAGATTGTTGTTAACTTTGAGAATACACAAATGAGTATCTCAAATGTTGAGTGAAACTCCAGATACTCCAACTATAACTTTTTGGCTGGAAAAATGGATAAAGGATGTACAGAAATTGCCTGAAGAATGTGTCTGTGACTTTTCTCATGCATTACTTGGTGCATTGTCACGAGCTCTAAATGACTGTAGCCTTAACACATACTTGAGGACTTGCTTGTTCCTCCTACTTGGCAATAAAAATGAAAAACAGAAATGCTATATACGAGGAGATATTGCCCACCTGATTAAAAATGTGCGCCGGTGGAAGTGCTTTCCAAAAAATGAAAAACTTGTGAGGAAGTTCTATATACGATGTGTTGGACTTCTGGTTAAGTGTGAATCATTTGACATTCTTAAACAGCTTGTTCTCAGTACCTTTATTCTTTGTGTATCTGAGACAACAGGTAACGTCAGTGATCGTGAAACATCAAAATATAAAACATCAAAGGCATACCTTTGCCATTGCATCCAGACTGGGAATTTGAGAATTATTGACGAGTCTATGGAGAATGGTCAGGAGACTGCAATACTCAGTGATGAAAATGAAAAGAACTATAGTGAGCCACTGTCAGGATGGCTAAATGACATTGTGCGAGAAGCAGAAACTGCAAGTCTAGAACAGGGGGAACAGCCAAACCCTTATTTCTTTCCAGATTTTTCTCAAACTAGTTCACCTTCTGAAGTATTTTCCTATTTGGACATCTGTGATGCAACCAGTTTTTAAATCACCAAATAAAACAGCCTCTTCTGCATCAGTTGAGGGAGATTTTGGCCTTTTGAAGAACTCAATTCTTCAGCATATTCAAACTCCAATGTGAGTTGACAAATTTGTTGCATTGCATTTAAGTGCTCTGTGTGGGCACTCAAAAATAGCAGCTGCTGTACATGTCACAGAAAGTAACAGTTTAGTAACATTTCAAAAGGAAGAGGTCATCGATGAATCTGCCATAGACAAACATGGGCAGCAGGAAAAAAGTAATGAAAAAGTGTTCAGTGAACACAAAGAAACAGACGGGGGCGTGGCCTGGCTCTGAGCATGTGAAGTCGCAGGAGTCCAGAGCTCCCACGTAATACCCCTTTTAAGCGCATCTGCACAAGAGCGGGAAAGAAGAGGAGAACGGAGTTTCAGCGGAAGAGACGGCGGGACCTGGGTCGTGGGAGCAGCCAGTCCAGCCGACGGACTTCCAGCTGCAGCGCCCCGGCACAGGCCGGAGGAGAAAACCGGAGGAAGAGAGTGCCGCAAATGGATCCCTCACCCAGTGCAGACCCCACCGGAACATTCCATAAACACAGGTCCGGGGGATCATCTGTAGAGTTGCCGGAGTGTGACGCTGTGCGAGCCCAGCCACTGACAGGAAACATCCTGCGACGCCGACACCGCTCCCACAGAGCGGAGCAGAAGAGGAAAGCCCTACCTTCACCGCAGTCCGGAGCTCCTTCTCTACGCCGGACCTGCTGCTGCCCAACCCACAGCTGGGGACCTCTTCACTGCACGCTGCCATCTTCCAGGAGAATAGCCGCTGAAGGATCTCTGGCCACCGCTGCACTTATTACCTGGCCCATCCCCCCAGCGCTAAGGAGTACTGCAGTCTGAGGAGCGGGTGGACATATTCGGGCGGGAAGCTCCACTGTGGAACCTTCATAAACAAGGATAAACCATACACCCTCCATTACTTAAAGGATGGGGAGCCAGGCTGTGGAACCAACATTAACTTTAACAATGGGGAACGGGCACTGTGGAACCATTTGGAGCGGGAAAATGCAGGGAGGGAATCCCCTGGTCTGAATAGCGGGAAGCCGTTGTTGTGGAACAAGCGACATCCAGACGACCCCATTAGCGGGAGCCAGTGCTGTGATACAATTTATTATATTTGACGTACATAGTTCCTATAAGAGAGATGGGAATTAATGGCTGTGGATCTAATTTAAGCAGCTCTGCTGAAGGACTATATAAATCATACTACTGGCAATAGGATTACTGCATAAGAGATCCTTATTGGTGATCATTCTCAGTGTTACAGCACCCCCTGGTGACTGAATAATTATCACTCAGTGACAACAGAGAATCTGAGGGCAATAGCTCCATTTCTTTTTAGTCCTGATATTTAAAGAGACAGTACCAACTTTGGGATACATATGTGATACATGGGGGCTACTTCTCTTGTCTTCTTAATTGCTTAAAGTTGAGTGTTTGTCTGCTGAAAATAGGCTTTTCAATCTAAACAGCACGCCTATACCTCATAATTCCCAAATGGAACAAAAGCCTGAAACTAAAAAATCTCTACAAAACCAAAAAAAGTCTTCTGCATCCTATTCCAGATCATATACAGACATTCCCAACCTGCTAAGCCCAAATAAATTTAGATCTCCCCAAAAGGCTGATGACCACAAAACAAATAAAACAACAACACTATCATACAGTAATAAATACACATCTCAAAAAACTGCCCCAGGTCTTATCAAAACTAACCTAGACATTAGAAGTAAAAATATACCTTCTCCGACAGCTGCCTCTCCATCATCGAGCCAGCTGATGGACTCATCTGTTTCAGCTAAGAAGAGTGCACCGGAAGAGGAAATAGTTTTGGACTCTTAAAATAAAAATAAAAAAAGATTGCCCAGACCCAGAACAAAATAAACCAACAATGAGCCAAGAGGAAATATTCTTCCAAAAAAATAATCTCACTAATTGATGAGAAACTGAATATGGTTTTTGTATCCATAACTCTTCCTTTAAAGAAGTGTGCAGAGGCATCACTCAAAAATTGGAACTAAACGAATCCAAAATTATTGATCTAGAGAACAAAACAGACTCATTAATTAACCAAAATATAATTCTAAAAAAGGAAATTAATGATCTCAGATCCAAAATGGCAGACTTAGAGGATAGGAATCGGAGGAACAACTTGAAAATAAGAGGGATTCCAGAAGAAATAAACCAATCTGATCTACCAGTTTGTTAAAACTATATTCAAAAAAACAGTACCAAGTCTAAATAGTCTAGAACTATGCATTGACAGAATCCATAGACTGCCAAAACCCAAAGGCATCCAAGCAGATAGACCGAGAGACACGATCCTTCGCCTACACTTTTATGGCACCAAGGAAAAGATCCAAAACTATATCAAAACCAAGGGATCGCTTCTGGAACCTTACCATCAACTCAACATTTTTTACAGATCTCTCAAAACACACTATGGATGCCCGCAAGTCTTTTAAGCCTTTAACAGAAATTTTGAGAGGGAAAAATATCCAATACAGATGGGGATTCCCCCCCAAGTTGATGTTCCACTACAGAGATAAACTCACTGTGATTAACACAATGGAGGAGGGACTGGCATTATTTAAATCTCACCCCCTAATTTACCTTAAAGATCTAAAGAGAGTTCCATTACAGAGGCAAATTCACGGTGATCAAACCACTGGAGGAGGGAAAGTTATTCTTTGATTCACATTCTTAAACTTCTTGTGGATCCTAAGATACCTGATAACACATGGAAAATTATTTCTCCTAACAAGAGATGGTTGTTGAGTTCTTAATAATCTTGTTGTCTTATAATATCTCGGGGATAATGGGGGAGTGAAGAAACTTTACACAAACTTTCCCCTTTAGGTCAAGAATCCCACTTGGGAAAAGACCTGAATTTGAAAACTTGCATACTTTGTATATTGTTGACAAAACTGTTCATTTTCCTGTTTATTAACTTCTTTATCTTGTTCTTGGTGTTCTTATAGATTCAATAACTTCCTTACAAATGCAGATTAAGTTTCTGTCCTATAACGTCAGGGGGCTCAACAGCCCTTGGAAAACATACACATTACTGAAAGAAATAAAACAACTACAAGCAGACATCGTGTGTAAACAAGAATCGAAATTCCAAAACGGTAAATATTCAAATTTCTCCCACAAGGATTTTCCACACTCATACACATCTTCAGCACAAAAGAAAAAAGCAGGGATAATTACTCTGATAAAAAAATACAGTACCTTTCAGATTTGTGGAAGAGTTCAATGACCCGGGAGGCAGATATCATATCCTAATATGCAAAATCAATTCAGTCATAAGCACGATCGTAAATATTTACTGTCCCAATACTAAGCAACTGAGTTTCCTTAATAAGGTATTCAAAAAAGTTCAATTGAAAAAAAAGGGAAACATATGTTTTGTGAGATTTTAACATGGTACCGATGGTAACCTGGATTCTACATCTTTAACAAGACATCTTTCAAACCATCTCAACAAATGGATACAAAACAACGAAATCTATGACACATTTAGGTGCCTAAACTAATCTTCTAGAGAATTTTCAAATTTTTCAACAGTACACAAAACATCGGCGAGAATATCCTTACAGATATTTTTACCCTTACTAAAATAAAAAATCCTCTATATTAGATAAACCGATTTCGGATCATTCCCCCATCTTAACCGAAGTGTTGACCGGACCAGTCTTTAAAAGTTCAGCTCTATGGAGGTGCAATAATTTTTGGTTGAATATCCCAGAGTATAGAAAAGAAATTGAATCTTCATTAAAGCTATATTTTGAGGAAAATGACACGGAAGGAACGAGTCCGTTCATGGTATGGTGCGCTCACAAAGTGGTGGGGAGAGGGAAAATTATCCAGTTAGCAGCAAAAAAAAAAACTCAAAGAAAAGAGAAAAAATAAAACTCATTCAAACGCAAATCAAAACAAAAGAAAACATCCTTATAAATACATTTCCAAAATCTCAACAAATACAAAACAAAATTCTCAGATTGAGACAGGAGTTAAATAAAGTCATCCTTGATGATTTCGAAAGAATTATAAAACAAATCAAAATTTAAATTATATTCCGAAATTAACAAACCTACAAAATTCATGATGTCCAAATTAAAGAGAAAAAGAATAAAAAGTAGAGTAAATAAGATTAGAAACTCCACTGGAGATATAAAACATCATCCTCTAGAAATTGTAGAGGAATTTGTGAAATACTATAGGGATTTATATAACCTAAATATTGATAATACTAATTCCCATCCAAACACACAAAGAATAACAGACCTTCTTAAACTAAATCTCCCACAAATTGACCCTTCAGATTTATCCACACTCAATTTACCTATTTCAGTTTCTGAAATCAGAGAAACAATACAGACACTAAAAATTCAAAAATCTCCAGGACCAGACGGTCTGAGTAATGAATATTTCAAGATGTTTGCAGAAATTCTCACACCCTATATGGCACGAATCTTTAACCAAGCATCACAAACTGGGAACTTCCCTTAAGAAATGCTGGAAGCTACCCTTATCATGATCCCCAAATCCCAATCTGACGTGGATGAAGTTAAAAATTTCAGACCAATCTCCCTTATTAATACGGATATTAAAATATTTTCAAAAATACTAGCCACAAGACTAAGAGAAATCCTTCCAAAATTAATAAACGATGATCAGTCATGCTTCATTAAAGACAGACAAACATCTGACGGTCCTAGAAGACTCCTTAACATCATCAATAAAATTAATTCTACACGTATTCCATCAATCCTTCTGGCACTAGATGCCGAGAAGGCATTTGATAGGGTCAATTGAACATATCTAAAAATTGTTTTATCAAAATTTGGATTCAATAATGATTGGATTAAATCAGTTTTCACTCTATATTCCCACTCAAGCGCAAAAATTTATATTAAGGATAACCTATCCAAACCTTTCCAGATAAATAATGGTACAAGACAGGGATGCCCCTTATCGACCACTCCATTTTGCTTTGGCAATAGAACCACTAGCCGAAGCGATTCGTAAAAATGATAACATTACAGGATTTAATACTCCTAACAAACAATTTAAAATCAGTTTATTTGTAGACGATATGCTGCTATACCTTACAAACCCATATCATTCTACTGTAGCATTACTTGAGACACTGAATGAATTTTCACAACTTTCAGACTTCAAAATTAATAACCACAAATCAAAGATTTTGCAATTCAACCTGTCAACTAATACAATCAATTCTATAAAAACAGTATCAGAATTTAACTGGGAAAAAGAACAGATCCACATAGGTGTTCTATTAAAAAAAAAACTATACCTACTACAATTAGCGCAAACTGTGAATCGCTCTTATCTACCATCACAAAAAGACTTGCAACCTTGGGAGAATGTGGGTCTGTCATGGATGGGCAAAGTATTAGCTGTAGAAACCGTAATCCTTCCAAAATTATTGTATATTTTTAGGGCTCTTTGTTATGACCCCAATGGCGAGGGTCTCAGAGGAACGTGGAAGTCTGCAGAATACAAAAATCCAGCTCATAGGGCAGTGGTAACTGGGTTGACCATATATCTACTCCTAACGCCAACACTAGAAGTAGCCGGGGATCATTCCTACGTTGATTCTAGATGACACGCGCCAGCCGGAGAATCTAGCTACCCCTAGTAGAGGAAAACAAAGACCTTTCTTGCCTCCAGAGAAGGGGACCCCAAAGCTGGATAGAAGCCCCCCACAAATAATGACGGTGAGGTAAGAGGAAATGACAAACACAGAAATGAACCAGGTTTAGCACAGAGAGGCCCGCTTACTGATAGCAGAATAAAGAAAGGTAACTTATATGGTCAACAAAAACCCTATCAAAATCCACACTGGAAATTCAAGAACCCCCGAACCGTCTAACGGTCCGGGGGGAGAACACCAGCCCCCCTAGAGCTTCCAGCAAAGGTCAGGATATAGATTTGGAACAAGCTGGACAAAAATACAAAACCAAAACAAATAGCAAAAAGCAAAAGGCAGACTTAGCTGATATAACTGGAACCAGGATCAGTAGACAAGAGCACAGCAGACTAGCTCTGATAACTACGTTGCCAGGCATTGAACTGAAGGTCCAGGGAGCTTATATAGCAACACCCCTAACTAACGACCCAGGTGCGGATAAAAGGAATGACAGAAAAACCAGAGTCAAAAAACTAGTAACCACTAGAGGGAGCAAAAAGCAAATTCACAACAGTACCCCCCCCTTAGTGAGGGGTCACCGAACCCTCACCACGACCACCAGGGCGATCAGGATGAGCGGCATGAAAGGCACGAACTAAATCGGCCGCATGAACATCAGAGGCGACCACCCAGGAATTATCCTCCTGACCATAGCCCTTCCACTTGACCAGGTACTGAAGCCTCCGCCTGGAGAGGCGAGAATCCAAGATCTTCTCCACCACGTACTCCAACTCGCCCTCAACCAACACCGGAGCAGGAGGCTCAGCAGAAGGAACTACAGGCACAATGTACCGCCGCAACAAGGACCTATGAAATACATTGTGAATAGCAAACGACACAGGAAGATCCAGACGAAAAGATACAGGATTAAGTATTTGCAATATCTTGTAAGGCCCAATAAAACGAGGTTTAAATTTGGGAGAGGAGACCTTCATAGGAACAAAGCGGGAAGAAAGCCACACCAAATCCCCAACGCGTAGTCGGGGACCCACACCGCGGCGGCGGTTGGCAAAGCGCTGAGCCTTCTCCTGTGACAACTTCAAGTTGTCCACCACATGATTCCAGATCTGCTGCAACCTATCCACCACAGAATCCACCCCAGGACAGTCAGAAGGCTCCACATGACCCGAAGAAAAGCGAGGATGGAAACCAGAGTTGCAGAAAAAAGGCGAAACCAAGGTGGCGGAACTAGCCCGATTATTAAGGGCAAACTCAGCCAACGGCAAGAATGTCACCCAATCGTCCTGATCAGCAGAGACAAAACACCTCAAATAAGCCTCCAAAGTCTGATTGGTTCGCTCCGTCTGTCCATTAGTCTGAGGATGGAAAGCAGACGAAAACGACAAATCAATGCCCATCCTACTACAAAAGGATCGCCAGAACCTGGAAACGAACTGGGATCCTCTGTCTGACACAATATTCTCAGGGATGCCGTGCAAACGAACCACGTTCTGGAAAAACACAGGAACCAGATCGGAAGAGGAAGGCAGCTTAGGCAACGGAACCAAATGGACCATCTTGGAGAAGCGATCACATATCACCCAGATAACGGACATGCCCTGAGATAGCGGAAGATCAGAAATGAAATCCATGGAGATATGTGTCCAAGGTCTCTTCGGGACAGGCAAGGGCAAGAGCAAACCGCTGGCACGAGAACAGCAAGGCTTAGCTCGAGCACAAGTCCCACAGGACTGCACAAATGACCGCACATCCCTTGACAAGGAAGGCCACCAAAAGGACCTGGCCACCAGATCTCTGGTGCCAAAAATTCCCGGGTGACCTGCCAACACCGAGGAATGAACCTCGGAAATGACTCTGCTGGTCCACTTATCCGGGACAAACAGTCTGTCAGGTGGACAAGACTCAGGCCTATCAGCCTGAAATCTCTGCAACACACGTCGCAGATCCGGAGAAATAGCTGACAAGATAACTCCATCTTTAAGAATACCAACAGGATCAGCGACTCCAGGAGCATCAGGCACAAAGCTCCTAGAAAGAGCATCGGCCTTCACATTCTTTGAACCTGGTAAATACGAGACAACAAAATCAAAGCGGGAGAAAAACAATGACCAGCGGGCCTGTCTCGGATTAAGGCGTTTAGCAGACTCGAGATACATCAGATTTTTGTGATCAGTCAAGACCACCACACGATGCTTAGCACCCTCGAGCCAATGACGCCACTCCTCAAATGCCCATTTCATGGCCAACAACTCCCGATTGCCCACATCATAATTTCGCTCGGCAGGCGAAAACTTCCTAGAGAAAAAGGCACAAGGTTTCATAACAGAGCAACCAGGGCCTCTCTGCGACAAAACGGCCCCTGCCCCAATCTCCGAAGCATCCACCTCAACCTGAAAGGGAAGTGAGACGTCAGGCTGGCACAAAACAGGCGCCGAAGTAAACCGGCGTTTCAACTCCTGGAAAGCCTCCACGGCAGCAGGAGCCCAGTTAGCTACATCGGAGCCCTTCTTGGTCATATCCGTCAAAGGTTTCACAATGCTAGAAAAATTAGCGATAAAACGACGGTAGAAGTTAGCGAAGCCCAAGAACTTCTGAAGACTCTTAACTGACGAGGGCTGAGTCCAATCAAGAATAGCTCGGACCTTGACTGGGTCCATCTCCACAGCAGAAGGGGAAAAAATGAACCCCAAAAAGGGAACCTTCTGTACACCAAAGAGACACTTTGAGCCCTTGACAAACAAAGAATTTTCACGCAAAATTTTAAAGACCAACCTGACCTGCTCCACATGCGAATCCCAATTATCAGAAAAAACCAAAATATCATCCAGATAAACAATCAAAAATTTATCCAGATACTTCCGGAAAATGTCATGCATAAAGGACTGAAAAACTGAAGGCGCATTGGAGAGCCCAAAAGGCATCACCAAGTACTCAAAATGACCTTCGGGCGTATTGAATGCGGTTTTCCATTCATCACCTTGCTTAATGCGCACAAGGTTGTACGCACCACGAAGGTCTATCTTGGTGAACCACTTGGCACCCTTAATCCGGGCAAACAAGTCAGACAACAGCGGTAAAGGATACTGAAATTTGACAGTGATCTTATTTAAAAGCCGATAATCAATACAAGGTCTCAAAGATCCGTCCTTTTTTGCCACAAAAAAGAATCCCGCACCAAGAGGGGAAGAAGACGGACGAATATGTCCTTTTTCCAGAGACTCCTTGATATATGAACGCATAGCGGTATGTTCAGGTACCGACAGATTAAACAGTCTTCCCTTAGGAAATTTACTGCCTGGGATCAAATCTATAGCACAGTCACAGTCCCTATGAGGAGGCAGTGCACTGGACTCAGACTCACTGAAGACATCCTGATAATCAGACAAATACTCCGGAACTTCCGAAGGCGTAGAAGAAGCAATAGACACAGGCAGGGAATCCTCATGAATACCACGACAGCCCCAACTTGAGACTGACATAGCCTTCCAGTCCAGGACTGGATTATGGGTCTGTAACCATGGCAGCCCCAAAACGACCAAATCATGCATTTTATGTAAAACCAGGAAACGTATCACCTCGCGGTGTTCAGGAGTCATGCACATGGTAACCTGAGTCCAATACTGCGGTTTATTTGCTGCCAATGGTGTAGCATCAATACCCCTAAGAGGAATAGGATTTTCTAATGGTTCAAGAGTAAATCCACAGCGCTTAGCAAATGAGAGATCCATGAGACTCAGGGCAGCACCTGAATCTACAAACGCCATGACAGGATAAGATGACAGTGAGCAAATCAAAGTTACAGACAGAATAAATTTAGGTTGCAAATTACCAACGGTGACAGGACTAACAACCTTAGCTATACGTTTAGAGCATGCTGAGATAACATGTGTAGAATCACCACAGTAGTAGCACAAGCCATTCCGGCGTCTATGAATTTTCCGCTCATTTCTAGTCAGGATTCTATCACATTGCATTAAATCAGGTGTCTGTTCAGACAACACCATGAGGGAATTTGCGGTTTTTCTATCACATTGCACCGAATTAGGTGTCTGTTCAGACAACACCATGAGGGAATTTGCGGTTTTGCGCTCCCGCAACCGCCGGTCAATTTGAATAGCCAGTGCCATAGTATCATTCAGACCTGTGGGAATGGGAAAACCCACCATAACATTCTTAATGGCTTCAGAAAGACCATTTCTAAAATTAGCGGCCAGTGCACACTCGTTCCAATGTGTCAGCACGGACCATTTCCGAAATTTTTGGCAATACACTTCAGCCTCGTCCTGCCCCTGAGACATAGCCAGCAAGGCCTTTTCTGCCTGAATCTCAAGATTGGGTTCCTCATAAAGTAAACCGAGCGCCAGAAAAAACGCATCAAGATCAGCCAATGCCGGATCTCCTGGCGCCAGCGAAAAAGCCCAATCCTGAGGGTCGCCCCGTAAGAACGAAATAACAATTTTTACTTGCTGAGCAGAATCTCCTGATGAACAGGGTCTCAGGGACAAAAACAATTTACAATTATTCACGAAATTCCTAAACTTAAACCTGTCTCCGGAAAACAGTTCAGGAATCGGTATTTTAGGTTCTGACCTAGGATTTCTGATAACATAGTCTTGTATGCCCTGCACACGAGTAGCCAGCTGGTCCACACTTGTAATCAAGGTCTGGACATTCATGTCTGCAGCAAGCATAGCCACTCTGAGGTAAAGGGGAAGGAGAAAAAAAAAAACTCAGAATCTTCTTTCTTATAATCCCTCTTCTGCAATGCATTAAACATTTAATACTGGCCTGGCAAACTGTTATGACCCCAATGGCGAGGGTCTCAGAGGAACGTGGAAGTCTGCAGAATACAAAAATCCAGCTCATAGGGCAGTGGTAACTGGGTTGACCATATATCTACTCCTAACGCCAACACTAGAAGTAGCCGGGGATCATTCCTACGTTGATTCTAGATGACACGCGCCAGCCGGAGAATCTAGCTACCCCTAGTAGAGGAAAACAAAGACCTTTCTTGCCTCCAGAGAAGGGGACCCCAAAGCTGGATAGAAGCCCCCCACAAATAATGACGGTGAGGTAAGAGGAAATGACAAACACAGAAATGAACCAGGTTTAGCACAGAGAGGCCCGCTTACTGATAGCAGAATAAAGAAAGGTAACTTATATGGTCAACAAAAACCCTATCAAAATCCACACTGGAAATTCAAGAACCCCCGAACCGTCTAACGGTCCGGGGGGAGAACACCAGCCCCCCTAGAGCTTCCAGCAAAGGTCAGGATATAGATTTGGAACAAGCTGGACAAAAATACAAAACCAAAACAAATAGCAAAAAGCAAAAGGCAGACTTAGCTGATATAACTGGAACCAGGATCAGTAGACAAGAGCACAGCAGACTAGCTCTGATAACTACGTTGCCAGGCATTGAACTGAAGGTCCAGGGAGCTTATATAGCAACACCCCTAACTAACGACCCAGGTGCGGATAAAAGGAATGACAGAAAAACCAGAGTCAAAAAACTAGTAACCACTAGAGGGAGCAAAAAGCAAATTCACAACAGCTCTTCCCCTAATCTTTCCAACAGTTTTCTTTAAAAACTAACAAAAAATTGTTTCATTTATATGGAAAGGTAAAAGAGCCAGAGTATCTAGAATCATGCTATATAAAAATAAATATAACGGAGGAAAGGGAATCCCAAATATCCAAGCCTATTACAATGCCAATCTGATTAAACAGAGCCAACACTGGGTAACTGAAGGTACAAAACCAGCTTGGATAGAACTGGAAGAACATAATCATATTTCCAAGTCCTTCAGGGTGATCCTTTTTGAGCATATATTTAACTTAAATAAATATAAATCAAAACATCCGATTTTTTTCACAGTCACACACGTTTGGGACTCTCTTGCTACACAAAAAGAAACTGAAACCGAAATCAAGGGATAATTTCCCACTACCACTGATTGGTTTCATCTTTGGATTTTCCATACTGGAGAATTGGTCAAAAATTGGCATTCGTAAATTGGGAGACTTGCTTATAAATAATAGGCTGAAACCTTTCTCCGATATTAGAAAAAAATTTAACATTCCATCTGCGGACTTCATGCAATACTACATGATCAAAGATTGCCTAAAAAAATTTATTGACAAAGCCCCTCTAAAATCAGAAACTGTCCATCTTCTCCTTAACAATGCGAATCATAATATATTTTGGAGCACAAAATTTATTTAAAACTCCTTTAACAAAGACAATGAATTAAAAAAAAAAAAACGATATATACTCAGATGGGAAAGAGATATCCAATTCAATGCAACACAAAAAAAATGGGAAAAAGCTATAAAATACTCAAATTCTTCAAACATTTCAGTACCTCTGCATGAAACGTACCATAAACTATTGACCAGATGGTACCTTACTCCCTCTAGAATTGCACATTTCAAAGCCGAGTCGTCCCCGCTATGCTGGAGAGGTGGTGGAATTAAGGGAGATTTGATGCACGTCTTTTGGACATGCCCAAAACTCATAGGTTTATGGAACGAGATTTCTAAATACTTTGGAAACCTTATTAATAGAGATTTTTTTCTCTCTCCACAAATAACATTTTTCTCCTTAGATATGGAGGATATTCACTACTCAACTAGATGTGTAATAATACACCTCTTACTGATAACTAAAAACATGATTGCTACCCTTTGGAAAAGACCTGAGATCCCAAAGTTCTCTGACGTTATAGACAAACTACAAATACACAATACGCTAGATCTGAAATTCTCTATTGCAAATGATAGTTTGCATAAATATGACAGAAAATGGAGCACATGGAACACCATACACCAAAATTCTGACTAACTAATACCACGTTCTTTAGAGTTACAGATTGTAGATTTACTTTCTTTCCTGTATATAGTTCTATTATGGAAGTATAGAAGTTAATG
Organism: Ranitomeya variabilis; assembly: GCF_051348905.1. Taxonomy (NCBI): domain Eukaryota; kingdom Metazoa; phylum Chordata; class Amphibia; order Anura; family Dendrobatidae; genus Ranitomeya; species Ranitomeya variabilis. Next base: position 406,670,407 of record NC_135235.1, on the reverse strand, counting down.
ACAATGAGACAGACTTGATGCCAAATATTACTCTATAACTAGTTATAGATCTGTCTATGTTCTATATTCCCTGTACCCTTCCCATTTCCTTTCCCTATATGTCACATTAGTACGCAGTTTATAATAACAAAATTTAAAGCGTTGTTGAAAAATTATAAAAGTTCAATAAAAAATACTTAAATAAGAAACTGACAGACACTCTCCTGCCTCTTCAACAATCTATGAAAGAAACAAGTGTTTTAGAAAGTAGGAACACAGAACAGAGTGTGGTAGAGCTTAGGGAAGAAGATTGTTGGCGGGGTAAAACCAACTCTCAATTGAAAATTGTACATACTCCCATAGCACAAAATGAAGGTGATAAATCGTTGTAGTCCAAGGATTTACTTTCCCAACTGAACATACCTTTCAAGAAGAGACCAACATATTTAACGCCGTATCCAAATATATGTCAAATAATTGATGATCCTTGTACACGATAACTTTTAGTTATCCTGCGCAATGGGAATCTTTTGAACACCGTTAATATAAATAACGTGTATAAGGTCAATAATACTTGCCCATTTGACTCTCTGCTGCATAGTTTGTCAAACATGTTTGTTGATTATGACTTATACAGAAACTTCATAACTAACTCAGACAACTCATTTTTGGGTGTTAAGTATTTTGTGGAATTTGGGGCAAATCAAAACATGTACAGAAAGAGAGCTCATTTGATACTGGAACATTACACAAGCCACACACTTGTAGGTGGAATTACGAGTTTGGATGCAGAAGATTACATTGGCCATACAGTAGAAGTGTTTTTAAAAGACATCCCCAGTTCAACATGTCAAAATGTCATGTAAAAACAACAAAAAATGATGCAATATCTTTTGGCCAATCAACACTAATGATGTAAAACATGTTTTTGAGCGTGCTATGCAAATTTCATCTAAGGTCATTAATAAACCATGTACACCCAACTGCAGCCAACGTACTACGATTGCCTACAAACCAGGGCCACATCTTATAATAGAGCCACGTGTTGGTTTACCGATAAAGCGATGGATCTCTGAATTCCCCACTCAAGTGATCATATCAGATATACGTTGTACATTAGCGGCCATTATAATGCATGTTCAAGGAAACCATTACATTTCATATTGTAGAAGAAAGGACAGTTGTTGGGAAGTTTACGACGACATGAGCTACTCTGTAAAAACAGTAGACCCAAATAAACTATGAGGAAATGCAGAAGTTGTAATATACGTTAAAAATGTAGCTTTTCCTGTTTACAGGTATAACAAACGAGTAAAGACAATCGCTATTTAAAGAGTAGCTAAACTTTTAAGCAAGTTGTCTCCTCGGGCCTTGTTGTTATGACTTTACTTAGTCTTGCAGCAGTACAGTGCTCCTGGCCGCTGCATCGCACTCTGTCTCCCCAATGTCCACCAGATATTTCCGCTTGCTGGTGACTACACATGTTGTCACCCAAGATTGCACCAGAAGTGATCAGAGCCTTCCTTTCCTTATTGCTAATCAGATTTCAGAGGAAAGGAAGCCTCCGATTGGGGCTGATGCCATCTTGGGTGACTACACATGTAGACACTTGCCAGAGAAAATATTTGGTGGATGTCAGGGAGACAGAGCGGGTGTGAATGGCAAAAACCATGGCTGGTACCACAGTGTAGGAACACAAAACTGGCAGGACTAAGGTAAGTTATAATGAGGGTGGGGAAGCCAATTGAGTTAAAATGGTTTGAAAGTTTAGCTATTCTTTAAAACACTTCTTGTAAAGGTAAGGCTGGGGGTCAGGGTGGTTTCATTCAGTTCCTCTGTCAAAAACAAGAGGCTGAATACAACAAAAAAACAGACTTTTGCTTCCCCGATAACTTGAATAAGCTCCTCAGAGGCTGAGCACAGCTACAGCATCTACCAGGAGCTAAGCCAGCCTCGGAGCGCTCTGACCGCCACGCACTTCTTTCTGTCCAAAGACTGTTCCTCCATTCCTAAGTAGGGTTTTTGTATGAGTGGAGAAAAACTATAAGGAAAACGGAGATAAATTTATTCAAATATGTTTTATCACATAGAATACCAATAATAATTTACATTAAATATTCACGAAAGATGTAGGCTGTATCTAAAGAATAGAAGTACTGAAAAATCCCATGAGTGCCAAATAACTCTAACAAAGGAAAGAAGAAGAACAGTAACACCCCGGTGTTGGGGTCTTAGTGTTATGGGTCGAGTTCCCGCCTCTGCACAGGGGGAATCTCGGGCCATCTCCGCTGCGGTCTCCCATTCTTCTCCTGCCGCAGTGGAGCCTGCTCAGCAGAGACATCGGTCCCAGCGTCTCGCTCAGGCTGACTCTGTACAAAGAGTTACTGCTGCTTTTCCTGCTTCTGCCATTGAAGCCAGTGTTGGGCAGCGGCGAGCAGACGCTTCTAGGACTAAGTCCTGCTTTTTTCATTCTGAGCATGCCCAGAGTAAGATCTCTCAGTGGAGATCGAGGGTCACATGTTCAGATACTGCAGTCAAATCTATTGGTCCTTCTAGGAAGGTCCTGTAGGTGCGCAGGCTCTGTAGCAGCCTCTCATTGGTCCTTCTAGGAAGGTCCTGTATGTGCTGCAACTATTTAAGGCTCGCATGGCCACACGGCCGTGTGCTAGTATCTTTCTAAGTTATGTGCTTTGCGCCAGTGTGGTCATGTGAGTTTGTGTTCAGGGATCCGGCTGAAATAAGCCCCTAGAATGCTGGCACCTCCGGCGAGGAGATTGTGTTTGTATGTATTCAGGGACCTGGCTGAAATAAGCCCCTAGAATGCTGGCACCTCCGGCGAGGAGTTGTGTGCATGCATGACCAGACTGCTCTCATTTGGGTAGTTAGCCTGTGCCTCTGTGAAGTCTAACAGGGCACAGAGCTTTGCTTTCACGGCTACTCTGTGAAACTAACAGAGCTAGTTCATACCGCCATATAGTGCCGCCGTTTGCTAGCAGCAGGTTCTCCTGCACGGTGGACCCCGGGCTGGGAACGCATCTATTTCAATAAAACATTTATATTTACTTGGTGCGTTCCGCTAGCCCTAACACTTAGTCTTCTTTTTTTTTTTAGTTACTTTGCATTCATGGGAATTTTTAGTCCTTCTATTCTTTAGATACAGCCTACATCTTTCGTGAATATTTATTGTAAATTATTATTGGTATTCTATGTTATTAAACATTTGAATAAATTTATATCTAGTCACATTAGTAATTTTCTTTGTTTTTTGTATAAGTCAAACACCGATAACTCAGGAACTCCGTCTAGATGTTAAAATGTACGTGTTCTATTTATATTACAGGGATTTGCAGTCCTAAACGTTCAGGTTTCCATTGTTAAATATATATTTCTGTAAGGTATTACTTTTACTTGTGTTTTTCACTGTACTAATAAGATTTATTTTTTTGATAATTGAATTGATTAAAAATGAGACCACATGAGGAGTTTTTGTTTAGTCTATGCACAGGCATTTTTAGCCCCTTGACGACCGCCCATTGACTTTTGCCGACGGGGCTAGCAGGGCCTTATTCCTCCGACAGAGTTTTCACGTCGGGCGGGGAAACGGCAGCCTGTTATGAACTGGTGGCCTAGGAGTAGCATTGGACGTACTCTGGAGAAGGTGGTATCTGTACTGACCACGGACCCTGAACTTAACACCGCAACTAGAAGTAGCCGTGGGATGTACCTACTGATCCTAGACACCTCGACACAGCCGGAGGACTAATTAACCCTATAGATAGAAAAGGGAAAACTATCTCGCCTCAGAGAAAATTCCCAAAGGATAGGCAGCCCCCCACAAATATTGACTGTGAGAGGAGAGGAAAAAACATACACAGGCTGAAAACAGGATTTAGCAAAGGAGGCCAATCTAGCTAAATAGGAAAGATAGGACAGAGAACTATGCGGTCAGTATTAAAATACTAGGAAATATCCACCACAGAAAATACAAAAAACTCCACATCTAACTAAAGACATGGAGGGTATATCTGCCTCTCCAGAGATTCCAGCTTGACTGCATAAATCCTTACACAGATTAAGCTGGACAAGATAAAACATGAAATGCACTGAACAATGAGGCCCCCAAAATGTGGGCTGCAAAACAAGCAGAACTTATCTTGGTGAAAAGACCAGGAAGCAGGAGAAACCATGAAGGGATGTGAATCCTCCAGAAACAATGGACAACTGGCACTGACTAAAGGGTGAGGCCAGACTAAACAGCCCAGTCCAGAGTGGACACACCTGATAACTGCTGGGAAGGACAGACAGCAGCGCTACCACTTATAACCACCGGAGGGAGCCCAAGAGCAGAATTCACAACAGCAGCCCCAGCTAGCCACATCGGCAATCGCGGGATCCCAGCTGTCCTACAGTCAGCTGGGATCACAACCCCCAAAAATTAAATATTTTAAATATTTATTCCACACGGTAAACGCCATAAAAAAAACAAACCAATTTCTATTTTTTTCACTGTTCGAGTCACACACACACAAAAAAAAAGCGATAAAAAAAAAAAAAAAAAAAAAAAAACAGATATACCCCCAAAATGGTCCGAATAAAAACTACACCTCTTACCGCAAAAAATGAGCCATCCCAAAGCTCCATAGTCAGACAAATAAAAGCGCTACGGGGCTGCGCGTGCGGTGAGGCAAAATCCTCTCATTATTTAAAAAAAAAAAAAAACGGTTTTACTTTTTAAAGGTAGTAAAAAAAATAAAAAATACATAAATTTGGTATCGGTGTGTCCGACCTGACCCAGAAAATAAAAGTAATTCTGATATTTTTACCGCACGGTTAATTAACTAAAAATAAAACAAAAAACATTAGCATAATTTTTTTTTTTAAATTTTCCCTCTCCTAAAAAAAATAAAAGATATACAAAACATCATATGCACCCCAAAGTGGTGCCAAGGAAAAATACAACTTGTTACGCAAAAAACAAGCCCCCCTACTTTGAAATTTGCCTTTTTTTATGGATTCTGATATTCATTAGATCTGGTTTGATCAGCAAAAATTAACATTAGATCTATTTCCGTTCTTGAGATATTGGGGGTGTAAGGTGGGGGGTTAGCTACGGGATAGCCCCCCCACTTTGAAATTTGCCTTTTTTTATGGATTCTGATAGATATTCGTTAGATCCGTTTGAGCAGCGGTCCTGAGGTGTAGATGAAGAGGGGTCCAAGGACAGAGCATTGGGGGAGACCAACAGAGTGAAGTGAGAAGGTGGTGAGTGAGTGGGACAATCTTAAAGTTCGGTCAGTGAGTCGACCCCCGTGATGCCTACAGGCCCGCCTCTTCACAATCATTGCAGCACACTGCCCCCTTCCCAGCCGCGACACATCGCCAGTGAAGTCCTGATGCTGCCCACAACTGGCCCCCGCCGAAGTCGCCGCTGCTCAAACGGTCCTGGTCCATGAAATGCCCGATATTTGGGACCAACGTGATGCCAATTATGCAAACCAGGCAAGGAAAGAGGCTGCTTGTAGGAGCATTTGTGGGATCCTTTTCCCAAATTATGAGCAACCACGTGAGGGACAGAGGCAACTAATTAAGTACAGTCATGAATATCAAGTCTTTAATATTGCAAACTGCATTAAGAACAATGTTTTGTCACCATTATTATTTATGTTGTTCTGATTTTGTATGTATATTGCACCATTTATTTAATGGTTCTGGACATGAGAAAGGGGTTACGTACAGCGTTTATAGATGTCGCTTACAGTAAGCAAATAGACAATGACAGACTGGTATAGAGGGGAGATGACTCTGTCCTTGTGTACTTACATTCCATGGTGTCCCCCTTTTACGGGATTGTGGTATTTGTGTTTATTTTTAATCCTGAAGATATTTAGTAAAAAATGCAGCTTACTAGGGCATATTAAAATCTGTGAACTCACTGACACCTTGTGTTACCAATGTGCACAATGGCTTTTAACATTATTTTCTTCTCTGTCATTACAGTGGAAGATGTTATGAGACGTTAGAGAAGTATTCGGGACCAGCACCGAAAAGAAAGGCAGCAGCGGGCCAGGAGTTGGTCATCTGCTCCGGCAAAAAGAAAGTATATATATTTTGACCGGCTGTCCTTTCTGGATCCCAGTGTGGATCTCAGACCGTAAGCACAAACCTCACACGACATTACACATATGTTAGAAATGCTCATAGATGAGCATAGCATGAGAGGGAGACAACAGGTTCAGATTCTGAGCCATTGATAGATCCTGTTGGTGAAGAAGAGGTGGCTGGCCCATCTACGGCTCTTTCCATGTTTCTCCCTCCGGATCCATCTTCGGCTGCCCCTCATGTTTCACAACCACCTGGTCCAGATGCTGCAGCCCCACCCACAGATGCACCGGCTTCAGTGATGGCCGAAGATACTGGACACAGCAGCAGCCCCACTGTTCTGCTTGAGGCCTCCCCACAGCCTGCTGTGACCTCACGCCGTGGCCGCAGAAGGAGAGAGATTCTTGCAAGCCGAAGGAATGTGGACACTGGTGTGTTAAATTATTTGGCCAGGGCTACTCATCCTGAGTGGGTGAGGAGGCCTATGCAAGGAGCCTGGCCCGGTATATCCGTCCCATTCCCCGTGAGGTGAGGCTACTACGTATTAGAGGGTGCATTCAAATCCTTCTTGATGCATGCATCCCCCCAAATGACCCTAATATTTTGTTTAACTACATTGAGAGGTGGCAGCTGTCACCATGTAACCTGTTATGACCCCAATGGCAGAGGGTCTCAGAGGTTATTACCAAGTCTGCACACACAAAAAAACCAGCTCATAGGGCAGTGGTAACTAGGCTGACCGTATAACTGATCCTAGCACAACAAATAGCAGTAGCCGGGGAACGTACCTACGTTGGTTCTAGACGTCTCGCGCCAGCCGGAGAACTAACTAACCCTAGAAGGGAAACAATAGACCTTTCTTGCCTCCAGAGAAAAGACCCCAAAAGTTGGATACAAGCCCCCAACAAATAATAACGGTGAGGTAAGAAGAAAAGACAAACGTAAGAATGAACTAGGTTTTAGCAAAGAGGCCCACTGACTAATAGCAGAATATAGGAAGATGACTTATACGGTCAGCAAAAACCCTATCAAAATTTCCACGCTGAATATTCAAGAACCCCCGAACCGTCTAACGGCACGGGGGGAGAATATCAGCCCCCTAGAGCTTCCAGCAATATCAGGAATCACATTTAGTACAAGCTGGACAAAAATAAGAGCAATGCAAATAACCAAAAAATAAGGAAGCAGGACTTAGCTTATTTTGCAAAGAACCAGGACCAGCAGACAGGAGCAAACAGAAAGGAACTGATTACAACGATGCCAGGCACCAGACTGAGAATCCAGGGAGTTTAAATAGCAACACCCCTGGACTAACGAACCAGGTGGGTACCAAGCTGGGGAAAGAAAATCAAAGTGTCATGTCGCTAGTGACCACAAGAGGGAGCCAAAAAGTTCAATTCACAACAGTACCCCCCCCTTAAGGAGGGGTCACCGAACCCTCACCAAGACCACCAGGGCGATCGGGATGAGCAGCGTGAAAGGCACAAACCAAATCGGCCGCATGAACATCAGAGGCGACCACCCAGGAATTATCCTCCTGACCATAGCCCTTCCACTTGACCAGATACTGAAGCCTCCGTCTGGAGAGATGAGAATCCAAGATCTTCTCCACTACGTACTCCAACTCGCCCTCAACCAACACCGGAGCAGGAGGCTCAACAGAAGGAACCACCGGCACAACGTACCGCCGCAACAAAGACCTATGGAACACGTTGTGAATGGCAAATGACACCGGAAGATCCAAGCGAAAGGACACTGGATTAAGGATTTCCAAAATCTTATAAGGACCGATGAAGCGAGGCTTAAATTTAGGAGAGGAGACCTTCATAGGAACAAACCGAGAAGACAGCCACACCAAATCCCCAACGCGAAGCCGGGGACCCACACCACGGCGGCGGTTGGCAAAACGCTGAGCCTTCTCCTGTGACAACTTCAAGTTGTCCACCACATGATTCCAAATCCGCTGCAACCTATCCACCACAGAATCTACCCCAGGACAGTCAGAGGGCTCAACATGTCCCGAGGAAAAACGGGGATGAAAACCAGAGTTGCAGAAAAATGGCGAAACCAAAGTAGCGGAACTAGCCCGATTATTAAGGGCAAACTCAGCCAATGGCAAGAAGGTCACCCAATCATCCTGATCTGCAGAAACGAAACACCTCAAATAAGCCTCTAGAGTCTGATTTGTTCGCTCAGTTTGGCCATTAGTCTGAGGATGAAAGGCAGATGAAAACGACAAATCAATGCCCATCTTAGCACAAAAGGATCGCCAGAACCTGGAAACAAACTGGGATCCTCTGTCAGACACGATATTCTCAGGAATGCCGTGCAAACGAACCACATTCTGAAAGAATAAAGGAACCAGATCGGAAGAGGAAGGCAGCTTAGGCAAGGACACCAAATGGACCATCTTGGAAAAACGATCACATACCACCCAGATGACAGACATGCCCTGAGACACCGGAAGATCTGAAATGAAATCCATGGAAATGTGTGTCCAAGGCCTCTTCGGGACAGGCAAGGGCAAGAGCAACCCGCTGGCTAGAGAACAGCAAGGCTTAGCTCGAGCACAAGTCCCACAGGACTGCACAAACGACCGCACATCCCGTGACAAGGAAGGCCACCAAAAGGACCTAGCCACCAAATCTCTGGTGCCAAAAATCCCCGGACGCCCTGCCAACACCGAGGAATGAACCTCGGAAATGACTCTGCTGGTCCATTTATCAGGAACAAACAGTCTGTCAGGTGGACAAGAGTCAGGTCTACCAGCCTGAAATCTCTGCAACACACATCGCAAATCCGGAGAAATGGCCGACAAGATAACTCCCTCTTTAAGAATACCAGCTGGCTCTGAGACTCCAGGAGAGTCAGGCACAAAGCTCATAGAAAGAGCATCAGCCTTCACATTCTTTGAACCCGGTAGGTACGAGACCACAAAGTCAAAACGGGAGAAAAACAATGACCAACGGGCCTGTCTAGGATTCAGGCGTTTAGCAGACTCGAGATACATCAGATTTTTGTGATCAGTCAAGACCACCACACGATGCTTAGCACCCTTGAGCCAATGACGCCACTCCTCAAATGCCCACTTCATGGCCAACAACTCCCGATTGCCAACATCATAGTTCCGCTCAGCAGGCGAAAACTTCCTAGAAAAAAATCACATGGTCTCATTATAGAGCAACCAGGGTCTCTCTGCGACAAAACGGCCCCTGCACCGATCTCAGAAGCATCCACTTCAACCTGAAAGGGAAGTGAGACATCAGGCTGACACAAAACAGGCGCCGAAGTAAACCGGCGCTTCAGCTCTTGGAAAGCTTCCACGGCTGCCGGAGCCCAGTTAGCAACATCAGAACCTTTCTTGGTCATATCCGTCAAAGGTTTAACAACGCTAGAAAAGTTAGCGATAAAACGACGGTAGAAGTTAGCAAACCCAAGAACTTCTGAAGACTCTTAACTGACGTGGGTTGAGTCCAATCATGAATAGCTCGGACCTTGACTGGGTCCATCTCCACCGCAGAAGGGGAGAAAATAAAACCCAAAAAGGGAACCTTCTGCACTCCAAAGAGACACTTTGAGCCCTTGACAAACAAAGCATTCTCACGCAAAACCTGAAACACCATCCTGACCTGCTTTACATGGGAGTCCCAATCATCAGAAAAACCAGAATATCATCCAGATAAACGATCATAAATTTATCCAGGTACTTCCGGAAAATATCATGCATAAAGGACTGAAACACTGAAGGGGCATTAGAGAGCCCAAAAGGCATCACCAAGTACTCAAAATGACCTTCGGGCGTATTAAATGCAGTTTTCCATTCATCTCCCTGCTTAATGCGCACAAGGTTGTACGCACCACGAAGATCTATCTTGGTGAACCACTTGGCACCCTTAATCCGGGCAAACAAGTCTGACAACAGAGGCAAAGGATACTGAAATTTAACAGTGATTTTATTCAGAAGCCGATAGTCTATACAAGGTCTCAAAGATCCGTCCTTCTTGGCCACAAAAAAGAATCCCGCACCAAGAGGGGAAGAGGATGGACGAATATGCCCCTTCTCCAGAGACTCCTTGATTTACGAACGCATTGCGGTATGCTCAGGTACAGACAGATTAAATAATCTTCCCTTAGGAAATTTACTACCCGGAATCAAATCTATAGCGCAGTCACAGTCCCTATGAGGAGGAAGAGCACTGGACCTGGACTCGCTGAATACATCCTGATAATCAGACAAATACTCAGGAACTTCCGAAGGAGTAGAGGAAGCAATAGACACCGGCGGGGAATCGCCATGAATTCCCAGACAGCCCCAACTTGACACAGACATTGCCTTCCAATCCAAAACTGGATTATGGGTCTGTAACCATGGTAGACCCAAAACGACCAAATCATGCATTTTATGCAGAACCAGAAAACGAATCACCTCCCGATGTTCAGGAGTCATGCACATGGTTACCTGTGTCCAAAACTGCGGCTTATTTTCCGCCAATGGCGTAGCATCAATACCTCTAAGAGGGATAGGATTTACCAACGGCTCAAGAACAAAACCACAGCGTTTGGCAAATGAAAAATCCATAAGACTCAGGGCAGCACCTGAATCCACAAACGCCATAACAGGGTAGGAAGACAATGAGCAAATTAAAGTCACAGACAAAATAAATTTAGGTTGCAAATTACCAATGGCGACAGGACTAACCACCTTTGTTAAGCGTTTAGAGCATGCTGATATAACATGTGTAGGATCACCACAGTAAAAACACAACCCATTCTGACGTCTATGATTTTTCCGTTCATTTCTAGTCTGAATTCTACCACATTGCATTAAATCAGGTGTTTGTTCAGACAACTGTTGTGAATTCTGTTTGTGGGCTCCCCCGGTGGTGTTTTATGGTAGTGCCACTTATTTGCCTTCTTCTATCCTTGATCACCTGTTGACACCCATTAGGGGAGTTTCCTATTTAAGGCTGCTTGGCTGCTGGTCTGATGCCGGCCAACAATGTATCAGTAGCATTCTGTTGCATTCTCCTGCCTCAAGATCCTGTTCAGCTAAGTTGAATTTTGTTTCTAGTTTATTCTATTTTTGTCCAGCTATTTGCAATGTGACTCTCTGTAGCTGGAAGCTCTCGTGGACTGGAATTGCCACTCCAGTGGCATGAGTTGTCACTGGAGTTTTAAAGTAATTTCAGGATGGTGTTTTTGAGTAGTGTTTTGAAGTTGACCGTGAAGTGACTCTTTCCTGTACTTCTGCTATCTAGTAAGCGGACCTCACTGTGCTAAATCTGCTGTTCATCCTACGTATGTCTTTTCCTCTTGACTCACCGTCAATATCTGTGGGGGGCTGCTATCTCCTTTTGGGGTTCATCTCTGGAGGTAAGGCAGGCCTGTATATTCCTCTGATAGGGGTAGTTAGATCTCCGGCTGGCGCGTGGTGTCTAGGGCATCGTAGGAAACACTCCCCGGCTACTTCCAGTGTCGTGTCAGGTTCAGGTCACGGTCACTTTAGTTCCCATCACCCGAGAGCTAGTCCGTTGTTATTTTGATTTCCCTGCCATTGGGAAAATCATAACAGACAACACCACCAGAGGATTAGCGGCTTTGCGCTCCCGCAAACGCCGGTCAATTTGAATAGCCAGCGCCATGGAATCATTCAGACTTGTAGGAATGGAGAAACCCACCATCACATTCTTAATGGCTTCAGAAAGGCCATTTTTGAAATTTGCGGCCAGAGCACACTCATTCCACTGAGTAAGCACGGACCATTTCCGAAATTTTTGGCAATACACTTCAGCTTCATCCTGGCCCTGAGAGATAGCCAGCAAAGCTTTTTCTGCCTGAATTTCAAGATTGGGCTCCTCGTAAAGCAACCCGAGCGCCAGAAAAAACGCATCAATATTTGCCAATGCCGGATCTCCTGGCGCTAACGAGAAGGCCCAATCCTGAGGGTCGCCCCGCAAGAAAGAGATAACAATTTTTACTTGCTGAGCCGAGTCTCCAGACGAACGAGGTCTCAGAGATAGAAACAATTTACAATTATTCCTGAAATTCCTAACCATAAAATCTGTCTCCAGAGAACAGTTCAGGAATAGGCATTTTAGGTTCTGACATAGGACTACAAGTAACAAAATCTTGAATGCCCTGCACACGAGCAGCAAGCTGATCCACACTAGTAATCAAAGTCTGGACATTCATGTCTGCAGCAAGCTCAAGCCACTCAGAGATAAAGGGGAGGAAGAAAAAAAAAAAAAAAACTCAGAATTTCCTTTCTTATAATCCCACTTCTGCAATGCATTAAGTATTACTTTTGGCCTGGCATACTGTTATGACCCCAATGGCAGAGGGTCTCAGAGGTTATTACCAAGTCTGCACACACAAAAAAACCAGCTCATAGGGCAGTGGTAACTAGGCTGACCGTATAACTGATCCTAGCACAACAAATAGCAGTAGCCGGGGAACGTACCTACGTTGGTTCTAGACGTCTCGCGCCAGCCGGAGAACTAACTAACCCTAGAAGGGAAACAATAGACCTTTCTTGCCTCCAGAGAAAAGACCCCAAAAGTTGGATACAAGCCCCCAACAAATAATAACGGTGAGGTAAGAAGAAAAGACAAACGTAAGAATGAACTAGGTTTTAGCAAAGAGAGGCCGACTGACTAATAGCAGAATATAGGAAGATGACTTATACGGTCAGCAAAAACCCTATCAAAATTTCCACGCTGAATATTCAAGAACCCCCGAACCGTCTAACGGCACGGGAGGAGAATATCAGCCCCCTAGAGCTTCCAGCAATATCAGGAATCACATTTAGTACAAGCTGGACAAAAATAAGAGCAATGCAAATAACCAAAAAATAAGGAAGCAGGACTTAGCTTATTTTGCAAAGAACCAGGACCAGCAGACAGGAGCAAACAGAAAGGAACTGATTACAACGATGCCAGGCACCAGACTGAGAATCCAGGGAGTTTAAATAGCAACACCCCTGGACTAACGAACCAGGTGGGTACCAAGCTGGGGAAAGAAAATCAAAGTGTCATGTCGCTAGTGACCACAAGAGGGAGCCAAAAAGTTCAATTCACAACAGTAACCTCTTACGTATGCCAAGAAATCAACCAGTGCATGCTCAAGAGGGATCTGAAGCACCTCTTCCACGAGGGCCTATATCTCAACCCTTTCCCCAACAGAACCCACCAATGGCTACATCCCAACCCTTTTCCCAACAGAACCCACCAATGGCTACATCTTACCAAATGGCATCCTTACAGCAACCTTACCAATACGGCCACTTGTCTAGAACCAGTGTTGGAGGCTGGTCCCAACCTGGGTTAGGACGACATGGCCATATTGGTGGGGGTTATGACTCATGTGACTTTTACTATCGTCATGATGCACATAGTATCAACCCTTATGGGCAGTACTCAACTGGGCAATCTGAACAGGGCCAGATTTTTTAGCATGGCCAACAGAGATCACACCAACAGGGTGAAGGACAATTGGTCCAACAAAGGCCACAAGAGCAGCAACCCGAACTGCTGCCATCACGTCCACCAACATATCAGAGTCTTTAAAAATTGTTTTATTTAGCCTTGCAAATTGTGTGTGATTTACACAAATTGTTAATCTGCTGTGATAGTGATATAGAAGGGTTAATAGTTTGCCTTTAAGTGCCTTTTGCCTTTAATTGCTAGAATTACTAGAATCTGTTACAGTAGTCTGCTAGTCTCCTCTTCAAGGAGACTACACTTCTTATCATGTATGTTCTCAATAGTCAGCCACAACATGCTCTGGGTACGTGACAAATAAAGGTCAGTATGACCCCGGGGTAACGGGGGAGGGCTACACGAATTACATTGAGAGTTACATTTGTTGTAAATGGTATAAAATACTGCATCCTGCTGCATTACATCAGATAAAAGTGACTTGCTTACAGAATATGTGTGGTGTCCTTTGTCTCCAAGCGCGCTTGAAAAATGACGGGCGTAACCTCTTGATTTGGCCTCACTGCGTTACGACCCAATATCAGATGTGCCAGATCACCAAACAGCTACAACAGTTTTGGTGCCCAAATGGGGGCCGTGGTAACCAGCCTATTTATCGGAATCCGTATGTGGGAGCTTCCTGGGAGATTTGACATGCAAAACACCAGCTGCAGCAAGGTGAGAAATGTTATTCTTACACTGTTTTGCACTTGCAATCTCTCTTCTGGATCTCTTCATATTTCTGGGTAAAGGCTGCAAACACGGTTCAAAGTTTGTCTGTTTATGTCCGTATGAGAGTTAAATAATAGAGTAATAAGATAATTGTTATATGTATTTTCTGTCAATATACTAATTGTAATTTGTGTAAGTGTGAAGTACAGAGCTGGGATAGACTGTGCAGTGTTGCTATTTTGGTCATTTTGGATTGGCAGTACATTATATGAAGCTGTATTTTGTATAGGGCCGTGGTTTTTGTTGTTTGGCCTTAAGTGCTTTCAGAGTGTCAGTAGACACTGCTACAGTTTTATATATAGAGTTGTGTTAATTCCAAAGTGCAAAATAGGCAGGCTGTGTGAACCTTGTATGTATGTCTATGAGAACCTCTGAAAGAGATGAGAGGTGAGTACATGATTATAAGGGATAAATATATAAATCCCTGATTGAGGAGGGGTTCCGTTGGGTGTGGTCCTCTGTATGTGACAGAAGACATTATTCAACTCAATATGAGCTGAATTAGGTGCAGTGATTGAGATAAGGGATTTTTTTCTTGTAAAAATCAACTGAAAAGTGAAAGGAAAAAGAAAAAAAACAATCCCTGAAGGAGCACGTATGAATGAATGATCACATAAGTATCATTACTTATCTAACTGTTGTTGAGGGTCCAAGATGGATGAGTTGTGGATATTTTTAATGTACATTTAATTTACATCTGAGATTCAGTGAAACCTGTGTTATATATGGTTTGACATTGAATAGGTTTCTATATGTGATTTGGCCGGACGCGGTCAGAATCAGCTTATTCAAGTTGTGCAGTGATTTGCCTGTATAGAGAAACTGTTTTTAATTCCGAGAGGATGAATGTTTTGTAGAGATTAAGTCTGAAAACTGCTGCATTCTGTTTCTGTGTGGAAAACACTAAGCTCTTATCTGTGCTGAATACCTGATGGGAGGGGGGAAGCAAACCGCTGCGCAATTTGCCTGTGATTTCTCCTCTCTGTCCTTATCTTCGCTGAGTGCCAGAGGAAGGGGGGCATGGAGCTCGCTCAAGACTCTCTGAATATTCTGTCCTTGGTGTAGTACGCGCTGGGAGATTTGTGTTTAAAGCAATAGTACTGTATGTATTGAAGTAGAAAGAAATATTTTAAGTTGAAGTTGGACGTTGAAAGTAAAAGAACTGTGCCTATTTTAGAGGAAATTTGTGTGATTGAAAGATTGGAAACAGATTCACCTGCGTCAAGTTGAGTGATTGATATAGCAAATTGAGGATCAACGGAGGAGGTAGCCAACTGCACTGCTGATGTAGTAGGTGAGAGGCCTAACACATCTGAGCCTTCTTGCTACAGTCAGCTGGTTTTTGTTATGGGTCAGAGGTGGTTTAACCTTCCCGTCCAAGGAACTGAGCTGGAGGGTTAGAGGCCTAACACATCTGGGCCTTCCTTTTCTAGCCAGTTGATCTAACGGGTCAGAGGTGGTTTAGCCTTCCCATTAAATCCTTTAGGTCTACCGGGTCAGAGGTGGTTTAGCCTTCCTGCTAAATCTTGACACTCACTCTGACTTGCTACGTGTGACCACCCGTAGATGGTAAGGCACACTAAAAAGGGCATTTGCAGAATAAAAGGTGAGTTGTCTGAGCGAATAAGTTGAAGCCATGGGCAACTTGTTCTGTGTGCAGTCAGGGCCCCAATGGGATCCAGAACCGCTATACAGATTGAAAAAGGAAGCAGTGAAAGATGTGGGACCAATATTGAAAAAGGAAAAAATGCCAGTGTGTGGATGTTTGGATGTACAAAAAGGCACAGACAAGGGAGGAAAATAGCAAGTGAATAAATGGCGTCAGAGAGTGCAGCAGGACGGAAGTGAGGTGTATTATGAATGTTTTGATGCTCAAAAGTCCGACTATGACAGACACATTACTGTTACCGTCATACCTTTGTATAACCAGAGACCCAGACAAGACAGATGGACTTGTAAACACTGTGGTCAGACAAACCCAGGCTGGAGAAATACTTGTATGATTTGTGCTGCAACCCGACCTAAGTGAATTGCACTGAATCCTGTCCAGACAAGATCACATGTAGTGACATAAGAAACTGACACAGGATAGTGGTTAGTGGGGACATTGATATTTTGGGAGTAAGCTGACAGTAATCCTTTTGGGAAGGAGCTGTAGACCAGCATGTCATGTCACCCCCAACCGGTCATCTAGTCACCACCGGAGAACCAACCACATCAGGTAGGGTAAGACAGATACAGGAGTAATATCCCTGGAGGCCCTCTGACTAGCCAGCTACGCTAAAACAATTGGCTGACCCTGAGAACCAACCTTTCCCATTTTACAGACAAATAAAGACAATATGATGGACGTATAAGTGCACCTGGGCAGACCTAGAGAGTTGGTGAGCACAAAAGCAGGTGACGTACAAAGACGCAAATTAAAACTTTTACAGATGTGACTAAAGGAGAGAGTGTAGAGATGTACTTTGGACGGTTACAGCTGAAATGGTCAGACATGGGGTACAGTCCCATAAACCCACTCGATGTTAAAATATTGCTAAATACATTCATTGACGGTATGACCAAAGGCTTACGAGATGCAGTACAGACCTGAATGGAGAAATGTAGATCCAAAAGACCTCCTGAAGGTTGCTAAAGGAGTTGAACAAACTAGGACAATAAGACAACGTGTCATGTATGCTGGAGTACAAGGAAAACAGTAGAAACGTAGTAAGGGACCTAAGGACTTAGAAACAGTGAAGTGCTGGAATTGTGGAGAAAATGGAAACTCAGACCAATCTTCCACCTCCTTCACCTTCAGACTAGGAAACTGACAACCCAGTGACAAATGTGTGCCCTGTTCTTGTCCCCTCCGGACCTGGTCCTGCCTTGATGACCACCATACCAATGCCTGGAGGGAAAGAGACAGAATTCTTGATTGACACTGGGGCAGCCGGAACTGTGGTACACAAAGACTTGATAATGCCAGACATGATTACTGACGAGACTGTGGAATGCGTGAGGGTAGAGGGACAAGTGACTAAAGCCCCTATGACTAAACAAATAAGACTAGAATCACGAGACAGCCAAGAGGTGCTTACAAACTTATTGTTAGTGACAATACCCCTATGAATCTATGAATTTGCTGGGAGCAGAGTTGAGTGCTGTCTAGGCCACTATACAGTGCTCTCCTGAGGGTATTACAGTCACAAGTCCCTTTTCATTTTAAACACTTGGGACAGAGGGACGCCAGGGTCTTCCACGTGCACATTATACCACAGGTAAATCATGACCTATTATAGTTACACAATTCCATTCATTTGCCAGTTTAGTAGTTTCCTTGCACAAGATGGTATAGTTACCGTGTATTTCTAGGTTGTCTTCATATGATATAAAGGTTTTTTTTAGCCATTCATTATATTGGCTCAAACCATAGTCTGTTTATTTGTCTTTTCCACTTCTTATACCTTATCGCAAGCAACTGGCATTGATATTTGGTATTTTTCAAATCTTTTTCTATTTGGAACTGTTAGTTATGGATTTATATAGGGCTTCTACTTTCCTAGAATAAGCTTGTGCTTTGCTGTGCCCTATGACATTGTGTTCCCCCATTTTATGACTCAGCACCTTTCGTAATTATATATATTTTAATATATATAATTTTCTTTTGGTAACATAGTTTGTGAATCAAATTTAGTTCTTAAGGGGTACTCTACCCAATCAAATACGGGTACAAATAATATTTGGACATGAGTCTGTGATTTATATAAACACTTGTGTGATATTTCAGAAATGGTGTATATGGCAAGAGTAGTGAAAGTAACACCTGACACCAGAATGTCTGAGGACAGAGAAAAGAGTCAGGTACCAGACACCATTTGGGCAAGAGGTAAATCTGATGTGGGTCAGCTGCCCATTCTCCGTCATGATAAATTAAAAGGAACCACTCCTCCTTTGGTTAAGGCAATACCCCTTAAGTCTAGTCAAATCAATGGCCCTGAGCAGGGATATTAAAGAGTATGTTAGGGCAGGGGTTCTAGTGCAGAGATCTTCCCCCTGCAACACCCCTTTGTATTCCATTAAGAAAAAGGACCCAAGGGTTCTCCTGACACTTACAGAATAGTTCATGACTTACAGGCTATTAATGATGTTACAGTGAGTGTGACCTCAACTGTCCCTAATACACACACCGTACGGTCACAATATTTCACAATCACCGATTTGGCAAATGCATTCTTCACCTCATCCACAGATTGTACTATTACAATACGTGGATGACCTCCTGCTCTGCTGCCCGGACCAGATGTCCTTGCTGTGGTTTTTGAGCAGGAAAGGGTTGCAAAGTCTCACGTGACAACCCACAGTATTGCAAACAAAAGGTGACATTTTTAGGCCACGATATTGCTAAAGGTATAAGACTCCTGATTAAAAGAAAAAAAAAAAACCAGGCAGTGCTGACACAACAGCATAGAGGGAAACAGAGACCAACAGCTTACTAGTCAGCACAATTAGACCCAGTGATTAGAGGGTCTCCTACTTGTGTCCGTGCTGTAAGAGCTGCTGTATTACTGCTAGGCATGTGAGATCACACTGACTTTTTCCTTAGACAATTTGTTCCCCACATGACATTAATGCCATATTCGTACAAGTTTAACCAAAACATCGGTCTATGGCTAGACAGATCAGACTTGAATGTGCTCAAATACTAATTCCTGAATACGTCACCCTTAAAGATATAATGTTCTGAATCCAGCCACTCATCTGCCTGTGGATTCAGAAAAGGGGGAATTGGTGACAGCGTTGGCAGGTGGGGGGAAAAAAAATGTACTCTGGTACGTTGACATGACGCACGAACATGACTGCATAGGAACTGATGAGTCAGGAGTAAGTGGGTTTTACATATGTTCATGGGAAAAAAAACCTGTTCCTAATGCATATTTTGAGGTTTTTATTTTTGTAGATGGCTCCAGATACCACCAGGATGGGCGGTTCTACACTGGGTATGCAGTAGTATCCTCACATGAGGTAATCCGAGCTAAACCACTCCATCCTCACATGTTGGTGCAGGAGGCAGAGTTGAAGGCACTCACTGAGGCATGTAGAGCTGCTGCAGGTAAAGTTACTAATATTTACACAGGTTCGAATTGTGCATGGGGAATATCCCTTGATTATTGCCTCACCTGGAGAAGCAGAACGTTTCTTACATCAGCCGGTAAGCCCATTAAAAATGCAGAGCTGGTGAAACAATTAGTGGAGGCATTGATGTTACCAGTCCAGGTTGGCATGGTCAAGGTAAAAGCACACACGAACGTTGACTCTGTGGAGGTAGAGGGCAACAGAAGGGCGGACGAGGCTGCTAAAGTAGCAGCAAGGCGGCCTAGGGAGCAGTGGACGGTGGCGGGGAGTCAGCGTATTCCAGCCACACTGAGCCTAGATGTCCTGAAATCCCTCCAGCTGCCCAAACAGAGAAGGAACACTGTGGAAGAATGGGAGCTGAGCTGAACTCAGAAGGAGTATGGGAGAATAAGGATAAATTGTATATACCAAGGTCCCTGTTCCTAATTATGGCGCAAGCACCTCAAAATGTCACGTGTCCATGGTAGATGCCTTCTGGATCGCTCCTGGTTTCAGTTACGCAGCCGCAAAGCTCGTACAGTCATGCCTCATCTGTTCACAGCACAACCCAGGTAAAACAGTAAAAATCCCTAAGAAAGCGACACCCAGGCCTCTCTACCCGTTTCAGAGATTGCAGACTGACTACATACAGCTACCCAGGTAGGAGTGTGTGAAAAATGTCCTAGTATGTGTAGATCTCTTCTCTGGTTGGCTGGAAGCCTATCTGGTAAAATGTGCAAATGCTAAAGCGACTGAAGACAAACTGAGGAAAGAACTGATCTGCAAGTATGGTGTCCCAGAAACCATAGAGAGCGATAGGGGTACACACTTCACAGGAGAAATAATGAGGGAAGTCATGCAGGCCCTGGGAGTGCAGCAAGCATATCATGCACCATATAGACCACAAAGTAGTGGGAAAGTGAAGAGACTAAACGGGACACAAACTGAAAATTCAAAGGCCATGGCAGACACAGGAAAGAACTGGGTAGAGTGCTTGCCTCTTGCACTCTTTTCAGTCAGACACACTCCAAATAGAAAGACAGGCTTGTCTCCTTTTGAAGTCCTGTTTGGTAGTTTGCCAAAGGCTGGTCTGTACTTCCCACAGGTGCTACAAATGCATCACGGTGCTATCACAGCCCATGTCCAGGCCTTGCAGAAAAGACTTAATGTGGTGCATAAACATGTGTTTTCATCCATTCCAGATCCTAATGCCAGTGCAGACGTACATCAGCTGAATCCAGGTGATTGGGTGGTCATACACAGACACGTGAGAAGGAGCCTAGATCCACGGTTTGACGGCCCGCTTTAAAGTCCAGCTGACCACATTCACCTCAATGAAACTTGAGGGAAAGCCCACGTGGATCCATGCCAGTCACTGCAAAAAGATCTTTTCACTAGCCGAATGACTGTTGTCCTAATCACCTTGCTGGCAGTGGTAGGATTTTTGCACTTTACAGAGACACTGGATAAACGTTTAAATGTTGACAAGGACAACAACTTATTCAACATCTTGCTCTTTTATAAAAGACGCAGAAGGACAAAACTGCTGGACTGTTGGATCTGTATACACAGCCCAGTATCTGCAAGGACTATGCTGTACTTAGCCTTTACCCCTGGAGCCAAGGAAGGTATTAACACCACACTGCACAGACAATGAGACTTGGACTCAGATTTTCTAGGTCCCTTAAGGCTCTTAATGAGAATAATATAATATAGAGACTCCTTTTTAAAATTTAGCCAATGGGCTTAGCGGCCTAGCGGGATGGATAATTTTTGGTATTTTACAGACTTGTATGCAAATTTTGTTGCTTTGCTTATTGTTTTATGTAGCCGTAAAAGCGCTAATATATGAATTACCTAAGCTATTGAAGAGTGTATATTTAAGGCCGGTTTCACACGTCAGTGGCTCCGGTACATGTAGTGACAGTTTTCTCACGTACCGGAGACACTGACACACGTAGACCCATTCAAATGAATGGGTCTATGCACATGTCTCCGTGTTTTCACGGACCGTGTGTCCATATGCAAAACACGGAGACATGTCCGTTCTTCTCCGGCAGCAAGGTCCGCAAAGCGTCCCGCACACGGAGAACAGTGTGCACTCTCCTCCGTATGCACGTACCGCCGCAGGAGAAACAGCGCTACAGTAAGCGCTGTCCCCCCTGCTTGTGGTGCTAAAGGCTGCATTCAACCCTTCTGTCCTGCTTGGCTGAAAGCAGCGCTTGCAGAACAGAAGAGATGAAAAATGATGTTTTGCTTTTTTTTCTTTAAAAATAAAGTTTGGGGGTCACCTCCCGCCTCCCACCCCCCGTGCGTCCACCCGCTTGCAGAGAAATACTCACCCAGCTCCAGCGATGCCTCCTCTCAGCGCCGGCAGCTTGTCCTGTGTGAGCGGTCACGTGGTACCGCTTATTACAGTGATGAATATGCGGCTCCACCCCTATGGGAGGTGGAGCCGCATATTCATCACTGTAATGAGCGGTACCACGTGACCGCTCACACAGGACAAGCTGCCAACGCTGAGAGGAGGCATCGCGGGAGCTGGGTGAGTATTTTAACCCCTTCATGACCCAGCCTATTTTGACCTTAATGACCTGGCCTTTTTTGCAATTCTGACCAGTGTCCCTTTATGAGGTAATAACTCATAACGCTTCAACTGATCCTAGCGGTTCTGAGATTGTTTTTTCGTGACATATTGCGCTTTTTTTTAGGGACCACCTCACATTTGAAGTCAGTTTGAGGGTTCTATATGGCTGAAAATACCCAAAAGTGACACCATTCTAAAAACTGCACCCCTCAAGGTGTTCCAAACCACATTCAAGAAGTTTATTAACCCTTCAGGTGTTTCACAGCATCAGAAGCAACATGGAAGGAAAAAATTAACATTTAACTTTTTAGTCACAAAAATGATCTTTTAGCAACAATTTTTTTATTTTCCCAAGGGTAAAAGGAGAAACTGGACCACGAACGTTGTTGACCAATTTGTCCTGAGTACGCCGATACCTTATATGCGGGGGTAAACCACTGTTTGGGAGCACAGCAGGGCTCGGAAGGGAAGGAGCGCCATTTGACTTTTTGAATGAAAAATTGGCTCCAATCTTTAGCGGACACCATGTCGTGTTTGGAGAGCCCCCGTGTGCCTAAACATTGGAGCTCCCCCACAAGTGACCCCATTATGGAAACTAGACCCCCCCAAGGAACTTATCTAAAAGCATAGTGAGCACTTTAAACCCTCAGATGCTTCACAAATTGATCCATAAAAATGAAAAAGTACATTTTTTTCCACACAATTTCTTTTAGCCTCAATTTTTTCATTTTCTCATGGGTAACAGGATAAAATGGATCCTAAAATTTGTTGGGCAATTTCTCCTGAGTACGCTGATACCTTATATGTGGGGGTAAACCACTGTTTGGGTGCACGGGAAGGCTCGGAAGGGAAGGCGCGCCATTTGACTTTTTGAATGGAAAATTAGCTCCAATCTTTAGCGGACACCATGTCGCATTTGTAGAGCCCCTGTGTGCCTAAACATTGGAGCTCCCCCACAAGTGACCCCATTTTGGAAACTAGACCTCCCAAGGAACTAATCTAGATGTGTGGTGAGCACTTTGAACCCCCAAGTGCTTCACAGTAGTTTATAACGCAGAGCCATGAAAATAAAAAATAATTTTTCTTTTCTCAAAAATGATTTTTAGCCCACAATTTTTTATTTTCCCAAGGGTAACAGGAGAAATTGGACCCCAAACGTTGTTGTCCAGTTTCTCCTGAGTACGCTGATACCCCATATGTGGGGATAAACCACTGTTTGGGCACATGCCGGGGCTCGGAAGGGAAGTAGTGACGTTTTGGAATGCAGACTTTGATGGAATGGTCTGCGGGCATCATGTTACGTTTGCAGAGCCCCTGATGTGCCTAAACAGTAGAAACCCCCCACAAGTGACCCCATTTTGGAAACTAGACCCCCAAGGAACTTATCTAGATATGTGGTGAGCACTTCGAACCCCCAAGTGCTTCACAGAAGTTTACAACGCAGAGCTGTGAAAATAAAAAATCATTTTTCCCTTCCTCAAAAATGTTTTAGCAAGCAATTTTTTATTTTCACAAGGGTAACAGGAGAAATTGCACCCCAACAGTTGTTGCCCAGTTTGTCCTGAGTACACTGATACCCCATATGTGGGGGTAAACCACTGTTTGGGCACAAGTCGGGGCTCGGAAGTAGTGATGGGTAGTTCGTGAGTACTTCAAAATGAAGTAATCTTCAGAGTGAACTAGTTCATCTAGTTCACCATCCTGACAGAGATTAGTTCATTATGAACTAAACAGCAAGTGGGAGGAGACAGAGAATGATCCCTCATACAGCTCCTCACACTGAAGATCCCTGGTCTCACACTTGCTCTTTATAGCTCCTGATGCTGGAAAAGAAGGTAATAAAACACTATACCACACATCAAATACAAATATAATAGTAATAATAAAAACTGAAATTGTACAGTAGACAGACACAGCTCATGTGTGTATGAGAGTGTGTTTCTGTGGTGTGGTTCATGCCCCTCACCAGTCTTTGTGATAAGATCAGCCTCCTGTAGAGGATCAGCCTCCTGTAGAGGATCAGCTTCCTGTAGCCTAGAAGATCAGTCTTGCTAAAATCTTTACCACTGACTCCTGTTCTGTTCTCAGGATGCTGAATGGCTTCTCAGCTCCCTCATACACAATCATTATGAGTCAGTACTCTACACTAATACAGGGGGAACTGTGGCTGGGCTCAGTGAGATGCATCACGTTTAACTAGGCTGTCCTGAGTCATTCTCAACAGAACATCTAGTTCAGCAGTTCATATAGTTCATTTAGTTCACAGGTCACATGATGCATTTCCTATCAGCTCCTCACAGGATAGGGTGGAGAATTATCAGGCTGTCTAATAAGAAGATTTTCTTTGCCCCATAGCAACCAATCACAGGTCAGCTTTCTGATACTGCAGTAGTGCAGTGCAGTGCTCTGGCAAGTGAAATCTGAGCTGTGATTGGTTGTTGTGGGCAGCAAAAGATCCATTTACTGTAAGGCAGCTTGGTAAATCTGTAGTTCTGTGTAGTTTCACCACATCTCTTCCTTTTGCAACCTATTGCAGTGGTGTGAAATGAATACGGTCTGCCTGCTCAGTGCTCAATACCAGAGACACTGCAAGTGACCATAATGTGTGCAGATAATACACTGAAGAGAAGAGAAGCCAAGCATGGCATCATTTCACACTTAGTGGAGATCAGAAGAAAGCAAAATGTTCCTACTGCTCAAATGTGATAAGTGTAGCTTGCGGTTCTGTGGGTAATCTGTCACGCCATTTAAATAGTAAGCATCCAACAATATTCACTACTAGGAGTGAACCCCAACAACCAATCCCAACACTGTCTCATACACCACGTGAAGATGATGTTCAAGACAATCCACTGGAACCACCACAAGGAACAAGTGCAACTACAGATGTAAATCAAGTTGCTGCAATATGTTCCTCAGCTGTACAAACTATCCAAAAGCAACAAACTACCATAGGTAGCTACTTCAGCAGCAATAGACCATTGTCTGTAATGCGATCCAAACAGTTGGATGAGCAGCTGCTAAAATTTATTATGGGTTTCCACCCATTTAGTATTGTGGAGGAGAAAGAGTTCAAAACACTAGTACATACACTGTGTCCAGGATATAATCCTCCCACAAGGAAAACCGTGTCTAGCAGTTTGCTATTGCAACTGTACAATAGCACTTTAGAGAGAGTGCGATTTCATTTGCAAGACTGATGCAGTTTGCTTAACTACAGACTCATGGACCTCATTAAATAACCAAAGTTATATTGCTGTAACAGCTCATTTCATCAATACAGCATGTGAGCTACGTTCGGTGCTGTTAGAATGCCTTGAAATGCAGGAAAGGCACAGTTCTGAAAATCTTTGCAGGCGATTGAAGGACAGTCCGTGAATGGGGGTTGGAAAATAAAGTGGTGGCTGTTGTCACAGACAATGCAGCTAATATTGTGGCAGGTGGCAGGATGTCCAACTGGCGACATCTACCATGTTTTGCGCATTGTGTAAACTTGGTTGTTCAGGCTGGAATTTCTGTTAATGGCATTAACAGCATTATTAATAAGATAAAAGGTATTGTAGAATTTTTCAAAAGAAGTTCACATGGCCTTTCGAAATTACATGATACCCAAAAACAAATGGGATTACCAGAACTGAAGCTCACCCAAGATGTCCCTACTAGGTGGAACTCAACTTTTGACATGATATTCAGAATGGTCAAACTAAAGGATGCAGTAGTTGCCACCTTGGCTATGCTACACACAGAACTCGGTATGCTGACATCACATGAGTGGACTGTTGCACAAAAAGCAATAGAAGTGTTGCAGATTTTTCAAGAAATCACAGTAGAAGTCAGTTCTGAAAAATCTGTGCCCAGATCAAAAGTGATATGATTTGTCAAAATAATGAACAGGAAAATGGAGTCATTGCAGAGGGATTCAACAATTCCAGCAGAAATACAGTCAATGGTGACAACACTAAAGACACAACTTGCAACACGATTCCGGGACCTGGTAGACAACGAACTTAACAATCAGGCAACACTTTTAGACCCAAGATTTAAAAAGTACAGGTTGTCAGATAATGCTAAATTTAACTTGGCTTATGAAAATCTAAAGCGAAAAGTATGTGGTATGAGAATTGCTGATGAAAGTCCAGCTATATCTGTGGAAGAAGCACAGACATCACAATCTACCTCAAGCTTATGGGAGGATTTCGATACAGAAGTGAGAAATGTCACTACAGTGCAGAATCCAGTGGCAGCGGGAATTATAGAACTGGACAAATATATGCAACAGCCCATTTTACAGGGGAAGGCAGATCCTTTACTTTGGTGGAATGAAAGAAAAGCCATTTATCCAAGACTTTTTCAACAGGCAAAGCGGCGACTGTGTATTATGGCCTCCTCTGTTCCCTGTGAGAGAATATTTTCAAAAGCCGGACAAGTCGTCACTGAAAGAAGAAAGACTCAAAACTTCCAAAGTTGGACAAATCCTGTTCTTCAATCACAATATGAACCTATAGTTATTGAAGCAATATAGCTTTTGTTCTACCTTTATGTTTTTGTTCTGTGGGATTCTTGATATTAAATTTAATATTTAACATAGGTGTTACTGTTTTTCTGCTAGGTGGCTTGTAGTAAATTACCTATATAGTGACAAATTAATATGTTAGCTACTATACTGTACCTGTGTGCAGACTGATTTGCTCTGAGGTCAAATGATAACATTTAGGATCTCAGAGCTCACCACTCAGACATAAATCTAGTTAAACAGGGTAATATTGTGTAACAAAATAGGTATTTGCATTGCAGGTACCCAGTAAAGTTACAGGGGTTGTTTGAGATTAAAAAAATGAATGCAAACTGTAAAGCGCTGCGGAATATGTTAGCGCTATATAAAAAATAAAGATTATTATTTTCTATGTAGGTGTGTGTGTGTGGGGGAGGGGTTAAAAGCAAAAAATATATTGCACTTACCATGGTCCCTGCAGCACTCAATCTGGCAACTTGCTGTTCCTAACATCTAGCTGTATCTGGGACAACACATCAAAGCAGGGCCTTGCCAAAAGGTTAGACTCTGTGGCCATTGTTTTGCCGAGTAGGCAGGTCTTTCTGAGACAGGTTGTCCTGGATGCAACTAGAGGAGCTATGGGGGACTGGGGTCAGCAAGTTAAGTTTATTTTTTTAGCCACACCAACATTCACAACATTTTTAAATCCAGGCTGACCCCTTTAAAAGGGGTATGTGAGATGCCTTGGAGCATGAAGACGTAGGTTCTGGAGCTCTAGAGATCAACATCCCAATCCTACCTTCAAAACTACTCAAATCGAGCCATCCTGCCCCTATATTATATGGGAAAGGCCCAGGATATGGAATAATCCCTTTCTGGAGGGATATTGACAAAATTTGAGAACTTTTGAGGCTTGAACTAAACTGAGGCCTAAACTGCGGGTGAACCACAGAAGCCGGGACATAAATTTCTGCAGCCAGCCCCGCCGCCGAGAAACCACGCCCCCTTTGCATATTGCAACACTACAAGGAGGCACCATCGGCTAAAGCAAATCACCAGCTGCTGCAGAAAGAACTATTTAATGAACTGGGACCCGAAGGGATAAAAACCGGGGCTAATAAAGAGCCGCAGCAACCAAGACAAGAAACCCTGAAGACAGCCTGACCGGACCTCCAGGAGGCAATCACAGCGAAACCACGCCCCTATATACTACGCTGCTGCAGGGTGAAGCTCCCGGCCGAGATTAATCACAAGAGAGGAATTCTGGGGCCACCTACAATGTGAGAGGAGGATGCCCTCTCACTAAGAACCTTCAGGAAGCTGCACCACCAAAGACGCCGGACATATAATAGTAAGTGCCGCTCTGGGAACCCACAATAATAGCGGACACAGGAGGGTGGGCGTCACTATTCAAATGCCAATGGGCCGGCCCTCTATCTGACTCACCACCTAACCGCACCCCCCGCACTCCTCGTTGCTGCGCGGCGGTGCCTGTGATCAAAGCGGACCGCCAGCTGCTGCAAAGTCAAAGAGCTACTTGCGGAGTGGACTCTCCAGGGGTGTGATTCTTCCATGAGAGCCGCTCCGTTGTGATCCCCCGGTCACACTCCAAGAAGCGCCGCTCTAGACTCCTCCTTTCACTGCCGCGCCGGCCTCCTGAATGACTCACCAATAAGCCACGCCCACCTCAAACGGCGCTACTGCACGGCGGCGCCCCATATCAAATCAGCTGCAGTAAAGGCTGTGGGCTGATTGGGGAGCGAGGAAGAGACGCTCCACTAGTGAGAGCTCAGTCTAATCAGTCTAAACAGCTATTATCAGCTATAATGAGGAGAGCACCGCTATAGGAGCACAGTTCATTCACAGCCACAGGACAGTGGAACTTACTGACCCTCTGTATGCATTGTCGATAAGCCACGCCTACCTCACACTACGCTACTGCACAGCAGCGCTTGTAGCAGTGGAACAATACGAATTGCTGCAGGGAAGACCCCAGGAGCTTCTCTTAACATAAAGAGAAGTCTCTCCTCAATTGATGACCCTGCACAAAGAGCTACTCCATCACATATTAATAAGTGCCACCCTAATTAACTCAGGAACATAGTGTGGTCACAGTCTAAAAAAATAAAGCACTATCATAAGTGCCTTGATAAAGCAACCTTCCATCTGAACCTTCCTGTGTCATCTCCCTGAGAAGACCTGAATATTCCAACTGTCAAAGAGCCAATAGTCTATACGCTACAGCAATCAAAGATAGCTCAAGTACAATATTATTAAATTAAAGCTCAAAGACTATCTTGTCACTGTAGTGAGACGACACTACCATCAAAGTTCAGCCATCATGAGTAACTCAAAATCAAAAGGAGGAGCTCAACACCAATACTTGCCTAAATCTCAAAGTATCTTAAGGCAGAGCAAGCTCTATAGCAGTTACAAACCACATAAGGACCAAGTAAATCTTATTAGTCCTACCAAATCGAGATCTCCACAAAGAGACATAAACCATCGTCCGGAATTGAATAGGAAGGTGAGATTTGCCGAAAATCTTCACTCAACGGACAAGATGGACTCAACATTCTCCTCCAAAAGAAGTATGCCAGGAGCTTCCGGAGAAAAATATGATGACTTAGAGGATGTTTTTGAATCAGAAGATTCCTCAAGTGATTTTAGCCCAAATCCAAGTCCAGCCAAGCAGAAAGCAAGAACGGAGAGTCCTGAAAAAATATGTGATTTGCCTTCACAATCTCCTACAAACCCAAAGAACCAAGGTGACTCCGATGATACTCTCGACAAAATAAGCTTATTATTAGATGAAAGATTTGAACTGCAGAACCAAAAAATGACAGCGCCCATCAACAATTTCTGAAGTTCTGCGAGGTCGACAAACAACTGACAAATCATGAAAGCAGGATCCAGAAACAAGAAAGTGGTGCTGCTGAATCGTCAGTTGATCTCGAATACATCTCAGCTGAAGTCCATAAGCTTAGAGTAAAAATGGCGGACATTGAAGACAGGGGACGCCGCAACAACATAAAAATCAGAGGGATACCAGAAACAATAACTCAAGAAGAACTCTCAGACCACATACAGGGTATCTTCAAATCGGCTCTCCCTGACCTGACACCCTCTGACCTCATTATAGACAGGGCACATAGACTCCCCCGTCCACCCAGACTTGCTCCAGATGTACCAAGAGACACAATTCTAAGAATTCATTTCAACCAAACGAAGGAAAAAATTTTAAACTACTTGAGAACAAACAAAACCTTTCCTGAACCTCACAAGGAATTGAAAATATTCCCGGACCTCTCTAAAGAGACACTAGAAGGCCGTAGAGAGTTTAATAAGGTCACCTCTATCCTCCGAGAGAAAAAAATCCTATACAAATGGGGCTTTCCTTTGAAATTGTTGGTGTTCTTCAGAGGACGAACCATACCCTATACACTCTCCTGGAGAAGGTATGGACTTCATCCAGTCAATAAAATAAACTTTTCCTAATGCAAAAGAGTGAGATAAACTGTTCCCAAAATGATCATTATTACTAATAGGGGAGGATTGGTCCCGATTATCCGCTTTGTAGAATGTTTTTCTCTTTTTCCTTCCACAGGTGTATCCCGTTGAGGGGGTAGTATCTCTTCTGATCTACCTGAGCAATTATTTTTTACGTTTACTAACCCTTTCTTTGCAGAAAAATTGGTTGTATTGTTGATTACTGTTATAGTTGTATTTGTTAATAACACTCAACTTTCTTGAGCATTCATTGCCACGGAGATAAAGACAGTTGTTTACATAAAATAATGGAGCTGAAAATAATTTCTTACAATGTCAGAGGTTTAAACAGCCCAAGGAAACGGCATGCCCTTTGGAAAGAATTGATTAACTCTAAAGCTAATATTGCATGCATTCAAGAATCAAAATTCCTTAACGGGAATCACCCATACTTCACCCATCATAAATTCCAACATATATTCGAGGCATGCAATACAAAAAAGAAAGCAGGAGTAATAACATTGGTGGGGAGTTCTACCCCATTTGAAG
Source organism: Ranitomeya variabilis (assembly GCF_051348905.1). Taxonomy (NCBI): domain Eukaryota; kingdom Metazoa; phylum Chordata; class Amphibia; order Anura; family Dendrobatidae; genus Ranitomeya; species Ranitomeya variabilis. Next base: position 406,639,908 of record NC_135235.1, on the reverse strand, counting down.
CCCTAGGAGAATACAAAGACAAAAGAGGTCGATACCACATTTTGACCTGCAAAATAAATAATCAAGAATGCACATTGGTTAATATATACGCCCCAAACCTAAGAAAAGTTTCATTTTTGAACGTTATGAAAAAGGTAGATGAGGTCAAAAGAGGGAATTTGTTTTTGATAGGTGATTTTAATATCACCCCAGATAACAAACTGGACTCTTCAAAAGTTAGGCCTAACACGGACAACCTTAATTTATGGTTGGACAAAAATGAACTATTTGACACCTTCAGATGCCTCAACTCAAATACTAGAGAATTCACACATTTCTCAGGGGTACACCATACTGCCTCACGAATTGATTTGATTTTAACAGATATATTTTCCCTAACTAAATGTAAAGAAATTTCAATTGGCGACAGAACGATTTCTGATCATGCCCTGTCATTGGAAAAATTATGTTAGGTCCCTCCTTACTAAATTCCAAACTATGGAGATGTAGCGCAAAAATCTTACACAACCCAGTAAACAAACAAATAATCCACAAAGCCATCATTAATTATTTTAATGACAATAAATAAAAAATGACAAATCCCTGCAATAACTGGTGTGCACATAAGGCAGTAATCAGGGGAGTGATGATGGGCATTGCCTCCACAGAAAAAAAAGAATCCAAAAAAAAGATCCAAGAATTATCTCACAAAATCCGCAAATTAGAAAACAAATTACTTAAACTCGCTTCGCCACCTCATGATACACAAGCATAACTAGATAAATTGAGATCTGAGCTTAGAGACCTATTGTTCTCACCTTACGACGCGATCGTAAAAATGTCTAATTACAAATTTTACACATCTCACAACAGACCTACTAAATTTATGGCCAACAAAATCAAAAGGAGGATCAATAACAGGATCAGCAGAATCAACATGATGGATGGGAAGGGAAAAACTTCACATCCACAAGAAATAGCGAATGAATTCGCAAAATTTTATTCAAAACTCTATAACCTAAATCCCAAACAGAACGACCCCATAAATAAAAAGGAAAAAATTGATAAAATCAAAATTTTTTTGTCACAAATCAATTTACCCTCATTGACATCTGACGAACTCACATCCCTTAAAGCCCCAATTACTCCTACTGAAATAGAAAATGTTATCAAAGAACTTAATCTCCATAAATCCCCAGGCCCCGATGGGTTCACGAATGCATATTTCAAATCTTATTCGAATATTCTCTCTTCACACCTGGCTGAAGTTTTTAACTACATCTTCCAAGGAGGTTCTTTTCTCCCAGAAATGTTGATGGCTTCAGTCTCGGTAATACCTAAATTAAAAGGTGACCCAGAAGCCATGGAAAACTTCAGACCAATATCTCTCATAAATGTCGACATAAAAATTTATTCCAAAATCTTGGCAGATTGAGATAAGCCTTGGTAGAATTAGGCTAATCCTAACGACCAGATGGGTTTCATAAAAGGAAGGCAGCCGGCTGATGCAACCAGGAGGATCATCGATATCATGAAATGGGCAAAGCAAAACAGAACCCCATTAGCTTTACTATCATTAGACGCCGAAAAGGCATTTGATAGAATTGACTGGGACTTTCTAAGAACAAGTCTCGGAAAATTTGGTTTAGATGATACTCTGGTGGCTCATATCATGGCACTATACTCAGAGCCTAAGGCCAATGTTTGCTGTAATAACCAGATATCTGACCCTTTCAGTATTAAAAATGGCACCAGACAAGGTTGCCCCCTGTCACCCATTTTGTTCAACCTAGTTATAGAACCCTTGGCTGAATTGATTAGAACTAACAGCAAAATTACAGGAATCACTTCCAAAACGTGCCATCACAAGATAACCCTTTTTGCCGACGATATAATTTTAACCTTATCTAACCCAGAAAACTCAATCCCAGAAACCCTTCTCAACATAAAAAAATTTTCTTTACTCTCAAATTTCAGAATTAATGAAACCAAGTCTAACATCCTGCCAATAGACCTAAATAAAGATCAAATTCGAGACATCAAAAACTCAACGTCATTTAATTGGTGTGAGAGAGAATTCCCCTATCTAGGTATTTTAATAAATAAGACTTTGCAAGGGACAATAAAATCCAATCTTAAACTTCTATGTGAGATAGTAAATAAAGAATGTATGGCACACAGAGATAAATCCTTATCGTGGTGGGGTAAAACCCTCACAATGGGGATGTTCATAATTCCAAAGCTTTTATATATTCTCAGATGTATTCCCTTGCCAATCCCTGACATCCGTATTACCCACCTACAAGCCCAGATCAACTCTTTCATTTGGAACTCCAAGAAACCAAGAACGGCCACACAAACCCTCTATAAAAAGAGACTCAATGGCGGGATTAATATTCCAAATCTCAAAGCACACTACTACTCCCTACTTATAAAACAAAGTATACACTGGCTTCAGGATTCAGACCCCCTAGTATGGTTCGATCTAGAGATGGCAATAAATCACAATTCACACCCTAAGTTAATCATTTACAAAACTTTACTTGACACTCTACCTGATTCTGTTGCACATCCTTTGTTTCAGGCGGTGGCCAAGGCGTGGCATAAACTATCACAACTAAAAAAAGGCTCAAACCAATCAGACGTAATAAAAGAAATGCCCATATCACTTGTATACTCCGTAATTAATCGGACTCTTCCCAAACTCTGGTCAGATTCAAAAAAAAAAAAAAAAAAATAGGGGATATTTTCACGGGCCAAAAATTCGTGGATTTTCAAACTCTAAAGAACAAATTTGATAATCATTCATCTTCATGGAATTCCTGATTCTTAAAAAGAATATCGGGTTATTCCTTGAAAAAAAAAAAAAAAAACTCTCAGAAACATCGATTAAATTACTAAATAACACTAGACACCGCCTATTCTGGAGCCACAAATTTATTTACAACAGCTTCAATTTAGACTATAACTTCCCCAAAAGTCCACCAATAATAAAATGGGAACAAGACCTAAAGGATACCCACAATATTGAAGACTGGGAAGAGGCTATATCCATTTCTTACCAGTCTACTCTCTCAATGTCTCTCCAAGAGACTCATTTTAAAGTTTTATCACGATGGTATTATACTCCAAACAGACTAGCTCACATGAGATCTATAGGCTCCCCCCTCTGCTGGAGAGGTTGTGGACAAAAGGGCGATATGTTGCATGTTTTCTGGAACTGCCCAACTGTAAATTCCCTCTGGGTACAAATTTCCAAAGACATATTTAGCAAACTCATTAACGCTCCTTTCACTCTCCTACCTCAAACTGCCCTACTGTCCTTAGGGCTTAATCAATTGGATCATACACTGAAACTCATCATAATTCATATTTGTTTAGTTGTAAAAAACAGTATTGCTTACCATTGGAAAAGTCAACACATTCCATCAATAAATGATATAATATTACGAATTTCTCAACACAGGTCACATGAATCTCAGTTTGCAATATCAAATAATCAATATGCTAAATTTGCAAAAAAATGGTCAAGATGGGATCAAATATTTCCCTCACCGATCACTTGAACCTCTGGATAAGCTAATGCTCCTTTCCATTAATACAATGACAAACATAATATACGTTACCTATTTGCTCATATTACCTTTCTTAGGTTAACCCCTTAGTGACAGAGCCAATTTGGTACTTAATGACCGAGCCAATTTTTACAATTCTGACCACTGTCACTTTATGAGGTTATAACTCTGGAACGCTTTATCGGATCCCGCTGATTCGGAGATTGTTTTTTCGTGACATATTGTACTTCATGTTAGTGGTAACATTTCTTCGATATTACTTGCGATTATTTATGAAAAAAACAAAAATACGGCGAAAATTTTTAAAATTTTGCAATTTTCAAACTTTGTATTTTTATGCCCTTAAATCAGAGAGATATGTCACGAAAAATAGTTAAAAAATAACATTTCCCACATGTCCACTTTACATCAGCACAATTTTGGAAACAAAATTTTTTTTTGTTAGGGAGTTAAGGGTTAAAAGTTGACCAGCAATTTCTCATTTTTACAACACCATGTTTTTTTTAGGGACCACATCACCTTTGAAGTCATTTTCTATGATAGAAAATAACCAAGTGTGACACCATTCTAAAAACTGCACCCCTCAAGCTGCTCAAAACCACATTCAAGAAGTTTATTAACCCTTTACGTACTTCACAGGAACTGAAACAATGTGGAAGAAAAAAAATGAACATTTAACTTTTTTTTGCAAACATTTTACTTCAGAACCATTTTTTTAAATTTTCACAAGGGTAAAAACAGATATTTAACCACAAATTTTGTTGTGCAATTTCTCCTGAGTACGCCGATACCCCATATGTGGGGGTAAACCACTGTTTGGGCGCACCGCAGAGCTTGGAAGTGAAGGAGCGCCGTTTGACTGTTTCAATGCAGAATTGGCTGGAATTGAGATCGGACGCCATGTCGCGTTTGGAGAGCCCCTAATATGCCTAAACAGTGGAAACCCCCCACAAGTGACACCATTTTGGAAACTAGACCCCTTAAGGAACTTATATAGATGTGTGGTGAGCACTTTAAACCCCCAAGTGCTTCACAGAAGTTTATAACGTAGAGCCGTGAAAATAAAAAATCGCATTTGTTTTCACAAAAATGATTTTTTCGCCCACAAATTCTTATTTTCACAAGGGTAACAGGAGAAATTAGACCACAAAAGTTGTTGTGCAATTTCTCCTGAGTACGTCGATACCCCATATGTGGGGGTAAACCACTGTTTGGGTGCACCGCAGAGCTTGGAAGAGAAGGAGTGTCGTTTTACTTTTTCAATGTAGAATTGGCTGGAATTGAGATCGGACGCCATGTCGCGTTTGGAGAGCCCCTGATGTGCCTAAACAGTAGAAACCCCCCAAAAGTGACCCCATTTTGGAAACTAGACCCCCCATGGAACTTATCTAGATGTGTAGTGAGAACTTTGAATGCCCAAGTGCATCACAGAAGTTTATAATGCAGAGTCGTGAAAATAAAAAATATTTTTTTTTTAAGAAAAAAGATTTTTTAGCCCCCAAGTTTTTATTTTCACAAGGGTAACAAGAGAAATTGGACACCAAAAGTTGTTGTCCAATTTGTCCTGAGTATGCTGGTACCCCATATGTGGGGGTAAACCACTGTTTGGGCGCATGGCTGAGCTCGGAAGGGAAGGAGCGCCGTTTTGGAATGCAGACTGATAGAATTGTCTGCTGGCGTTATGTTGCGTTTGCAGACCCCTAATGTACCTAAACAGTAGAAACCCCCAACAAGTGACCCCATTTTGGAAAATAGACCCCCTAAGGAACTTATCTAGATATGTGGTGAGAACTTTGAATGCTCAAGTGCTTCACAGAAGTTTATAATGCAAAGTTCTCACCACATATCTAGATAAGTTCCTTAGGGGGTCTAGTTTCCAAAATTTGGTCACTTGTGGGGGGTTTCTACTGTTTAGGTACATCAGGGGCTCTGCAAACGCAACATAACACCCACAGACAATTCTATCAAAGTCTGAATTCCAAAATGGTGCTCCTTCTCTTCCGAGCTCTGCCGTGTGCCGAAACAGTGGTTTACCCCCACATATCGGGTACCAGCATACTCAATACAAATTGGAGAACAAATATTGGTGTCCAATTTCTCTTGTTACCCTTGTGAAAATAAAAACTTGGGGGCTAAAAAATCTTTTTTGTGGGAAAAAATGTATTTTTTATTTTCACTACTCTGCATTATAAACTTCTGTGAAGCACTTGAGCATTCAAAGTAGTGAAAATAAAAAAATATTTTTTTTCCCCACAAAAAAGATTTTTAGCCCCCAAGTTTTTATTTTCACAAGGGTAACAGGAGAAATTGGACCCCAAAAGTTGTTGTCCAATTTATCCCGAGTACGCTGATGCCCCATATGTGGGGGTAAACCACTGTTTGGGCGCACGGCAGAGCTCAGAAGGGAGGGAGCACCATTTGACTTTTTTAGAGCAAAATTGTCTGTCGTGTTTGGAGACCCCCTTATGTACCTAAACAGTGGAAACCCCCCAATTCTAACTCCAACCCTAACTGCAACACACCCCTAACCCTAATCTCAACCCGATCCATAATCTGTTATGATCCTTAGTGCTTGAGGATCACAAATTACTCCAGCTAAGTAACAAACATAGGACAAGCTCTAGGGAGGTGGCAAACTGGACTGACCGCAAATCTGAACCTATCCAAACACACTAGAAGTAGCCGGTGAACGTGCCTAAAAATCCTAGACGTCTCGAGCCAGCCTGAGGAACTAACTACCCCTAGAGAGAAAGAAAGACCTCTCTTGCCTCCAGAGAAATAATCCCCAAAGATATAGAAGCCCCCAACAAATAATAACGGTGAGGTAAGAGGAAGGCACATACACAGGGGTGAAAACAGATTCAGCAAATGAGGCCCACTAATACTAGATAGCAGAAAATAGAAAAGGGAATCTATGCGGTCAGTAAAAAACCCTTACAAAATATCCACTCTGAGATTTCAAGAACCCCCACACCAACTAACGGTGTGGGGGGAGAAACTCAGTCCCCTAGAGCAACCAGCAGGCGAGGAAATCACATTTTAGCGAGCTGGACTAAAAACATAATGAACGCTGATAATCAAAAAATGATCAAACAAAAACTTAGCTTGTCTTGGAGAGACTGGGAGCAAGGTAGACACAAGGAATCTGAAGAGCACTGAATACATAGATAGCAGGCAAGGAACTGAGTATCCAGGTGAGCTAAATAGGAAACCAACCAAGGATAACGAACCAGCTGATGCTGCAACCTGCAGAAAGACAACACTACACAGTACCGCTTGTGACCACTAGAGGGAGCCCAAAAATAGAGTTCACAACAATAATCCTAATCACAACCCTAACCATAATCACAACCCTAACCCCAAAACAGCTCTAATCTCAACTCTAACCATAACCCTAATCAAAACCCTAAATCCAACACACCCCTAACCCTAATCTCAACCCTAACCTCAAACCTAACCCTAATCCCAATACACCCCTAACCCTAATACCAACCCTAACCTTAACCCTAATCCCAACCCTAACCCTAATCCCAACCCTAATCCCAAACGTAACCCTAATCCCAACCGTAACCCTAATACCAACCCTAATCCAAACCCTAACTCTATCCCTAACCCTAATTTTAGCCCCAACCCTAGCCCTAATTTTAGCCCCAACCCTAGCCCTAACTTTAGCCCCAATCCTAACCCTAAATTTAACCCTAACCCTAACTTTAGCCCCAACCCTAACCCTAAGGCTACTTTCACACTTGCGTCGTGTGGCATCCGTCACAATCCGTCATTTTGGACAAAAAACGGATCCTGCAAATGTGCCCACAGGATGCTTTTTTTGCCCATAGACTTGTATTACCGACGGATGGCCACACATCGCGTCCATCGTGCACTGGATCCGTTCAATGTAACCTTTTTTTTGTACGTCGCGTCCGCCATTTCCGCGCATGCGTGGCCGTAACTCTGCCCCCTCCTCCCCAAGACATAGACTGGGCAGCGGATGCGTTGAAAAACTGCATCCACTGCCCACGTTAAGCACAATTTTTACAACGTGCGTCGGTACGTCGGGCTGACGCATTGCGACCGCCCCGTACCGACGCAAGTGTGAAAGAAGTCTAAGGCTACTTTCACACTAGCATCGTACTCGGCCCATCGCAGTGTGTCGGGCCGACGTACCGACGCTAGCGATGTAAGCGCCGCACAACGGGTGCAGAGGATGCTGTTTTTTCAACGCATCCGCTGCCCCATTGTGAGGTGCGGGGAGGCGGGGCGGAGTTCCGGCCGCGCATGCGCGGTCGGAAATGGCGGACAAGTCGCACAAAAGTTACATGTAGCGTTTTTTTGTGCCGACGGTCCGCCAAAGCACGATGCATCCGTCGCACGACGGATGCGACGTGTGGCAATCCGTCGCAATGTGTCGCTAATGCAAGTCAATGGAGAAAAACGCATCCTGCAAGCACTTTTGCAGGATGCGTTTTTTCTCCAACGACGCATTGCGACGGAAGCCAAAAAACGCTAGTGTGAAAGTAGCCTAACCCTAACCCTAGCCCTAACCCTAAATTTAGCCCCAACCCTAGCCCTAATTTTAGCCCCAACTCGTCTCTCCTGCCGGCCAGCAGATGGCAGCAGATGGCGGGCGCACTGCGCATACGCCCGCCATTTTCTTTGCAGAGGAAGAAGCCAGCCGGCAAGAGGAGACGCAGGAGGACCCGGGGACACCGGGTGAGTACGATAGGGTCCCCAAATCCCCCTATTTCTCTGTCCTCTGATGTGCGATCACATCAGAGAACAGAGAATTACAGATCACTTTTTTTTTTTTTTGCGGTCGCCGGTAAACAGTTAATTACCGGCGATCGCAAAACAGGGGTCGGTAAAAACTGACCTCGATCATGTTCTTTGGGGTCTCGGCTACCCCCGGCAGCCGAGACCCCAAAGATCTTCCGGGTGCTGGGCGGCGGGCGCACTGCGCATGCGCCCGCCATTTTTTCCCGGAAAAAAGATGGTGGCGCCCATCGGGAGCCACGAGGAGCACCGGGGGAGATAGGTGAGTATTGGGGGGCTATTGGGGGCCATCGGGGACACTATTTCTCTGTCCTCCGATGTGCGATCACATCGGAGGACAGAGAAATTAAATGGCAAATCGCGTGGTTTTTTTTTGGTGCGACCGCTGGTAAATGGTTAATTACCGGCGATTGCAACTCGGGGGTTGGTAAAAAAAAACCCGAATCATGTTCTCTGGGGTCTCGGCTACCCTCGGCAACCGAGACCCCAGAGAAAATCTGACTCTGGGGGGCGCTATTCACTTTTTCCACAGCGCCGTTAATTAACGGCGCTGTGGTTTAAGTACCCTTAGCGGCCGCCGTTAAAAGGCGTATCGGCGGTCGTTAAGGGGTTAAACATCCTGTTGCTTAGTGTTTTCTTGCACTACTTATACTTATGTTGTCAACAAAATGTTTGATTGTTTTATTATTTTACTTTCCCTAGCCTTCCCTAACCTCCCCCCCCCTTCCCACCCTTTGATTATCCTGTTTAATAAATTCAATAAATTCAATAAATTCTTTGAAAGAAAAGGGGGTATGTGAAATCTGCATATTAATGGCCTACACCTATTAGGCCACCAATATATGATCAGAGGGGCCAATAGGCTGGGAGTGGAGGCGATTGGACAGATTTTGCACACAACAGACAAAAGTCACGATTTCATTCAATTTATTTGTGAAGGATTGGATTTCATCCTAACTCACAATGCGTTTATGTTTATGGATGAATGGTACGTGCAGCAAGTGGGGACTGCGATGGGGACTCCGGCAGCTTGTACGTTCGCCAATCTCTTTTTAGGTCTCTTTGAAGAGAAATATATTTACACTAATGATCATGGCTTTCTGCGACATATTAAATTCTATTTAAGATATATAGATGACATAGTAATTGTTTGGGACAGTACAGAGAAAGATTTTAATGATTTTGTGGCATATTTGAATGCAAATAATCAAATGAATATGGTCTTCACATCAGTATTCGGGGGACAGAAGTTGGAGTTCCTGGATGTCATGGTAGAAATTGACAAAGGAAAAATATGTACATCATTATATCGCAAACCAGTGGCAGCAAACACCATGATGCATTTTAATAGTTTCCACCCAGTACATACAAAAAAAGCGTTACCTCGGAGCCAATTGCTTAGGGTAGATAGAATTAATAATACTGAAGAAGGTTTTGTGAGACAATCTGAGGAAATGGTCCAGAGACTGAAACAAAGGGGTTACCCAGATAAATTACTGACAGAAGCGAGAGATAAGGTGGTCAATGAAAGAAGAAATAAGAGACATAATGTGGTAGAGAAACAAAAAAATAAGAGAGAAAAAAGATTTACTTTCTGTTTTACTTTTAGTAATATGGACCAGCAGATACGGTTAGCAATTAAAAAGAACTGGCATATTCTGGGGCGTGATAAAGAACTAGCGGACGTCGTAGCCAGAGGCCCTTTAATAGCTAATAAAAGAAGTGTAAGACTGAGAGAGAAATTAATAAGAAACCGCATTATGAAACCTAATAGAAACTGGTTAAATACCGTAGTACCCAAAGGTAATTTTAAATGCGGTCACTGTTCGTTTTGTGATCAGCATTTGACAGAAAGAACAATACGTATGGGAGCAGTGGAGCACACGGTATGTGACTTCATCACCTGCAGATCGGACCATGTCGTGTATGTAATTTTTTGCCCCTGTAAGTATTATTACATTGGGAAAACCATCCGGCCTATGTTCGTGCGATTTCGCGAGCATTGTAGATCGATAGGCACGAAGAAGGGGGTACCACGGTTAATTACACATATGATAGAAAAACATGAAGGTAAGACAGAGTTTCTTACCTTTGCGGGAATTGAAAAAGTTAGTCTGCCACCGGGAGGAGGAGATTTAAATAATGCGCTGTTACGACGTGAAGCTAAGTGGATCATGCGCAGTAATGCGCTGGGACCGCTGGGATTTAATGACAAGATTGATATGTCCATTTTTTTGTAGATTCATAAAATTGAGGTGATAAGTAGTGATTAAATTAGAACGCATAAGAGACATAGTAATATAGTTCAGGGACTGGATTTTGAAGTAGACAAGATATAGAATAAATTTGTTTGACCTAGTCAAAGAGTGATTAGTATAGCTTATATATGGATAGATTATAGGTTGATGTAACATTTTAAAATGTGCTTTTATTATGAATGTATTTTATGATGGTGGGAGGGTGTTGGTGGAGGGGGAGGTGCTGGAGTCGGCACTATATTTCCGCCGCTTTACCCTTGCATGTTGACCCGTAGAAGCGCAGGCACAAGCGCGAAACGGCCGTCGTCTGTGATCCCCCCTGCTCACATGAGCTTCGGCTCTGTCGACTCCGGCCATGAACGCATGTATTAGATTTTATCAATAAAGGATTTTCTAAGAAGACCGGTGAGTGCCCTCAAATTTCTTATACAGACATTATGAACAGTTGTTGTTTCCAGAGGAGCACCCGAAGTCTGGATTTATAGGTTGTCTGACCCATTTAGACATATCAAAGGCACCAGTGTCAAAGTCTGAAGCGCCTCTTGCAGTCAGTGCCGTCTTTTTCCTTTTTTCTATATTGGTTTAATATATATATATATATCTCATCTCCAGTGCTTATCAGCTGCTGTATGCCGGGAGTCATGTAATCTTCCCAGTCTGACACTGAGCTCCTGCAGCATGACATTCTCTGCTCTGGGACACACAGCAGCTGAGCAGCACTGGGAGGCTTGAATATTTCACAAAGAAAAAAAAAGAAATTACTAACTTGAATAAATAACTTTTGAATTTTTTTTCTCCAGACTGAGTACCCCTTTAACAAGAGTTTGTTATGTAATGATCAGATGTATTAACTATTTCTGATCATTTTAACAAAACTATAACTCATCCTAGGAGCCACAGCTTCTGTGTAACGAACTAGAACTGATCCATCTCTTCTCAGCAGAATCCAGAGAAATACTGAACTAAATGAACTAATCTTTTCAGTGAACTAGTTCATGGTGAACTAATCACTAAAATGAACTAGATTTCCCATCACTACAAAGTACTGCAGTGCGCAGGGAAAGGTCAGAGAGGCCCGGCGCCTGCGCACTGCAGTACTTTGCTCTGCCCTCAACAGGGCAGACAAAGTACGCCGGAGCCACAGCGTGACAAGAAGAGGACGTCATCTGATGAAGATAGAAGGCGCCGGACCTCGACACCCATCGGACCGGACCGGGACTGCCCCTGGGTAAGTATAATCCAACCTCTTTGTCTCATCTTTTAGGATACATCGGGGGCTTTTCCAGAATGCTGTAGATAAGCCCCTGGTGCTGGTGGGCTTAGCTCACCTTCAATTTTGGGGGTGACAGGTTCCCTTTAAGTAAGCTAAGCTAAAATACTTAGGAGTTGTTGTCTTCTGGAACTGTGTCGTTGCTTCAGTCCTCTGCATTGCCAAAAGCAGTAGAATATGGCCACCGGTACATACAAAGAGAATACATTACAGATACCATTCTGGTGGTTAAATAAAAAAAAAAAATACTCTGGCGTGGTATTTTAAACAAGATGCTATGTCAGTACTTCTGTGTGGTCTAATATATTGAGTATGTGTCCCGTGTGATGTAGCACATAGAGGATGTGTCCCGTGTGATGTAGCACATAGAGGATGAGTCCCGTGTGATGTAGCACATAGAGGACGTGTCCCGTGTGATGTAGCACATAGAGGACGTGTCCCGTGTGTGGTGTAGTATATAGAGGACATGTCCTGTGTGTGGTGTAGTGTATAGAGAACCTGTCAAATCTCCTGTGTGGTGCAGTATATAGAGGATGTGTCCTGTGTGGTGTAATATATAAAAGATGTGTCCAGTGTGGTGTAATGTATAGCAGATCTGTCGGCTCATGTGCGGTTCTCTAAGCAGGACCCATTATCTCACCTGACACCATACACATAAGCCAACAGGTCCCCCTTATTGATATAACATTCTTCTTTAGTAGCAATACAGTATCTTATGTAGGACCAATTTTGTGGCCCTTGAAGTAAGCTTTGTTGCATATTCTGCATCCACACTGATTCTATATGCTGCAATATAAGTTTTACATGGCTATGAAAAATAGAAGTAGATAGTGTCACATGCAAAGGTTGCAGTAAGGGTACCGTCACACAGTGAAATTTCCATCGCTACGACGGTACGATCCGTGACGTTCCAGCTATATCCATACGATATCGCTGTGTCTGACACGCAGCAGCGATCAGGGACCCTGCTGAGAATCGTACGTCGTAGCAGATCGTTTGGAACTTTCTTTCGTCGCTTGATCACCCGCTGACATCGCTGGATCGTTGTGTGTGACAGCGATCCAGCGATGTGTTCGCTTGTAACCAGGGTAAACATCGGGAAACTAAGCGCAGGGCCGCGCATAGTAACCCGATGTTTACCCTGGTTACAAGCGTAAACGTAAAAAAACCAAACAGTACATACTTACATTCCAGTGTCTGTCCTCCGGCGTCTCAGCTTCTCTGCACTGTGAGCGCCTGCCGGCCGGAAAGCGAGCACAGCGGTGGCGTCACCGCTCTGCTTTCTGGCTATGGCGCTTACACAGTGGAGAGAAGCAGAACGCCGGGGACAGACACCGGAATGAAAGTATGTACTGTTTGTTTTTTTTACATTAACGCTGGTAACCAGGGTAAACATCGGGTTACTAAGCGTGGCCCTGCGCTTAGTAACCCGATGTTTACCCTGGTTACCCGGGGACTTCGGCATCGCTCCAGCGCCGTGATTGCAAAGTGTGACCGCAGTCTACGACGCTGGAGCGATATTTCATACGACGCTGCGACGTCACGAATCGTGCCGTCGCAGCGATGGAAATTTCACTGTGTGACGGTACCCTAAGAAGTTTTATTAGAGAGCAAGCACCAACTTTAATAAGCTAATATTTAGATTACATTGTTATATATAGGAAGGAGACCACACAATGGCTACTAAAATAAATTCATATTTAAAAGACAAGCCACAAGAAGCTGCTGCTGCAAAAAGAAAAAATATAAGTCTGATGCAGTAAGGAGACTAGCGATATCAAGAATGAGGGTAGCCAAAGCCAGTTCAGCATCATGTCAGCAAAAATTATGGCAACCAGTGAATGATTTGTGCAGCCAACAGCCTCACCTTCGGAAACTGCTACTCGACCCGAGTTAGTGCCAGATGAAGCTGCATCTGTATATATAACATGTGATGCCAGGGAACCTTACACATCACATACCGTTGAACAGGATTGCACAGATCAAACTTGTGAGTCAGAGAAAATAATTTACTCAGATTCAGAAAGTTCTTCAACACCTGACACTTGCATTGCTTTTAGAGCACCAGATCAGATGAACAATTTAGCTACAAAGTTGGACTTTATGAAAAAAACAATTCAACCATCATCTGATGCTACCCACACCTTGCCAGGGCTCTACAAAGTGGTAGTGCCATTCAAGAAAAACAATGTCCTACAGTACGCAAACTCAAAAGCTCTTTTGCTCTAGATGCATGGCTTATCAAAGTAAAAGAAGCCATCTCATTAATGGCTGGACAGCTGATTAAATACACGTGTATGATCACATAAAGGAACCTGACGAATCCATCCTACATCGATCATCTACAACAGCTTATTTGTGTGCTGTAAAAAAATGACATTAAAACAAATATGAAAGTAAATTTAGCCAATAATTATCAAAAAAAAAAAAAAAAAAAAGCACCACAAAACTGTACGGTTGTTAAAAGAGTAATTGACATTATAGTGTGACTGTTTATATGAGGTTGAAGCAATTAGAGAGAAAAAATAAAGCACGCTCACATAGTAAAGGACATAATGGTTTGGTGATATTTTTAAGTCAAAATTAAGTCAATCTTGTAATTGTAATAATGGGGAAAGTGGTAAGACCAAGACTCCAGAAGTGAAAAATGCTGTTAAGTTCAGTGTGGAAATGACAAGCTCACACAAGGTTTCTGTTCAATAACAGTGCAGTATAAATTTGCGTTATGTAACGGACAGGACTGTCTACGAAAGACTCTTCTCAGGAATGAAAGAGCAATTAGATTGATTTTTTTTCTGAGTGTTAGTTCTTCTTTTCATGGGGCTTCCAATATGAATTAGTGCTACTGTAGGGGGTAGAATGTGTCGGGTGAAGAAAAGTTATTTTGAACAGTGATGTATACTGTATGATTGCTTTACAGTCATGTTTTTATAAAGTTTTGCATTTTATCCTTATGGCCGGTTTGTGTCTTGGTTTTCTTAGAGGTTTGCCTCAAGGCCGTTCCTGAAAATTGAGAAGTCTGTCCACTAGATGAACCATTACATGGCATAGGGATATAGTTTGCATCACTCAAGGTAGTATATACTACCCTAGAATGCATAACCAGGGCCTAGGGCCTTTTCAGGCCCGGTAGCTAATTTGCTATTTTCTGCAAAATTACTTTAGCTAGAATTTTGAAACTCTAGGTATTCTTCAAGTATGTCGTTGTTGGTAATATCCAGTTGTTCATATCATTTTATTTGATAGGCATTATGGTATAACAATTCTTTTTTGTGGAAACCCCATATTTACAGAACCAGTACTATGTTTATCTTGTACTCATCAGTGTTTGTGTCTCAAGTTACGTTGTTATTGTAGCAGGGTTGCTGTGGAGGGGGGGATGGATAATTCCTGTGTGTTGAAAGACCTGTGATGATGTAGCAGTCTTTTTCCAAAAGTTTGACTGACCAAGAAATTGAAGTAATCATGTTTGAAAGGGATTATGAAAGTGAACTTTGTCTGATGAAGAGTACCTGCCACCAGTTAATCACTCTGCTTCTTCGTCCATTGACTCTTCTGATGAAGATGTGGATCCAGAAGAATTGACAAGTAGAATATCCAAAACTAAAGAATTTTGGGACAGTACTCCCCCCCCCCCCCCTTCAGTACTTGGATATACCCCAATACATAATATTGTGAGCCAAGCTCAAGGAGCTGTGGGAAGTCCCCAATAGTTGTCCCCTAAAGATGTTTTCTGTACTTTTTTTCTGAAGATATTGGAGATGAGGTGCTTTTATATACAAACCAATAAGGAAGGAGTATTGCTTATGGAAAAAAAAAACATGGCAAAATATCCCAAAAGAAGAATTGTATGCTTATATTGGACTAACATTTCTGGCAAGGTACAAGTGCCGGCAAAAAAAACCTTTACATACAAAATCCACATAATTTCACTTTTTAAAAGTGTACACAATGGGGGAGATAATGAAAAAACTGTCTAATATTAAAGCTGGCTTTGTTGCAAATATTAACCAATCAACGCTCAGTTTTCACTTCTCTGGTAAAGCAAAAGCTGCACTCTGATTGGTTGTTATGTGCAGCTCAGCCAGTTTTGCTATTAGGCAGTCTTTTATTATCTCCCTCAGTTTTTTATTATCTCCAACAATGGGTCGAAAGAAGCTTAAAATGGAAGAGAAATCCCGTGCCTTGACTCTGCTCGAGAAGGGGGATTCGGTGATTGCTGTAGCTAGAGATCTGGGAGTGGCAAGGGAAGCAATTTATCAACTGAAGCGGTCGGCGGCATCATTGCCTCCTGGGATGGTACCGCAGAGGAAGTCAGGCTCTGGCGCACCTAAGAAGACTTCACCAAGGACTGATAAGCTTCTGAAGCATAGAAGGATGTGACATCACTTCACAACTGCCGTTGAACTAAAAAAAAACAAATACCCTATGCTCCTCCAGAACATCACAACTAGGACAATTCGTCACCGCCTGCAGAAGGACCTGGGTCTACCAAGTTGCCGTGCCGCAAAGAAGCCCCTACTCACAGCAGCAATGAAGAGGAAAAGGCTTGCCTTTTGTAAGAAATATCAAGATTGGACATCTGGAGAGTGGAAGAAAGTGATGTTTAGTGATGATAGCACTTTCAGGCTGGTCAGGGGAGGCTCAAAGGTTGTGCGTCGTCCGAGTACCGTGTCACGGTATGACCCAAAATATACAGTTAAGACAAACACCCTGACAGTGTGATGGTGTGGGGTGCATTTAGTGGAAGCATGGGCAGGGCTGGTTTGTACTTCCTTCCCAAGAATGTAACTATGAAAGCAAGCAATTTTATTACTGTTTTGTAAGAAAACATGCTTACTTTTTGGGTCATACATCAGTGTGATTACTTTATGCATGATGGAGCCCCTGTCCACAAAGCCAAGGCCGTGAGAAAGTTTCTCAGTGACCATAACATTAACATTTTAGAGTGGCCAGGTAATTCCCTTGAACTTAACCCCATAAAAATGCCTGGAATTTAATGAAAAACAAGGTTCAAGAGACACGACTGTTAGGCTGAACAATTAATAAAATGTTCATTCGAGTTGCCTACTCCTGGCCTAATGGATATTGATCAGGTGCACACTAAAGAAAAACATATGACAACACAGTCAGATGTAAACTCTCCTTGATCAACCTATAGCTCAGCTCCAAGGGCTTTATTTAGTCAGAACACAAGTTTATATAACTCCTGTAAGGGGGCTCGGTTAGCTCTAAAATGGGAGTGCTCGTATGTATTCCATTGGTTAGTGGGTTGGGCAATGAGCAAGTCCATGGGCGGATCCATGAGGTCATCAGGGTGGGTTGGTCCATGATGTCATCAGGGTGGGCGTCACTGTGGGTGGATCCATGAGGTCATCAGGGTGGGCGTCATCTTGGATACCAGCACATGGCATGCTGATACAGGAAATGGCAGCCATCTTTAGTGTCTCACTTTGATCTGAGAAAACTTATGTAAGGTTAAACAATACACGTTATGGGTCACTTCTCTCAATCTCTTACGTCTTGAGGTTAATTAAGTATTTGATCTTATGGCTCTCCTCAACGCGACCCAGCAACATCAACAATCTAAAGGAGGTGCTGAAGACACTGTGGGTAAACATGGACTCCACATACTTAGCCAACCTTGCTGAATCCATGCCTAAACGACTGCAGATGGTGATAAAATGTAAGGGTGACGTGACAAAATACTAATTGTAATAAAATATCCACAAAAAAACACTTGAATATTAAGATTTTGTGGTTTCATTGAACTTGTGAAGATTTTTTTTACCGGCACTGAATAAAAAAAAATAAAAAATCTTATGATGTTTCTATCAGAGAGTTATTTCTGGACCTACTTTCTGATCCAGACTACAAAGTAACAATGTCAGTGGATAGATGTGAGGGAATTTGGAGAAGCCTTTGATTTGATAAGCAAACTCGTCCTGCAAGGTTGGAAACGGATCAATTAGCACCTATCAGATACATCTGTAATATTTTTAGTACAAATTGCACCAAGCTCTATAATCTTAGTGCTAATGTAACAGTGGCTGAGCAACTTGCAGCCTACAGAGGATGGTACAAGTTCATTCAATATATGCCTAGTAAACTAGCTAAGTATGGAATAAAAATATCTTGGATGTGTGATTCTGCAATTATGGGATGAATGGGTTTTTCTACTGTGGCAAAGAAGTTGGTGCTCCAGTGCAGAAAGACCTAGGTACTGACATTGTAAAATAAACTTGCTGTACCAATTTACAATTCTGGTAGAAACATTAAAATGGACAATTACTTTACTAATGTTGAACTGAGCATTTTTTTGCTTGAAAAAGATCTTACAACTGTTGGTACTATGAAGCCAAATCGACAAGATATTTCTCTGGTGATGAAGCATATTCAACAGCGAGCACTTATGATACCGTCTTTGGTTTTGGCAAATGACAAAAGTGAAACTTTTTTTGTTTTTTTTTGTTTATTGTATATGGAGGTAGCTGCTCCTAGTTGGCACCTGTTCACATTAGCTTGGAAGTGCCAGTCTTTTTGTCATTGTATATTAGCTTTCTGACCAAGCACTCCACCCTTCAGCATGTGGTGGATTTTAATTGCAGCAGGGTCCTACCTACCCATGAAATCATACTTGTAAGAGAGGTATTCATATCTACCCAGGAATTCAGACTTCAGTCTTAGAGGTATTCGACACATTAGGATCCATCCGTTTTGAGACCAACTTGTCATTAGTTGATGAGCATGCATGAACTGGCCAAATGTCTCATTTTTTTTCCTAGTATCCAGAAGAAGTATTGCTATTCATATTTCAAATGTTTCAACATGCTTTAGCACTACAGAGTGCAACTTTTTTTTTTGTTTATTGAACACGGAGGTAGCTGATCCTAGTTGAAACCTGTTCACATTAGCTTGGAAGTGCCAGTCAGTCTTTTTGTCATTGTCAGAATGGAGTCAAAGACTGATATTACACTGGACAATGGGATCATTATCCAGAGGGGATTCTGCCTCACTCAGTGTGCCCAAACTGCATGAATCTGAATTGCACAGTAAAATCGAACCCAAGTCTCCTGTCATGTGTTCAGCTGAATCCGGTACCATGGATGGGCAGGTAACAAGGACTTTTGAAACACAAGTACAGAAAGAATCCCACAATAAGACACACTCATGTCAGACTCCTGCTTACAAGAGGAGTTTCAGGGCAAAGAAACTCACAGCCCAGTGCCCCCTTTCACTATAATGATGTTCTGACCACATAAAGACCATGGCATTCAACTCTGACCAAATTCTGTCTGTCAATATAGTAGGGTGCTATGGTCGGTGTTTGGACGATCTTGTATTTATTTTTCAACAGGATATTCATGACATTCTGTATAAAAAGGGATACAAATTTATGTTTTAAATCAGAAAGTAAAGGGACGTCCACCCTCTTGTTGGATATTCTTCATTCAGGCAATATCTCTTCTTCCAAGATTACAGAAATCTTATCTCAGGTAATACCTTGTTACATGCAAGTAGTTGTTATGCATAAAATGTCATTAAAAACCTCCTGTGGGGAAATTTACTCAGGTTAGACGAGAATGTTCCGATTATATACATTTTGTTGCGGAATGTGCTAATACTATATATCGAGACTTGCACAATAAGGTTACTATTAACAGACCTTTTACATACTCTTAACCCCTTTACCCCCAAGGGTGGTTTGCACGTTAATGACCGAGCCAATTTTTACAATTCTGACCACTGTCTCTTTAGGAGGTTACAACTCTGGAACGCTTCAACGGATCCCCATAATTCCGACATTGTTTTCTCGTGGCATATTGTTCGTCATGATAGTGGTAAAATTTCTTTGATATTTCTTGCGTTTATTAAATTTTCATGCCCTTAAATCAGAGATACATTACACAAAATACTTAAAAAAACTAACATTGTCTACTTTACATCAGCACAATTTTGGAACCACAATTATTTTTTGTTAGGGAATTAAGGGTTAAAAGTTAACCAGGGATTTCTCATTTTTACAACACTTTTTTAGGGACCACATCACATTTGAAGGCACTTCGAGGGGTCTATATGATAGAATGATGTAACTTTTTGGTATTTTCTACAAACAGCACCTCTTAAGGTGCTCAAAATCACATATAAGAAGTTTATTAACCCTTCAGGTGCTTCACAGGGATTTTTGGAATGTTTAAAAAATAAATATAAATGAACAATTAACATTTTTTCACAATAAAATAGCTTTAGATCTAATTTGTTTTATTTTACCAAGGGTAACAGGAGAAATTGGACCCCAAAAGTTGTTGTACAATTTGTCCTGAGAACGCCGATACCCCTTATGTGGGGGTAAACCACTGTTTGGGCGCATGGCAGAGCTCGGAAGAGAAGGAGCGCCATTTGACTTTTCAATGCAAAATTGGTTGGAATTGAGATAGGATGCCATGTCGCGTTTGGAGAGCCCCTGATGTGCCTAAACAGTGGAAACCCCCCACAAGTGACACCATTTTGGAAAGCAGACCCCCTAAGGAACTTATCTAGATGTGTGGTGAGCACTTTGAACCCCCAAGTGCTTCACAGAAGTTTATAATGTAGAGCCGTAAAAATAAAAATGATTTTTTCTCTCTCCACAAAAATTATCTTTCCCCCCCAATTTTTTTATTTTCCCAAGGGTAACAGGAGAATTTGGACCCCAAAAGTTGTTGTGCAATTTGTCCCGAGTACGCCGATACCCCATATGTGGGAGAAAATTACTGTGTGGGCACACGTCGGGGCTCGGAAGGGAAGAAGTGCCGTTTTGGAATGCAGACTTTGATGGAATGGTCTGCGGGCATCACGTTGCGTTTGAAGAGCCCCTGATGTACCTTAACAGTAGAAACCCCCAAGTGACCCCATATTGGAAACTAGACCCCCTAAGGAATTTATCTAGATGTGTTGTGAGAACTTTGAACCCCCAAGTGTTTTACTACAGTTTATAACGGAGAGCCGTGAAAATAAAAAATCATTTTTTCCCACAAAAATGATTTTTTAGCCCCCAAATTTTTAATTTTCACAAGGTTAACAGGAGAAATTGGATAGTTGTTGTCCAATTTGTCCCGAGTATGCAGATACGCCATATGTGGGGGGTAAACCACTGTTTGGAGGCACAGCAGACCACAGAAAGGAAGGGGCACTGCTTTATATTTTCAACGCAGAACTGGATGGAATTGAGGTCGGACATCATGTTGCGTTTGCAGAGCCCCTGATGTGCCTTAACAGTGGAAATCCCAATTCTAACTCCAACCCTAATCCCACCCCTAACCCCAACGCACCCCTAATCCTAACCACAAAACTAACCCGAACACACCCCTAACCGTAATACAAACCCTAACTTTAGCCCCAACCCCAACTTTAGCCCCAACCCTAACGGGAAAATGGAAATAATTGTATTTTATTATTTTTCCCTAACTAAAGGCGGTGATAAAGGGGGGTTTATTTACTATGTATAGGGGGTTTTTATGTTTGGCAGCTGTCACACACTAAAAGACGCTTTTATTGCAAAAAATATTTTTTGCATTACCACATTTTGAGAGCTATAATTTTTCCATATTTTGGCCCAGTCATATGAGGTCTTGTTTTACTGCGGGACGACCTGACGTTTTTATTGGTACCAATTTCAGGCACATGCCATTTTTTGGTCACTTTTTATTCCCTTTTTATTCCGATTTTTGTTAGGCAGAATGAACAAAAAACAGCAATTCATTAATTTCTTTGGGGGGGGGTTTATACCGTTCCGCGTTTGGTAAAATTGCTAAAGCAGTTTTATTATTCAAGTCACTACAATTACAGTGATACCTCATTTATATAGTTTTTTTAAATGTTTTGGCGCTTTTATACAATAAAAACTATTTTATAGAAAAAAATGATTATTTTTGCATCACTTTATTCTAAGGGATATAACTTACTTTTTCCGCTGATGACGCTATATGGCAGCTAGTTTTTTGCGAGACAAGATGACGTTTTCAGCGGTACCATGTTTATTTATATCTGTCTTTTTGATTGCGTTATTCCACTTTTTGTTCGGCGGTATGATGATGAAGCATTGTTTTGTGCCTTTTTTATGGTGTTCACTGAAGGGGTTAACTAGAGGGACAGTTTTATAGGTTGGGTCCTTACGGATGCAGCGATATTAAATATGTGTACTTTTATTTATTTATACAAAGACATTTATTGGAACCATTTTTTTTTTTTTTTTTTAACTTTTACTTTGTTTCAGGGTGGGACATCACTGTATTGTGTCCGATCGCTGATCTGACTCTGCAGTGCACTGTCAGATCAACAATCTGACAGGCAGTGCAGGAGGCTTGCCCAGGCGCTTGCAATCCACCTCCCTGCAGGACCTGTGAGGAGCCCCGCGGCCATCTGGGATCCGGGGCCTGCAGGGAGGACGAAGGAGACGTTCGAAACAACGCAATCACATGTTCCGAGGGTCTCAGGGAAGCATGCAGGGGGTCCCCTCCCTGCGCGATGCTTCCCTATGCCGCCAGAACGCTGCGATCATGTTTGATCGCAGTGTTCCGGGGGTTAATGTGCC
Source organism: Ranitomeya variabilis (assembly GCF_051348905.1). NCBI lineage: Eukaryota > Metazoa > Chordata > Amphibia > Anura > Dendrobatidae > Ranitomeya > Ranitomeya variabilis. The sequence goes on along the minus strand of NC_135235.1, from coordinate 406,617,483 downwards.
AGGAACGGAACGGTCCGTGACCGCTCCTGGCACATCGTGCCGGATGTCAGTTGTGATAGCGCGGCTGTGTGAGCGCGGCTGATCGCATATGACGTACTATCCCATAGGTGGTCATATGGCCCAGGCCACCTCGATGGGATAGTACATCTAATGTCAGAAAGGGGTTAAAATAGACATTTAAATCATGTGTCTCCTGTGTATTTGCAATCTCTTCATGCAATAAAAGGATTTAAAGAAACATCAACATATATTATATATATATATACATATACATACACACACACACACTATAATGTGTTTAGCTTTCCTCTCTCTGGAAATATGCCTTCACTAATGAGCTCAGGTACAATGTACCTGTCAGGCGCAGGCTAGAAAAATGCCTATAATAATGTAATTTTCTAAATTTCAGTGCTCTAAAAAGTGATCAGTGACCTTCATTGGGATGTAATAAAAGAGTACACAAATCAGGTGCAAAAAAAAAAAAAAAGTAAAATTGCTTACCATAAAACTAATAACTAAAAGTACACACATTTCACAACTTGTGTGTAAATTTTTTTTTTATTTTTTTTTAGTGTGGATTTTTTTAACACTTTTTTTGTTCCTTGTGTGGGGAAAAACAAACAAAAAACAACAACTTGTGTATAACATTTATTTGGTATATGAATTTTGTTAGATTCCTCAGAGTGCAAATTCCTGCATATCTGAGTATCTGGGTGTGTCTGATGAATAGATCTGTCAGCCCCCACCCAAATTGACATGCAGAGATATCTGCTATAAAATGTGTTCAGATAGATCTGTTTATATGCATGACATTATACCTGAGGAAGACTCCAAGAAGTCGAAACCGGTTGTATTTTAGTTTGAAATAAAAATCATCCTTGAATCAGAATATCGAGTTCCATCATCATCCTTCAGGAGCGCATATTGCTGGGAAAAACATTCACAAAGAGTTATCGCCTATGAAAGCACTGTTCAGTGCGCTCATCAGTTCCCAGATCTTTGCAGCAAACTGAGTGGAAAGAGGAATGGAGTGATCCATGGATTGGATCTATACACAGTATATCAAGACACCAAAAAGGTGAGTGGATTCACACAGAGTACACACCTTTGGAAACTAACTACTACACTCAGAAGTCTGCGCTTCCCATTTCTCTCCCTATAATCCCCTCTTGTTTTACCATTAAACTAATAACTCTAAAAGTACACACATTTCACAACTGCCGCAAAATAGCCCTCAGTTTTCAAAGCATAACTTTTCTTAAAAAGTAAATATAGTGGAAAAAGCTTAATTTTAAGGTGCCTAAAATGGTATTAAACACACATTCATTCAGAATTAGATTTTAAAGGTTTACCAGAAAAAAACACATCTGCAGAGCAAAGAGCAAGAATTGCACATCATTTTTCATGTGTCAGGCAGAACGCATTATGATATTCATAATTAGAAAGCCTTCTGTGTTCTCTTTCCATGGTGCAGGTGGTGCATCTTCTTTTGGGAGGTGGTGGATTTTCACTATCATCTTCTGGGTGGAATTGTTTGTTGAGCCGAACTTGAAGGCTAGAGGGGATACAGATAGCTTTCATACTTCTCCTGCGTAGCTCTCCAAGCACTAGATCACGGGCCGATTTTTTCAGATAGGCTTTTCTACGGAGTGGTTCAAGCTGGTTTTCAAGGTAAATCACTTGTGAATTTATACCACCCAAATTCAACATTGTGAAAAATGTGACCATTGGCCAGCGCCTGGAGTTCCTGCTGACGCTGAAAGTTCAACACATCTGACCAGCTGTACCAACACCCCCTTTGGTTGCATTATAAAATATGATTATATTTTATAATGCAAAAATGATTATATCTACTTTTTCTGTGCTTCAGACCCAGGATCGATGGCATCATTCATTATGAAGCATTGAGACAAGCAAGAATTACATTTTGCTTTTTGCGCGGTACATAGGAAACCAACAAAACCTTTCCATTATTGAATGCAAACATACTGCTGTACGGTTTTCTTCCTTTCACATTTACAAACTGTGGCAGCAATTCTTTTTTATATTTTCTTACAGTATCTACATATGAAAATGCACATCTGCCAAGAAAACCAGTGAGCATTTTGTCAAATTCTCCCCAGGGCAATAACTTTTCCTACAGTTTTCAACAAATTTTGGGAATAAATCGCGAATCGGAGCAAGCCGATCATATGTTTTACGTTTTGTTTAGGTAGTTCTGTCGTCAAACCAAAGGCAACGAATTAGAATCTTGAATCTTTTTAAACACGAGGCCAAATTTTTCTATTCCATCACCATCTATACCCCAAAGTTCCTTCAAACTTTGGCAATTTGCCCTATAAGCTCCTGTAAGGTATAACAATACAAAAAAAGCTCTCAGCTCTATTTCATCTGTGGGCTTGATGATCCTGTTGCAGATTAATTTGTCTTTTATAATGTCTATATATTGATTTGTGTATGCGACACTAGAGTCCAGAATGTCATCTGTGAATAAACTATTCCAGCATTCAGCTGCAGTTTTAGCATTCCTTGCTGTTCCTTTGACTGCAGGAAGGTGAGTGAGAATGTTTTGAGGTTCCCTAGGTTTAGTTTGCATGGGAGGCTTATTTCTCCATTTTTTTTTGTCTTTTCCCCATATACTATGCTTCCATATCTTCTTCCTTATCACTCTCACCATCTTGCTCCATTTAGAATCAATTTCACTTTTGTAGGGTCCCAGTACCTCCTCCTAGCTGTTGCAAAATATAGTTGTCAGGTGGTTACCAAAAACCTATGTCCCCTTATGTGGTTTATTCGATAAATTGTCCTGTACTGCCATGTACTGTACAACGTGTAAAGGTGCAAGAGTTTGGTCACATGAAACTCTCTTAGCTCAGCTTCCTGCGGAAGCCTCTAGAAGCAGCTAAGCGAGAAGTCATGAAGGAGCTCATCTCCTTCCTGTGAGGAGCGATGTGAGGAGAGGTCGATTTCCTAGGCTGCTCTGCCTTTATCCTCGGTCCAACTTCCCTTGATCTTCAATAAGCCAGGAAATTGCCACAGCCTATGTTAAATTTCAATCTTCATAAACACAAAAGAGATAGAGATGTACAAGGGCTCTTCTGCTACACTCCACGCCTTTAATGGTTCTGCCAGCGTGAGTGCCTCATGTGCTACTGCATCTTCTACTGTACTGCCTGCGACAGGGAACCGGATCAAGACAATCGTGAGTAAACAGCGAACACTATTTCCACAGTGAACCAAACTGTGTAGGCCCATCCTTGGTAGTAATATAACTGAAGGACTGTGTGAATTAAGATAACCCGGTATATAACCAGCAGTCAGCCGATCACTTCATTTATGCCATTAACTGGGAAGATTCCATCTTAAATGTCACGGTGACCATCTCTCTTGCTACCTAAAATTTCAAGCTTGTATGAGAAAGACCGTGATTCCATTGCTATGGACTATACAATGCTGAAGTTGGTTTCTTATTTGTCAATTTTTTCTTTTCTGTTTTTTTTATAGGTTATACAACAACAAAAGAGCATCACAATAATAACAGACAGTGCAGCGTGGTGCCCTGATGTGAAACTTAAAAACAGCTACAAAAGTTATAAAACTGGCACAAAAATGGGCACCGATGGGCGTTAACGAAAGGGTTGAATGACTAAGTCATTGATACTGCAAATGCATGTAGAAAAGCCGCGGAGACACCATCACGTGTTTCTCAACGCAAGCAATGAGATCCAGGTCTTTCACCGGGAAGGAACAACCACGGGAAGGGCAGCATCCAATAAAGGAAAACCACCTATTGATACTGCAGACATATAGAACAGGGAGCCCCACAGCAAATTCAGGTCTCTCCAGCCTGGCTCAAGTGGGTTCTGAGCATCAGAACTGGCATCATAGTGGGCAGTTGATTTTGGCCATTTGAATAAGTAACTGGCATTTTTAAGAGGTTAAATGTCTTTGTTTCACTGATCTCACACTAAGAATACACAGATAGTGATGCCGCGCATCAAATCCAGGTCACTCCAGCTTAGCCCAAATGGGTTCTGGGCATCAGAATATGCATCAAAGTGGGCAAACAGCCCATTTTCACAGATTTGAAAAAGTAACTGATATTTTAAAGGGGTTACATGGCTTTGGGTCACTGATCTCACACCACCATTGCATACATAGTGATGGCCAACATTAAACCCAGGTCACTCCAGTCTGGGCCAAATGGGTTCTGGGCATCAAAGTAGGCAAACAGCCAATATTCACAGATTTGAATAAGTATCTGATGTTTTTCATGAGTTTTATGACTTTTGGCCACTGATCTCACACTAAGAATACACAGATAGTGATGCTCAAATGATGCATGCAGTTTCACATATGCAGAGCCACTCAAATGCCAACACCCCTCACAAAAGAACCCAGTTTGGAAACTAGAGCCCTCAAAAAATTTTGTGTAGAAGGTGTAGTGAGTTTTTTTAACACACAGTTGATTCACAATTTTATATTACAGGAGGATTTATGTACACTGCAAGCTTGAGCTGATAAATGACAAATGAGCTTTAATGGGGATAAATGTAAGGTCATGCACTTGAGCAGAAGAAGTATGATGTATAATTATGCACTTAATTGTAAAACACTGGGCAAAACAGTCAATGAAAAAGACCTGGGTGTATGGGTGAACGACAAACACATTTAGTGGCCAGTGTCAGGCAGCTGCTACAAAGGCAAATAAAATGGGATGCATTAAAAGAGGCATAGATGCTCAAGAGAACATAATTTTACCTCTATACAAGTCACTAGTTCGACCACACTTAGAATACGGTGTACAGTTCTGGTCTCCGGTGTATAAGAAAGATAGGGTGCAGAGAAGAGCGACCAAGGTTATTAGAGGACTGGGGGGGGGGCCTCTGCAATACCAAGATAGGTTATTACACTTGGGGCTATTTAGTTTGGAAAAAAGAAGGCTAAGGGGTGATCTTATTTTAATGTATAAATATATGAGGGGACAGTACAAAGACCTTTATAATGATCTTTCTAATCATAGACCTGAGCCAGGGACAAGGGGGCATCCTCTACGTCTGGAGGAAAGAAGGTTTAAGCATTATAACAGACGCGGGTTCTTTACTGTAAGAGCAGTGAGACTATGGAACTCTCTGCCGTATGATGTTGTAATGAGTGATTCATTACTTAAATTTAAGAGGGGACTGGATGCCTTTCTTGAAGATTATAATGTTACAGGTTATATATACACACTAGATTCCTTGATCCAGGGAACTAGTCTGATTACCGTATGTGGAGTCGGGAAGGATTTTTTTTTTTACCATGTGGAGCTTACTGTTTGTCACATGGTTTTTTTTGCCTTCCTCTGGATCAACATGTTAGGTTAGGCTATGGGTTGAACTAGATGGACTTAAAGCCTTTCTTCAAACTTAAAAACTATGTTACTATGTTAAAAACTATAACATTTAGACGTGAAAAAAATTTTTTCCACTAAAATACTGTTGTAACACCAAATTTATAAATTACACGAAGGGTACTAGCAGAAAATAGACCCCATCATTTCTCAAGCTTTTCTCCTGAATGCTTGCCCATTTCCATTAAACAATGGATGAAGCTCTGCTGTTGTGCTCCACAACTGACAATATCCGTCTGTCGTCAGCACTGAGAGCAGGTGATCATTGGGGGTTTCAGGACACCAATCTTATATTGATGATCTATCATTAGGATAAATCATCAATGTAAAAGTAGTGGAAAATTGCTTTAATAAATTTGGTGCATCACACTCCAGTGCCTTCTTCATTACAGGGGTTCTCCACAACTGGCTGAACCCCTCTTCAATTGCTCTATTCTCCCTTATACAATAAAAACAGCCTTTACTCAACTCAGGTGTTGGCGTCAGACACTTTACTCTCGCTTGCTTTGGACAAAACTGACAACTGAATTCCTCCAAATGGCAGTTATGTCTGAAGAAAGTGGGAATAAAGTGTGTACTGATTGACTGCAGGACTCGCGTGACATAAGAACATCATGCAAGCCCCGAGAGAAGGTGTCACCATCACTGGAATGATGCCAGCACCGGTGAGGAGTATAATCTGTTTTTTATTGCATAAGAGGGATCACAGCAATTGAAAATGCCAGTCTTAATGAACGGGGCTTATATGTCAAGAAAGCTTCAAACAGCTTTCTTAGGGTATAAAACAGACTTCGGTATACGGAGTAGAAAACAACAATGGAGTAGGGGGTCACCATAGGCAATTTTGCACAGGTTACCAGTTAATCTAAGGCCGACCCTGATGCCAATCTACAAGGTACAGGGTAAACTATTTTTAGGCAGTTGTTCCTTCAATTAAAAGTAGTGAGATAATGGAGTGTTCCATTGTTCAAAGTGAGATAGGTGTGCCATAGCTAAATTGTACATTCCCACCTAAAGGTACCTTCACACTAAACAACTTTACAACGAGAACGACAACGATCCATGACGTTGCAGCGTCCTGGTTAGCGATCTCGTTGTTTTTGACACGCAGCAGCGATCTGGATCCCTCTGTGATATCGCTGGTCGGAGCTAGAAGTCCAGAACTTTATTTGGTCGTCAGATCGGCGTGTATCGTCGTGTTTGACAGCAAAAGCAACGATGTCAGCAATGTTAAACATGGAGCTAACGACCTGTGAGAACGATAAGTGAGTCACCGCTACGTCACAGGATCGCTCCTGCATCGTTCTGGAGCTGAAGTGTTTGACATCTCTACAGCGACCTAAACAGCGACACTGCAGCGATCGGCTCGTTGTCTATATCGCTGCAGCGTCGCTGAGTGTGACGGTACCTTAAGGCACAGCAAGCTATTGGAAAAGTCTTTACTGTTATTTTTAACAGAGGATTTTTTACATTGTGAAGACAACGTATGTGTGCAATTTAATACCAATTACAATGCGGTGGAAATATTTTTATGACCAAAATCTGGCTGAAGATAACATAGTGAAGCTACTCAATAAACACCAATCCTCCTACACATGGATGGATACAGAAAGCTTACATCTGTTGGGGGGGGGATAATGGCTTCACACATACTGGAGAACAACCCGAGGACTCGAAAGTAGCTTTACCAATTATGGCATGATGATTGCAGAACTTTGCGCAGAACAGAACCATCAGCAGCATCTTCTATTCCAGCTATTGACTACAACATTGTGAATGAGGATGATCAGTTGTATTGTATATGCAAGGAAAAAAAAAAAAAAAAAACCACACACAGCAACCACCCACCCACCCAGATGAACCATACGCACAATGCAGTTTATGTCAAGACTGGTTTCATCTAGCCTGTGTTGGATATGTGACCATTGAGGGATATAGAAGTCATCTCCCCATGGTTTTGTCCACCATGTCAAAAAAACCCTCACACCAATCAATAACTATATCTGTTGAATCAGAAGCTAAAGACATTAAAAGGAATTTATTTCCTAACATTCTGGAAAATACAATTCCAATATTCCACAATAGTCCAACACAAGTGCACATAACTGAAGACACTGAAGAAAATATGTCATCATATTACCTGGGTAACAATAATGATCAAACTATGGAAAACAGAACCCAACCATTAAACATTCGACTGTTAAAAAAAAAAAAAAAAAAAGCTCAGTGTTGGTACGATTACATCGAGGACCTCTGACAGTAAAAATTGACTGTTTTCTGCTCAATGTCCAGGAGAGTTTTGCCTGAGAAAAAGGAATGGAGTCTAATAAAACCAAATAAAAGGCATGGATATAGAATAATAAAAACTGGGTGGACAGATCTCTTGTGTAGTAAACTCAAAAAAGTTAATTTTTGTGTTGTAAAATTAATTTATAGCTGAGTTAGATCAACTAAATCAAGGAGAAAAGAAAGAAAAAAAAAAAAGTGTATTGGCAGGCCTGAGGAATATGCAAGTTTGCTGGATGTACAAAGTATTTGTTTTCAATTGATAAAAAAAAACAAAACAAAAAGGAATCTCATGAAGTTGAGATAAAGGTAAATGTTTCAGGTTCCATTAGACATTACAGCAGCCAATCCTTCCAGAGGCATACACATTAAAAGGAATGATTTAAAAAAGGAATTAGGACAGCTGAAACCTACCTTACTTCATACCAAAAAAATAGCAAACTGACGCAGATTAACTTATATTCGGCAATTTAAACTACCGTATTTTCCGGCGTATAAGACGACTTTTTAACCCCTGAAAATCTTCTTAAAAGTCGGGGGTCGTCTTATACGCCGGGTATCGCCTTGCCGGGTGTTTATGGTGGGGGGGGGGGGGGGGGGGGGGGAGTGGGCCTGATGACGACGAGGGGGCGTCTCACAGGAAAGTGAGTATCCCCCATTACCTCATTGTATCACTGCAGCGTGGGGTCTCTGCTGGGAGCGGCGGCGGCTGTGCTGTGGGGCGGCGGCTCCTCTTCTTCAGTGTGGGGCCTCTGTGCTGCTGGGCGGCGGCTTATCTTCAGGCAGTCGGGGCTCCTCCGGTATCTCCTTAAAGCCCGGAGGCCCTGCCGGCAACTCCATCGGTGCAATGCAGTGGCCTCCGGGAACATGGCCGCTGCTCAGATTCAGATCTCGGGAGACGAGATCTAAATCTGAGCAGCGGCCATTTTCCCGGAGACAGCTCCATTGCTGCGATGCGGTGACCTCCGGGAAAATGGCCGCTGGGGGCGGCGCATGCTCAGATTCAGATCTGAATCTGAGCAGCGGCCATGTTCCCGGAGGCCACTGCATTGCACCGATGGAGTTGCCGGCAGGGCCTCCGGGCTTTAAGGAGATACCGGAGGAGCCCCGACTGCCTGAAGATAAGCCGCCGCCCAGCAGCACAGAGGCCCCACACTGAAGAAGAGGAGCCGCCGCCCCACAGCACAGCCGCCGCCGCTCCCAGCAGAGACCCCACGCTGCAGTGATACAATGAGGTAATGGGGGATACTCACTTTCCTGTGAGACGCCCCCTCGTCGTCATCAGGCCCACTCCCCCCCCCCCCCCCAAAAGGCACAAAAGTCACCGGCCCTATAAGACGACACGGTTTATAAGAAGACCCCCGACTTTTAAGAAGATTTTACATTTTAACTGGAAAAGTTGGGGGGTCGTCTTATACGCCCAGTCGTCTTATACGCCGGAAAATACGGTATGTATAAACAATGAATGTTATCCAAAAAATCTCAAGTGAAAAAAATCTTGAAAACAGATTGAGTAAAGATTTTATCTTGGACTGTCTGCTTGTGCAAAAGATGCAAACAGAAAGGGTCCAAAATCCAAGAGAACTTAACCAGGCCTACATGCAGTATGTTGGTGTTTCCGTTTATTGTACACATGTACTCAGATGCACAGTTGTATGTACTAAAAGTCTTGGAAGTCTAAACAATAACCAATAAGCGTTTTAAGTACATGGGGTCGAGAAGACACTCGTGTTAACCCCTTCCTATTAATACCCAAAGATCCTGGGTTAAAGGGACAACTCCAAAGAACATATAAAACCAGAAGACGGAGTAAACCAGTCTCACAGAACATAGTAAAATATTAAAAATACTTATTATTACAGAAAATTAGAAAAAAAGTGTACACATATTTCAAATAAACAAAGTCATAGCAAATGCAAATACAAAAGGAGACTCTAGGAGAAGACATGCAGAAAGACTGAGGAGTCTCTAGGAAAGCTAGTACATCCGAGGTGAGTTACATGGGACTAGTAAATTTTGCATTAGTGCCGACATATGGGGGTAAAATCCTCCATTGTTGCCCACAAATCAAGTGTCGGCACTAATGCTATGACTTTGTTTATTTGAAATATGTGTACACTTTTTTTCTAATTTTCTGTAATAATAAAGTATTTTTAATATTTTACTATGTTCTGTGAGACTGGTTTATTCCGTCTTCTGGTTTTATAAAAGACTTGGAAGGTGCAAAAAAAAAATAATAATGTTGCTTGTGTTTATATGCAACTGGATCAGTGATTAAAAAGAAAAAACACATAAAAGTCTGTATTATGCTTAGTGCATATTAGTGCCTAGGAAAGCTAACATATTGCATTACCCATAGCTGAATTGATGTCATCAGACTAGAGTACTCCCAACGTTTCAGCATTGGCTATCAGGTCTGTGTCGTGATTTTTTTTTCATGTTTGCAAACAGAAACTCCAACCCCAGAAAGTGGAACTTAATTTTAGCTGGGCACTTATCCATGCAGCATTAAATACACTTTGCAGTTTTGGTATAAGTGAGTATTTACAAAAATGCTTTTCTGTTGCAGAAGGAAATATGAAATGCAATTTCACTGTTGTCCACATATGCTCTGCTCACATGATAAGGCTGGTAAACAGTTACAATGTAAGAAAGGGAAAAAAAAAAAAGCTTTCTTCCATTTATTTGGTTTGCTTCAAAACGCAATTAATAGCAATGACATTAAAAATGCACTTGCACAGATGGTGTACATGATTCAGGCTAATATGGAGATAAGAAATTGCAAAAGTACATGAAAAAAAAAATAAATTATATATATATATACACACACACACACATACGATTCCTGGCATGAGCACTGAGAGCAAAATTCATGTAGATGAAACTGATGGAAATATTTAAAAAAAGTCACCATTTTCTCAAATTTAAAAAAACAACAAATCATTGATGCAAAAATATTGGCACAAGAGGAGAATAACCAACAGATTTGTGGCGATGTTAATAAAATGTTCTGCCCTCCACTCATTTGTGTATTGGAATCATATTGTGCAACAATTCCACTGTTGAGCAGAATCATGTAAACTGCATAATAAGGGTCATACCAGGGATACCAATTCTGTAGTGGAAAACAGGTTTCTTGTTGCAAAAAAAAAAAAGTTGTTCTAAATGATAAGTTACACAGGATAAGGGGACTTTTTGCAACAAATGCATATATTTCTAATTGGAAAAGTATGTGAAATTGGACATAAATGTTTTAAAAACCAAAAGGTGTCATGATGTGACTGAAGCGGTGTGACTCGACCCCAAGAATGGTCGGTCAACGAACGGCACAAACAAACCAGGGAAACAATAGCGGTGGGCCCTGTCGATAGGGAATGGACACCACCTGCACTCCCCTGAGGATGTGCCCTGATCTCATTATCATCCCTATACGGGTTCTTTCACCCCGTCAGGATACCTAATCCCTCGCTTGCCCTGCTCTTATCCCTAAGTAGTGAACTGACAGGTGAGAGCACTGGTCCCACCTCTGCACTAATACAACAAAAGCAAAGACAGACACCAAAAGGGACAGGGTAAAAAATGCAACACTTAGCTTTCTGATGCAAAGCACAGCACAGCAGGATCAAGACAGCAGATAACACTATTCAGCTGAAGCACCACTGCAACTAGAGAGCTCATTTACTCCAGCTTAGTCACTGCAGATTGCTCTAACACAGTCAGCTGATGCATCAGGTGACCTCTTGAATAATGGTGGGAGTGGTCACCACCCACATCAGCTGACCAAGAAGCAATGCAATTACACCAGCAGGCCACTGGGGGGGGGGAGAACTGCGTTAACCCACAATGGCCTGAAAGGAAAAAAGTTATAGGATATGTGCCCACGTAGGTGAAAGTATGCAGAATTTTCCTGAAGCAATCCGGACTCCCTTCGCAGGAAATCCGTTTGCGTCTTTTTAGCGTTATCATGCTTTTTGCGTGTATTTGTCGCATTTTTTTCAGATTTCTAGCGTTTTTTTTCTATGGTCAAAATACAATTCTACAGCGGCAAATCCGCAGATTTTCCGCAAAATTGATGAACATGCTGCGTTTTTTTTCACGATGCGTTTTTTTTGGGGGGAAAAAATCCAGCATGGGCACAAAAATTGTCCTGTGCTGGCGTGTACTCCGGAGGACAGAGAATGAACTTCAATCCAATATTGCGGCCAGCATGCAGCCAGCGGGTAAGGAAAGGGTGAATCAAACACCCGAAAACCCCGCCCATATGACCCAAAACTGGTCCCGCCAAATTTAGGTGACAGGTTCCCTTTAAGGAGCTTTCATCCATCGACAGACATTCATCTACACACACACATTATCAAGTTTATTCTAGCGCATGTCCGTGCGACTATGCAAAGCTTTTATAGCTGAAGCTCTCAAGGACCTTCCTAATGGTCCAATAGGAGCTGCTACAGGACCTGAGCGTGTGACCCCCGACCTACAATGAGAGGTCGTCCTGTGGGCATGCTCAGTATGGGAAGAGCAGGACTTAGTCCCTGAAACGCCAGCTCTCTGCTGATCAGTACTGGCTACAAAGGCAGAGCCTGGAAAGGCAACAGTAACCAAGCACACAGGATCAGCCTCAGTCAGACACTGGGAATGACGTCTCCACTTAGCAGGTTCCACTATGGCTGGAGGAGAATGGGAGACCGCAGCGGTCATGATTTGAGATTCCCCCGGTGCAGCGGCAGGAACTTGACTCCTAACACCTATATGATAGAAAATCCCCAAGTGTGACACCATTCTAAAAACTGCACCCCTCAAGGTGCTCAAAACCACTTTCAAGAAGTTTATTAACCCTTCAGGTGTTTCACAGGAATTTTTGGAATGTTTAAAAAAAATGAACATTTAACTTTTTTTCACAAAAAATTTACTTCAGCTCCAATTTGTTTTATTTTACCATGGGTAAATAAGAAATTGGACCCCAAAAGTTGTACAATTTGTCCTGAGTACGCTGATACCTCATATGTGGGGGTAAACCACTGTTTAGGTGCATGGCAGAGCTCGGAAGGGAAGGAGCGCCGTTTGTCTTTTCAGTGCAAAATTGACTGGAATTGAGATCGGACGCCATGTTGCGTTTGGAGAGCCCCTGATGTGCGTAAACATTAAAACCCCCAACAAATGACACCATTTTGGAAAGTAGACCCCCTAAGGAACTTATCTAGATGTGTGGTGAGCACTGTGACCCACCAAGTGCTTCACAGCAGTTTGTAATGTAGAGCCGTAAAAATAAGAAATCATATTTTTTCACAAAAATGATCTTTTTGCCGCCAATTTTTTATTTTCCCAGGGGTAACAGAGGAAATTGGACCCCCAAAGTTGTTTTACAATTTGTCCTGAGTACGCTGATACCCCATATGTGGGGCTACTCCACTGTTTGGGCGCATGGCAGAGCTCAGAAGGGAAAGAGCGCTGTTTGACTTTTCAATGCAAAATTGACTGGAATTGAGATAGGACGCCATGTCGCGTTTGGAGAGCTTCTGATGTGCCTAAACAGTGGAAACCCCCACACGTGACACCATTTTGGAAAGTAGACCCCCTAAGGAACTTATCTAGATGTGTTGTGAGCACTTTGAACCCCCAAGTGTTTCACTACAGTTTATAACGCAGAGCCGTGAAAATTAAAAAAAAAATTTTCACAAAAATTATTTCTTAGCTCCCAGTTTTGTATTTTCCCATGGGTAACAGGAGAAATTGACCCCAAAAGTTGTTGTCCAATTTGTCCTGAGTACGCTGATACCCCATATGTGGGGTGGGGGAACAACCGTTTGGGCGCATGGCAGAGCTCGGTAAGGGAAGGAGCGACGTTCGGAATGCAGAATTAGATGGATTGGTCTGCAGGTGTCACGTTGCATTTGCAGAGCCCCTGATGTACCTAAACAGTAGAAACCCCCCACAAGTGGCCCCATATTGGAAATTAGACCCCCCTAAGGAACTTATCTAGATGTGTTGTGAGAACTTTGAACCCCCAAGTGTTTCACTAGTTTATAACGCAGGGCTGTGAAAATAAAAAAATTTTTGAATTTTTGTCACACAAAAATGATTTTTTAGCCCACAAATTTTTATTTTCCCAAGGGTAACAAGAGAAATTGGACCCCAAAAGTTGTTGTCTAATTTGTCCTGAGTACGCTGATACCCCATATGTTGGAGTAAACCCGTTTGGGCGCACGGGAGAGCTCGGAAGGGAAGGAGCACTGTCTTATTTTTTCAACCCAGAATTGGCTGGAATTGAAATCAGACGCCATGTCGCGTTTGGCAAGCCCCTGATGTGCCTAAATAGTGGAAACCCCCCAATTCTAACTGAAACACTAACCCAAACACACCCCTAACCTTAATCCCAACCCTAACCATAACCACGCCCCTAACCTTAATCCCAACCACCCCTAATCCTAATCACACACCTAACTCCTACACACCACTAACCCTAATCCCAACCATAACCCTAACCACACCCCTAACCCTGACACACCCCTAAACCTAATCCCAGCCCTTATCCCAACTGTAAATGTAATCCCAACCCTAAGGTTAGCCCCAACCTTAACCCTAAGTTTAGCCCCAACCCCAACCCTAAGTTTAGCCCCAACCCTAACTTTAGCCCTAACCCTAAATTTAGCCCTTCCCTAATGGGAAAATAGAAATAAATACTTTTTTTTATTTTATCATTTTGCCCTAACTAAGGCGGTGATAAAGGGGGGTTTGATTTACTATTTATAGTGGGTTTTTAAAGTGGGTTTTTATGTTTGGCAGCTGTCACACGCTAAAAGATGCTTTTTATTGCAAAAAATAGTTTTTGCGTTACCACATTTTGAGAGCTATAATTTTTCCATATTTTGGTCCACAGAGTCATGTGAGGTCTTATTTTTGCGGGAAGAGTTGACGTTTTTATTGGTACAATTTTTGGGCATGTATCATTTTTTGATCGCTTTTTATTCCGATTTTTGTTAGGAAGAATGAACAAAAACCAGCAATTCATGAATTTCTTTTGGGTTGTGGGTGTTTATACCGTAAATGTAATCCAAACCCTAACCCTAACTTTAGCCAACCCTAACTTTAGCCCCGACCCTAACTGTAGCCCTAACCCTAACTTTAGCCCTAACCCTAGTGGGAAAATTGAAATAATAAATTTTTTTATTTTATTATTTTTCCCTAACGGGGTGATGAAGGGGGGGTTGGTTTACTTTTATAGTGGGTATTTTAGTGGATTTTTATGATTGGCAGCTGTCACACACTAAAAGACGCTGTTTATTTCAAAAAATAGTTTTTGCGTCTTCACATTTTGAGAGCTATAATTTTTCCATTTTTGTCCACAGAGTCACGTGATGTCTTGTTTTTTTGCGGGACGAGTTGACGTTTTTATTTGTACCATATTTGGGCATGTGACATTTTTTGTGAGGCAGAATGACCTAAAACCAGCTATTCATGAATTTCTTTTGTGGGTGGCGTTCATACTGTTTCACGATTGATAAAATTGATAAAGCAGTTTTATTCTTCGGGTCAGCACGATTACAGCGATACCTCATTTATATAATTTTTTTATGTTTTGGCACTTTTATACGATAAAAACTATTTTATATAAAAAATAATTATTTTTGCATTGCTTTATTCTGAGAGACTATAACTTTTTTACTTTTTCGATGATGACGCTGTATGGCAGCTCGTTTTTTGCGAGACAAGATGACGTTTTCAGCGGTACTATGTTTATCTATATCCGTCTTTTGATCACGTGTTATTCCACTTTTTTTGTTCGGCGGTATGATAATTAAGCGTTTTTTGCCTAGGTTTTTTTTTTTTTTTACGGTGTTCACTGAAGGGGTTAACTAGTTTAATAGGTCGGGTCGTTACGGACGCGGCAATACTAAATATGTGTACTTTTATTGTGTTTATAATTTAGATAAAGAAATATATTATTGGAACAATATATATTTTTTCGTTATTAATTTTTTTTTTTACACATGTAAATATTTTTTTTTTTACTTTTTACTTTGTCCCGGGGGGGACATGACTATAAAGTGTCAGATCGCTGATCTGACACTTTGCAAAGCACTGTGTCAGTTCAGCTATCTGACAGGCAGTGTGGCAGACTTGCTGGCGTCTGCTCTTAGTAGGCGCTTGCAAGCCACCTCCCTGCAGGACCCTGAAGGAGCCCGGCGGCCATTTTGGATTCGGGGCCTGCAAGGAGACGCTCGGAACAATGCGATCACATCGCGTTGTTCCGAGGGTGTCAGGGAAGCACGCAGGGAGCCTGCTCCCCTATGCCGCCAGAACGCTGCGATTATGTTTGATCGCAGTGTTCCAGGGGTTAATGTGCCGGGAGCGGTCCTTGACCGCTCCTGGCACATAGTGTCGGATGTCAACTGTTATATTTAGCTGACACCCGGCGGCGTGGCTTATCGCCCATGACGTACTATCCCATCCCTGGGAATTAGGTCCCAGGTCACCTCGACAGGATAGTACATCATATGACAGAAAGTGGAAAGGCTGCCTATCAGTATTAGGTCAGTATTTTACATCAGTATTTGTAAGCCAAAACCAATGGGTGATAAATACAGAAGTGGGGCATATGTTTCTATTATACTTTTCCTGATTGTTCCACTCCTGGTTTTGGCTTACAAATACTGATGTAAAATACTGACCAAATACTGATAGTGTGACGGAAGCCTGAAGGTGATGAAACCAGATCTTCCACAAATCCAAAAATGGATCATGACAAAAGGTGACTACAGAAACTTTTTTAGAAAATAAAGAAACAGAATTTGTGACTCCAGAAATTAAACCAGAAGCTTTCATAGAACAAAACATGCAACTGGATGAAGTCATAATTTCCTGATTGCTATTATGTCGTGTGGGGAGTTATATGGACTTGGTGCACACATGGATACATCTGTCCTTATCGGATTATTCTCCTGTGATTATATGATTTGATGATCCTTACATTATATTATATTATATATATTATATATATTTTATTTATTAATTTCTTGTTTTCATTATCTTTATATCGTTGCACCCCACTGAGTGTGTTGTATCTCACGCATGTGGTGTACGTATAGGTTGATATACATGTACTTAATAATTTTTCTTTTATTTGTATTATTATTTTGTTTTATTATATTTTTTATTTATTCTTATTATCATTATTATTTTCATTTTTATTATATTTATATTTGTAATTTACAATTAATTTAATTATTTTTTAGTTATTTATTATGCATTATTTTTTATTTATTTATTTTATTTTCATCCATTATTCTTATTTATTATATATTTTTTTCATTATTTAATTATTTTTCTTCACTATAATTTTTTTATATTATTTTTTTAATCATTTTTCAATATAATATAATTTTTATTATTATATGGTTATCTGCAAATATCCAATTATTTCACTATTTTATTATCACAAATATATTCCTTATTTCACACGTGTTTTATCTATATTATTTTTGTATACACATCCTGATCTTCCTGTTTCGTCAAGATTATTGTCACTGCTTCCTATTTATTTTTGTTTTGAGCTAGTACAGCCATGAGTCTTCTTGTTGTGGCATTACAGTGATTGGCTGGCCGCACAGCGTTATCAGGTCTATGAGAGACCTCGCACTGCCCTGCTTGCCGCATTCTGCTCCGGACTCAGCTAGTGTCTACCTATCGCCCCATATCATTTCTCCCCTATGCCACTGGAACATGTCCATTTTCAACTGTCCTCCCACCTCTCCTCTTGCTCCCTCTTTGACCGCGTACATTGTGATTTCAGACTGCACCATTCCACTGAACCAGCTTTGACTAAAGTCACCAACAACCTACTAACCGCCAAATGAAAGTGACGCAAGTTTGTCTCTTCCTTCATCTGCACCTGGCACCTGTCTTTGACACAGTGGACCATTCCCTCTTACTACAGACATTCTGATCTGTTGACATTACAGACTTGGCCCTTTGTAGGATCTCCTCGTACCTAAGAGACAGGGTGTCACACACCACCTCCTCATCTCGCCCTCTATGTGTCGGTGTCAACCAAGGTTCAGTTGTAGGAGCGGGAACTATGCTAAGAGGGTGCACTCGCGTGCTGCCTCCCTCTTAAAGGGACCGCACAAAACAACCTAAGACATTCCTAACCTATAGCTGGGAGACACCTATTTAAGGCTGCTCCTCCAATATGGAGGTGCCTGAGCTACGTTATTAGTTTGTCTTGCATGCTTGCTAGTTGTCAGGTTCCACAGGTCCGTCTGTCTGCTTGTCTACCCTGTACCCATTTGTTCTTACCTGTCTGTGCCCGTCTGCTCGTACCTGTCTGCGTTATTCTGCCCATCAGATGGTCCAGATCGAATCTGCCAGTACCCATCTGTCTAACACTCGGTACACACACCTACCAGTGCTTTTCTGTTCCTCAGCTGGTCACATCTGCACCCGTGGTTCCAGAGTCCCTACAGTGCCAGCCTGCATTTTTCATCTCTTCTTTGGGCCTTAGCAGCTTACCCACTCTAGAGGGTCAGCTGCCACATTCTACAGGTCAGCCATGGAGTAGCAGCTGGTGCCACCTCTTTGTACCTCCTTTGTTTGCAGTTTTCACCTGCTGCCTCTTGTCTGAGTAGGGATTTGGTAGGCCACCTAGTTACACCCCTTCCAGGCTTTCACAGTGATTCCACTACCTTGCTCGTAACAATCTCTGCTGGGTTGGCTGTACTGGAAGATGTGTCGGTTCCTATTCTACTTAATTGCAATTGATGCCACTTTGTTAGAGTCTGCCACTAATTTTTGCAAATGTGTAGACTCTTGGTTGGGTCTCCCTCATGCGTGTTGCCTGTAGCAGTAGGTCTCCGAAACCGTCAGGCCTCCACTTCCTTGTAGTCAACTACACGTTTTACTATCCTTAAATTTTTCTGACAATGGTAGTCTAGAAAACTGATATTTGTGCCCAATGAGTGTGGCTCAGCATGAAAGCAGGTGTTGCATGTGGTGTCAGGGGTCCCAGAAAGAAAGGGTCCTATACCGATCCCTCACCCACCTCGTCTTACTGTGAAGTTCATTGGAAAGCTTAAATGCTGTCCCAGACCCCGATACCTCATGCCTGGATGATTGCTGCAGTTCCATGCTGCAATTCGTACTGTGGGTGAATTGAGGACACTTTCCTGGTGTCTGTCCTTCATTTGATGGGTTTTGGCAGCATTTGGGGCCGTTCTAAGGTGTTGTGCATGCGTTTGTTTTCCTTCCATTGATGTGAATGGCATTCGGTAATGTTCGGTGAACATTCGACTAATTAATCAGCGAATATAGCAAATTTGGCGAACGTAACTCGAATAGAACATTGACATATTCGCTTATCTCTAATGGTGATTAGCCGCCCCACACACTCTTTGGCTACTCACAAAAACCTAGCCCTGTCATGTACGATTAACACTTCTCAGCACATTACATTCGGGAACAAACTTACAAGTTCATATCACATACAAGTTCATATCACTGAAGATAATAATTTCAGTGTCACATATCTCCCCTCTAGTACCAGTGACCCTCTTACAGAATACAGTTTTAAGAAACAAAACTAGAGGACGTGACAGGATGAAAAGGGCTATGGTGCTTTTCTAATACAGGTGATTAGTGATGAGCAAATGTACTCGTTGCTCGGGTTTTCCCCGAGCACGCTCGGGTGACCTCCGAGTATTTGTTATTGCTCGGAGATAGTTTTCATCGCCTCAGTTGCATGATTTAAGGCTTCCAGATACGCTGAATACATGTGAGGAATGCCTGTTAGTTAGGGAATTCCCACATGTATTCAGCGTGTCTGGAAGCCGTAAATCATGCAACTGAGGCGATGAAAACTATATCTCCGAGCAATAACAAATAGGAGTTCACCTGAGTATACTCGCTCATCACTACAGGTGATCAATATTGGTCACAGTGATTACCTAAACACTAATCAGACATTGAGGGTGAATGAAAATTTGTTAGTCCCTGGTGAAGTTTTTGCAATCTTACATAATTTTTCAAAAGGTTAAAGTTGGTAAATAAAAATGAATCTTAATCTCCATAAAATATACACTATACCATTTTCTTATATATTTGACGTGTGAAGGGTGCCCAATTGTTTAGTTATCAACTCTAGCCCCAGATCTCCAGTTTTCTAACAGGCACATTTTTTTCTGTGTCATCCCCTTTCTCTTTCTTACCCCATGTAAACATACAGGGAAAGAGGATGATTAGACCTATTTCCACATGTGTAATGATGTGCTGACACAGAAAAACTGTCCTGTGTTGGACAAAACTTAATCGAGAACCTATCCGGATTATGTATGTAGGTGAAAATTGCAATACCTGCATAATTTACTAATTTACATTGGTTTAAATTACAATTTCATTTGAAATCCCCCTTTAACCCCATAGTGAGATAGACAATTTGGTACTTAATGACCAAGCCAATTTTTACAATTCTGATCACTGTCACTTTATTAAGTTATAGCTCTGGAACGTTTCAACCTAACCCAATGATTCTGAGACTATTTTTTCGTGACATATCGTACTTCATGTTAGTGGTAAAATTTCTTCGATATGACTTGCGTTTATTTATGGGGAAAAAAAAGGAAATATGGCGAAAGTTTAGCAATTTTCAAACTTAATTTTTATGCACTTAAATCAGAGAGATATGTCACACAACATACTTAAGAAATAATATTTCCCACTATTTCAACTTTACATCAGCACAATTTTGGAAACAAAATTTCTTTCTGTAAGGGTTAAAACTTGACCAGCGATTTCTCATTTTTGCAACAAAATTTTAAAAAACATTTTTTTTAAGGACCACATCACATTTGAAGTCACTTTGAGGAATGTACATAACAGAAAATACCCAAAAGTGACACCATTCTAAAAACTGCATCCCTCTGTGCTCAAAGTGCTCAAAACTAGGCGCTCAAAACCACATTCTCTAAGCTTATTACCCCTTTACGTGCTTCACAGGAACTAAAGCAATGTGGAAGGAAAAAATGAACATTTAACTTTTTTCACAAACATTTTACTTCAGAACCAATTATTTTTTTAACAAGTGTAAGAAGAGAAAATGAACACAAAATTTTTGTGCAATTTCTCCTGAATACGCCGATACTCCATATAGGGGTAAACCACTGTTTGGGCGCACGGCAAAGCTCGGAAGGGAAAGAGCACCGTTAGACATTTTCAATGCAGAATTGACTGGAATTGAGATCTCACACCATGACAGAAGACAGAGGAGGCAACGCAGGCGACGTGCCCCCCAGACAGACAAAAGGCATGGCGCAAAAATTATAAAAACTAATACTGCTGCGATGGAAGGGAGCACAAAAAGAGCCGCCTTCACAGAATGCAGCATTAGTGCGGCACAAGGTGGCTCTTTTAGTTAAAAAAGTCAGAGGGGGTGACAGGTTCTCTTTAAAAGCTGGCACTAGCCCAGCATGGAAAGTGCAAAGTTGATGAGACAGTTACAGTTTTTTGTAAGGATGCCAGATAAGGCCCAGATAGAAAGCAGAGTCACATATTGAGAGTATTCCTGACATGAGTTGAGACCAAGGCAGTGGGTAGCGTGATACGAAGTAGAGCCAAGGAAAAGCAGTAGAAGGTCTGATTGTTGAGAACGGAGAAAGGTCCTGTAGCAGGACACTCAACGGACAGCCATGATGGAACACGGAACGTTAGGTAAGGCAGAGAAGCTAAGTAAAAACCACAGTGGCTTAAACAGGTCCCTTAAGGGAAGAAGGAAGTGGGATCGTGGTTTGAGTAGAGACTGTCAATTATTGTATTAAATTATTTATCTTTTTTAAAAGGTATAACTCTGTAGCAGTCACCTAAACCAGAGATCATCTTGTGTTTCCACTGCATGGATAATAATCGAGAGTGGAAGTTTTCTGACGGGATAGCTGAACACTTAAGCCCAGGTAACGATGTAAAACATGTGACTCCAGAATTATTGAAAACGGTTTGCTGGTTACAATGGCTGAGCCTGGAAGAACAGCAGTATCCAAGCACACAGAATCTGCCTGAGCCAGATGCTGGGACCAACGTCTCAGCTGAGCAGGCTCCACTGCAGCTGAAGAAGAATGGGAGACTGCAGAGAAGGTGGCTTGAGATTCCCCCTGTGCAGCGGCAGGAACTCGACATCTAACATTACCTTCCCTCCTAGGGCCCCCCTCCTTGGGCCTCGCTACGCTCAAAGGCAGCAATGAGTTGCGGAGCCCGAATGTGCTCAGCAGGCTCCCAGGACCTGTACTCTGGGCCATGGTCCTTCCAATCCACCAAATTAATTTTTTTGCCACGTGCCACCTTACACCCCAAGATAGTGTTCAGTTAATAATCATCCATAGATGAACCCGATGTCCCGGCAGATGACTCAGAAAACCGGGACATGTGAACGGGCTTTAGAAGAGACACATGAAAGGTGTCGGGTGATACCTAGGTGTGGAGGAAGGGCCAGACGGTAAACCACAGGGTTAACCTGTTCCAAGACCTTGAAGGGACCCAAGTAGCGAGGTGCAAACTTAGTGGACTCAACTCGCAGCCTGATGTTACGGACGAAGAGCCACACTAAGTCGCCAAAAGCAAAGGTCGGAGCGGGGCGCCGATGTGCATCCATCGGCGGAAGGCCTCATTCTCTCCTTGGAGGCCTGGATGGCATCCTGAGTGCGGTCCCAAATGTCCCATGCCTCCACAGCCCAGACTGCCACCCTGGAATTGGCGGAAGACACGGGCATAGGCACAGGAATTCGCGGCTGCTGGCCATAATTAAGGATGAATGGGGTCTGACCAGTGGAGTGGGCTACGGCATTGTTAAGCGCAAACTCCGCCCACAGTAGCAAGGATGCCCAGTCATCCTGCCTAGCAGAAACAAAATGTCGCAGATATGTGACCAACGTATGGTTGGCCCTCTCTACCAACCCATTCGTCTCGGGATGGTATGCTGAAGCTCGATGCTGAGTAAAGGACAGAGCACTCTCCAGAACTGAGACGCAAACTGGGGACCCCGGTCACTGACAATTTTGTCCAGCATACCGTGTAGGCGGAAAATGTGTTTTATAAACAACGCTGCCAAGGCCCGAGCAGAAGGTAGCCGTGGAAGAGGCACCAAGTGCACCATTTTAGAAAAATGGTCGGTGATTACTCAAATGATGGTGCAGCCTTGGGACTTGAGTAAACCCACCACTAAGTCCATCCTGACCATCTCCCTGGGCCTGTCTGCCACTGGCAGGGGGTAAAGTAACCCAGCTGGCCGTTGTCGAGGAGACTTATTCTTGGCACAGGAGACACACACCTGAATATAGTCTCCAACGTCACGGGCCTTATGCGGCCACCAGTACGTCCTGGCCAGAAGCTCAGATGTCCTTTTGGTCCCAAAGTGTCCACCCACCCTGGACGAGTGAGTCCAAGAGAGAACCTCCGGTCGCTAATTTGATGGCACAAAAAGTCTTGCCCGGGGGCACAGACTCTAGGGAAACCGGAGCCACTGTCCTCAGGCTCTCAGAAGGGACAAGAAGCCGAGGTTTTTCCTTCTCCGCCGATGACACTACGGAGCGGGAGAGAGCGTCGGCACGAATGTTCTTCTCCCCGGAAAGAAAATGGAGGGTGAAATGGAACCGGGAGAAGAACAGGGACCATCTGGCCTGGTGAGAATTTAGCCAATGGGCAGTCTGTATATATACTAAATTGTTGTGGTCGGTGTGAACTTGGAAGGGAAAGTGAGCCCCCTCCAGTAGGTGTCTGCACTCCGAGAAAGCTAAGTTCATTGCTAGCAACTCCCGGTCCCTGATGGAATAATTTCTCTCCGCTGGTGTGAAGGTCTTGGAGAAGAAGCAAGGATCCTTCTGGAAGAGGACTGCTCCAGCACCGACGGAAGAGGCATCCACCTCCATAATAAAAGGTTTATCAACAACGGGGCAATGTAAAATGGGAGCGCTAGCAAAGTGTGACTTCATTGAGAGAAGGCTCTGGAAACCTCCATCCGCAATTTGGGATTTGCTCCCTTTTTGGTGAGGGCAACCAAGGGAGCTACCAAAGTTGAGAAGTGGGGAATGAACTGGCAATAGTAATTAATGAACCCCATAAAGCGCTGCACCGATTTGAGAGAATGGGGTTCCTGCCAGTCCATCACAGCCTGTAACTTGGCAGGATCCATAGCCAATCCCTGGGCGGGGATGATATAGCCAAGGAAAGGCAAGGACTCCTGCTCAAACACACACTTCTCCAACTTGGCATAGAGGGAGTTTGCCCGTAGGAGGTCGAACACTTTGCAAACATCTCTCCGGTGGGAGTCTATATTTGGAGAGTAGATGAGATTATCATCCAGATAGACTACGACCGAGGTGGAGAGCTTACCCCCCCGGAAGAAATCATTCACAAAGTCTTGGAAAACGGCTGGGGCATTACAGAGCCTGAAGGGCATCACCAGGTATTCATAGCGCCTGTCCCTGGTGTCAAGGATGCGAATCAGGATGTAAGCACCTCGCAGATCTAGTTTAGTAAATACTCTCGCTCCCCGCAACCTGTCGAATAGATCTGATATCAGAGGCAGAGAGTATTTATTCTTAACGGTGATGGCGTTAAGACCCCTGTAATCTATGCATGGACGTAGTTTTACATTCTTCTTCTGCACGAAGAAGAACCCTGCCCCTGCAGGTGACACTGACTTCCTAATGAATCCTCTTGCCAGATTCTCCTGGATGTATTGGGACATCGCCTCCATCTCTGGGAGATACAGGGGATAGACTTCACCCCAGGGAGGCTCTGCACCAGGCAAGAGGCCAATAGGACAGTCATAGGGGCGGAAGGGTCTCCGCAGCCCTCTTGGAAAATACGTCCGTATATGGCCGGTAGTGCTTGGGGAGAAAGGAAAGATCTGCGGGTACTTCAGTAGTAGCAACCTGAATGCACTCCCTCTGACATCTGCCCTCACAAGATTCACTCCATCCAAAAATTCTCCCTGAGGACCACTCTATATGAGAGTTCCATAGATGGTTCATACTGTGCTAAAGTTTTGTATTCCTCTAGGGCAACATTAATTTTTTCCACATTTGCTTGTTTCTTTTAGTTTGCTTTCTTCATTTCTTATTATCAATCTCATAAGGTTCAGGGAACAATTTGTGAGAATCTGGTTCCATTCTCTTTTAAAATCTTCAGAATAAATGGTGGTAGAGACTTTTTTTATTCTCAAGCCTCTTGGGACCATCTCTTTGGCCACATAATTCTGTAAAGTAGTTTGATTCCACCATAATCTAGTCTCTAATTTCATGAGTTTTTCAGCCTCATTTATATGTGTAATAAAATCAGCACTTCCCACCAAGTCCATTGGATTGCCTCCAAACACCTGAGCAACTTTAGCTAATCTTTCCTGAGATTGCATAGTGGAAAAGGAGACGAAATGAAATGAAGCACAGTACACTTAGGGTCCACCAAATAATAGAAAGATGGGAGACCTCGGCAAGATCAGATCATAGCAACATGTAAAAGGAAAAAAAAGCTGAAAACAGCCATAGCCAGCTCACCATCCAGACCACAGGCACGGAGCAAAGGAGTTCGTCCTGATCCTGACGTCCAGCAGTAGCGATCCAAAAAAAAAAAAAAGTGGTTACTCCAGCTCCAGTAAAACCAGTGAAAACTTTATTAGTCCAAAATATTAAAAATAGTCCTTACAAGCGGTGGACCACATAAGTGTCTGTACATATGTAACGGCAACGCGTTTCAACCTATGCAGGTCTTACTCATGCCACATACAATTTAAAATGAGAGTCATACATATAGTACTCACAGACCCAAGCCACTCCCCTATTTCGTCACATGACTCCAGGAAAGGTCCTGTGAGTATATAGTGCACAAACATGTAAAATACACATAAAAACAATGCCAATTTTTAGCAATAATGATACATCATTTCATTTCTTTTATTTAGCCCTAGTGGGGAACGAGTGTTGAGGTTAAAAATCCAGAAAGCCTGGATGTATTCCCATTATGATGTAGATAAAAATGTCTCGCTGCCATCGATACATTTCTATTTAAGTTGTTACAATTTTTTACATCACGAAGATGTTCTGTTATGCGTTAATGGGAATACTGCAGCTCTTAGGGTTCATGGTATAGAGAAAATTTATATGTCTGGTCGAGGTGGAGATATTAGGAGACGTTTACTTACAAGAGAGGCTTTCTGGATTTTTAACCTCAACACTCGTTGAGTTGCTCAGGTGTTTGGAGGCAATCCAATGGACTTGGTGGGAAGTGCTGATTTTATTACACATATAAATGAGGCTGAAAAACTCATGAAATTAGAGACTAGATTATGGTGGAATCAAACTACTTTACAGAATTATGTGGCCAAAGAGATGGTCCCAAGAGGCTTGAGAATAAAAAAAGTCTCTACCACCATTTATTCTGAAGATTTTAAAAGAGAATGGAACCAGATTCTCACAAATTGTTCCCTGAACCTTATGAGATTGATAATAAGAAATGAAGAAAGCAAACTAAAAGAAACAAGCAAATGTGGAAAAAATTAATGTTGCCCTAGAGGAATACAAAACTTTAGCACAGTATGAACCATCTATGGAACGAGTGAGAGGAAATGTCTCCATTTTGGAAAATAAAATAATGGACCGTAAAAAACGGAAGTTTGAGAGAGATCTCAAAGACTATTCGACTGATAGCGTCTATCATTGGAGCAGGTGGGAAAATAAATACAAATCACCTAAGTCCATTTTGAGAAAAAGCCATGCTAGAAATAAATCGACCAACAGACCCCAGGTGAATTTCTCATCAACAGAACTTGATTCTTCTGATACCAATGCGAGTATGTCCGATGTCTCTGTGATAAGCAACACAAAGGAAAACAGAAAAAGACATGGAAATGTTTCAAAAAACGAAAAAGACGAGGTGGGAGGAAACATAGGAAACCCACCAGGAATAATGACTCGCTACAGGAAGAAGTACAAACACTAACTATGGAAAAAAGCAATGTGGTCAACCTGTCATCTCAGATACTGACACAAGACCAATTGGATATACTGGCGTTGGGACTCAACTTCGTACCGGATACTGACTTTAATTTGTTTATGACTATTTTGGATGTTAATAAGTTCATTAGAAATCTGACGGTAAAAAAACATTTTCTTTCAGATGAATCCAACATAACGGATATTGCATCTGTTTCTGAAATTAATGAGTTCGAAAATTTAGATTTCAATGAACAAGTTGCGCTAAATTGTTTATTAAAGCTATCTAAAGAAAATACACAAGAAATAACTGAGGGGCCTATTAATACATCTAAAAAATTTAAAACAAAAAATCCGTATTTTTATCCCCTACAAACTAGAGCGCAATGCATGGACAGATTCCAGGAACTTGTTGAAAAAGATTTGAGAGAATTACAAGATAGTCAGAACAAGAAAGGAGTATGTAAAAATCTCTCTTATAAACAGAGAAGGGCTTTGAAAGATCTTAAATTGCTGAGGAATATCACCATTAGGAAAAGCGATAAGGGAGGTTTGATAGTCATCATGAATGATAATGACTATAAAGATAAAATGTATGAGTTATTGTCTGACCAGTCCACCTATAAAATATTACATGTAAATCCAACTAAGGAACTCAATGAAGAAATTGCGGGTATAATTAGAGAAGGGACAAATCTATTAATTTTCAATAAAAAACAAGCTGATTACATTTTTGTAGAATCCCCCAAATTACCCATAATGTATGGCCTTCCAAAGGTACACAAACACAATAGTTTACCACCTATGCGCCCTATAGTATCGGGCATTGGGTCCATGTCGGAGCATTTATGTGAGTGGGTGGACTCCCTTTTGCAACCGATAGTAATGAAAATGCCAGGTTATGTTAAAGACTCCAAAGAGATTCTAAAGATATTTAGGAATCGTAAATGGGAACATAATGACACATGGCTCAGCTGTGATGTTATTTCCCTATACACGAGCATACCCCATGAGGTGGCTATGAAGGCCTTGCAGTACCATCTGATTGATTTTGGTCAGTATTCACAAGATCTGATTGATTTTGTATTAAGAGTTACCTTCTTTCTTATTAAACATAACATTTTTACTTTTGATGGAAAAATTTACAAACAACTGTCGGGAGTTCCGATGGGGGCCAAGTACTCTCCGTCCCTGGCCAATCTCACAATGGCATTTTGGGAGCAGTCATTCATTTACTCTGTGGACAACCCATATATGGGGTGCATCTCCTGGTATGGCAGATACATCGATGACACCCTCATTATATGGGGGGGGGCGATGTGTCTGCCATACCGGGATTTGTTAACCCCTTTACCCCCAAGGGTGGTTTGCACGTTAATGACCGGGCCAATTTTTACAATTCTGACCACTGTCCCTTTATGAGGTTATAACTCTGGAACGCTTCAACGGATCTTGGCGATTCTGACATTGTTTTCTCGTGACATATTGTACTTCATGATAGTGGTAAAATTTCTTTGATATTACCTGCGTTTATTTGCAAAAAAAAAATGGAAATTTGGCGAAAATTTTGAAAATTTTGCAATTTTCCAACTTTGAATTTTTATGCCCTTAAATCACAGAGATATGTCACACAAAATACTTAATAAGTAACATTTCCCACATGTCTACTTTACATCAGCACAATTTTTGAACCAACATTTTTTTTTGTTAGGGAGTTATAAGGGTTAAAAGTTGACCAGCAATTTCTCATTTTTACAACACCATTTTTTTTTAGGGACCACATCTCATTTGAAGTCATTTTGAGGGGTCTATATGATAGAAAATACCCATGTGTGACACCATTCTAAAAACTGCACCCCTCAAGGTGCTCAAAACCATATTCAAGAAGTTTATTAACCCTTCTGGTGCTTCACAGGAATTTTTGGAATGTTTAAATAAAAATGAACATTTAACCTTTTTTCACAAAAAATTTACTTCAGCTCCAATTTGTTTTATTTTACCAAGGGTAACAGGAGAAAATGGACCCCAAAAGTTGTTGTACAATTTGTCCTGAGTACGCTGATACCCCATATGTGGGGGTAAACCACTGTTTGGGCGCATGACAGAGCTCGGAAGCGAAGGAGCGCCATTTGACTTTTCAATGCAAAATTGACTGGAATTGAGATGGGACGCCATGTTGCGTTTGGGGAGCCCCTGATGTTCCTAAACATTGAAACCCCCCACAAGTGACACCATTTTGGAAAGTAGACCCCCTAAGGAACTTATCTAGAGGTGTGGTGAGCACTTTGACCCACCAAGTACTTCACAGAAGTTTATAATGCAGAACCGTAAAAATAAAAAATCATATTTTTTCACAAATTATTTTTTGCCCCCAATTTTTTATTTTCCCAAGGGTAAGAGAAGAAATTGGACCCCAAAAGTTGTTGTACAATTTGTCCTGAGTACGCTGATACCCCATATGTGGCGATAAACCACTGTTTGGGCGCATGGGAGAGCTCGGAAGGGAAGTAGCACCGTTTGACTTTTCAATGCAAAATTGACAGGAATTGAGATGGGACGCCATGTTGCGTTTGGAGAGCCACTGATGTGCCTAAACATTGAAACCCCCCACAAGTGACACCATTTCGGAAAGTAGACCCCCTAAGGAACTTATCTAGATGTGTTTTGAGCGCTTTGACCCACCAAGGGCTTCACAGAAGTTAATAATGCAGAGCCGTAAAAATAAAACAAAAATTTTTTCCCACAAAAATTATTTTTTTAGCCCCCAGTTTTGTATTTTCCCGAGGGTAGCAGGAGAAATTGGACCCCAAAATCTGTTGTCCAAGTTGTCCTGAGTGCGATGATATACCATATGTGGGGAGAACCACTGTTTGGGCGCATGGGAGGGCTCGGAAAGGAAGGAGCGCCATTTGGAATGCAGACTTAGATGGAATGGTCTGCAGGCGTCACATTGCGTTTGCAGAGCCCCTAATGTACCTAAACAGTAGAAACCCCCCACATGTGACACCATGTTGGAAAGTGGACCCCCTAAGGAACTTATCTAGATGTGTGGTGAGCGCTTTGACCCACCAAGGGCTTCACAGAAGTTTATAATGCAGAGACATAAAAATAAAACAAAAATTTTTTCCCACAAAAATTATTTTTCAGCCCCCAGTTTTGTATTTTCCCAGGGGTAACAGGAGAAATTGGACCCCAAAGGTTGTTGTCCTATTTGTCCTGAGTACGCTGATACCCCATATGTTGGGGTAAACCCCTGTTTGGGCACACGGGAGAGCTCGGAAGGGAAGGAGAACTGTTTTACTTTTTCAACGCAGAATTGGCTGGAATTGAGATCGGACGCCATGTCGCGTTTGGAGAGCCCCTGATGTGCCGAAACAGTGGAAACCCCCCAATTATAACTGAAACCCTAATCCAAACACACCCCTAACCCTAATCCAAACACACCCCTAACCCTAATCCCAACAGTAACCCTAACCACACCTCTAACCCTGACACACCCCTAACCCTAATCCCAACCCTATTCCCAACCGTAAATGTAATCTAAACCCTAACCGTAACTTTAGCCCCAACCCTAGCCCCAACCCTAGCCCTAATGGGAAAATGGAAATAAATACATTTTTTTTATTTTTCCCTAACTAAGGGGGTGATGAAGGGGGGTTTGATTTACTTTTATAGCGAGTTTTTTTAGCGGATTTTTATGATTGGCAGCTGTCACACACTGAAAGACGCTTTTTATTGCAAAAAATATTTTTTGCGTTACCACATTTTGAGAGCTATAAATTTTCCATATTTTGGTCCACAGAGTCATGTGAGGTCTTGTTTTTTGCGGGACGAGTTGACGTTTTTATTGGTAACATTTTTGGGCACGTCACGTTTTTTGATCGCTTTTTATTCCGATTTTTGTGAGGCAGAATGACCAAAAACCAGCTATTCATGAATTTCTTTTGGGGGAGGCGTTTATACCGTTCCGCGTTTGGTAAAATTGATAAAGCAGTTTTATTCTTCGGGTCAGTACGATTACAGCGATATCTCATTTATATTATTTTTTTATGTTTTGGCGCTTTTATACGATAAAAACTATTTTATGGAAAAAATAATTATTTTTGCATCGCTTTATTCTCAGGACTATAACTTTTTTATTTTTTTGCTGATCATGCTGTATGGTGGCTCGTTATTTGCGGGACAAGATGACGCTTTCAGCGGTACCAAGGTTATTTATATCTGTCTTTTTGATCGCGTGTTATTCCACTTTTTGTTCGGCGGTATGATAATAAAGCGTTGTTTTTTGCCTTTTTTTTTTTTCTTACGGTGTTTACTGAAGGGGTTAACTAGTGGGCCAGTTTTATAGGTCGGGTCGTTACGGACGCGGCGATACTAAATATGTGTACTTTTATTGTTTTTTTTTTTTTTTATTTAGGTAAAGAAATGTATTTATGGGAATAATATTTTTTTTTTTTCATTATTTTGGAATATTTTTTTTTTATTTTTTTTTACACATTTGGAAAAAAAATTTTTTACTTTTTTACTTTGCCCCAGGGGGGGACAATACAGATCGGTGATCTGCCAGTTTGCATAGCACTCTGACAGATCACCGATCTGAGAGAAGTGCAGGCTGCTTCACAGTGCCTGCTCTGAGCAGGCTTCTGTGAAGCCACCTCCCTCCCTGCAGGACCCGGATCCGCGGCCATCTTGGATCCGGGTCTGGAGCAGGCAGGGAGGGAGGTAAGACCCTCGCAGCAACGCGATCACATCGCGTTGCTGCGGGGGGCTCAGGGAAGCCCGCAGGGAGCCCTCTCCCTGCGCGATGTTTCCCTGCACCGCCGGCACATCGCGATCATGTTTGATCGCGGTGTGCCGGGGGTTAATGTGCCGGGGGCGGTCCGTGACCGCTCCTGGCACATAGTGCCGGATGTCAGCTGCGATAGGCAGCTGACACCCGGCCGCGATAGGCAGCTGACACCCGGCCGCGATCGGCCGCGCTCCCCCCGTGAGCGCGGCCGATCGGCTATGACGTACTATCCCGTCGAGGGTCAGATAGGCCCAGGTCACCTCGACGGGATAGTACATCTAAGGTCACAGAGGGGTTAATTACATCAACTCCAATGAATTTGGTATTAAATTTACTTTTGTGTGTGACCAACAAAGAATATCATTTTTGGACTTAGATTTGTGTGGTGTTGTTGGGGAAACTATTATCAGTCGAACCCACACCAAACCCTTGAGTGGAAACACAATCCTGCACGCAAACAGCGGTAACCCGGCCCACACAATAAAATCGATACCGGTGGGGGAGATGACGAGGCTTAAACGTAATTGCAGCAAGGAGGAGGATATACTCAAGGAATTTCACAAATTAAGAAACAAGTTAAAGGTCCGTAATTACCCTAAATGGACTTTGGATAGAGCGGTCAATATAGTGGATAAGAGAAGTAGAGAGGATTTGTTGGTCTCGGACGTTAGAAAAAAAAAAAAAAAAAATTTAAAGAATAATATCACAAATAAAATGTATTTATCTTTACAATTTTCTCCCCAATTTAAGCAAATAAAGAAAATTATTAATGACAGGCTACCAATTTTATATGAGGACGAATCCCTAAGGGAAATTTTGAGGGATGGTATTAATGTGATAGCGAGAAGGGCACAAACAATCGGTGATGTCATCTCTCCAAATAGAGCTTTACCTAAATCTGGCTCAAAGACATGGTTGGACTGCAAAGGTTTTCATAAATGCGGTACTGCAGGCTGCAGCACATGTGCACATGCACTGATAGGCAATGTATTCACAAATTCGGACAAAACTAAAAGTTACAATATAAATAGTTTTATCAATTGTCATACAAAAAATGTAATATATAAGATAGATTGCACATCTTGTCAAGTTTCGTATATAGGCTGCACATCGCGCAAATTAAAAACACGCATAACAGAACATCTTCGTGATGTAAAAAATTGTAACAACTTAAATAGAAATGTATCGATGGCAGCGAGACATTTTTATCTACATCATAATGGGAATACTGCAGCTCTTAGGGTTCATGGTATAGAGAAAATTTATATGTCTGGTCGAGGTGGAGATATTAGGAGACGTTTACTTACAAGAGAGGCTTTCTGGATTTTTAACCTCAACACTCGTTCCCCACTAGGGCTAAATAAAAGAAATGAAATGATGTATCATTATTGCTAAAAATTGGCATTGTTTTTATGTGTATTTTACATGTTTGTGCACTATATACTCACAGGACCTTTCCTGGAGTCATGTGACGAAATAGGGGAGTGGCTTGGGTCTGTGAGTACTATATGTATGACTCTCATTTTAAATTGTATGTGGCATGAGTAAGACCTGCATAGGTTGAAACGCGTTGCCGTTACATATGTACAGACACTTATGTGGTCCACCGCTTGTAAGGACTATTTTTAATATTTTGGACTAATAAAGTTTTCACTGGTTTTACTGGAGCTGGAGTAACCACTTTTTTTTTTTTTTTTTTTGGATCGCTACTGCTGGACGTCAGGATCAGGACGAACTCCTTTGCTCCGTGCCTGTGGTCTGGATGGTGAGCTGGCTATGGCTGTTTTCAGCTTTTTTTTCCTTTTACAAACTGCATAGAAACTGCGCAGAAACTGCATAGAATCTGCGCAGAAACTGCATAGAATCTGCGCAGAAACTGCATAGAATCTGCGCAGAAACTGCATAGAATCTGCGCAGAAACTGCATAGAATCTGCGCAGAAACTGCATAGAATCTGCGCAGAAACTGCATAGAAACTGCATAGAATCTGCGCAGAAACTGCATAGAAACTGCATAGAATCTGCGCAGAAACTGCATAAAAACTGCATAGAAACTGCACAGAAACTGCATCAAATCTGCAGATGCAGATTTAGTGCAGAAAATTCTGCACCACATTTCCTACGTGTGCACATAGCCTTACAGCTAAAAAAGAATCAAAGGGGGAGACTGGTGAAAATGAGAGGCCTAAGCTCAAAACCTCCAACTGAGGTTGCGAAAATTCAATCTCTGAAAGATTGATAACCTGAAATTTAGACATTGAAGCGGACTGTTTATCTCGTCTCCTGTAAGCATCTTCTTTTCTGTTGTTATTTTTCCGCAAACTGTACATCTGTTTAGTTGTTTCGTAGTCTCCTTACCTTGCTAACAAGGATGAAAAAGAGCATGATCTGGTGGTATTAGATACACCCTTTAAGGAGGATTGCCATCTATAGATGGTACCGCTTTTAGGCCATGTGCACACGTTCAGGATTGTTAGCGTTTTTTTCGCGTTTTTTTCGCTATAAAAACGTGATAAAAACGCGAAAAAAACGCTAACATATGCCTCCTATTATTTACAAGGTATTCCGCATTTTTTGTGCAAATGTTGCGATTTTTTCCGCGAAAAAATCGCATAGCGGAAAAAAAAGCAACATGTTCATTAAAAATGCGGAATTGCGGGGATTCCGCACACCTAGGGGTCCATTGATCTGCTTACTTCCCGCACGGGGCTGTGCCCACGATGCGGGAAGTAAGCAGATTATGTGCGGTTGGTACCCAGGGTGGAGGAGAGGAGACTCTCCTCCACGCACTGGGCACCATATAATTGGTAAAAAAATAAGAAATAAAATAAAAAACAGTCCTATACTCACCCTCGATGTCCGGCGCTGTGTTCCCGCCTCTGTGCTGCACGCTGGCTGGTTCCTGTAGCTGGTGTGCGCTGAAGGACCTCGCCGAATGACGTCACTGTCCTGTGATTGGTCGTGAGCGGTCATGTGACCGCTCACGTGACCGGACCGTGACGTCACGGAAGGTCCTGTGCGCACACGCCAGCTAGAGAAAGAGGAACGGACGCCGCTGAGGAGATGTCTGGGTGAGTATAAGCATTTTTTTATTTTTTTTATTATTTTTAACATTCTATCTTTTACTATAGATGCTGCATAAGCTGCATCTATAGTAAAAAGTTGGTCACACTTGTCAAACGCTATGTTTGACAAGTGTGACCAACCTGTCAGTCAGTTTTCCAAGCGATGCTACAGATCGCTTGGAAAACTTTAGCATTCTGCAAGCTAATTACGCTTGCAGAATGCTAAAAAAACGCGAAAAAAACGGAAAAAAAACGCAAAAAAAAAAATGCGGATTTCTTGCAGAAAATTTCAGGTTTTCTTCAGGAATTTTCTGCAAGAAATCCGCAACGTGTGCACATACCCTTAGGGTATGTGCACACGTTGCGGATTTCTTGCAGAAAATTCCTGAAGAAAACCTGAAATTTTCTGCAAGAAATCCGCATTTTTTTTTTTGCGTTTTTTTTCCGTTTTTTTCGCGTTTTTTTAGCATTCTGCAAGCGTAATTAGCTTGCAGAATGCTAAAGTTTTCCAAGCGATCTGTAGCATCGCTTGGAAAACTGACTGACAGGTTGGTCACACTTGTCAAACATAGCGTTTGACAAGTGTGACCAACTTTTTACTATAGATGCAGCTTATGCAGCATCTATAGTAAAAGATAGAATGTTAAAAATAATAAAAAAAATAAAAAAATGCTTATACTCACCCAGACATCTCCTCAGCGGCGTCCGTTCCTCTTTCTCTAGCTGGCGTGTGCGCACAGGACCTTCCGTGACGTCACGGTCCGGTCACGTGAGCGGTCACATGACCGCTCACGACCAATCACAGGACAGTGACGTCATTCGGCGAGGTCCTTCAGCGCACACCAGCTACAGGAACCAGCCAGCGTGCAGCACAGAGGCGGGAACACAGCGCCGGACATCGAGGGTGAGTATAGGACTGTTTTTTATTTTATTTCTTATTTTTTTACCAATTATATGGTGCCCAGTGCGTGGAGGAGAGTTTCCTCTCCTCCACCCTGGGTACCAACCGCACATAATCTGCTTACTTCCCGCATCGTGGGCACAGCCCCGTGCGGGAAGTAAGCAGATCAATGGACCCCTAGGTGTGCGGAATCCCCGCAATTCCGCATTTTTAATGAACATGTTGCTTTTTTTTCCGCTATGCGATTTTTTCGCGGAAAAAATCGCAACATTTGCACAAAAAATGCGGAATACCTTGTAAATAATAGGAGGCATATGTTAGCGTTTTTTTCGCGTTTTTATCACGTTTTTATAGCGAAAAAAACGCGAAAAAAACGCTAACAATCCTGAACGTGTGCACATGGCCAAAGTCATGAAGATCCTTCTGGAACTTCTTCGTTTTTTTTTTACTTCTTTTTCCCAGACTTGAAATTTAATATCAATCTCTTTATTTAAAGCTTCTACCTCCACTGCTGATACATTCTCCAATAGTTTTTGACATGCATACCCCATATCTGAATTTAGCTTGTTAAGGGTACGTTCACACAGGACTTTTTTGCTGCTTTTTTTTATGCTAATTTTCAGCTGCTTTTTACAGTACCAGTAAAGCCTATGAGATTTCAGAAATCTCATGCACACACGTTGGTTTTTTGTTTGATCAGTATTTTCTGCTTTGCTGCTTTTTTTGGACATAGGGCATGTCACTTCTTTCAGCGTTTTTGCTGCGTTTTTTCACCCATTGACTTGAATGGGTGATGAAAAAAAACGCTGCAAAAACGCATATAGCATTATTTGCTGCGTTTTTTGTGCAGAAAATCATGGCCAGCAGGAAGGGATCTCACAGCCAAGAGCTTAGGGGTGTGGTTAGTGAGGTGTGAAGAGCCATTGTGAGGTGTGAAGAGCCATTGTGAGGTGTCCTAGCAGCTGAAAATTGGCATAAAAAACTGCAGCAAAAATCTGCAGCAAAAAACTGCAGCAAAAATCTGCAGCAAAAAAGTCCTGTGTGAACGTACCCAAAAAACGCACCAAATACGCACCTAAATTAGCATAAAAAAAAGCAGCAAAAAAGTCCTGTGTGAACGTACCCTAAAGCTTTTTTTTATTTCCAATAAGAAGTTATATCAGGGATTTGGAGCATGTGGTACATGCATCCTCCCACCTAGTCCTAAACATGCTATCCTCGACTGGAAAAGATGGCATAATGCGCACCCGTAATCCTCTAGGAATCAATCTCTTGGCTAGGTAGGTTTCTAAAAGGCTTTGTTACACCATGTGCGTGTTCTTCTATTTAATATTTCATAGAATTACTCAATTCTGGGTTTTTTTTCCCACTTTCTGTTGAACCATGTTGCATAGTGTCTCCACTGAAATTCGCGTCTATACAAGTTAGCCATGTTTTATCTCTTGCATTAATATCCATCCTGGCAGAGAAAAAATGGAAACGGAGTACAGCAATTAATATAGTACACCAAAAAAAAGAATAACCTAGATAGATGGCATTTCCAAAACTGGAGTAAAGAAAAAGGAAGCAAAATGCCATAAAAATACAAATTTTATTGAAACATACTGATAAATTAAAATGAATAAAAAACATGATAAAGTGGCCGCCCTGCTTGTGATTACCAGCCCCGCAGTGACTTATGATTTATTCACATTGCGGGGCTGGGATTCATTGGCAGGGCGGCCGTGCAGGCGCAGTCAGCTGGGCTGCATATGAGAAAAGACGGCCAGAGGTCACTGCGCCTGCACCAGGCAGGGGATAAGAGCGCAGGCGCTGGCTACTTTTGAAAACAGCGGTGAGGAGGCAGCGCCCGACGCCAAGAAGATGTGAGTGCCAGCTGTATGCTGTCTGAAGCAGGGGGGAAACGCCGGCCTACTTGACTGAAGACCAGGTATTTCTGACAAATTATAAAACTGATTATTTCTCTAGTTACAGCACCCAGAACTAAAAGAGCCACCTTGTCAGAATGCAGCATTACTGCTGCACAAGGTGGCTCTTTTAGTTTGAAACGACTGGAAAACTCAGTTTTCCAAAAAGGCTTATATAAAAGGTAGTTATAAAGAACTTCAACAAGAAATGCGTAAAAACCTATGGACTATAATAATTAATTGACAAAGCACCAAAAAGGTACCTAAAAAATACCTAAAAAGAGGCTCCTTATAAAAAGGATGCGCTAATTAATGTCCATATAAGCTATATAAATATAATAGGTGAGTCACCTTCAAGTATAATATGGAAATAAAACCACTAAAAAAAGCAATATATAATCTCCATTAGTGGAAGTGTATGATCTAGCCAATAGAAAGGCCTATATTAAATGCTCAGGAGATAATAGTAGAACAAATAGTTAATAAGACATACACTGTGTGCAGAATTTTTAGGCAAGTTGTACTTTGATCACATGATACTTTTTATACATGTTGTCCTACTCCAAGCTGTTCAGGCTTGAGGGCCAACTACCAACCCTATAGAAGGTGTGCTTAATTATTACGAAACTTCCTTTCCTTTGGCAAAATGGGTCAGAAGAGAGATCTGACGGGCTCTGAAAACGCCAAAATTGTGAGATGTCTTGCAGGGGGATGCAGCAGTCTTGAAATTACCAAACTTTTCAAGCGTGATCACCGAACAATCAAGTGTTTCATGGCAAATAGCCAACAGGGTCGCAAGAAGCGTGTTGGGCAAAAAAGGCGCAAAATAACTACCCATGAATTGAGGAAAATCAAGCTTGAAGCTGCCAAGATGCCATTTGCCACCAGTTTTGTCATATTTCAGAGCTGCAACGTTACTGAAGTAACAAAAAGCTCAAGGTGTGCGATACTCAGGGACTTGGCCAAGGTAAGGAAGGCTGAAAAATGACCACCTTTGAACAAGAAACATAAGATAAAACATCAAGACTGGGCCAAGAAATATCTTAAGACCGACTTTTCAAAGGTTTTATGGACTGATGAAATGAGAGTGACTCTTGATGGGCCAGAGGCTGGATCAGTAAAGGGTAGAGAGCTCCACTCCGACTCAGACGCCAGCAAGGTGGAGGTGGGGTACTGGTATGGGCTGGTATCATCAAAGATGAATTGGGGGACCTTTTCAGGTTGAGGATGGAGTGAAGCTCAACTCCCAGATCTACTGCCAGTTTCTGGAAGACAACTTCTTCAAGCAATGGTGGGTAGAGTATTGTGAATTCTGCTTTTGGGCTCCCTCCGGTGGTTGTAGGTGGTAATGCAGTTGTCTCTGGGTTGCAGCCCTGGTCAGGTGTATCCGCTGATTGCAGTTCTGACTGGGGTATTTAGGCTTGCAGGATTCATTAGTCCTTGCCAGTTGTCCATTGTTTTTGAAGGTTTTGTCCTTGCTTGGTTCCTTCTGCCTTCCTGCCAAATCTGCAAAGATAAGTGTCTGGTTTTTGTGGCACACATGCTGTGTGCTTAACAATTTAGTGCTATTCAGTGTTTTTTTTTGTCCAGCTTAGATTGTATCAGTATTTTCTCAGTCTTGTTAGATTCTCAGGAGTTGCAGATATACATTCCATGTCTTTAGTTAGATTGTGGAACTTTTGTATTTTCTGCTGTGGATATTTTTAGAGTTTTAATACTGACCGCTTAGTATTCTGTCCTATCTTTCCCTGTTTAGCTAGAGTGGCCTCTTTTTCTGAAATCTGTTTTCTGCCTGTGTGTGTCTTTCCTCTCCTATTCACAGTCAATATTTGTGGGGGGCTGCCTATCCTTTGGGGTTCTGCTCTGAGGCAAGTTAGTATTCCTATTTCTATCTATAGGGGTATTTAGTCCTCCGGCTGTGTCGAGGTGTCTAGGGTTTTGTTAGGCACACCCCACGGCTACTTCTAGTTGCGGTGTTAGTTCAGGGTTTGCGGTCAGTATAGATTCCACTTCTCCTGAGAGTCTCATGTGGCTCCAAAGTCACCAGATCATAACAGTAGAGGAAGAAGTCGGTATTGTTCAAGAAAAACATGATTTTCATGCAGGACAATGCTGCATCACATGCCTAAAACTACTCCACAGCGTGGCTGGCCAGTAAAGGTCTCAAAGAAGAAAAAATAATGACATGGCCCCCTTGTTCACCTGATCTGAACCCCATAGAGAACCTGTGGTCCCTCATAAAATGTGAGATCTACAGGGAGGGAAAACAGTACACCTCTCGGAACAGTGTCTGGGTGGCTGTGGTGGCTGCTGCACGAAACGTTGATCGTAAACAGATCAAGCAACAGACAGAATCTATAAATGGAAGGCTGTTGAGTGTCATCATAAAGAAAGGTGGCTATACAGGTCCTTCTCAAAAAATTAGCATATAGTGTTAAATTTCATTATTTACCATAATGTAATGATTACAATTAAACTTTCATATATTATAGATTCATTATCCACCAACTGAAATTTGTCAGGTCTTTTATTGTTTTAATACTGATGATTTTGGCATACAACTCCTGATAACCCAAAAAACCTGTCTCAATAAATTAGCATATTTCACCTGTCCAATCAAATAAAAGTGTTTTTTAATAACAAACAAAAAAACCATCAAATAATAATGTTCAGTTATGCACGCAATACTTGGTCGGGAATCCTTTGGCAGAAATGACTGCTTCAATGCGGCGTGGCATGGAGGCAATCAGCCTGTGACACTGCTGAGATGTTATGGAGGCCCAGGATGCTTCAATAGCGGCCTTAAGCTCATCCAGAGTGTTGGGTCTTGCGTCTCTCAACTTTCTCTTCACAATATCCCACAGATTCTCTATGGGGTTCAGGTCAGGAGAGTTGGCAGGCCAATTGAGCACAGTAATACCATGGTCAGTAAACCATTTACCAGTGGTTTTGGCACTGTGAGCAGGTGCCAGGTCGTGCTGGAAAATTGAAATCTTCATCTCCATAAAGCATTTCAGCCGATGGAAGCATGAAGTGCTCCAAAATCTCCTGATAGCTAGCTGCATTGACCCTGCCCTTGATGAAACACAGTGGACCAACACCAGCAGCTGACATGGCACCCCACACCATCACTGACTGTGGGTACTTGACACTGGACTTCAGGCATTTTGGCATTTCCTTCTCCCCAGTCTTCCTCCAGACTCTGGCACCTTGATTTCCGAATGACATGCAAAATTTGCTTTCATCAGAAAAAAGTACTTGGGACCACTTAGCAACAGTCCAGTGCTGCTTCTCTGTAGCCCAGGTCAGGCGCTTCTGCCGCTGTTTATGGTTCAAAAGTGGCTTTACCTGGGGAATGCAGCACCTGTAGCCCATTTCCTGCACACGCCTGTGCACGGTGGCTCTGGATGTTTCCACACCAGACTCAGTCCACTGCTTCCTCAGGGTCCGGTCACCTCTTCTCGTTGTACAGCGTTTTCTGCCACATTGTTTCCTTCCAACAGACTTACCATTGAGGTGCCTTGATACAGCACTCTGGGAACAGCCTATTTGTTGAGAAATTTCTTTCTGGGTCTTACCCTCTTGCTTGAGGGTGTCAATGATGGCCTTCTTGACATCTGTCAGGTCGCTAGTCTTACCCATGATGGGAGTTTTGAGTAATGAACCAGGCAGGGAGTTTTTAAAAGCCTCAGGTATCTTTTGCATGTGTTTAGAGTTAATTAGTTGATTCAGAAGATTAGGGTAATAGGTCGTTTAGAGAACCTTTTCTTGATATGCTAATTTATTGAGACAGGTTTTTTGGGTTATCAGGAGTTGTATGCCAAAATCATCAGTATTAAAACAATAAAAGACCTGACAAATTTCAGTTGGTGGATAATGAATCTATAATATATGAAAGTTTAATTGTAATCATTACATTATGGTAAATAATGAAATTTAACACTATATGCTAATTTTTTGAGAAGGACCTGTATTGGTCACTAATTTTTTGGAGTTTTGTTTTTGCATGTGAAGTTATATTGGTTTACCTGGTAAAAATAAACAAGTGAGATGGGAATATATTTGGTTTTTTATTAGGTTGCCTAATAATCCTGCACAGTAATAA
This sequence comes from Ranitomeya variabilis, assembly GCF_051348905.1. Lineage (NCBI taxonomy): Eukaryota > Metazoa > Chordata > Amphibia > Anura > Dendrobatidae > Ranitomeya > Ranitomeya variabilis. Next base: position 406,576,072 of record NC_135235.1, on the reverse strand, counting down.
TTACCTGCACAAACAGATATCCTCCTATGATAGACAAATCTAAAAAAAAACCACCCGAACTTCCAAAAATATTAAGCTTTGATATTTATGAGTCTTTTGGGTTGATTGAGAACATAGTTGTCGGTCAATAATAAAAAAAATCCTCTAAAATACAACTTGCCTAATAATTCTGCACACAGTGTAGTATCTAAAGAGCAGGAAGGGTTAATTGACCAGGCATATTACCTCAGAACGGCCGACAGACCGCGACGCGCGTTTCGCGTTTACCTTATGGGAGAGTGTGTGTTAAGGTACTGATGTGTGGTTCTAATATAGTGTGCTTAAATCAGAGGTGGCAGCGGCTTGTTTTCGGTGCTTCAGGTGGCAGGACCTGCGCGACGCCACCGCAGACCAGAATCATGTGATGCTGGGCAACTCCCCAGGTCGACGCGTCAGTACAGGGGGTGGGATAGGCAGCAAAAGAAACATGTCTCCAGGGTGATGACAGGCAGGAAGCCATCAGGAGCGCACCCCACCGTGCAAGTACACTGAAGACCTAAGGTACCATCACACTCAGCAACTTTGCAACGAGAACGACAACAATCCGTGACGTTGCAGAGTCCTGGATAGCGATCTCGTTGTGTTTGACACGCAGCAGCGATCTGGATCCCGCTGTGTCATCGCTGGTCGGAACTAGAAGTCCAGAACTTTATTTCGTCGCTAGGTCGGCGTGTATCGTCATGTGTGATATCAAAAGCAACGACACCAGCAACGAGCATAGGGGGCATCGCAGCATCCAGATAGGTGTGTTTCTCCACAGGGAGACACCCAGGATGTGACGTCCAGGATGTGACATCCCGGCGTCCCGGAATATAAACCGCAACTTTACAGCGATTCAGTCTTTCCATATTTTTTGCGAGCTGTGTCTTCACGTTCTGCCTTTCCAGCGTCCTGTGTTGTGAATTCCGTTCTGGAGCTCCCTCCTGTGGTTGCTAATGGTAGTTTTGTGAGTTCTGCCCTTGGGCTCCCTCTGGTGGTTTCGAGTGGAACTGCTGCTCCTTTAGGTAGCTGTAGCATCTGCCTTCACTAATCGCCTTGCCTGGGTTTGTTATTTAAACCTGCTCTGGGCTTTAGTTTATGCCAGCTGTCATGTTCTGGGTTGGATTTGTTCTCTCCTTGGATTTCTCATATGGCCTGTCCTTGTCAGCAAAAGATAAGTTTTTGCTAGTTCTTGTTTGCCCATTTGCTTTGGACTCTATTGCTCTGCAAATATGTCTCTTTTTGTCCAGCTTGTCACTATGTCATATTCAGGCTAGCTGGAAGCTCTGGGGAAGCAGATTTGCCCCTCCACACCGTGAGTCGGTGTGGAGTTCATTTTTGTAAACTCTGCGTGGATTTTGTAGTTTTTAATACTGACCGCACAGTATCTTTTTCTCTCTGTCTATCAAGTTTAGTATTGGCCTCCTTTGCTGAAATCTGATTTCATTTCTGTGTACGTCATTTCCCTCTCCACTCACAGTCAATATTTGTGTGGGGCTATCTTTCCTTTTGGGGTTTTCTCTGAGGCAAGATAGCTTTCTATTTCCTTCTTTAGGGGTAGTTAGTTCTTAGGCTGTGACGAGGTGTCTAGGGTCAGGAACATCCCACGGCTATTACTAGTGTTGTTGTTAGGATTAGGAACTGCGGTCAGTAGAGATACCACCTCCTCAGAGCTCGTCCCATGTTGCGTTTTAGCCACCAGGTCATATCAGTGTGGCTCCTTAACCACCAGGTCATAACAGTCCTGTCCGGAACGGCCCTCCACCAGCTGATTGACCACAGCGGGATCATCTGTAGCTGCGTTCCGGAATATAAACCGCGATTCTACTCAGTCTTTACTTTGCGATCACTTGTGCGACCTGTCCAGAACGTCCCTCCGCCACCTACGAGCCTCACGGGAACTTTGCATACTCCCGACGTCTTCGTCCTCTATCTCTTTCAGCTTATCAACGGTTAGTAATATCTTTGTGCTGTTTGTTTCATCTGCCATGCAGCAATGCTAATTTATGTGTACTGTAGAGTGTGTATTGTAGAGGGATGTATAGTACATCTCTGCAGAGATCTGTTTTGAGCTTGCAAGTTTGTAAACTAATACTCTTTTGCGCTGGCTGGCAGCCATTTTGAGCATTCGCTTTATGGAAAGGTAAACAAATACGCTTTTGCGCTGGCTGGCAGCCATTTTGAGCTTTCGCTTTATGGAAAGTGTATTGTAGAGTGATGTATACTACATCTCTGCAGAGATCTGTTTGAGCTTGCAAGTTTGTAAACAAATACGCTTTTGCGCTGTAGTATTAGCCGTTAGTGGTCATTACTGGGTAACAAGGATTTGGTGATGTGGTGTGTAGCCTAAAGATGTTCACCAACAAAATGGCCACCGCCAAAATTACATTTACCATCCACAAAATAGCCACCATTAGAATTAACACTTTTTCCATCCACAAAATGGCCACCATCAGAATTACATTTGCCATCCACAAAATGGCTGCTGCCAGCATGAACACATTAGCCATCCACAAAATGGCTGCTACCAGCATTAATAAATTTACCATCCACAAAATGGCTACCAGTAGAAATCGCACATTTGCCATCTTCAAAATGGCTGCTATCGGAATTACATTTGCCATCCACAAAATGGCGGCTGCCAGCATTAACACATTTGTCATCCACAAAATGGCTGCTAATAGGAAAAAGCACACGGCCCATCTACAAAATGGCTGCCATCAGAGTAAGCACATGGCTCTGGGCCACCATTATACGGTGGTGGCCCCTCATTGGATATATTTTTGTAATACACAACTCAAAACTCTTTTCTTTTTATTCCTTTTCTCTTCTACCCAATTTTCTCTATATAGACTTTCAGAGACTTTTTCTCATGCCCTAGCAGTAGACAACAATCCATTATCTTCTAGGACACTTTTTTTTTTTTTTTTTTTTTTCAAGACCATCTTCCACTTCAGGGGCTGTAACCTCCCCCATTCTGGCATTCCACTCAACTTCATAAGCCTTTTACATTGTTTAACATGACTCTTCCCTTCACGAGCCGTTTTGAGCGTTCGCTGTATGGAAAGGTAAACAAATACACTTTTGCGCTGGCTGGCAGCCATTTTGAGCTTTCGCTTTATGGAAAGGTAAACAAATACGCTTTTGCACTGGCTGGCAGCCATTTTTAGCCTTTGCTTTCTTGCTTGCTGTAACTTAACTATTTCTTTCTTTCAGATGTCTGCTAATGACCAGGAGTTTGTTCGGACACTCATCGACATGTACCGCTCCCTGCCCTGCTTGCGGAAGATCAAGTCTGCGTATTACAGCAACCGCTACAAGAAGAAAGCTGCGTACGAGAAACTGGTGGCCCTCTACAAGCAGCATCATCCCACTGAGACGGTGGATGAAAACATTGTGCGGAAGAAGATCCAGGTTCTCCGCACAGTTTACAAAAAAGTGAACAAGGTGGAAAAGTTCGTGAAGTCTGGGGCCGGAACCGACGACGTCTATGTGCCCAAGTTGTGGTACTATGACCTGCTGGCGTTCACTCGGGACCAGGAAATCCCTCGCCTGTCCCAGACCGTGACAAGCCTTTGTGCGCCATCTGCAGAAGAGATCCTGCCTGAGTCTCCTGACGATCATGTAAATACCCCCTAGCTTCCCTGCTTGTAGCATGCCCGGTGTCTTGTATGTTTATGATACTGCACGGTTTCCAAAAATAATTCACGTTTTTCATGTTTAGTCCACCAGATAATAACAGTTGCCACTTCCTGTTCAGATAAGTATGTCCAAACAGTCCTTCCCTACCTTTAAATGCTGTCTTATTTCAAAAGTCGAAAATAAATTTAAATTTTCCTATCGCCACGACAGCACCCACAACGAGAGAGGGGATCCGCCCACCTTCCGGACAGGAACCTACAGGTTAAAAAGGGGCGGCCCCCCTCACCCTCCAGTTTGGGTTCCTGTCCGGACGGCGGGAGCCTACAGTGTCGCTTACCCGGGTCCGCCAAGCCTCTGTGCGGTGTCTGGTGGGAACGGCAGAGTCGGGGGCCCGGAAGCAGCGTCGGGGGAAGGTCTGTGTTCAGCTTCCCCCCTCGTCTGGCAGGGACCGAGGATGATGGCGGTCGTAGTGGCGTTCCCAGGGGAAGGCACGCCGCCCAGGGTCGTCCACACGCGCGCGACGCTGCAGGAGCAGGTCGGCGCTTCTGACCCGGAAGTAAATTAACGACTTCCGGAGGAGGCCGGGAGGAAGAGCGCGGGACCTTTAAAAAGAGGCAGCGCTTGGTGAGTAGGTGTGCGGCAACATGTCTTCCACAGGAGACGCCGAACACCGACAAGGAGAGCAGAGGAGTAGTAGCAGATCTCATACTGGAGATGTGGCACGCGGGCAGCAGGACCCTGGCACGTCACGTCGTACCTCACCCCCTCAGAAACTGGTACTCTATTCTTCATCAGCGGTGGTGAGTTGATATCTGAGCATTGGCTAACACAACTGTCTCCTATACTATGCTTTTTTATAGGGAAAAAAGATTTCAAAATCCAAGCATAAACAGTGCGCATTAATAATAATAATAATAATAATAATTTTATTTATATAGCGCCAACATATTCCGCAGCGCTTTACAACTTATAGAGGGGACTTGTACAGACAATAGACATTACAGCATAACAGAAATCACAGTTCAAAACACATACCAGGAGGAATGAGGGCCCTGCTGCTCGCAAGCTTACAAACTATGAGGAAAAGGGGAGACACGAGAGGTGGATGGTAACAATTGCTTTAGTTATTTGGACCAGCCATAGTGTAAGGCTCGGGTGTTCATGTAAAGCTGCATGAACCAGTTCACTGCCTAAGTATGTAGCAGTACAGACACAGAGGGCTATTAACTGCATAAAGTGTATGAGAACATGATGCGAGGAACCTGATTATGGTTTTTTTTTAAAAATAGGCCACACAGGGATAGTTAGGTTAATGCGTTGAGGCGGTAGGCCAGTCTGAACAAATGAGTTTTTAGGGCACGCTTAAAACTGTGGGAATTGGGGATTAATCGTATTAGCCTCCATTATAATGCTATACATGTAATTCCTGGCAATGGACAACCTTATATTTATACATCGGTTTCTTCTAGGTTATTATAAAGGTAGACACCGTTGGACCAAGACCAAGCTGTTACATCGGTCACCAAACATGAGAGCGTCTCTCCTGAACGAGTCCCCTAAGGGAAGTTGAACACAAGAAATGACGAACTTCATAACCGGTCACCAAATCAACAGCAGGGCATCAGCATAAAATAAACGACCATGAGCAGATTGCAGTCTCTTCTCTTACTATTATAGAACTAAAATTATTTCTATTAAATAAAGTAAAATAGGACTTATAGTGGATATAAAAAGTCTACACACCCCTGTTAAAATGCCAGGTTTTTATCATGTAAAGTAAAAATCATAGTAAGATTTTCCACTTTTAAGGTCACCTGTAATCTGTACAAATCCACTGCAAAAGAAACTGAAATCTTTTTGAATGGAAAAAGAAAAAAACGAAAATTTTATTAATGTGATTGACGAAATATACAAACCCTTAGGCTGCCGTCACACTATCAGTATCTGGTCCGTATTTTACATCAGTATTTGTAGCAAAAAGCAGGAGTGGAACAATCAGAGGGAAAGTATTATGCACGGGGGCGTGGCCAGCGCTGAGACAAGGAAGACGTCTCTGCAGTGAGCTCTGTACCGGGGCCGCCTGTTTAAGCGCTTATAACGAGCACATCTTCGAATTTCCACAGAATAACAGCCTCCTGCATCAGAACACCCGCTGCCTCTCCTGGTGCAAATCCGACATGGATCACAGCAGTAGCCGCGGAGATAAAGACTTTAGTAGCGGCCGCTACAGCACCGAGCAGGAGAATCAAGATGGCGGCGGCTCGGCGCTCACAGAGAACACAGACACAGGAAGTGCAGGGAAGACCCGGAAATACAGCCGCGGACGCCCGTTCTTTAGATCAACACCACAGAGACAGAAATATGCGGCATACAAGATGAGAACTAACCCGCGATCCTCAAAAAAGAAAGTGGCAGCAAATGTAAGTAACAAAAAACAGATCACACCGCTAGAAGAAAGCTCCGCACGGAGCTCCCGCTCATCATCTCGCGAGAGCCGTCACTCTGAGCGCCCGCATGAGAGCTCACATAAGCACAACACCAAAAGTGATGTTATACGCTCACCAGTTAAAATAGACACTGCAAATCAATATATTACACCGATTAAGAGAGCGACATCGTGCCCTGATGTGTCCCTGACATCCGATGTCCCCTTCACTCCACTGCTTTCAGACAGTCACTTCACCAGATCTAAAAAAGCCACCAATATAACCATGATTCCTGTCAGCACCCAAGGCAGCTTCTCCCATTCCAGAGAGAACACCCCCGCAGCTACAGCACAAAAAAGCCCTCCAACTAAAGAGACATTTACTACATCCTCTCCTAAGGACCCCAATAACCCACAAGCTGCTGCTGCTCTTCTAAAAGCCCTCTCTGACGTGAATGCTTCTAGCAACAATGCGTCAGAGATCTTCATCAAAAATATTGTTCTTCTCCTAGCCCAATCATTTCAATCACAGCTGGACTCCTACAATCTCTCCCTCCGGAAGGACATAGACAGTCTTGGGCAACGTGTAGATCATTTAGAACGAAAAATGGGGGAACTGGTGGAATCCCATAATAATTTGATTGATGCCCATTACAGCCTGGCGGATGAGATGGTCCAAGTTAAAACAAAACAGGTGGAACAAGACAGGAGCAGATGAAGTAATTTAAAATTCAGGGGGATACCAGAATCAGTCAAAGACCGGGATTTAAATGACTACACCCAAAAAATGCTCCACACAATCCTTCCCAAAGCTTCCAGAGGGGACCTAACGATGGAACGTATCCACAGGCTCCCTAAATCAAAGTATGCACCAAATACAGCTCCTAGAGACGTGATCGCTTGCTTTCACTACTTCCAAGTTAAGGAAGAGATCCTCAGAAAGAGCAGACAATCACTAATCCTACCGACTCCCTACAACAGGATAAAGATCTTTGCAGATTTCTCAAGAGCCACTCTCCAAAAGCGAAGAGAGTTCATTCCTGTTACTGATCACCTCAGAAATAACAAGATGCTGTACAAATGGGGCTTCCCAACCAAGCTGATTGTGATCAAAGAGGGTGTCATTTTTGCTTTAACTGATTTGGACAATACCGACAAATTTATTCATGACCTTGGTCTCCCTCCCATCGAGAGACCTAGACCTGGATACAGTGACAGTGGACCCTCTGAACATCATCCAAGACACATCAACTCCTCGTGGACTTTGAAGAAAAAAAGATGAAAGAACTTGAACTATGCCAGGCCGGCCCCACTCACTTGGCCTTTAATCTCATCCCCCGAACTCTAAATGAGTACTTACTCATTTACATACACACTTCGGTGTGCACCATTTGTTGGTTCTTTAACCCAATTTTTTGCAGGTTGCAATTATTTTGTTTTTGTTTCTTGTTTATATGCAGGTCTTTGTGCATTACTACTCAATAGGAATCGTCGTTTGCCTTCACCTAATCTGAAAGGATTCACCACTGCCGCCATAACGAGATTACAGGTTCTATGTAGGTTGCCTCTATTCTCATTGCAGTGTTTGCTGGTCTCGTCGGTCCCCTTTTTACAGACAATCCTAACCGTTAAACCACACAGCCTTTATTATATAAACTACAAATATCATCATCATGTCTTTAAATATTGTGTCTTATAATGTGAACGGCTTGAACAACCCCTATAAGAGATTCACTCTTTGGAGAGAGATGCGCAGCCTTAAAGCTGATATAGTGTTACTCCAGGAAACACACCTGTTGGAGTCCGATAATCAAAGACTCCGACATAGACATTTCTCACAAATATTTTTTTCAAACAACAAAAAGAAGAAAGCAGGGGTTGCGATAGCCATTCACAAAGACTTACCTTTCAAAATAACGGAAGTACTAAGAGATGATGAGGGTAGACAAATATCTGTTAAGGGAACACTAAGAGATGTGACTTTCACCATTGCCAATACATATGTCCCAAACTCGAGACAGATCCGCTTTCTCAACAAATTTAAAAAGAAACTGGAAGACTTTAGCGAAGGCCATGTTATATGGGGTGGGGATTTCAACCACATTGTTGACCCCCAGCTGGATTGCTCCTACCCAATATCTTATTATAAAAAACAAAATTTATTTAAATGGCTAAAGCATTCTGGGTTACAAGATAGCTGCAGAATGTTAAATGCCAACTCAAAAGAATTTACAAGATATTGCCCACATAACAAATCCTTCACAAGGATTGACCATATCTTCACAAGCCTTTTGGTAGTAGACTCATATGAAGAATTTGTCACAGGCCCAATCACATGGTCAGACCATGCACCTATCCTCCTTAAACTCAGAACCGCAGATAAAGAAAACAAATTATACAACTGGAAATATAGTAAATTTATAGCCAACACACAAGATAACCCCAAGCTAATAGAACAAGCTATTTCTCACTATTTTGCTGAGAATTCAACACAGGAAATCAATCCAGAAACACTATGGCAAGCCCATAAATGTGTGATTAGGGGAATTCTAATCCAGCTGGGAGCTAAACAAAAAAAAATAAGGGAACTCAAACAGAAAGAATTGATAGAAAAAATAAAAACCCTAGAGGCTGCCGCCCAAAATGACATAAGCTTTGATAAACATAAAGAACTACACACTTGCAGGCTAGATCTCAGGAATTTACTAATTGCCCAATATGAAAAAAAAGCCACCTTCTTTGGGGCTGGCTACTATACAGACAACAATAGACCTACTAGGCTGATGGCTAACAAATTTAAGCCTATAAAGACGAGAAAGGCAATTGACAAAATCTCTCTGGCCTCTGGTGACGCTCTAAAACCAAGAGACATTGCAAAAGCTTTCAAAGATTACTACTCCAAATTATATAACTTGAAAGATAGCAAAAATGTCTCACCCCCCTCCCAAGACCAAATTGAATCATTCTTAAAGAAAATAAAACTTGGGAGCCTTACGCCAGAACAAAGAGAGATACTTGACATGCCTTTTAATGAGAGAGAGGTTATGACCGTCATTAATGGTTTCAAGCTCAATAAAGCGCCGGGTCCAGATGGATTCACAAATGAATACTACAGACAGTTTCAACAACTGCTCGTTCCCCACCTGACCCAGACACTTAATTTCATCAGGGTGAATGGAACATGCAACAAAGAAATGCTTAAAGCCACAATAGTGGTTATCCCTAAAGCCAATAAAGATACAACAAAAATTTAGAATTTTAGACCGATATCACTATTAAACACCGATATTAAAACATATGCTAAAATTATAGCAAACAGATTGCAACATATCATCCCTGATGTCGTTCACCCTGATCAGGTGGGTTTCGTCAGACAAAGACAAACATATGATAGTACTAGACGTGTGTTGAACCTTCTCTCTCTGTGTAACCGCAGGCAGACTCCCAGTTTGTTTATTACCCTAGACGCAGAAAAGGCGTTTGATCGCTTGAATTGGGACTTTGCATTCGCGGTACTTAGGAAATTAAATTTTAGCCCAAATTTAATCAACAGCATTCAAGCATTGTATTCCACCCCATCAGCTGCCGTGCTGGCTAATAACATACTGTCAGACCAGTTCCCAATCTCTAACGGTACGAGACAAGGTTGCCCACTCTCCCCCCTGATTTTTATCCTCAGCCTAGAACCGCTAGCACAATATATCAGAGATTCTGACAAGATTAAAGGTATAATCTCAGACAATACGGATCACAAAATTGGCTTATATGCTGATGACATTATCCTGACCTTGTCAAATCCAGTCAGTTCTATCAGACATGCTTGGGAAATCATAAATGACTTCAGCAAAGTATCTTTCTATAAATTGGACTACTCTAAAACCATTGTTGTCTCTCTACCTACCAACCCAAACGAGGCAACTACTGCACGAATCCTACCCCTTTATATGGAACCGTACTCAAACTCCATACCTTGGCATTCTGCTGACTGATAACATACACAACCTATGTAAGGTCAACGCTGATCATGTACATGACGAGCTAGAGCAAAATATCAAAGCCATCTCAAAACCCCCCTCTTCGTGGCTCGGAAGAGTCACTTTATACAAAATGCTTTTCCTCCCTAAAATATTGTATTTCTTCAGAAACGTCCCCCTACCACTCCCCAGATATACCTTACAGAATTTAACTAAGCAAATGAATAGATACATATGGTCCGGGGGGAAATCGAGAATAAAGAAACAAGTCCTGATTCGGTCCAAAGACAATGGTGGAATTGCCTTTCCCGATCTAAATGCATACTACCACTCCACTGTACTAGATCAAACCAAACTATGGTTTAAAAATACTGAAAATCTAGAATGGCCTAAAATGGAACTAGCATCCATGCCTAACCAAGAACCCCTTTTATATTTGTATAACTTTTTCCTAAAGCATCCAAAAGTTAAAAATATTCACAACCCCATCATTAGGGCATCAGTTCAAAGTTGGATATATCTTCAATCTAAGAAATTTAACAGATTCCCTCACTCTGTCAAGCCACTCCATATTCCGTATTTACTCCCAGTTAGGCCCACACTAAGATCTCATTACGAAATTTGGTCAAAACAAGGGATTAAATCTATCCATGATCTTCTGGAGGCTAACCAATTTATCCCCTTTAACACATTGAAGGATAAATGTAAAATTAAAAGTAGCGAATTCATGAACTATTACTTCCTTAAGGAAGAATATAAAAGGTTAGAAATAGATATATCCAAACAACTATTCTTTAATCAAACTATCATCAATTTCTTTGCGAACCCACCTCCGAGGAACAAGAGCTGTTTGAAGGCCTTTTATAATATTATGACTGATAAACACACTTTCAGTAGCTCGGGCCCCTTTGAGAAATGGGAGCAAAAATTAAACATAACAATTTCACCACTCCAATGGACACAATCTTTCAAATTAGCGGGGAAAGCTTCCAGATGTTCAAACACCTTAGAAACCCACTATAAATTAACTCAGAGGTACTACCTGACTCCCGACAGACTCAAATATTTTGTTAAGGATCATGATGGGATGTGTTGGAGGAAATGTGACCAGTCAGCAGACCTGTTACATGTTTTCTGGTCCTGTCCCCACCTTAAAGCCTTTTGGTCTGAGGTCTTTGCGATAATTTCACTCTTGATTAAAAAACCTATATCACCACGCCCTGCTATGGCCTTGCTTCTCATCAACTTAGATCAATTCAAAGCAGACAGGTTTCTGGCTGGTCATATTTTAATGTCTGCGAGCTACCTGATCGCTAAAGAATGGAACAATATTCGCCCCCCAAATGTGAGGCGTTTGATACTGTTAATCGACAGACACTTCACATACGAGAGAATCTACTACACCAACCTTCTCTCCAAGGATCGCTTCCAAACCAGATGGGGCAGATGGTCACAGCTGAAAGAGCAACTCGACGATTTCTTCCTCTAATTGCACATTTATACCTGCTATAGATATATATATATATTATGTAATCTGTAACTCAAAATCTGTCATATGTCTTGTCTAAATATATATATATATGTGCATGTTACTGTTATTGTTCCTTTTTGAATACTTAATAAAAATTTAATTGTTTGAAAAGTATTATGCACGGAGCCACTGCCTGACACTTATTTAAAGAAATGATGTCAGTTATGTATATGCCGTACGTTAGAGGAAGAGGCCCCCCTCCGTGTATCGGATTTAAGAGAAGTAATTAGGGAAGAAATTAAATCGTCCCTAAAAACCAAACGACATGATAAGAGTATGGAAATAATATCCGATTCCAGCCCCTCATTGCAGGAGGGTGAATGCTCGGAGAGTTCATCATCAGTCTCCTCAGATGAGGAAGGAAGGCCTTGTTTTTCCACCGACAATATGGACACTTTAATTAAAGCTGTCCGTGCAACTATGGGTGTGGCAGAGAGTAGAGAGCCAAAAACAACCCAGGAGATCATGTTTGCAGGACTGAACCAGAGAAGTCGCAAAGCTTTCCCCGTGGTAGATACCATTAAAGATCTGGTCAGACGAGAGTGGGATAAGCTGGATAAGGGATTCTTACCTTCGGCCGCAAAAAGAAGGTACCCCTTCGAGGATGACACCTTATCTCAGTGGGTGAAAATCCCGAAAGTAGATGCGGCAGTAGCCTCTACCTCAAAGACAGCCTCGCTGCCATTAGAGGACGTAGGTCTCCTTAAAGATCCCTCAGACAGGAAGGCTGACATGCTCCTTAAGAAAGTGTGGGAAGCATCATCTGGAGCCTTTAAGCCTGCAATCGCAGGCACCTGTACGGCGAGATCAATCATGGTCTGGGTGACGCAGCTGGAAGAACAGCTTAAAGCTAAAACACCTAGAGACAAATTACTAAACTCCCTGTCTCAGGTCAGAGAAGGAGCGGTTTATCTGGCAGAAGCCTCAATTGACTCCCTGAGATTGGCTGCAAGATTGGCGGGGCTCTCAAATGCAGTCCGACGGGCACTTTGGCTGAAGACCTGGAAGGGGGATGCTGTTATGACCCCAATGGCGAGGGTCTCAGAGGAACGTGGAAGTCTGCAGAGTACAAAAATCCAGCTCATAGGGCAGTGGTAACTGGGTTGACCATATATCTACTCCTAACGCCAACACTAGAAGTAGCCGGGGATCATTCCTACGTTGATTCTAGATGACACGCGCCAGCCGGAGAATCTAGCTACCCCTAGTAGAGGAAAACAAAGACCTTTCTTGCCTCCAGAGAAGGGGACCCCAAAGCTGGATAGAAGCCCCCCACAAATAATGACGGTGAGGTAAGAGGAAATGACAAACACAGAAATGAACCAGGTTTAGCACAGAGAGGCCCGCTTACTGATAGCAGAATAAAGAAAGGTAACTTATATGGTCAACAAAAACCCTATCAAAATCCACACTGGAAATTCAAGAACCCCCGAACCGTCTAACGGTCCGGGGGGAGAACACCAGCCCCCTAGAGCTTCCAGCAAAGGTCAGGATATAGATTTGGAACAAGCTGGACAAAAATACAAAACCAAAACAAATAGCAAAAAGCAAAAGGCAGACTTAGCTGATATAACTGGAACCAGGATCAGTAGACAAGAGCACAGCAGACTAGCTCTGATAACTACGTTGCCAGGCATTGAACTGAAGGTCCAGGGAGCTTATATAGCAACACCCCTAACTAACGACCCAGGTGCGGATAAAAGGAATGACAGAAAAACCAGAGTCAAAAAACTAGTAACCACTAGAGGGAGCAAAAAGCAAATTCACAACAGTACCCCCCCCTTAGTGAGGGGTCACCGAACCCTCACCACGACCACCAGGGCGATCAGGATGAGCGGCATGAAAGGCACGAACTAAATCGGCCGCATGAACATCAGAGGCGACCACCCAGGAATTATCCTCCTGACCATAGCCCTTCCACTTGACCAGGTACTGAAGCCTCCGCCTGGAGAGGCGAGAATCCAAGATCTTCTCCACCACGTACTCCAACTCGCCCTCAACCAACACCGGAGCAGGAGGCTCAGCAGAAGGAACTACAGGCACAATGTACCGCCGCAACAAGGACCTATGAAACACATTGTGAATAGCAAACGACACAGGAAGATCCAGACGAAAAGATACAGGATTAAGGATTTCCAATATCTTGTAAGGCCCAATAAAACGAGGTTTAAATTTGGGAGAGGAGACCTTCATAGGAACAAAGCGGGAAGAAAGCCACACCAAATCCCCAACGCGTAGTCGGGGACCCACACCGCGGCGGCGGTTGGCAAAGCGCTGAGCCTTCTCCTGAGACAACTTCAAGTTGTCCACCACATGATTCCAGATCTGCTGCAACCTATCCACCACAGAATCCACCCCAGGACAGTCAGAAGGCTCCACATGACCCGAAGAAAAGCGAGGATGGAAACCAGAGTTGCAGAAAAAAGGCGAAACCAAGGTGGCGGAACTAGCCCGATTATTAAGGGCAAACTCAGCCAACGGCAAGAATGTCACCCAATCGTCCTGATCAGCAGAGACAAAACACCTCAAATAAGCCTCCAAAGTCTGATTGGTTCGCTCCGTCTGTCCATTAGTCTGAGGATGGAAAGCAGACGAAAACGACAAATCAATGCCCATCCTACTACAAAAGGATCGCCAGAACCTGGAAACGAACTGGGATCCTCTGTCAGACACAATATTCTCAGGGATGCCGTGCAAACGAACCACGTTCTGGAAAAACACAGGAACCAGATCGGAAGAGGAAGGCAGCTTAGGCAAAGGAACCAAATGGACCATCTTGGAGAAGCGATCACATATCACCCAGATAACGGACATGCCCTGAGATAGCGGAAGATCAGAAATGAAATCCATGGAGATATGTGTCCAAGGTCTCTTCGGGACAGGCAAGGGCAAGAGCAAACCGCTGGCACGAGAACAGCAAGGCTTAGCTCGAGCACAGGTCCCACAGGACTGCACAAATGACCGCACATCCCTTGACAAGGAAGGCCACCAAAAGGACCTGGCCACCAGATCTCTGGTGCCAAAAATTCCCGGGTGACCTGCCAATACCGAGGAATGAACCTCGGAAATGACTCTGCTGGTCCACTTATCCGGGACAAACAGTCTGTCAGGTGGACAAGACTCAGGCCTATCAGCCTGAAATCTCTGCAACACACGTCGCAGATCCGGAGAAATAGCTGACAAGATAACTCCATCTTTAAGAATACCAACAGGATCAGCGACTCCAGGAGCATCAGGCACAAAGCTCCTAGAAAGAGCATCGGCCTTCACATTCTTTGAACCTGGTAAATACGAGACAACAAAATCAAAGCGGGAGAAAAACAATGACCAGCGGGCCTGTCTCGGATTAAGGCGTTTAGCAGACTCGAGATACATCAGATTTTTGTGATCAGTCAAGACCACCACACGATGCTTAGCACCCTCGAGCCAATGACGCCACTCCTCAAATGCCCATTTCATGGCCAACAACTCCCGATTGCCCACATCATAATTTCGCTCGGCAGGCGAAAACTTCCTAGAGAAAAAGGCACAAGGTTTCATAACAGAGCAACCAGGGCCTCTCTGCGACAAAACGGCCCCTGCCCCAATCTCCGAAGCATCCACCTCAACCTGAAAGGGAAGTGAGACGTCAGGCTGGCACAAAACAGGCGCCGAAGTAAACCGGCGTTTCAACTCCTGGAAAGCCTCCACGGCAGCAGGAGCCCAGTTAGCTACATCGGAGCCCTTCTTGGTCATATCCGTCAAAGGTTTCACAATGCTAGAAAAATTAGCGATAAAACGACGGTAGAAGTTAGCGAAGCCCAAGAACTTCTGAAGACTCTTAACTGACGAGGGCTGAGTCCAATCAAGAATAGCTCGGACCTTGACTGGGTCCATCTCCACAGCAGAAGGGGAAAAAATGAACCCCAAAAAGGGAACCTTCTGTACACCAAAGAGACACTTTGAGCCCTTGACAAACAAAGAATTTTCACGCAAAATTTTAAAGACCAACCTGACCTGCTCCACATGCGAATCCCAATTATCAGAAAAAACCAAAATATCATCCAGATAAACAATCAAAAATTTATCCAGATACTTCCGGAAAATGTCATGCATAAAGGACTGAAAAACTGAAGGCGCATTGGAGAGCCCAAAAGGCATCACCAAGTACTCAAAATGACCTTCGGGCGTATTGAATGCGGTTTTCCATTCATCACCTTGCTTAATGCGCACAAGGTTGTACGCACCACGAAGGTCTATCTTGGTGAACCACTTGGCACCCTTAATCCGGGCAAACAAGTCAGACAACAGCGGTAAAGGATACTGAAATTTGACAGTGATCTTATTTAAAAGCCGATAATCAATACAAGGTCTCAAAGATCCGTCCTTTTTTGCCACAAAAAAGAATCCCGCACCAAGAGGGGAAGAAGACGGACGAATATGTCCTTTTTCCAGAGACTCCTTGATATATGAACGCATAGCGGTATGTTCAGGTACCGACAGATTAAACAGTCTTCCCTTAGGAAATTTACTGCCTGGGATCAAATCTATAGCACAGTCACAGTCCCTATGAGGAGGCAGTGCACTGGACTCAGACTCACTGAAGACATCCTGATAATCAGACAAATACTCCGGAACTTCCGAAGGCGTAGAAGAAGCAATAGACACAGGCAGGGAATCCTCATGAATACCACGACAGCCCCAACTTGAGACTGACATAGCCTTCCAGTCCAGGACTGGATTATGGGTCTGTAACCATGGCAGCCCTAAAACGACCAAATCATGCATTTTATGTAAAACCAGGAAACGTATCACCTCGCGGTGTTCAGGAGTCATGCACATGGTAACCTGAGTCCAATACTGCGGTTTATTTGCTGCCAATGGTGTAGCATCAATACCCCTAAGAGGAATAGGATTTTCTAATGGTTCAAGAGTAAATCCACAGCGCTTAGCAAATGAGAGATCCATGAGACTCAGGGCAGCACCTGAATCTACAAACGCCATGACAGGATAAGATGACAGTGAGCAAATCAAAGTTACAGACAGAATAAATTTAGGTTGCAAATTACCAACGGTGACAGGACTAACAACCTTAGCTATACGTTTAGAGCATGCTGAGATAACATGTGTAGAATCACCACAGTAGTAGCACAAGCCATTCCGGCGTCTATGAATTTTCCGCTCATTTCTAGTCAGGATTCTATCACATTGCATTAAATCAGGTGTCTGTTCAGACAACACCATGAGGGAATTTGCGGTTTTTCTATCACATTGCACCGAATTAGGTGTCTGTTCAGACAACACCATGAGGGAATTTGCGGTTTTGCGCTCCCGCAACCGCCGGTCAATTTGAATAGCCAGTGCCATAGTATCATTCAGACCTGTGGGAATGGGAAAACCCACCATAACATTCTTAATGGCTTCAGAAAGGCCATTTCTAAAATTAGCGGCCAGTGCACACTCGTTCCAATGTGTCAGCACGGACCATTTCCGAAATTTTTGGCAATACACTTCAGCCTCGTCCTGCCCCTGAGACATAGACAGCAAGGCCTTTTCTGCCTGAATCTCAAGATTGGGTTCCTCATAAAGTAAACCGAGCGCCAGAAAAAACGCATCAAGATCAGCCAATGCCGGATCTCCTGGCGCCAGCGAAAAAGCCCAATCCTGAGGGTCGCCCCGTAAGAACGAAATAACAATTTTTACTTGCTGAGCAGAATCTCCTGATGAACAGGGTCTCAAGGACAAAACAATTTACAATTATTCACGAAATTCCTAAACTTAAACCTGTCTCCGGAAAACAGTTCAGGAATCGGTATTTTAGGTTCTGACCTAGGATTTCTGATAACATAGTCTTGTATGCCCTGCACACGAGTAGCCAGCTGGTCCACACTTGTAATCAAGGTCTGGACATTCATGTCTGCAGCAAGCATAGCCACTCTGAGGTAAAGGGGAAGGAGAAAAAAAAAAACAACTCAGAATCTTCTTTCTTATAATCCCTCTTCTGCAATGCATTAAACATTTAATACTGGCCTGGCAAACTGTTATGACCCCAATGGCGAGGGTCTCAGAGGAACGTGGAAGTCTGCAGAGTACAAAAATCCAGCTCATAGGGCAGTGGTAACTGGGTTGACCATATATCTACTCCTAACGCCAACACTAGAAGTAGCCGGGGATCATTCCTACGTTGATTCTAGATGACACGCGCCAGCCGGAGAATCTAGCTACCCCTAGTAGAGGAAAACAAAGACCTTTCTTGCCTCCAGAGAAGGGGACCCCAAAGCTGGATAGAAGCCCCCCACAAATAATGACGGTGAGGTAAGAGGAAATGACAAACACAGAAATGAACCAGGTTTAGCACAGAGAGGCCCGCTTACTGATAGCAGAATAAAGAAAGGTAACTTATATGGTCAACAAAAACCCTATCAAAATCCACACTGGAAATTCAAGAACCCCCGAACCGTCTAACGGTCCGGGGGGAGAACACCAGCCCCCTAGAGCTTCCAGCAAAGGTCAGGATATAGATTTGGAACAAGCTGGACAAAAATACAAAACCAAAACAAATAGCAAAAAGCAGACTTAGCTGATATAACTGGAACCAGGATCAATAGACAAGAGCACAGCAGACTAGCTCTGATAACTACGTTGCCAGGCATTGAACTGAAGGTCCAGGGAGCTTATATAGCAACACCCCTAACTAACGACCCAGGTGCGGATAAAAGGAATGACAGAAAAACCAGAGTCAAAAAACTAGTAACTAGGGTTGAGCGAAACGGGTCGATCATTTTCAAAAGTCGCCGACTTTTGGCTAAGTCGGCGTCTCATGAAACCCGATCCGACCCCTGTGCTTGTCGGCCATGCGGTACGCGACTTTCGCGCCAAAGTCGCGTTTCAATGACGCGAAAAGCGCCATTTCTCAGCCAATGAAGGTGAACGCAGAGTGTGGGCAGCGTGATGACATAGATCCTGGTCCCCACCATCTTAGAGAAGGGCATTGCAGTGATTGGCTTGCTGTCTGCGGCGTCACAGGGGCTATAAAGGGGCGTTCCCGCCGACCGCCATCTTACTGCTGCTGATCTGAGCTTAGGGACAGGTTGCTGCCGCTTCATCAGAAGCAGGGAGAGCGTTAGGCAGGGTCCACTAACCACCAAACCGCTTGTGCTGCAGCGATTTCCACTGTCCAACACCACCTTCGGTGTGCAGGGACTGTGGAAGCTATTTATTTATTTTTTTCCCCTCAGCGCTGTAGCTCATTGGGCTGCCCTAGAAGGCTCCGTGATAGCTGTATTGCTGTGTGTACGCCACTGTGGAAACCAACTGCTTTTTTCAAAGCACATATCCTCTTGTTCCTTCCTTTCTGCACAGCTATCTTTTTTGTTTGTCCACACTTTTTATTTAATTTGTGCATCAGTCCACTCCTATTGCTGCCTGCCATACCTGGCTTACATTACTGCAGGGAGATAGTAATTGTAGGACAGTTTTTTTTTTTTTTTTGTTTTTTTTTTGTGGGAGATTAAGATTGGCATTTCTGCTACAGTGCCATCCCTGTGTGTGCCATCTCTCACTGAGTGGGCCATAGAAAGCCTATTTATTTTTTCCGTGATTTGTGTTCTAAAATCTACCTCAACACAGAAACACTACATCAATCAGTGGGAGAAAAATATTGGCCTCAGTCAGGGCTTGTGTGCCACTGCTGTGTGTGCGCTATCTCTCATTCAGTGGGCTATAGCAAGCCTATATTTTTTTTTTTATTTTTTTTTTAATATTATTTGGTTTCAAAAGTCTCCCTGAAAAAAAAAAAAAACCTAAAAAAACAGTGGGAGAGTAATATTGCCCTTTCAGCTTGTGTGCCAGTCTTGACTCCTGGGTGTGCCACCTCTCTCCCTCTCATTCAGTGGGCCATAGAAAGCCTATTTATTTTTTTTTTTAAATATTATTGGGTTTCTAAAGTCTCCCTGAAAAAAACAAAAAATACATAAAAAAACAGTGGGAGAGTAATATTGCCCTTTCAGCTTGTGTGCCAGTCTTGACTCCTGGGTGTGCCACCTCTCTCCCTTTCATTCAGTGGGCCATAGAAAGCCTATTTTTTTTTTTTTTTAATATTATTTGGTTTCTAATTCTCCCTGAAAAAAAAAAAAAAACCTAAAAAAACAGTGGGAGAGTAATATTGCCCTTTCAGCTTGTGTGCCAGTCTTGACTCCTGGGTGTGCCACCTCTCTCCCTCTCATTCAGTGGGCCATAGAAAGCCTATTTATTTTTTTTTTTAAATATTATTGGGTTTCTAAAGTCTCCCTGAAAAAACAAAAAATACATAAAAAAACAGTGGGAGAGTAATATTGCCCTTTCAGCTTGTGTGCCAGTCTTGACTCCTGGGTGTGCCACCTCTCTCCCTTTCATTCAGTGGGCCATAGAAAGCCTATTTATTTTTTCCGTGATTTGTGTTCTAAATTCTACCTCAACACAAAAACACTACATCAATCAGTGGGAGAAAAATATTGGCCTCAGTCAGGGCTTGTGTGCCACTGCTGTGTGTGCTATCTCTCATTCAGTGGGCTATAGCAAGCCTATTTTTTTTTTTTTTTTTTTTTTTTTAATATTATTTGGTTTCTAAAGTCTCCCTGAAAAAAAAAAAAAACCTAAAAAAACAGTGGGAGAGTAATATTGCCCTTTCAGCTTGTGTGCCAGTCTTGACTCCTGGGTGTGCCACCTCTCTCCCTCTCATTCAGTGGGCCATAGAAAGCCTATTTATTTTTTTTTTTAAATATTATTGGGTTTCTAAAGTCTCCCTGAAAAAACAAAAAATACATAAAAAAACAGTGGGAGAGTAATATTGCCCTTTCAGCTTGTGTGCCAGTCTTGACTCCTGGGTGTGCCACCTCTCTCCCTTTCATTCAGTGGGCCATAGAAAGCCTATTTTTTTTTTTTTTTTAATATTATTTGGTTTCTAATTCTCCCTGAAAAAAAAAAAAAAACCTAAAAAAACAGTGGGAGAGTAATATTGCCCTTTCAGCTTGTGTGCCAGTCTTGACTCCTGGGTGTGCCACCTCTCTCCCTCTCATTCAGTGGGCCATAGAAAGCCTTTTTTTTTTTTGGTTTTTTTAATATTATTTGGTTTCTAAAGTCTCCCTGAAAAAAACAAAAAAAACATAAAAAACAGTGGGAGAGTAATATTGCCCTTTCAGCTTGTGCGCCAGTCTTGACTCCTGGTTGTGCCACCTCTCTCTCTCTAATTGTGGGCCATAGAAAGCCTATTTTTTTTTTTTTTTTAATATTATTTGGTTTCTAATTCTCCCTGAAAAAAAAAAAAAAACCTAAAAAAACAGTGGGAGAGTAATATTGCCCTTTCAGCTTGTGTGCCAGTCTTGACTCCTGGGTGTGCCACCTCTCTCCCTCTCATTCAGTGGGCCATAGAAAGCCTTTTTTTTTTTTGGTTTTTTTAATATTATTTGGTTTCTAAAGTCTCCCTGAAAAAAACAAAAAAAACATAAAAAACAGTGGGAGAGTAATATTGCCCTTTCAGCTTGTGCGCCAGTCTTGACTCCTGGTTGTGCCACCTCTCTCTCTCTAATTGTGGGCCATAGAAAGCCTTTTTTTTTTTTTTTTTTAATATTATTTGGTTTCTAAAGTCTCCCTGAGAAAAAAAAATAAATAAATTAGGTGGGAGATTAATATTGACATTAGTGCTTGAGTGACAGTCCTGCGTGTGTGTCATCTCTGTGATTTTGTGCCACAGAAAACAGAGTGTGTAACATTGTGCCTGATTTTCCTTGTGGTCTCACCAACCTGTTAAGGGATATTGAAATCATACTGAAGTTATAGCTCACCGTGTAAGTTGTTTGATAGCAACAAATAAAGTTACTTTGGTTAAGATTTTAAAACAATGAGGAAGTCTGGTGCAAGAGGTCGTCGTGGGCGTTCATTGTCAGCTGGTAATGATGGTAGTGGTAGTGGAGCATCAGGTGGTCGTGGGGATAAAAATATTCCACCTAAGTCTGGAGCTGTGGAGCCAGTTTCGTCGTCAGGCTACACAAGGCCTCGAACGCTCTCTTTTCTGGGAGTAGGAAAACCGCTTTTAAAGGCGGAGCAGCAACAGCAAGTTTTGGCTTACATTGCAGACTCAGCCTCTAGCTCTTTTGCCTCCTCTTCCGAAACTGGTAAATGTAAAAGCAGCGCGTCGCTTGTGGATGTTCACGGTCAGGGACAAGTCGCTTCCTTGTCCTCCTCAGCAAAAACTACAACAAGAGAGAAGGATGCAGCAGGCGACACAACGGGTCACTCCATGGAGCTCTTTACACATACCGTCCCTGGCTTAGAAAGTGAAACATTTAACAGGCCATGCCCATTACAAGTATATTCTGACATGGAGTGCACTGATGCACAGCCACAGCCAGAGTACTATGCTGCTCCTTTGACTCAGACCACCACATTGCCCTCTCAGGGTACAGATCCACAATCAGACCCTGATGAGACTATGTTGCCCCGCCACGAACGCTATACCACCGACCGACACAGTGACACAGACGAAGTTGCACACGAGCTCGAAGAGGAGGTAATAGATGACCCAGTTATTGACCCCGATTGGCAGCCATTGGGGGAACAGGGTGCAGGCGGCAGTAGTTCAGAAGCGGAGGTGGAGGAGGGGCCGCAGCAGGCATCAACATCGCAACAGGTTCCATCTGCCGGGCCCGTATCTGGACCAAAACGCGTGTCAAAGCCAAAACCTGTTGGAGCACAGCGTTGCCATCCGGTTAAAGCTCAGTCTGCAATCCCTGAAAAGGGATCAGAGTCTAGGAAGAGTGCAGTCTGGCATTTTTTTAAACAACATCCAACTGATCAGCGCAAAGTCATCTGTCAAAAATGTTCAACTAGCTTAAGCAGAGGTCAGAATCTGAAAAGTCTAAATACTAGTTGCATGCATAGACACTTAACCACCATGCATTCTCAAGCCTGGACTAACTACCAAACGTCCCTCAAGGTTGTAGCACCCTCGGCCAATGAAGCTAGTCAGCAACGCAACATCCCTTCCGTCACTGTAAGGCCACCATTTTCCGCACCACCGGCAGTATCTGTGCAGGTTTCTTTGCCAGCCAAAAGCAGTCAGGGTCAGGGAATCACCAGTTTTGTAGGAGGAAATATTGCATGTAGGGCACCGGCGGAAACAATACCGTCTCCAACCGTCTCTCAGTCTGCCATGTCCACCGGCACACCCGAAAGTTCCACGATCTACAGCTCTCCAGTCCAGCTCACCCTACATGAGACTCTGGTTAGAAAAAGGAAGTACTTATCCTCGCATCCGCGTACACAGGGTTTTAACGCCCACATAGCTAGACTAATCTCGTTAGAGATGATGCCCTACCGGTTAGTTGAAAGCGAAGCTTTCAAAGCCCTGATGGAGTACGCTGAACCACGATACGAGCTACCCAGTCGACACTTTTTTTCCAGAAAAGCCATCCCAGCCCTGCACCAGCATGTTAAACAGCGCATCGTCCATGCACTCAGGCAATCTGTGAGTACAAAGGTGCACCTGACTACAGATGCATGGACCAGTAGGCATGGCCAGGGACGTTATGTGTCCATCACGGCACACTGGGTGAATGTGGTGGATGCAGGGTCCACAGGCGACATCAATTTAGGGACAGTTGTGCCTAGCCCACGGTCTAGGAAACAGTTGGCTGTAGGCGTTCGCACCCCCTCCTCCTCCTCCTCGTCCTCCTGCAGAAGCTACAGCTCTTCCACAGAACGCAGTCGGCCAACCACTCCATCGGCAGATGACACTGTTGCACACCAGTTGTCCCATTATGGGCCAGCTACTGCCAAGCGTCAGCAGGCTGTATTGGCTATGAAGTGTTTGGGCGACAACAGACACACCGCGGAAGTTCTGTCCGAGTTCTTGCAACAAGAAACGCAGTCGTGGCTGGGCACAGTAGATCTTGAGGCAGGCAAGGTAGTGAGTGATAACGGAAGGAATTTCATGGCTGCCATCTCCCTTTCCCAACTGAAACACATTCCTTGCCTGGCTCACACCTTAAACCTGGTGGTGCAGTGCTTATTGAAAACTTATCCTGGGTTCTCCGACCTGCTCCTCAAAGTGCGTGCACTTTGCTCACATATCCGACGTTCGCCTGTACACGCCAGCCGTATGCAGAACTATCAGCGGTCTTTGAACCTTCCCCAGCATCGCCTAATCATAGACGTTGCAACAAGGTGGAACTCAACACTGCACATGCTTCAGAGACTGTGCGAACAGAGGCGTGCTGTTATTTATTTGTGGGAGGATACACGGGCAGGCAGTAGGATGGCAGACATGGAGTTGTCAGGTGTGCAGTGGTCGAAGATACAAGACATGTGTCAAGTCCTTCAGTGTTTTGAGGAATGCACACGGCTGGTTAGTGCAGACAACGCCGTAATAAGCATGAGCATCCCCCTAATGCGTCTGCTGATGCAAAGTTTGACGCACATAAAGGAGCAGGCGTCTGCACCAGAGGAAGAGGGAAGCCTTGATGACAGTCAGCCATTGTCTGGTCAGGGCAGTGTACAGGACGAGGTAGCGGGCGAAGAGGAGGTGGAGGACGAGGAGGATGATGGGGATGAGTATATTTTTAATGCGGAAACTTTCACGGGGGCACAGGAAATTGGTTGCGTGTCACGGCCGGGTTCTGGTTTTTTGAGGGACACAAGTGACGTAGATTTGCCTGCAACTGCCCCTCAACCAATCACAACCGGAGATTTGACAAGTGGAACTTTGGCCCACATGGCGGATTATGCCTTACGTATCCTACAAAGGGACACACGCATTACGAAAATGATGAACGATGACGATTACTGGTTGGCCTGCCTCCTTGATCCACGCTATAAAGGCAAATTGCAAAATATTATGCCACATGAGAACTTGGAACTAATATTAGCAACCAAACAATCAACTCTTGTTGACCGTTTGCTTCAGGCATTCCCAGCACACAGCGCACGTGATCGTTCTCACACGAGCTCCAGGGGGCAGCAGACTAGGAGTGTTAGGGGTGCACACATCAGAAGTGGCGTTGGACAGAGGGGTTTTCTGACCAGGTTGTGGAGTGATTTTGCTATGACCGCAGACAGGACAGGTACTGCTGCATCAATTGAAAGTGACAGGAGACAACATTTGTCCAGTATGGTTACTAACTATTTTTCATCCCTTATCGATGTTCTCCCTCAACCGTCATTCCCATTTGATTACTGGGCCTCCAAATTAGACACCTGGCCAGAATTGGCAGAATATGCATTGCAGGAGCTTGCTTGCCCGGCAGCAAGTGTCCTATCAGAAAGAGTATTCAGTGCTGCAGGGTCAATATTAACCGAAAAAAGGACTCGTCTGGCTACCCAAAATGTTGACGATCTAACATTCATTAAAATGAACCACAACTGGATTTCAAAATCTTTTGCCCCACCTTGCCCGGCCGACACCTAGCTTTCCTATGAAAAGCTCTTGCCTGTGAATTACTTTTCTAATGTCTAATTTGCTGCTGCAGATTGTACAGCATACGACATGTTTACACCTCCCTAAATGGCCAAACTCCCCACACGGGGCCGTGGTATCGCGACTTGGCGCAAGCACCCGTGAGACTGCTGTTTGTCTGAAGAGGTGGGTGTGCTCGCTTTTGGTTGACGGCATTGCTACTGGGTCCCTCATAGTACAATGTAGTGTCTCTGGCGGTGGTGGTGCGCACCCAACGTCAGACACACCGTTGTAACATGAGTGGCCCTGGGGCGGTCCCGCCGGCCTCAAGAGAGTTCCCCCCTACCCCAGCTCAAACTGGGCTCTACTACGTGCAAAATTATGTCGCACAGCTCCACCAATCTTTAGTCTATTCGCTGACATCATTCAATGTCTGGCACTGACAATACAAATTTGTAGACATCTATGATGCAACTTAAAGTAGTCTGTGTCTGTGTCCTATATTGGCACCATTAAATAGTTACTGCCAAATTACTATGTCAGAAACACAGCAGATGAGCCCACCCCTGTACCTAAGTATGCCATCTTTTTTTTTGTTTTGGTTGTTTTGCGAGACATTAACATCTATTTATATTTTGGGAGTACTGGGACAGACACTCCTTGCACTACTCCTCCACTCAGCACCAAGCTGCCTGCCCGTGTATCCATGTAACCGCTGTAAAACTGCCATGAGCCTATTGTTTGTTATTTTAGGCCTTTGAAGCCTTTCTGCGCTCCCTCCTTCCACTAGTCCTCCACTGACCAGACCACTGCTGCCCGTGTACCCCTGGAACCAATTTTAAAGTGCCTACAGCCAGCCCATTTTATTGTGTTAGGCCTTCGAAGCCTGTCTGCGGTCCCTCCTTCCACTAGGCCTCCACTGACCAGACCACTGCTGCCCGTGTACCCCTGGAACCAATTTTAAAGTGCCTACAGCCAGCCCATTTTATTGTGTTAGGCCTTCGAAGCCTGTCTGCGGTCCATACTTTAAATACTCCTCCACTCACCACCAAGCTGCCTGCCCGTGTATCCATGTAACCGCTGTAAAACTGCCATGAGCCTATTGTTTGTTATTTTAGGCCTTTGATAGCCTGTCTGCGGTCCCTACTCCTCCACTGACCACCAAGCTGCCTGCCCGTGTATCCATGTAACCGCTGTAAAACTGCCATGAGCCTATTGTTTGTTATTTTAGGCCTTTGAAGCCTTTCTGCGCTCCCTCCTTCCACTAGTCCTCCACTGACCAGACCACTGCTGCCCGTGTACCCCTGGAACCAATTTTAAAGTGCCTACAGCCAGCCCATTTTATTGTGTTAGGCCTTCGAAGCCTGTCTGCGGTCCATACTTCCACTAGGCCTCCACTGACCAGACCACTGCTGCCCGTGTACCCCTGGAACCAATTTTAAAGTGCCTACAGCCAGCCCATTTTATTGTGTTAGGCCTTCGAAGCCTGTCTGCGGACCATACTTCCACTAGGCCTCCACTGACCAGACCACTGCTGCCCGTGTACCCCTGGAACCAATTTTAAAGTGCCTACAGCCAGCCCATTTTATTGTGTTAGGCCTTCGAAGCCTGTCTGCGGTCCATACTTCCACTAGTCCTCCACTGACCAGACCACTGCTGCCCGTGTACCCCTGGAACCAATTTTAAAGTGCCTACAGCCAGCCCATTTTATTGTGTTAGGCCTTCGAAGCCTGTCTGCGGTCCCTCCTTCCACTAGGCCTCCACTGACCAGACCACTGCTGCCCGTGTACCCCTGGAACCAATTTTAAAGTGCCTACAGCCAGCCCATTTTATTGTGTTAGGCCTTCGAAGCCTGTCTGCGGTCCATACTTTAAATACTCCTCCACTCACCACCAAGCTGCCTGCCCGTGTATCCATGTAACCGCTGTAAAACTGCCATGAGCCTATTGTTTGTTATGTTAGGCCTTTGATAGCCTGTCTGCGGTCCTTACTTTAAATACTCCTCCACTCACCACCTAGCTGCCTGTGTATCCATGTAACCGATGTAAAACTGCCATGACTGCCTACTGTTTGTTATTTTAGGCCTTTGATAGCCTGTCTGCGGCCCCTACTTGCAATACTCCTCCACTGACCACAATGCTGCCTGGAGTGCCTGCCTGTGTATCCATGTAACCGATGTAAAACTGCCATGACTGCCTACTGTTTGTTATTTTAGGCCTTTGATAGCCTGTCTGCGGCCCCTACTTGCAATACTCCTCCACTGACCACAATGCTGCCTGGAGTGCCTGCCTGTGTATCCATGTAACCGATGTAAAACTGCCATGACTGCCTACTGTTTGTTATTTTAGGCCTTTGATAGCCTGTCTGCGGCCCCTACTTGCAATACTCCTCCACTGACCACAATGCTGCCTGGAGTGCCTGCCTGTGTATCCATGTAACCGATGTAAAACTGCCATGACTGCCTACTGTTTGTTATTTTAGGCCTTTGATAGCCTGTCTGCAGCCCCTACTTGCAATACTCCTCCACTGACCACACCAATGCTGCCCGTGTACCCCTGGAACCTATTTAAAAGTTCATAGAGCCTAGTTATATATTTTATTTACTATTAATAAGGCCATGATGGACTACGCTGTACCACGCTACAAGCTAACCAGTCGACACTTCTTTTGCGAGAAAAGCCATCCCAACCCTCCACCAGCATGTAGAAGACCGCATTGTCCATGCACTCTGGCAATCTGTGAGTACAAAGGTGCACCTGACAACAGACGCATGGACCTGTAGGCATGGCCACGGAAGATTACGTGTCCATTACGGCGCAATGGGTTAATGTGGTGGATGCATGGTCCACAGGGGACAGCCTACTAAGTCTGTCTGCAGTCCCTAATTCAAATTGTCCTCCACTGTCTAAATCGGAACTTCCACCTTCTGGCTTTCGGCCTATAGTATCAGAAATTAAACTGCATTTGGCCTTCAACTTTGGTTAGGGCCTACTAACGGCTTCTGCCCCTCCCTGGTGTTGCCCTCAACTAAATAAAGCTGAGCTTCAACCTTCTGCTCCAAATTACCATTTTGAAAAATGCAATAGGCTTTTCAGGCCTACTAAAGGAGTCTGTCTGTGTGCCCCTGCCTGGTGTTGTCCTCAACTAAATAAAGCTGAGCTTCAACCTTCCGGCTCTCATTAAGTGGTTTTAAAAAAAAAATGGTGGTTAGGGCCTACTAACGGCTTCTGCCCCTCCCTGGTGTTGCCCTCAACTAAATAAAGCTGAGCTTCAACCTTCTGCTCCAAATTACCATTTTGAAAAATGCAATAGGCTTTTCAGGCCTACTAAAGGTGTCTGTCTGTGTGCCCCTCCCTGGTGTTGTCCTCAACTAAATAAAGCTGAGCTTCAACCTTCCGGCTCTCATTAAGTGGTTTTAAAAAAAAAAAATGGTGGTTAGGGCCTACTAACGGCTTCTGCCCCTCCCTGGTGTTGCCCTCAACTAAATAAAGCTGAGCTTCAACCTTCCGGCTCTCATTATGTGGTTTTAAAAAAAAAAATGGTGGTTAGGGCCTACTAACGGCTTCTGCCCCTCCCTGGTGTTGTCCTCAACTAAATAAAGCTGAGCTTCAACCTTCCGGCTCTCATTATGTGGTTTTAAAAAAAAAAATGGTGGTTAGGGCCTACTAACGGCTTCTGCCCCTCCCTGGTGTTGTCCTCAACTAAATAAAGCTGAGCTTCAACCTTCCGGCTCTCATTAAGTGGTTTTAAAAAAAAAATGGTGGTTAGGGCCTACTAACGGCTTCTGCCCCTCCCTGGTGTTGTCCTCAACTAAATAAAGCTGAGCTTCAACCTTCCGGCTCTCATTATGTGGTTTTAAAAAAAAAAATGGTGGTTAGGGCCTACTAACGGCTTCTGCCCCTCCCTGGTGTTGTCCTCAACTAAATAAAGCTGAGCTTCAACCTTCCGGCTCTCATTATGTGGTTTTAAAAAAAAAAATGGTGGTTAGGGCCTACTAACGGCTTCTGCCCCTCCCTGGTGTTGTCCTCAACTAAATAAAGCTGAGCTTCAACCTTCCGGCTCTCATTATGTGGTTTTAAAAAAAAAAATGGTGGTTAGGGCCTACTAACGGCTTCTGCCCCTCCCTGGTGTTGTCCTCAACTAAATAAAGCTGAGCTTCAACCTTCCGGCTCTCATTATGTGGTTTAAAAAAAAAAATGGTGGTTAGGGCCTACTAACGGCTTCTGCCCCTCCCTGGTGTTGTCCTCAACTAAATAAAGCTGAGCTTCAACCTTCCGGCTCTCATTATGTGGTTTTAAAAAAAAAATGGTGGTTAGGGCCTACTAACGGCTTCTGCCCCTCCCTGGTGTTGTCCTCAACTAAATAAAGCTGAGCTTCAACCTTCCGGCTCTCATTATGTGGTTTTAAAAAAAAAAATGGTGGTTAGGGCCTACTAACGGCTTCTGCCCCTCCCTGGTGTTGTCCTCAACTAAATAAAGCTGAGCTTCAACCTTCCGGCTCTCATTATGTGGTTTTAAAAAAAAAAATGGTGGTTAGGGCCTACTAACGGCTTCTGCCCCTCCCTGGTGTTGTCCTCAACTAAATAAAGCTGAGCTTCAACCTTCCGGCTCTCATTATGTGGTTTTAAAAAAAAAAATGGTGGTTAGGGCCTACTAACGGCTTCTGCCCCTCCCTGGTGTTGTCCTCAACTAAATAAAGCTGAGCTTCAACCTTCCGGCTCTCATTATGTGGTTTTAAAAAAAAAAATGGTGGTTAGGGCCTACTAACGGCTTCTGCCCCTCCCTGGTGTTGTCCTCAACTAAATAAAGCTGAGCTTCAACCTTCCGGCTCTCATTATGTGGTTTAAAAAAAAAAATGGTGGTTAGGGCCTACTAACGGCTTCTGCCCCTCCCTGGTGTTGTCCTCAACTAAATAAAGCTGAGCTTCAACCTTCCGGCTCTCATTATGTGGTTTTAAAAAAAAAATGGTGGTTAGGGCCTACTAACGGCTTCTGCCCCTCCCTGGTGTTGTCCTCAACTAAATAAAGCTGAGCTTCAACCTTCCGGCTCTCATTATGTGGTTTAAAAAAAAAAATGGTGGTTAGGGCCTACTAACGGCTTCTGCCCCTCCCTGGTGTTGTCCTCAACTAAATAAAGCTGAGCTTCAACCTTCCGGCTCTCATTAAGTGGTTTTAAAAAAAAAATGGTGGTTAGGGCCTACTAACGGCTTCTGCCCCTCCCTGGTGTTGTCCTCAACTAAATAAAGCTGAGCTTCAACCTTCCGGCTCTCATTAAGTGGTTTTAAAAAAAAAAAAATGGTGGTTAGGGCCTACTAACGGCTTCTGCCCCTCCCTGGTGTTGCCCTCAACTAAATAAAGCTGAGCTTCAACCTTCTGCTCCAAATTACCATTTTAAAAAATGCAATAGGCTTTTCCGGCCTACTAAAGGTGTCTGCCCCTCCCTGGTGTTGTCCTCAACTGAACAAAGCTGAGCTTCCACATTCTGGCTTTCGCCCTATACTATCAGATATTAAACTGCATTTGGCCTACTAGTGTGGTTAGGCCCTTGAAACAGTGTCTGCTGCTCTTGGGTTTGCTACTCCACTGAACAAAGCAATGCCGCCTGTTTAGTCCTGTTACCAATTTTGAACTGCATGTAGCCTACTTTATTCTTTGGCCCTATATCTGTTTCCTCCTCATCCTGCCCATTGCCCAGCCACTGCTAAATGAGTCTGCTGGTACATTGACCTAGACCACTACATTCCCCTTGTACTCTACACAGCCAGAATCTGTCCCTGCTGAAAGTAAGGTTCCCCTTCCCGCATGTTATACCACCTTACACAGGGACAAAGAGGAAGGTGCAGATGAAAGTGCAGGTTCCTTCATCAGGTGGGGGGGCATACTCGTTGGCGACGTCACTGGCACAGGGCCCCTCAGAGTACGCAAAAGTGTCGCTGCTGGTGGGAGGCGCCCCCGCCATGCAAACACACCGCCGTACTTTGAGGGGCCCTGTGCCAGTGGCAATGCGAACGAGTGGGCCCCCCCTGCTTGCTCAGGATCACAGCACTTGCAACTTTTAAATACTTACCTTTCCCTGCAACACCGCCGTGACGTAGTCCGCATTTCCTGGGCCCACGAAAAACTTGAGCCAGCCCTACTCCCCCCACAACTTTCCCCCAATTCCCTATGCCCAACTATTATTATACAGTTAATTAAGATTGGCAAGCTTCAGAAACAAGAATGGATGTTTTTGGCATTAAAATGGGCACTGTAGGTGTTTTCCTGGCCTCCACTCACTGCCGACTATGCTTCCCCATTGACTTGCATTGGGTTTCGTGTTTCGGTCGATCCCCGACTTTTAGCGATAATCGGCCGACTGCACTCGACTCGACTCTGGACAAAATCGGGTTTCCCAAAACCCTACTCGATCTTAAAAAAATGAAAGTCGCTCAACCCTACTAGTAACCACTAGAGGGAGCAAAAAGCAAATTCACAACAGGATGCCCAGGCAAAGGCCAAATTATGCTCCATTCCATGTAGGGGTGAGTACCTATTTGGCCCGGTGCTGGATGACATCCTTGCAAAGGCAGAGGACAGAAAAAAGGGATTTCCTAAAGCATTTAATCCCACTTTTAGGAATGCCTTCCGGAGACGCTTGCCCTTCAGAAAATTCCAGCCAGACCAGCAGGGATATAATCGTGACTGGGAGACGTCGGATCAGAAGAAGAAAGGTGGATACTATAAGAACCCTTCATCTTTCTCAAGACGGAGGCGTAACTACAGATAAAACAGAATTGCCAGTAGGGGGAAGACTAAAATTCTTCTCAGCAGAATGGCAAAAAATAACTTCTAGTTCCTGGATAATGGGGGTTGTTGAGTCAGGATTAAAATTAGAATTTTTGAGAACTCCCCCAGACCATTTTATTGTAACATCGTTGGATACTCAGGCCCAACAACAGGCCTTAGAATTAGAGATTCAACAATTGCTTACAAAGCGGGTTATTGAAGAAGTACCAAAACATCAGGAGAAGACGGGCTTTTATTCTCCGCTGTTCTTAATCTCTAAGCCTGATGGGTCCTTTAGGACTATCATAAATTTACGAAAATTGAATAAATATCTTCAGTATCACGCTTTTAAGATGGAATCCATTAAATCAACAACTAAGCTTTTGTTTCCTAGGTGCTACATGTCAGTGTTGGATCTAAAAGATGCGTATTACCATCTTCCAGTGCACCGAAATCATCAGCGATTCCTCAGGATGGCAATATGGGTAAACCATCAGATTAAACATTTTCAAGTTTTAGCAATGCCCTTTGGCCTATCCATGGCACCTAGAATTTTTACAAAAGTTGTGTCGGAAGTAATGGCCCATGTCAGGGAAAAAGAAACCCTGGTAGTGCCCTATCTAGACGATTTTTTAATAATTGGAAATTCAATCGCTCAGTGTACATCTAGGGTAAATGCCATAATATCATCCCTACAGGGACTCGGATGGATAGTCAACTGGGAAAAGTCAAAACTAGAACCCACAAGGCATCAAATATTCCTAGGAGTTCTCCTAAACTCAGAAAATCAATCTTCCTTCCTACCAGAAGAAAAGAAGCAGAAGATCATTCAGAGGATCACGACCGTGAGGAAAGCTCCAATCTTAAGTTTAAGAGACGCAATGTCTCTTCTAGGATCTTTGACTGCGTGTATATCGGCGGTGAGATGGGCTCAATTTCACACCCGAATGCTTCAATACGAGGTTCTTCAAGCAGAAAAAGACCTTCACGGTGCTCTAAGCGGGAAGTTCAGTATATCACTTGCCACTCTTCACGACCTCAGATGGTGGCTCAATCCAGTACATTTATCGAAAGGAGTCCTCTGGACCATCACTCCGGACAACGTGGTCACGACAGATGCCAGTCCGTTCGGTTGGGGAGCCCATATGAGAGACATTCTAACCCAGGGGCGTTGGTCAAGTCTAGAGTCCCAGAACTCCTCAAACCTAAGAGAGCTGGCTGCAGTCAACCAGGCTCTTCTTTGTTTACTACCTTCCCTGGAGAACTCACACGTACAGATACAGACAGACAATATGACTGTGGTGTCCTACATCAATCATCAGGGGGGGACAAGGTCACGATCCCTAATGACCACCGCAGCACAGATATTGTCTCTGGCCGAGGATCACTTACAATCTCTGTCGGCAGTTCATATAGAGGGGAAACTCAATATAGAAGCAGACTACCTCAGTCGCCATTCCCTTTGTCAGGGAGAGTGGTCCCTAGACCAACACATATTCAATCAGATAGTCAATCTGTGGGGATTGCCAACAATAGATCTGTTTGCTACGAGGGAGAACAGGAAGGTCAGGAGGTTCGCATCCTTACACGTAGCAGACCAACCTCTCATAGTGGATTCCCTTCGCGTTCGTTGGGACTTCCGGCTAGCATATGCCTTCCCCCCTATGTGTCTAATTCCGATAGTTCTCAGGAAGATCCGGGAGGAAGGAGCCAGAGTAATTTTAATCGCCCCCTTCTGGCCCAGGAGGCCTTGGTTTTCTCTCCTCAAAACAATGTCTGTCACCGATCCCTGGGTGTTGCCAGTGGTTCCGGATCTCCTCTCTCAAGGTCCATTTCATCATCCAAATTTGGAGACTCTTCACTTAACAGCGTGGAACTTGAGAGGGAGCTTCTGAAGGAGAGGGGGTTCTCCAATGCTTTAATAACTACCTTATTGAAAAGCAGGAAAGAGGTTACTACAAAAATCTATTCGAAAATTTGGAAGAAATTCCTTATGTTTTATCAGCAGCCATTGGGAGATAATGCTCCGATTTCAGCCATTTTAGAATTCCTTCAGAAAGGCTGGGAATTGGGGTTAGCAGTCAACACTCAAAGGGTTTATGTTTCAGCCTTAGGAGCTCTGTACAACAGAGATATAGCTGGTAATAGATGGGTTGCTAGGTTTATTAAGGCATGTCAGCGTTCTAACCCAATCCATATTGCAAGGGTACCCCCTTGGGACCTCAACTTGGTGCTTGAGGCGTTGACTGAACCCCCCTTTGAGCCATTAAAATCTATTTCGATTAAAAATCTAACCTTAAAAACAGCCCTACTCTTAGCATTAACGTCTGCCAGGAGGGTCAGTGATATACATGTCAGTAGATCCTCCCTACTTGATAATTCTCCAAGATAAGATTGTCTTAAAACCTGATCCTGCATACTTGCCAAA
Source organism: Ranitomeya variabilis (assembly GCF_051348905.1). NCBI lineage: Eukaryota > Metazoa > Chordata > Amphibia > Anura > Dendrobatidae > Ranitomeya > Ranitomeya variabilis. Next base: position 406,541,883 of record NC_135235.1, on the reverse strand, counting down.
AGTGGCAACTAAATTTCATAGAAGTCAGGAGATTTATTTCCCATCTTTCTATGAAAATCCAGGTTCAGAGGAGGAGAAAAAATATCATACCCTAGATGTTAAGAGGGCAATATTAGAATACCTGGATAGGACACAAAACTGGAGACAGAGTAGGGCTCTGTTTATTTCTTTCCAGAATCGGAAAAAGGGTTCTGGTGTCACGAAAAGCTCTATCGCCAGATGGATTAGAGAAGCGATATGTCTTGCCTACTCTGCCAGGGGAGTAACACCACCAGAAGGCATCAGGGCGCACTCCACTCGGGCCATGGCATCATCCTGGGCGGAGAAGGCAGATCAAGTCTGCGTATTACAGCAACCGCTACAAGAAGAAAGCTGCGTACGAGAAACTGGTGGCCCTCTACAAGCAGCATCATCCCACTGAGACGGTGGATGAAAACATTGTGCGGAAGAAGATCCAGGTTCTCCGCACAGTTTACAAAAAAGTGAACAAGGTGGAAAAGTTCGTGAAGTCTGGGGCCGGAACCGACGACGTCTATGTGCCCAAGTTGTGGTACTATGACCTGCTGGCGTTCACTCGGGACCAGGAAATCCCTCGCCTGTCCCAGACCGTGACAAGCCTTTGTGCGCCATCTGCAGAAGAGATCCTGCCTGAGTCTCCTGACGATCATGTAAATACCCCCTAGCTTCCCTGCTTGTAGCATGCCCGGTGTCTTGTATGTTTATGATACTGCACGGTTTCCAAAAATAATTCACGTTTTTCATGTTTAGTCCACCAGATAATAACAGTTGCCACTTCCTGTTCAGATAAGTATGTCCAAACAGTCCTTCCCTACCTTTAAATGCTGTCTTATTTCAAAAGTCGAAAATAAATTTAAATTTTCCTATCGCCACGACAGCACCCACAACGAGAGAGGGGATCCGCCCACCTTCCGGACAGGAACCTACAGGTTAAAAAGGGGCGGCCCCCCTCGCCCTCCAGTTTGGGTTCCTGTCCGGATGGCGGGAGCCTACAGTGTCGCTTACCCGGGTCCGCCAAGCCTCTGTGCGGTGTCTGGTGGGAACGGCAGAGTCGGGGGCCCGGAAGCAGCGTCGGGGGAAGGTCTGTGTTCAGCTTCCCCCCTCGTCTGGCAGGGACCGAGGATGATGGCGGTCGTAGTGGCGTTCCCAGGGGAAGGCACGCCGCCCAGGGTCGTCCACACGCGCGCGACGCTGCAGGAGCAGGTCGGCGCTTCTGACCCAGAAGTAAATTAACGACTTCCGGAGGAGGCCGGGAGGAAGAGCGCGGGACCTTTAAAAAGAGGCAGCGCTTGGTGAGTAGGTGTGCGGCAACATGTCTTCCACAGGAGACGCCGAACACCGACAAGGAGAGCAGAGGAGTAGTAGCAGATCTCATACTGGAGATGTGGCACGCGGGCAGCAGGACCCTGGCACGTCACGTCGTACCTCACCCCCTCAGAAACCGGTACTCTATTCTTCATCAGCGGTGGTGAGTTGATATCTGAGCATTGGCTAACACAACTGTCTCCTATACTATGCTTTTTTATAGGGAAAAAAGATTTCAAAATCCAAGCATAAACAGTGCGCATTATTAATAATAATAATAATAATAATAATTTTATTTATATAGCGCCAACATATTCCGCAGCGCTTTACAACTTATAGAGGGGACTTGTACAGACAATAGACATTACAGCATAACAGAAATCACAGTTCAAAACACATACCAGGAGGAATGAGGGCCCTGCTGCTCGCAAGCTTACAAACTATGAGGAAAAGGGGAGACACGAGAGGTGGATGGTAACAATTGCTTTAGTTATTTGGACCAGCCATAGTGTAAGGCTCGGGTGTTCATGTAAAGCTGCATGAACCAGTTCACTGCCTAAGTATGTAGCAGTACAGACACAGAGGGCTATTAACTGCATAAAGTGTATGAGAACATGATGCGAGGAACCTGATTATGGTTTTTTTTTTAAAATAGGCCACACAGGGATAGTTAGGTTAATGCGTTGAGGCGGTAGGCCAGTCTGAACAAATGAGTTTTTAGGGCACGCTTAAAACTGTGGGAATTGGGGATTAATCGTATTAGCCTCCATTATAATGCTATACATGTAATTCCTGGCAATGGACAACCTTATATTTATACATCGGTTTCTTCTAGGTTATTATAAAGGTAGACACCGTTGGACCAAGACCAAGCTGTTACATCGGTCACCAAACATGAGAGCGTCTCTCCTGAACGAGTCCCCTAAGGGAAGTTGAACACAAGAAATGACGAACTTCATAACCGGTCACCAAATCAACAGCAGGGCATCAGCATAAAATAAACGACCATGAGCAGATTGCAGTCTCTTCTCTTACTATTATAGAACTAAAATTATTTCTATTAAATAAAGTAAAATAGGACTTATAGTGGATATAAAAAGTCTACACACCCCTGTTAAAATGCCAGGTTTTTATCATGTAAAGTAAAAATCATAGTAAGATTTTCCACTTTTAAGGTCACCTGTAATCTGTACAAATCCACTGCAAAAGAAACTGAAATCTTTTTGAATGGAAAAAGAAAAAAACGAAAATTTTATTAATGTGATTGACGAAATATACAAACCCTTAGGCTGCCGTCACACTATCAGTATCTGGTCCGTATTTTACATCAGTATTTGTAGCAAAAAGCAGGAGTGGAACAATCAGAGGAAAAGTATTATGCACGGAGCCACTGCCTGACACTTATTTAAAGAAATGATGTCAGTTATGTATATGCCGTACGTTAGATGAAGAGGCCCCCCTCCGTGTATCGGATTTAAGAGAAGTAATTAGGGAAGAAATTAAATCGTCCCTAAAAACCAAACGACATGATAAGAGTATGGAAATAATATCCGATTCCAGCCCCTCATTGCAGGAGGGTGAATGCTCGGAGAGTTCATCATCAGTCTCCTCAGATGAGGAAGGAAGGCCTTGTTTTTCCACCGACAATATGGACACTTTAATTAAAGCTGTCCGTGCAACTATGGGTTTGGCAGAGAGTAGAGAGCCAAAAACAACCCAGGAGATCATGTTTGCAGGACTGAACCAGAGAAGTCGCAAAGCTTTCCCCGTGGTAGATACCATTAAAGATCTGGTCAGACGAGAGTGGGATAAGCTGGATAAGGGATTCTTACCTTCGGCCGCAAAAAGAAGGTACCCCTTCGAGGATGGCACCTTATCTCAGTGGGTGAAAATCCCGAAAGTAGATGCGGCAGTAGCCTCTACCTCAAAGACAGCCTCGCTGCCATTAGAGGACGTAGGTCTCCTTAAAGATCCCTCAGACAGGAAGGCTGACATGCTCCTTAAGAAAGTGTGGGAAGCATCATCTGGAGCCTTTAAGCCTGCAATCGCAGGCACCTGTACGGCGAGATCAATCATGGTCTGGGTGACGCAGCTGGAAGAACAGCTTAAAGCTAAAACACCTAGAGACAAATTACTAAACTCCCTGTCTCAGGTCAGAGAAGGAGCGGTTTATCTGGCAGATGCCTCAATTGACTCCCTGAGATTGGCTGCAAGATCGGCGGGGCTCTCAAATGCAGTCCGACGGGCACTTTGGCTGAAGACCTGGAAGGGGGATGCCCAGGCAAAGGCCAAATTATGCTCCATTCCATGTAGGGGTGAGTACCTATTTGGCCCGGTGCTGGATGACATCCTTGCAAAGGCAGAGGACAGAAAAAAGGGATTTCCTAAAGCATTTAATCCCACTTTTAGGAATGCCTTCCGGAGACGCTTGCCCTTCAGAAAATTCCAGCCAGACCAGCAGGGATATAATCGTGACTGGGAGACGTCGGATCAGAAGAAGAAAGGTGGATACTATAAGAACCCTTCATCTTTCTCAAGACGGAGGCGTAACTACAGATAAAACAGAATTGCCAGTAGGGGGAAGACTAAAATTCTTCTCAGCAGAATGGCAAAAATTAACTTCTAGTTCCTGGATAATGGGGGTTGTTGAGTCAGGATTAAAATTAGAATTTTTGAGAACTCCCCCAGACCATTTTATTGTAACATCGTTGGATACTCAGGCCCAACAACAGGCCTTAGAATTAGAGATTCAACAATTGCTTACAAAGCGGGTTATTGAAGAAGTACCAAAACATCAGGAGAAGACGGGCTTTTATTCTCCGCTGTTCTTGATCTCTAAGCCTGATGGGTCCTTTAGGACTATCATAAATTTACGAAAATTGAATAAATATCTTCAGTATCACGCTTTTAAGATGGAATCCATTAAATCAACAACTAAGCTTTTGTTTCCTAGGTGCTACATGTCAGTGTTGGATCTAAAAGATGCGTATTACCATCTTCCAGTTCACCGAAATCATCAGCGATTCCTCAGGATGGCAATATGGGTAAACCATCAGATTAAACATTTTCAAGTTTTAGCAATGCCCTTTGGCCTATCCATGGCACCTAGAATTTTTACAAAAGTTGTGTCGGAAGTAATGGCCCATGTCAGGGAAAAAGAAACCCTGGTAGTGCCCTATCTAGATGATTTTTTAATAATTGGAAATTCAATCGCTCAGTGTACATCTAGGGTAAATGCCATAATATCATCCCTACAGGGACTCGGATGGATAGTCAACTGGGAAAAGTCAAAACTAGAACCCACAAGGCATCAAATATTCCTAGGAGTTCTCCTAAACTCAGAAAATCAATCTTCCTTCCTACCAGAAGAAAAGAAGCAGAAGATCATTCAGAGGATCACGACCGTGAGGAAAGCTCCAATCTTAAGTTTAAGAGACGCAATGTCTCTTCTAGGATCTTTGACTGCGTGTATATCGGCGGTGAGATGGGCTCAATTTCACACCCGAATGCTTCAATACGAGGTTCTTCAAGCAGAAAAAGATCTTCACGGTGCTCTAAGCGGGAAGTTCAGTATATCACCTGCCACTCTTCACGACCTCAGATGGTGGCTCAATCCAGTACATTTATCGAAAAGGAGTCCTCTGGACCATCACTCCGGACAACGTGGTCACGACAGATGCCAGTCCGTTCGGTTGGGGAGCCCATATGAGAGACATTCTAACCCAGGGGCGTTGGTCAAGTCTAGAGTCCCAGAACTCCTCAAACCTAAGAGAGCTGGCTGCAGAGGCTCTTCTTTGTTTACTACCTTCCCTGGAGAACTCACACGTACAGATACAGACAGACAATATGACTGTGGTGTCCTACATCAATCATCAGGGGGGGACAAGGTCACGATCCCTAATGACCACCGCAGCACAGATATTGTCTCTGGCCGAGGATCACTTACAATCTCTGTCGGCAGTTCATATAGAGGGGAAACTCAATATAGAAGCAGACTACCTCAGTCGCCATTCCCTTCGTCAGGGAGAGTGGTCCCTAGACCAACACATATTCAATCAGATAGTCAATCTGTGGGGATTGCCAACAATAGATCTGTTTGCTACGAGGGAGAACAGGAAGGTCAGGAGGTTCGCATCCTTACACGTAGCAGACCAACCTCTCATAGTGGATTCCCTTCGCGTTCGTTGGGACTTCCGGCTAGCATATGCCTTCCCCCCTATGTGTCTAATTCCGATAGTTCTCAGGAAGATCCGGGAGGAAGGAGCCAGAGTAATTTTAATCGCCCCCTTCTGGCCCAGGAGGCCTTGGTTTTCTCTCCTCAAAACAATGTCTGTCACCGATCCCTGGGTGTTGCCAGTGGTTCCGGATCTCCTCTCTCAAGGTCCATTTCATCATCCAAATTTGGAGACTCTTCACTTAACAGCGTGGAACTTGAGAGGGAGCTTCTGAAGGAGAGGGGGTTCTCCAATGCTTTAATAACTACCTTATTGAAAAGCAGGAAAGAGGTTACTACAAAAATCTATTCGAAAATTTGGAAGAAATTCCTTATGTTTTATCAGCAGCCATTGGGAGATAATGCTCCGATTTCAGCCATTTTAGAATTCCTTCAGAAAGGCTGGGAATTGGGGTTAGCAGTCAACACTCAAAGGGTTTATGTTTCAGCCTTAGGAGCTCTGTACAACAGAGATATAGCTGGTAATAGATGGGTTGCTAGGTTTATTAAGGCATGTCAGCGTTCTAACCCAATCCATATTGCAAGGGTACCCCCTTGGGACCTCAACTTGGTGCTTGAGGCGTTGACTGAACCCCCCTTTGAGCCATTAAAATCTATTTCGATTAAAAATCTAACCTTAAAAACAGCCCTACTCTTAGCATTAACGTCTGCCAGGAGGGTCAGTGATATACATGTCAGTAGATCCTCCCTACTTGATAATTCTCCAAGATAAGATTGTCTTAAAACCTGATCCTGCATACTTGCCAAAAGTGGCAACTAAATTTCATAGAAGTCAGGAGATTTATTTCCCATCTTTCTATGAAAATCCAGGTTCAGAGGAGGAGAAAAAATATCATACCCTAGATGTTAAGAGGGCAATATTAGAATACCTGGATAGGACACAAAACTGGAGACAGAGTAGGGCTCTGTTTATTTCTTTCCAGAATCGGAAAAAGGGTTCTGGTGTCACGAAAAGCTCTATCGCCAGATGGATTAGAGAAGCGATATGTCTTGCCTACTCTGCCAGGGGAGTAACACCACCAGAAGGCATCAGGGCGCACTCCACTCGGGCCATGGCATCATCCTGGGCGGAGAAGGCAGATCAAGTCTGCGTATTACAGCAACCGCTACAAGAAGAAAGCTGCGTACGAGAAACTGGTGGCCCTCTACAAGCAGCATCATCCCACTGAGACGGTGGATGAAAACATTGTGCGGAAGAAGATCCAGGTTCTCCGCACAGTTTACAAAAAAGTGAACAAGGTGGAAAAGTTCGTGAAGTCTGGGGCCGGAACCGACGACGTCTATGTGCCCAAGTTGTGGTACTATGACCTGCTGGCGTTCACTCGGGACCAGGAAATCCCTCGCCTGTCCCAGACCGTGACAAGCCTTTGTGCGCCATCTGCAGAAGAGATCCTGCCTGAGTCTCCTGACGATCATGTAAATACCCCCTAGCTTCCCTGCTTGTAGCATGCCCGGTGTCTTGTATGTTTATGATACTGCACGGTTTCCAAAAATAATTCACGTTTTTCATGTTTAGTCCACCAGATAATAACAGTTGCCACTTCCTGTTCAGATAAGTATGTCCAAACAGTCCTTCCCTACCTTTAAATGCTGTCTTATTTCAAAAGTCGAAAATAAATTTAAATTTTCCTATCGCCACGACAGCACCCACAACGAGAGAGGGGATCCGCCCACCTTCCGGACAGGAACCTACAGGTTAAAAAGGGGCGGCCCCCCTCGCCCTCCAGTTTGGGTTCCTGTCCGGATGGCGGGAGCCTACAGTGTCGCTTACCCGGGTCCGCCAAGCCTCTGTGCGGTGTCTGGTGGGAACGGCAGAGTCGGGGGCCCGGAAGCAGCGTCGGGGGAAGGTCTGTGTTCAGCTTCCCCCCTCGTCTGGCAGGGACCGAGGATGATGGCGGTCGTAGTGGCGTTCCCAGGGGAAGGCACGCCGCCCAGGGTCGTCCACACGCGCGCGACGCTGCAGGAGCAGGTCGGCGCTTCTGACCCAGAAGTAAATTAACGACTTCCGGAGGAGGCCGGGAGGAAGAGCGCGGGACCTTTAAAAAGAGGCAGCGCTTGGTGAGTAGGTGTGCGGCAACATGTCTTCCACAGGAGACGCCGAACACCGACAAGGAGAGCAGAGGAGTAGTAGCAGATCTCATACTGGAGATGTGGCACGCGGGCAGCAGGACCCTGGCACGTCACGTCGTACCTCACCCCCTCAGAAACCGGTACTCTATTCTTCATCAGCGGTGGTGAGTTGATATCTGAGCATTGGCTAACACAACTGTCTCCTATACTATGCTTTTTTATAGGGAAAAAAGATTTCAAAATCCAAGCATAAACAGTGCGCATTATTAATAATAATAATAATAATAATAATTTTATTTATATAGCGCCAACATATTCCGCAGCGCTTTACAACTTATAGAGGGGACTTGTACAGACAATAGACATTACAGCATAACAGAAATCACAGTTCAAAACACATACCAGGAGGAATGAGGGCCCTGCTGCTCGCAAGCTTACAAACTATGAGGAAAAGGGGAGACACGAGAGGTGGATGGTAACAATTGCTTTAGTTATTTGGACCAGCCATAGTGTAAGGCTCGGGTGTTCATGTAAAGCTGCATGAACCAGTTCACTGCCTAAGTATGTAGCAGTACAGACACAGAGGGCTATTAACTGCATAAAGTGTATGAGAACATGATGCGAGGAACCTGATTATGGTTTTTTTTTTAAAATAGGCCACACAGGGATAGTTAGGTTAATGCGTTGAGGCGGTAGGCCAGTCTGAACAAATGAGTTTTTAGGGCACGCTTAAAACTGTGGGAATTGGGGATTAATCGTATTAGCCTCCATTATAATGCTATACATGTAATTCCTGGCAATGGACAACCTTATATTTATACATCGGTTTCTTCTAGGTTATTATAAAGGTAGACACCGTTGGACCAAGACCAAGCTGTTACATCGGTCACCAAACATGAGAGCGTCTCTCCTGAACGAGTCCCCTAAGGGAAGTTGAACACAAGAAATGACGAACTTCATAACCGGTCACCAAATCAACAGCAGGGCATCAGCATAAAATAAACGACCATGAGCAGATTGCAGTCTCTTCTCTTACTATTATAGAACTAAAATTATTTCTATTAAATAAAGTAAAATAGGACTTATAGTGGATATAAAAAGTCTACACACCCCTGTTAAAATGCCAGGTTTTTATCATGTAAAGTAAAAATCATAGTAAGATTTTCCACTTTTAAGGTCACCTGTAATCTGTACAAATCCACTGCAAAAGAAACTGAAATCTTTTTGAATGGAAAAAGAAAAAAACGAAAATTTTATTAATGTGATTGACGAAATATACAAACCCTTAGGCTGCCGTCACACTATCAGTATCTGGTCCGTATTTTACATCAGTATTTGTAGCAAAAAGCAGGAGTGGAACAATCAGAGGAAAAGTATTATGCACGGAGCCACTGCCTGACACTTATTTAAAGAAATGATGTCAGTTATGTATATGCCGTACGTTAGATGAAGAGGCCCCCCTCCGTGTATCGGATTTAAGAGAAGTAATTAGGGAAGAAATTAAATCGTCCCTAAAAACCAAACGACATGATAAGAGTATGGAAATAATATCCGATTCCAGCCCCTCATTGCAGGAGGGTGAATGCTCGGAGAGTTCATCATCAGTCTCCTCAGATGAGGAAGGAAGGCCTTGTTTTTCCACCGACAATATGGACACTTTAATTAAAGCTGTCCGTGCAACTATGGGTTTGGCAGAGAGTAGAGAGCCAAAAACAACCCAGGAGATCATGTTTGCAGGACTGAACCAGAGAAGTCGCAAAGCTTTCCCCGTGGTAGATACCATTAAAGATCTGGTCAGACGAGAGTGGGATAAGCTGGATAAGGGATTCTTACCTTCGGCCGCAAAAAGAAGGTACCCCTTCGAGGATGGCACCTTATCTCAGTGGGTGAAAATCCCGAAAGTAGATGCGGCAGTAGCCTCTACCTCAAAGACAGCCTCGCTGCCATTAGAGGACGTAGGTCTCCTTAAAGATCCCTCAGACAGGAAGGCTGACATGCTCCTTAAGAAAGTGTGGGAAGCATCATCTGGAGCCTTTAAGCCTGCAATCGCAGGCACCTGTACGGCGAGATCAATCATGGTCTGGGTGACGCAGCTGGAAGAACAGCTTAAAGCTAAAACACCTAGAGACAAATTACTAAACTCCCTGTCTCAGGTCAGAGAAGGAGCGGTTTATCTGGCAGATGCCTCAATTGACTCCCTGAGATTGGCTGCAAGATCGGCGGGGCTCTCAAATGCAGTCCGACGGGCACTTTGGCTGAAGACCTGGAAGGGGGATGCCCAGGCAAAGGCCAAATTATGCTCCATTCCATGTAGGGGTGAGTACCTATTTGGCCCGGTGCTGGATGACATCCTTGCAAAGGCAGAGGACAGAAAAAAGGGATTTCCTAAAGCATTTAATCCCACTTTTAGGAATGCCTTCCGGAGACGCTTGCCCTTCAGAAAATTCCAGCCAGACCAGCAGGGATATAATCGTGACTGGGAGACGTCGGATCAGAAGAAGAAAGGTGGATACTATAAGAACCCTTCATCTTTCTCAAGACGGAGGCGTAACTACAGATAAAACAGAATTGCCAGTAGGGGGAAGACTAAAATTCTTCTCAGCAGAATGGCAAAAATTAACTTCTAGTTCCTGGATAATGGGGGTTGTTGAGTCAGGATTAAAATTAGAATTTTTGAGAACTCCCCCAGACCATTTTATTGTAACATCGTTGGATACTCAGGCCCAACAACAGGCCTTAGAATTAGAGATTCAACAATTGCTTACAAAGCGGGTTATTGAAGAAGTACCAAAACATCAGGAGAAGACGGGCTTTTATTCTCCGCTGTTCTTGATCTCTAAGCCTGATGGGTCCTTTAGGACTATCATAAATTTACGAAAATTGAATAAATATCTTCAGTATCACGCTTTTAAGATGGAATCCATTAAATCAACAACTAAGCTTTTGTTTCCTAGGTGCTACATGTCAGTGTTGGATCTAAAAGATGCGTATTACCATCTTCCAGTTCACCGAAATCATCAGCGATTCCTCAGGATGGCAATATGGGTAAACCATCAGATTAAACATTTTCAAGTTTTAGCAATGCCCTTTGGCCTATCCATGGCACCTAGAATTTTTACAAAAGTTGTGTCGGAAGTAATGGCCCATGTCAGGGAAAAAGAAACCCTGGTAGTGCCCTATCTAGATGATTTTTTAATAATTGGAAATTCAATCGCTCAGTGTACATCTAGGGTAAATGCCATAATATCATCCCTACAGGGACTCGGATGGATAGTCAACTGGGAAAAGTCAAAACTAGAACCCACAAGGCATCAAATATTCCTAGGAGTTCTCCTAAACTCAGAAAATCAATCTTCCTTCCTACCAGAAGAAAAGAAGCAGAAGATCATTCAGAGGATCACGACCGTGAGGAAAGCTCCAATCTTAAGTTTAAGAGACGCAATGTCTCTTCTAGGATCTTTGACTGCGTGTATATCGGCGGTGAGATGGGCTCAATTTCACACCCGAATGCTTCAATACGAGGTTCTTCAAGCAGAAAAAGATCTTCACGGTGCTCTAAGCGGGAAGTTCAGTATATCACCTGCCACTCTTCACGACCTCAGATGGTGGCTCAATCCAGTACATTTATCGAAAAGGAGTCCTCTGGACCATCACTCCGGACAACGTGGTCACGACAGATGCCAGTCCGTTCGGTTGGGGAGCCCATATGAGAGACATTCTAACCCAGGGGCGTTGGTCAAGTCTAGAGTCCCAGAACTCCTCAAACCTAAGAGAGCTGGCTGCAGAGGCTCTTCTTTGTTTACTACCTTCCCTGGAGAACTCACACGTACAGATACAGACAGACAATATGACTGTGGTGTCCTACATCAATCATCAGGGGGGGACAAGGTCACGATCCCTAATGACCACCGCAGCACAGATATTGTCTCTGGCCGAGGATCACTTACAATCTCTGTCGGCAGTTCATATAGAGGGGAAACTCAATATAGAAGCAGACTACCTCAGTCGCCATTCCCTTCGTCAGGGAGAGTGGTCCCTAGACCAACACATATTCAATCAGATAGTCAATCTGTGGGGATTGCCAACAATAGATCTGTTTGCTACGAGGGAGAACAGGAAGGTCAGGAGGTTCGCATCCTTACACGTAGCAGACCAACCTCTCATAGTGGATTCCCTTCGCGTTCGTTGGGACTTCCGGCTAGCATATGCCTTCCCCCCTATGTGTCTAATTCCGATAGTTCTCAGGAAGATCCGGGAGGAAGGAGCCAGAGTAATTTTAATCGCCCCCTTCTGGCCCAGGAGGCCTTGGTTTTCTCTCCTCAAAACAATGTCTGTCACCGATCCCTGGGTGTTGCCAGTGGTTCCGGATCTCCTCTCTCAAGGTCCATTTCATCATCCAAATTTGGAGACTCTTCACTTAACAGCGTGGAACTTGAGAGGGAGCTTCTGAAGGAGAGGGGGTTCTCCAATGCTTTAATAACTACCTTATTGAAAAGCAGGAAAGAGGTTACTACAAAAATCTATTCGAAAATTTGGAAGAAATTCCTTATGTTTTATCAGCAGCCATTGGGAGATAATGCTCCGATTTCAGCCATTTTAGAATTCCTTCAGAAAGGCTGGGAATTGGGGTTAGCAGTCAACACTCAAAGGGTTTATGTTTCAGCCTTAGGAGCTCTGTACAACAGAGATATAGCTGGTAATAGATGGGTTGCTAGGTTTATTAAGGCATGTCAGCGTTCTAACCCAATCCATATTGCAAGGGTACCCCCTTGGGACCTCAACTTGGTGCTTGAGGCGTTGACTGAACCCCCCTTTGAGCCATTAAAATCTATTTCGATTAAAAATCTAACCTTAAAAACAGCCCTACTCTTAGCATTAACGTCTGCCAGGAGGGTCAGTGATATACATGTCAGTAGATCCTCCCTACTTGATAATTCTCCAAGATAAGATTGTCTTAAAACCTGATCCTGCATACTTGCCAAAAGTGGCAACTAAATTTCATAGAAGTCAGGAGATTTATTTCCCATCTTTCTATGAAAATCCAGGTTCAGAGGAGGAGAAAAAATATCATACCCTAGATGTTAAGAGGGCAATATTAGAATACCTGGATAGGACACAAAACTGGAGACAGAGTAGGGCTCTGTTTATTTCTTTCCAGAATCGGAAAAAGGGTTCTGGTGTCACGAAAAGCTCTATCGCCAGATGGATTAGAGAAGCGATATGTCTTGCCTACTCTGCCAGGGGAGTAACACCACCAGAAGGCATCAGGGCGCACTCCACTCGGGCCATGGCATCATCCTGGGCGGAGAAGGCAGATCAAGTCTGCGTATTACAGCAACCGCTACAAGAAGAAAGCTGCGTACGAGAAACTGGTGGCCCTCTACAAGCAGCATCATCCCACTGAGACGGTGGATGAAAACATTGTGCGGAAGAAGATCCAGGTTCTCCGCACAGTTTACAAAAAAGTGAACAAGGTGGAAAAGTTCGTGAAGTCTGGGGCCGGAACCGACGACGTCTATGTGCCCAAGTTGTGGTACTATGACCTGCTGGCGTTCACTCGGGACCAGGAAATCCCTCGCCTGTCCCAGACCGTGACAAGCCTTTGTGCGCCATCTGCAGAAGAGATCCTGCCTGAGTCTCCTGACGATCATGTAAATACCCCCTAGCTTCCCTGCTTGTAGCATGCCCGGTGTCTTGTATGTTTATGATACTGCACGGTTTCCAAAAATAATTCACGTTTTTCATGTTTAGTCCACCAGATAATAACAGTTGCCACTTCCTGTTCAGATAAGTATGTCCAAACAGTCCTTCCCTACCTTTAAATGCTGTCTTATTTCAAAAGTCGAAAATAAATTTAAATTTTCCTATCGCCACGACAGCACCCACAACGAGAGAGGGGATCCGCCCACCTTCCGGACAGGAACCTACAGGTTAAAAAGGGGCGGCCCCCCTCGCCCTCCAGTTTGGGTTCCTGTCCGGACGGCGGGAGCCTACAGTGTCGCTTACCCGGGTCCGCCAAGCCTCTGTGCGGTGTCTGGTGGGAACGGCAGAGTCGGGGGCCCGGAAGCAGCGTCGGGGGAAGGTCTGTGTTCAGCTTCCCCCCTCGTCTGGCAGGGACCGAGGATGATGGCGGTCGTAGTGGCGTTCCCAGGGGAAGGCACGCCGCCCAGGGTCGTCCACCCCCGCGCGACGCTGCAGGAGCAGGTCGGCGCTTCTGACCCAGAAGTAAATTAACGACTTCCGGAGGAGGCCGGGAGGAAGAGCGCGGGACCTTTAAAAAGAGGCAGCGCTTGGTGAGTAGGTGTGCGGCAACATGTCTTCCACAGGAGACGCCGAACACCGACAAGGAGAGCAGAGGAGTAGTAGCAGATCTCATACTGGAGATGTGGCACGCGGGCAGCAGGACCCTGGCACGTCACGTCGTACCTCACCCCCTCAGAAACCGGTACTCTATTCTTCATCAGCGGTGGTGAGTTGACATCTGAGCATTGGCTAACACAACTGTCTCCTATACTATGCTTTTTTATAGGGAAAAAAGATTTCAAAATCCAAGCATAAACAGTGCGCATTATTAATAATAATAATAATAATAATAATTTTATTTATATAGCGCCAACATATTCCGCAGCGCTTTACAACTTATAGAGGGGACTTGTACAGACAATAGACATTACAGCATAACAGAAATCACAGTTCAAAACACATACCAGGAGGAATGAGGGCCCTGCTGCTCGCAAGCTTACAAACTATGAGGAAAAGGGGAGACACGAGAGGTGGATGGTAACAATTGCTTTAGTTATTTGGACCAGCCATAGTGTAAGGCTCGGGTGTTCATGTAAAGCTGCATGAACCAGTTCACTGCCTAAGTATGTAGCAGTACAGACACAGAGGGCTATTAACTGCATAAAGTGTATGAGAACATGATGCGAGGAACCTGATTATGGTTTTTTTTTTAAAATAGGCCACACAGGGATAGTTAGGTTAATGCGTTGAGGCGGTAGGCCAGTCTGAACAAATGAGTTTTTAGGGCACGCTTAAAACTGTGGGAATTGGGGATTAATCGTATTAGCCTCCATTATAATGCTATACATGTAATTCCTGGCAATGGACAACCTTATATTTATACATCGGTTTCTTCTAGGTTATTATAAAGGTAGACACCGTTGGACCAAGACCAAGCTGTTACATCGGTCACCAAACATGAGAGCGTCTCTCCTGAACGAGTCCCCTAAGGGAAGTTGAACACAAGAAATGACGAACTTCATAACCGGTCACCAAATCAACAGCAGGGCATCAGCATAAAATAAACGACCATGAGCAGATTGCAGTCTCTTCTCTTACTATTATAGAACTAAAATTATTTCTATTAAATAAAGTAAAATAGGACTTATAGTGGATATAAAAAGTCTACACACCCCTGTTAAAATGCCAGGTTTTTATCATGTAAAGTAAAAATCATAGTAAGATTTTCCACTTTTAAGGTCACCTGTAATCTGTACAAATCCACTGCAAAAGAAACTGAAATCTTTTTGAATGGAAAAAGAAAAAAACGAAAATTTTATTAATGTGATTGACGAAATATACAAACCCTTAGGCTGCCGTCACACTATCAGTATCTGGTCCGTATTTTACATCAGTATTTGTAGCAAAAAGCAGGAGTGGAACAATCAGAGGAAAAGTATTATGCACGGAGCCACTGCCTGACACTTATTTAAAGAAATGATGTCAGTTATGTATATGCCGTACGTTAGATGAAGAGGCCCCCCTCCGTGTATCGGATTTAAGAGAAGTAATTAGGGAAGAAATTAAATCGTCCCTAAAAACCAAACGACATGATAAGAGTATGGAAATAATATCCGATTCCAGCCCCTCATTGCAGGAGGGTGAATGCTCGGAGAGTTCATCATCAGTCTCCTCAGATGAGGAAGGAAGGCCTTGTTTTTCCACCGACAATATGGACACTTTAATTAAAGCTGTCCGTGCAACTATGGGTTTGGCAGAGAGTAGAGAGCCAAAAACAACCCAGGAGATCATGTTTGCAGGACTGAACCAGAGAAGTCGCAAAGCTTTCCCCGTGGTAGATACCATTAAAGATCTGGTCAGACGAGAGTGGGATAAGCTGGATAAGGGATTCTTACCTTCGGCCGCAAAAAGAAGGTACCCCTTCGAGGATGGCACCTTATCTCAGTGGGTGAAAATCCCGAAAGTAGATGCGGCAGTAGCCTCTACCTCAAAGACAGCCTCGCTGCCATTAGAGGACGTAGGTCTCCTTAAAGATCCCTCAGACAGGAAGGCTGACATGCTCCTTAAGAAAGTGTGGGAAGCATCATCTGGAGCCTTTAAGCCTGCAATCGCAGGCACCTGTACGGCGAGATCAATCATGGTCTGGGTGACGCAGCTGGAAGAACAGCTTAAAGCTAAAACACCTAGAGACAAATTACTAAACTCCCTGTCTCAGGTCAGAGAAGGAGCGGTTTATCTGGCAGATGCCTCAATTGACTCCCTGAGATTGGCTGCAAGATCGGCGGGGCTCTCAAATGCAGTCCGACGGGCACTTTGGCTGAAGACCTGGAAGGGGGATGCCCAGGCAAAGGCCAAATTATGCTCCATTCCATGTAGGGGTGAGTACCTATTTGGCCCGGTGCTGGATGACATCCTTGCAAAGGCAGAGGACAGAAAAAAGGGATTTCCTAAAGCATTTAATCCCACTTTTAGGAATGCCTTCCGGAGACGCTTGCCCTTCAGAAAATTCCAGCCAGACCAGCAGGGATATAATCGTGACTGGGAGACGTCGGATCAGAAGAAGAAAGGTGGATACTATAAGAACCCTTCATCTTTCTCAAGACGGAGGCGTAACTACAGATAAAACAGAATTGCCAGTAGGGGGAAGACTAAAATTCTTCTCAGCAGAATGGCAAAAATTAACTTCTAGTTCCTGGATAATGGGGGTTGTTGAGTCAGGATTAAAATTAGAATTTTTGAGAACTCCCCCAGACCATTTTATTGTAACATCGTTGGATACTCAGGCCCAACAACAGGCCTTAGAATTAGAGATTCAACAATTGCTTACAAAGCGGGTTATTGAAGAAGTACCAAAACATCAGGAGAAGACGGGCTTTTATTCTCCGCTGTTCTTGATCTCTAAGCCTGATGGGTCCTTTAGGACTATCATAAATTTACGAAAATTGAATAAATATCTTCAGTATCACGCTTTTAAGATGGAATCCATTAAATCAACAACTAAGCTTTTGTTTCCTAGGTGCTACATGTCAGTGTTGGATCTAAAAGATGCGTATTACCATCTTCCAGTTCACCGAAATCATCAGCGATTCCTCAGGATGGCAATATGGGTAAACCATCAGATTAAACATTTTCAAGTTTTAGCAATGCCCTTTGGCCTATCCATGGCACCTAGAATTTTTACAAAAGTTGTGTCGGAAGTAATGGCCCATGTCAGGGAAAAAGAAACCCTGGTAGTGCCCTATCTAGATGATTTTTTAATAATTGGAAATTCAATCGCTCAGTGTACATCTAGGGTAAATGCCATAATATCATCCCTACAGGGACTCGGATGGATAGTCAACTGGGAAAAGTCAAAACTAGAACCCACAAGGCATCAAATATTCCTAGGAGTTCTCCTAAACTCAGAAAATCAATCTTCCTTCCTACCAGAAGAAAAGAAGCAGAAGATCATTCAGAGGATCACGACCGTGAGGAAAGCTCCAATCTTAAGTTTAAGAGACGCAATGTCTCTTCTAGGATCTTTGACTGCGTGTATATCGGCGGTGAGATGGGCTCAATTTCACACCCGAATGCTTCAATACGAGGTTCTTCAAGCAGAAAAAGATCTTCACGGTGCTCTAAGCGGGAAGTTCAGTATATCACCTGCCACTCTTCACGACCTCAGATGGTGGCTCAATCCAGTACATTTATCGAAAAGGAGTCCTCTGGACCATCACTCCGGACAACGTGGTCACGACAGATGCCAGTCCGTTCGGTTGGGGAGCCCATATGAGAGACATTCTAACCCAGGGGCGTTGGTCAAGTCTAGAGTCCCAGAACTCCTCAAACCTAAGAGAGCTGGCTGCAGAGGCTCTTCTTTGTTTACTACCTTCCCTGGAGAACTCACACGTACAGATACAGACAGACAATATGACTGTGGTGTCCTACATCAATCATCAGGGGGGGACAAGGTCACGATCCCTAATGACCACCGCAGCACAGATATTGTCTCTGGCCGAGGATCACTTACAATCTCTGTCGGCAGTTCATATAGAGGGGAAACTCAATATAGAAGCAGACTACCTCAGTCGCCATTCCCTTCGTCAGGGAGAGTGGTCCCTAGACCAACACATATTCAATCAGATAGTCAATCTGTGGGGATTGCCAACAATAGATCTGTTTGCTACGAGGGAGAACAGGAAGGTCAGGAGGTTCGCATCCTTACACGTAGCAGACCAACCTCTCATAGTGGATTCCCTTCGCGTTCGTTGGGACTTCCGGCTAGCATATGCCTTCCCCCCTATGTGTCTAATTCCGATAGTTCTCAGGAAGATCCGGGAGGAAGGAGCCAGAGTAATTTTAATCGCCCCCTTCTGGCCCAGGAGGCCTTGGTTTTCTCTCCTCAAAACAATGTCTGTCACCGATCCCTGGGTGTTGCCAGTGGTTCCGGATCTCCTCTCTCAAGGTCCATTTCATCATCCAAATTTGGAGACTCTTCACTTAACAGCGTGGAACTTGAGAGGGAGCTTCTGAAGGAGAGGGGGTTCTCCAATGCTTTAATAACTACCTTATTGAAAAGCAGGAAAGAGGTTACTACAAAAATCTATTCGAAAATTTGGAAGAAATTCCTTATGTTTTATCAGCAGCCATTGGGAGATAATGCTCCGATTTCAGCCATTTTAGAATTCCTTCAGAAAGGCTGGGAATTGGGGTTAGCAGTCAACACTCAAAGGGTTTATGTTTCAGCCTTAGGAGCTCTGTACAACAGAGATATAGCTGGTAATAGATGGGTTGCTAGGTTTATTAAGGCATGTCAGCGTTCTAACCCAATCCATATTGCAAGGGTACCCCCTTGGGACCTCAACTTGGTGCTTGAGGCGTTGACTGAACCCCCCTTTGAGCCATTAAAATCTATTTCGATTAAAAATCTAACCTTAAAAACAGCCCTACTCTTAGCATTAACGTCTGCCAGGAGGGTCAGTGATATACATGTCAGTAGATCCTCCCTACTTGATAATTCTCCAAGATAAGATTGTCTTAAAACCTGATCCTGCATACTTGCCAAAAGTGGCAACTAAATTTCATAGAAGTCAGGAGATTTATTTCCCATCTTTCTATGAAAATCCAGGTTCAGAGGAGGAGAAAAAATATCATACCCTAGATGTTAAGAGGGCAATATTAGAATACCTGGATAGGACACAAAACTGGAGACAGAGTAGGGCTCTGTTTATTTCTTTCCAGAATCGGAAAAAGGGTTCTGGTGTCACGAAAAGCTCTATCGCCAGATGGATTAGAGAAGCGATATGTCTTGCCTACTCTGCCAGGGGAGTAACACCACCAGAAGGCATCAGGGCGCACTCCACTCGGGCCATGGCATCATCCTGGGCGGAGAAGGCAGATCAAGTCTGCGTATTACAGCAACCGCTACAAGAAGAAAGCTGCGTACGAGAAACTGGTGGCCCTCTACAAGCAGCATCATCCCACTGAGACGGTGGATGAAAACATTGTGCGGAAGAAGATCCAGGTTCTCCGCACAGTTTACAAAAAAGTGAACAAGGTGGAAAAGTTCGTGAAGTCTGGGGCCGGAACCGACGACGTCTATGTGCCCAAGTTGTGGTACTATGACCTGCTGGCGTTCACTCGGGACCAGGAAATCCCTCGCCTGTCCCAGACCGTGACAAGCCTTTGTGCGCCATCTGCAGAAGAGATCCTGCCTGAGTCTCCTGACGATCATGTAAATACCCCCTAGCTTCCCTGCTTGTAGCATGCCCGGTGTCTTGTATGTTTATGATACTGCACGGTTTCCAAAAATAATTCACGTTTTTCATGTTTAGTCCACCAGATAATAACAGTTGCCACTTCCTGTTCAGATAAGTATGTCCAAACAGTCCTTCCCTACCTTTAAATGCTGTCTTATTTCAAAAGTCGAAAATAAATTTAAATTTTCCTATCGCCACGACAGCACCCACAACGAGAGAGGGGATCCGCCCACCTTCCGGACAGGAACCTACAGGTTAAAAAGGGGCGGCCCCCCTCGCCCTCCAGTTTGGGTTCCTGTCCGGACGGCGGGAGCCTACAGTGTCGCTTACCCGGGTCCGCCAAGCCTCTGTGCGGTGTCTGGTGGGAACGGCAGAGTCGGGGGCCCGGAAGCAGCGTCGGGGGAAGGTCTGTGTTCAGCTTCCCCCCTCGTCTGGCAGGGACCGAGGATGATGGCGGTCGTAGTGGCGTTCCCAGGGGAAGGCACGCCGCCCAGGGTCGTCCACCCCCGCGCGACGCTGCAGGAGCAGGTCGGCGCTTCTGACCCAGAAGTAAATTAACGACTTCCGGAGGAGGCCGGGAGGAAGAGCGCGGGACCTTTAAAAAGAGGCAGCGCTTGGTGAGTAGGTGTGCGGCAACATGTCTTCCACAGGAGACGCCGAACACCGACAAGGAGAGCAGAGGAGTAGTAGCAGATCTCATACTGGAGATGTGGCACGCGGGCAGCAGGACCCTGGCACGTCACGTCGTACCTCACCCCCTCAGAAACCGGTACTCTATTCTTCATCAGCGGTGGTGAGTTGACATCTGAGCATTGGCTAACACAACTGTCTCCTATACTATGCTTTTTTATAGGGAAAAAAGATTTCAAAATCCAAGCATAAACAGTGCGCATTATTAATAATAATAATAATAATAATAATTTTATTTATATAGCGCCAACATATTCCGCAGCGCTTTACAACTTATAGAGGGGACTTGTACAGACAATAGACATTACAGCATAACAGAAATCACAGTTCAAAACACATACCAGGAGGAATGAGGGCCCTGCTGCTCGCAAGCTTACAAACTATGAGGAAAAGGGGAGACACGAGAGGTGGATGGTAACAATTGCTTTAGTTATTTGGACCAGCCATAGTGTAAGGCTCGGGTGTTCATGTAAAGCTGCATGAACCAGTTCACTGCCTAAGTATGTAGCAGTACAGACACAGAGGGCTATTAACTGCATAAAGTGTATGAGAACATGATGCGAGGAACCTGATTATGGTTTTTTTTTTAAAATAGGCCACACAGGGATAGTTAGGTTAATGCGTTGAGGCGGTAGGCCAGTCTGAACAAATGAGTTTTTAGGGCACGCTTAAAACTGTGGGAATTGGGGATTAATCGTATTAGCCTCCATTATAATGCTATACATGTAATTCCTGGCAATGGACAACCTTATATTTATACATCGGTTTCTTCTAGGTTATTATAAAGGTAGACACCGTTGGACCAAGACCAAGCTGTTACATCGGTCACCAAACATGAGAGCGTCTCTCCTGAACGAGTCCCCTAAGGGAAGTTGAACACAAGAAATGACGAACTTCATAACCGGTCACCAAATCAACAGCAGGGCATCAGCATAAAATAAACGACCATGAGCAGATTGCAGTCTCTTCTCTTACTATTATAGAACTAAAATTATTTCTATTAAATAAAGTAAAATAGGACTTATAGTGGATATAAAAAGTCTACACACCCCTGTTAAAATGCCAGGTTTTTATCATGTAAAGTAAAAATCATAGTAAGATTTTCCACTTTTAAGGTCACCTGTAATCTGTACAAATCCACTGCAAAAGAAACTGAAATCTTTTTGAATGGAAAAAGAAAAAAACGAAAATTTTATTAATGTGATTGACGAAATATACAAACCCTTAGGCTGCCGTCACACTATCAGTATCTGGTCCGTATTTTACATCAGTATTTGTAGCAAAAAGCAGGAGTGGAACAATCAGAGGAAAAGTATTATGCACGGAGCCACTGCCTGACACTTATTTAAAGAAATGATGTCAGTTATGTATATGCCGTACGTTAGATGAAGAGGCCCCCCTCCGTGTATCGGATTTAAGAGAAGTAATTAGGGAAGAAATTAAATCGTCCCTAAAAACCAAACGACATGATAAGAGTATGGAAATAATATCCGATTCCAGCCCCTCATTGCAGGAGGGTGAATGCTCGGAGAGTTCATCATCAGTCTCCTCAGATGAGGAAGGAAGGCCTTGTTTTTCCACCGACAATATGGACACTTTAATTAAAGCTGTCCGTGCAACTATGGGTTTGGCAGAGAGTAGAGAGCCAAAAACAACCCAGGAGATCATGTTTGCAGGACTGAACCAGAGAAGTCGCAAAGCTTTCCCCGTGGTAGATACCATTAAAGATCTGGTCAGACGAGAGTGGGATAAGCTGGATAAGGGATTCTTACCTTCGGCCGCAAAAAGAAGGTACCCCTTCGAGGATGGCACCTTATCTCAGTGGGTGAAAATCCCGAAAGTAGATGCGGCAGTAGCCTCTACCTCAAAGACAGCCTCGCTGCCATTAGAGGACGTAGGTCTCCTTAAAGATCCCTCAGACAGGAAGGCTGACATGCTCCTTAAGAAAGTGTGGGAAGCATCATCTGGAGCCTTTAAGCCTGCAATCGCAGGCACCTGTACGGCGAGATCAATCATGGTCTGGGTGACGCAGCTGGAAGAACAGCTTAAAGCTAAAACACCTAGAGACAAATTACTAAACTCCCTGTCTCAGGTCAGAGAAGGAGCGGTTTATCTGGCAGATGCCTCAATTGACTCCCTGAGATTGGCTGCAAGATCGGCGGGGCTCTCAAATGCAGTCCGACGGGCACTTTGGCTGAAGACCTGGAAGGGGGATGCCCAGGCAAAGGCCAAATTATGCTCCATTCCATGTAGGGGTGAGTACCTATTTGGCCCGGTGCTGGATGACATCCTTGCAAAGGCAGAGGACAGAAAAAAGGGATTTCCTAAAGCATTTAATCCCACTTTTAGGAATGCCTTCCGGAGACGCTTGCCCTTCAGAAAATTCCAGCCAGACCAGCAGGGATATAATCGTGACTGGGAGACGTCGGATCAGAAGAAGAAAGGTGGATACTATAAGAACCCTTCATCTTTCTCAAGACGGAGGCGTAACTACAGATAAAACAGAATTGCCAGTAGGGGGAAGACTAAAATTCTTCTCAGCAGAATGGCAAAAATTAACTTCTAGTTCCTGGATAATGGGGGTTGTTGAGTCAGGATTAAAATTAGAATTTTTGAGAACTCCCCCAGACCATTTTATTGTAACATCGTTGGATACTCAGGCCCAACAACAGGCCTTAGAATTAGAGATTCAACAATTGCTTACAAAGCGGGTTATTGAAGAAGTACCAAAACATCAGGAGAAGACGGGCTTTTATTCTCCGCTGTTCTTGATCTCTAAGCCTGATGGGTCCTTTAGGACTATCATAAATTTACGAAAATTGAATAAATATCTTCAGTATCACGCTTTTAAGATGGAATCCATTAAATCAACAACTAAGCTTTTGTTTCCTAGGTGCTACATGTCAGTGTTGGATCTAAAAGATGCGTATTACCATCTTCCAGTTCACCGAAATCATCAGCGATTCCTCAGGATGGCAATATGGGTAAACCATCAGATTAAACATTTTCAAGTTTTAGCAATGCCCTTTGGCCTATCCATGGCACCTAGAATTTTTACAAAAGTTGTGTCGGAAGTAATGGCCCATGTCAGGGAAAAAGAAACCCTGGTAGTGCCCTATCTAGATGATTTTTTAATAATTGGAAATTCAATCGCTCAGTGTACATCTAGGGTAAATGCCATAATATCATCCCTACAGGGACTCGGATGGATAGTCAACTGGGAAAAGTCAAAACTAGAACCCACAAGGCATCAAATATTCCTAGGAGTTCTCCTAAACTCAGAAAATCAATCTTCCTTCCTACCAGAAGAAAAGAAGCAGAAGATCATTCAGAGGATCACGACCGTGAGGAAAGCTCCAATCTTAAGTTTAAGAGACGCAATGTCTCTTCTAGGATCTTTGACTGCGTGTATATCGGCGGTGAGATGGGCTCAATTTCACACCCGAATGCTTCAATACGAGGTTCTTCAAGCAGAAAAAGATCTTCACGGTGCTCTAAGCGGGAAGTTCAGTATATCACCTGCCACTCTTCACGACCTCAGATGGTGGCTCAATCCAGTACATTTATCGAAAAGGAGTCCTCTGGACCATCACTCCGGACAACGTGGTCACGACAGATGCCAGTCCGTTCGGTTGGGGAGCCCATATGAGAGACATTCTAACCCAGGGGCGTTGGTCAAGTCTAGAGTCCCAGAACTCCTCAAACCTAAGAGAGCTGGCTGCAGAGGCTCTTCTTTGTTTACTACCTTCCCTGGAGAACTCACACGTACAGATACAGACAGACAATATGACTGTGGTGTCCTACATCAATCATCAGGGGGGGACAAGGTCACGATCCCTAATGACCACCGCAGCACAGATATTGTCTCTGGCCGAGGATCACTTACAATCTCTGTCGGCAGTTCATATAGAGGGGAAACTCAATATAGAAGCAGACTACCTCAGTCGCCATTCCCTTCGTCAGGGAGAGTGGTCCCTAGACCAACACATATTCAATCAGATAGTCAATCTGTGGGGATTGCCAACAATAGATCTGTTTGCTACGAGGGAGAACAGGAAGGTCAGGAGGTTCGCATCCTTACACGTAGCAGACCAACCTCTCATAGTGGATTCCCTTCGCGTTCGTTGGGACTTCCGGCTAGCATATGCCTTCCCCCCTATGTGTCTAATTCCGATAGTTCTCAGGAAGATCCGGGAGGAAGGAGCCAGAGTAATTTTAATCGCCCCCTTCTGGCCCAGGAGGCCTTGGTTTTCTCTCCTCAAAACAATGTCTGTCACCGATCCCTGGGTGTTGCCAGTGGTTCCGGATCTCCTCTCTCAAGGTCCATTTCATCATCCAAATTTGGAGACTCTTCACTTAACAGCGTGGAACTTGAGAGGGAGCTTCTGAAGGAGAGGGGGTTCTCCAATGCTTTAATAACTACCTTATTGAAAAGCAGGAAAGAGGTTACTACAAAAATCTATTCGAAAATTTGGAAGAAATTCCTTATGTTTTATCAGCAGCCATTGGGAGATAATGCTCCGATTTCAGCCATTTTAGAATTCCTTCAGAAAGGCTGGGAATTGGGGTTAGCAGTCAACACTCAAAGGGTTTATGTTTCAGCCTTAGGAGCTCTGTACAACAGAGATATAGCTGGTAATAGATGGGTTGCTAGGTTTATTAAGGCATGTCAGCGTTCTAACCCAATCCATATTGCAAGGGTACCCCCTTGGGACCTCAACTTGGTGCTTGAGGCGTTGACTGAACCCCCCTTTGAGCCATTAAAATCTATTTCGATTAAAAATCTAACCTTAAAAACAGCCCTACTCTTAGCATTAACGTCTGCCAGGAGGGTCAGTGATATACATGTCAGTAGATCCTCCCTACTTGATAATTCTCCAAGATAAGATTGTCTTAAAACCTGATCCTGCATACTTGCCAAAAGTGGCAACTAAATTTCATAGAAGTCAGGAGATTTATTTCCCATCTTTCTATGAAAATCCAGGTTCAGAGGAGGAGAAAAAATATCATACCCTAGATGTTAAGAGGGCAATATTAGAATACCTGGATAGGACACAAAACTGGAGACAGAGTAGGGCTCTGTTTATTTCTTTCCAGAATCGGAAAAAGGGTTCTGGTGTCACGAAAAGCTCTATCGCCAGATGGATTAGAGAAGCGATATGTCTTGCCTACTCTGCCAGGGGAGTAACACCACCAGAAGGCATCAGGGCGCACTCCACTCGGGCCATGGCATCATCCTGGGCGGAGAAGGCAGATCAAGTCTGCGTATTACAGCAACCGCTACAAGAAGAAAGCTGCGTACGAGAAACTGGTGGCCCTCTACAAGCAGCATCATCCCACTGAGACGGTGGATGAAAACATTGTGCGGAAGAAGATCCAGGTTCTCCGCACAGTTTACAAAAAAGTGAACAAGGTGGAAAAGTTCGTGAAGTCTGGGGCCGGAACCGACGACGTCTATGTGCCCAAGTTGTGGTACTATGACCTGCTGGCGTTCACTCGGGACCAGGAAATCCCTCGCCTGTCCCAGACCGTGACAAGCCTTTGTGCGCCATCTGCAGAAGAGATCCTGCCTGAGTCTCCTGACGATCATGTAAATACCCCCTAGCTTCCCTGCTTGTAGCATGCCCGGTGTCTTGTATGTTTATGATACTGCACGGTTTCCAAAAATAATTCACGTTTTTCATGTTTAGTCCACCAGATAATAACAGTTGCCACTTCCTGTTCAGATAAGTATGTCCAAACAGTCCTTCCCTACCTTTAAATGCTGTCTTATTTCAAAAGTCGAAAATAAATTTAAATTTTCCTATCGCCACGACAGCACCCACAACGAGAGAGGGGATCCGCCCACCTTCCGGACAGGAACCTACAGGTTAAAAAGGGGCGGCCCCCCTCGCCCTCCAGTTTGGGTTCCTGTCCGGATGGCGGGAGCCTACAGTGTCGCTTACCCGGGTCCGCCAAGCCTCTGTGCGGTGTCTGGTGGGAACGGCAGAGTCGGGGGCCCGGAAGCAGCGTCGGGGGAAGGTCTGTGTTCAGCTTCCCCCCTCGTCTGGCAGGGACCGAGGATGATGGCGGTCGTAGTGGCGTTCCCAGGGGAAGGCACGCCGCCCAGGGTCGTCCACACGCGCGCGACGCTGCAGGAGCAGGTCGGCGCTTCTGACCCAGAAGTAAATTAACGACTTCCGGAGGAGGCCGGGAGGAAGAGCGCGGGACCTTTAAAAAGAGGCAGCGCTTGGTGAGTAGGTGTGCGGCAACATGTCTTCCACAGGAGACGCCGAACACCGACAAGGAGAGCAGAGGAGTAGTAGCAGATCTCATACTGGAGATGTGGCACGCGGGCAGCAGGACCCTGGCACGTCACGTCGTACCTCACCCCCTCAGAAACCGGTACTCTATTCTTCATCAGCGGTGGTGAGTTGATATCTGAGCATTGGCTAACACAACTGTCTCCTATACTATGCTTTTTTATAGGGAAAAAAGATTTCAAAATCCAAGCATAAACAGTGCGCATTATTAATAATAATAATAATAATAATAATTTTATTTATATAGCGCCAACATATTCCGCAGCGCTTTACAACTTATAGAGGGGACTTGTACAGACAATAGACATTACAGCATAACAGAAATCACAGTTCAAAACACATACCAGGAGGAATGAGGGCCCTGCTGCTCGCAAGCTTACAAACTATGAGGAAAAGGGGAGACACGAGAGGTGGATGGTAACAATTGCTTTAGTTATTTGGACCAGCCATAGTGTAAGGCTCGGGTGTTCATGTAAAGCTGCATGAACCAGTTCACTGCCTAAGTATGTAGCAGTACAGACACAGAGGGCTATTAACTGCATAAAGTGTATGAGAACATGATGCGAGGAACCTGATTATGGTTTTTTTTTTAAAATAGGCCACACAGGGATAGTTAGGTTAATGCGTTGAGGCGGTAGGCCAGTCTGAACAAATGAGTTTTTAGGGCACGCTTAAAACTGTGGGAATTGGGGATTAATCGTATTAGCCTCCATTATAATGCTATACATGTAATTCCTGGCAATGGACAACCTTATATTTATACATCGGTTTCTTCTAGGTTATTATAAAGGTAGACACCGTTGGACCAAGACCAAGCTGTTACATCGGTCACCAAACATGAGAGCGTCTCTCCTGAACGAGTCCCCTAAGGGAAGTTGAACACAAGAAATGACGAACTTCATAACCGGTCACCAAATCAACAGCAGGGCATCAGCATAAAATAAACGACCATGAGCAGATTGCAGTCTCTTCTCTTACTATTATAGAACTAAAATTATTTCTATTAAATAAAGTAAAATAGGACTTATAGTGGATATAAAAAGTCTACACACCCCTGTTAAAATGCCAGGTTTTTATCATGTAAAGTAAAAATCATAGTAAGATTTTCCACTTTTAAGGTCACCTGTAATCTGTACAAATCCACTGCAAAAGAAACTGAAATCTTTTTGAATGGAAAAAGAAAAAAACGAAAATTTTATTAATGTGATTGACGAAATATACAAACCCTTAGGCTGCCGTCACACTATCAGTATCTGGTCCGTATTTTACATCAGTATTTGTAGCAAAAAGCAGGAGTGGAACAATCAGAGGAAAAGTATTATGCACGGAGCCACTGCCTGACACTTATTTAAAGAAATGATGTCAGTTATGTATATGCCGTACGTTAGATGAAGAGGCCCCCCTCCGTGTATCGGATTTAAGAGAAGTAATTAGGGAAGAAATTAAATCGTCCCTAAAAACCAAACGACATGATAAGAGTATGGAAATAATATCCGATTCCAGCCCCTCATTGCAGGAGGGTGAATGCTCGGAGAGTTCATCATCAGTCTCCTCAGATGAGGAAGGAAGGCCTTGTTTTTCCACCGACAATATGGACACTTTAATTAAAGCTGTCCGTGCAACTATGGGTTTGGCAGAGAGTAGAGAGCCAAAAACAACCCAGGAGATCATGTTTGCAGGACTGAACCAGAGAAGTCGCAAAGCTTTCCCCGTGGTAGATACCATTAAAGATCTGGTCAGACGAGAGTGGGATAAGCTGGATAAGGGATTCTTACCTTCGGCCGCAAAAAGAAGGTACCCCTTCGAGGATGGCACCTTATCTCAGTGGGTGAAAATCCCGAAAGTAGATGCGGCAGTAGCCTCTACCTCAAAGACAGCCTCGCTGCCATTAGAGGACGTAGGTCTCCTTAAAGATCCCTCAGACAGGAAGGCTGACATGCTCCTTAAGAAAGTGTGGGAAGCATCATCTGGAGCCTTTAAGCCTGCAATCGCAGGCACCTGTACGGCGAGATCAATCATGGTCTGGGTGACGCAGCTGGAAGAACAGCTTAAAGCTAAAACACCTAGAGACAAATTACTAAACTCCCTGTCTCAGGTCAGAGAAGGAGCGGTTTATCTGGCAGATGCCTCAATTGACTCCCTGAGATTGGCTGCAAGATCGGCGGGGCTCTCAAATGCAGTCCGACGGGCACTTTGGCTGAAGACCTGGAAGGGGGATGCCCAGGCAAAGGCCAAATTATGCTCCATTCCATGTAGGGGTGAGTACCTATTTGGCCCGGTGCTGGATGACATCCTTGCAAAGGCAGAGGACAGAAAAAAGGGATTTCCTAAAGCATTTAATCCCACTTTTAGGAATGCCTTCCGGAGACGCTTGCCCTTCAGAAAATTCCAGCCAGACCAGCAGGGATATAATCGTGACTGGGAGACGTCGGATCAGAAGAAGAAAGGTGGATACTATAAGAACCCTTCATCTTTCTCAAGACGGAGGCGTAACTACAGATAAAACAGAATTGCCAGTAGGGGGAAGACTAAAATTCTTCTCAGCAGAATGGCAAAAATTAACTTCTAGTTCCTGGATAATGGGGGTTGTTGAGTCAGGATTAAAATTAGAATTTTTGAGAACTCCCCCAGACCATTTTATTGTAACATCGTTGGATACTCAGGCCCAACAACAGGCCTTAGAATTAGAGATTCAACAATTGCTTACAAAGCGGGTTATTGAAGAAGTACCAAAACATCAGGAGAAGACGGGCTTTTATTCTCCGCTGTTCTTGATCTCTAAGCCTGATGGGTCCTTTAGGACTATCATAAATTTACGAAAATTGAATAAATATCTTCAGTATCACGCTTTTAAGATGGAATCCATTAAATCAACAACTAAGCTTTTGTTTCCTAGGTGCTACATGTCAGTGTTGGATCTAAAAGATGCGTATTACCATCTTCCAGTTCACCGAAATCATCAGCGATTCCTCAGGATGGCAATATGGGTAAACCATCAGATTAAACATTTTCAAGTTTTAGCAATGCCCTTTGGCCTATCCATGGCACCTAGAATTTTTACAAAAGTTGTGTCGGAAGTAATGGCCCATGTCAGGGAAAAAGAAACCCTGGTAGTGCCCTATCTAGATGATTTTTTAATAATTGGAAATTCAATCGCTCAGTGTACATCTAGGGTAAATGCCATAATATCATCCCTACAGGGACTCGGATGGATAGTCAACTGGGAAAAGTCAAAACTAGAACCCACAAGGCATCAAATATTCCTAGGAGTTCTCCTAAACTCAGAAAATCAATCTTCCTTCCTACCAGAAGAAAAGAAGCAGAAGATCATTCAGAGGATCACGACCGTGAGGAAAGCTCCAATCTTAAGTTTAAGAGACGCAATGTCTCTTCTAGGATCTTTGACTGCGTGTATATCGGCGGTGAGATGGGCTCAATTTCACACCCGAATGCTTCAATACGAGGTTCTTCAAGCAGAAAAAGATCTTCACGGTGCTCTAAGCGGGAAGTTCAGTATATCACCTGCCACTCTTCACGACCTCAGATGGTGGCTCAATCCAGTACATTTATCGAAAAGGAGTCCTCTGGACCATCACTCCGGACAACGTGGTCACGACAGATGCCAGTCCGTTCGGTTGGGGAGCCCATATGAGAGACATTCTAACCCAGGGGCGTTGGTCAAGTCTAGAGTCCCAGAACTCCTCAAACCTAAGAGAGCTGGCTGCAGAGGCTCTTCTTTGTTTACTACCTTCCCTGGAGAACTCACACGTACAGATACAGACAGACAATATGACTGTGGTGTCCTACATCAATCATCAGGGGGGGACAAGGTCACGATCCCTAATGACCACCGCAGCACAGATATTGTCTCTGGCCGAGGATCACTTACAATCTCTGTCGGCAGTTCATATAGAGGGGAAACTCAATATAGAAGCAGACTACCTCAGTCGCCATTCCCTTCGTCAGGGAGAGTGGTCCCTAGACCAACACATATTCAATCAGATAGTCAATCTGTGGGGATTGCCAACAATAGATCTGTTTGCTACGAGGGAGAACAGGAAGGTCAGGAGGTTCGCATCCTTACACGTAGCAGACCAACCTCTCATAGTGGATTCCCTTCGCGTTCGTTGGGACTTCCGGCTAGCATATGCCTTCCCCCCTATGTGTCTAATTCCGATAGTTCTCAGGAAGATCCGGGAGGAAGGAGCCAGAGTAATTTTAATCGCCCCCTTCTGGCCCAGGAGGCCTTGGTTTTCTCTCCTCAAAACAATGTCTGTCACCGATCCCTGGGTGTTGCCAGTGGTTCCGGATCTCCTCTCTCAAGGTCCATTTCATCATCCAAATTTGGAGACTCTTCACTTAACAGCGTGGAACTTGAGAGGGAGCTTCTGAAGGAGAGGGGGTTCTCCAATGCTTTAATAACTACCTTATTGAAAAGCAGGAAAGAGGTTACTACAAAAATCTATTCGAAAATTTGGAAGAAATTCCTTATGTTTTATCAGCAGCCATTGGGAGATAATGCTCCGATTTCAGCCATTTTAGAATTCCTTCAGAAAGGCTGGGAATTGGGGTTAGCAGTCAACACTCAAAGGGTTTATGTTTCAGCCTTAGGAGCTCTGTACAACAGAGATATAGCTGGTAATAGATGGGTTGCTAGGTTTATTAAGGCATGTCAGCGTTCTAACCCAATCCATATTGCAAGGGTACCCCCTTGGGACCTCAACTTGGTGCTTGAGGCGTTGACTGAACCCCCCTTTGAGCCATTAAAATCTATTTCGATTAAAAATCTAACCTTAAAAACAGCCCTACTCTTAGCATTAACGTCTGCCAGGAGGGTCAGTGATATACATGTCAGTAGATCCTCCCTACTTGATAATTCTCCAAGATAAGATTGTCTTAAAACCTGATCCTGCATACTTGCCAAAAGTGGCAACTAAATTTCATAGAAGTCAGGAGATTTATTTCCCATCTTTCTATGAAAATCCAGGTTCAGAGGAGGAGAAAAAATATCATACCCTAGATGTTAAGAGGGCAATATTAGAATACCTGGATAGGACACAAAACTGGAGACAGAGTAGGGCTCTGTTTATTTCTTTCCAGAATCGGAAAAAGGGTTCTGGTGTCACGAAAAGCTCTATCGCCAGATGGATTAGAGAAGCGATATGTCTTGCCTACTCTGCCAGGGGAGTAACACCACCAGAAGGCATCAGGGCGCACTCCACTCGGGCCATGGCATCATCCTGGGCGGAGAAGGCAGATCAAGTCTGCGTATTACAGCAACCGCTACAAGAAGAAAGCTGCGTACGAGAAACTGGTGGCCCTCTACAAGCAGCATCATCCCACTGAGACGGTGGATGAAAACATTGTGCGGAAGAAGATCCAGGTTCTCCGCACAGTTTACAAAAAAGTGAACAAGGTGGAAAAGTTCGTGAAGTCTGGGGCCGGAACCGACGACGTCTATGTGCCCAAGTTGTGGTACTATGACCTGCTGGCGTTCACTCGGGACCAGGAAATCCCTCGCCTGTCCCAGACCGTGACAAGCCTTTGTGCGCCATCTGCAGAAGAGATCCTGCCTGAGTCTCCTGACGATCATGTAAATACCCCCTAGCTTCCCTGCTTGTAGCATGCCCGGTGTCTTGTATGTTTATGATACTGCACGGTTTCCAAAAATAATTCACGTTTTTCATGTTTAGTCCACCAGATAATAACAGTTGCCACTTCCTGTTCAGATAAGTATGTCCAAACAGTCCTTCCCTACCTTTAAATGCTGTCTTATTTCAAAAGTCGAAAATAAATTTAAATTTTCCTATCGCCACGACAGCACCCACAACGAGAGAGGGGATCCGCCCACCTTCCGGACAGGAACCTACAGGTTAAAAAGGGGCGGCCCCCCTCGCCCTCCAGTTTGGGTTCCTGTCCGGACGGCGGGAGCCTACAGTGTCGCTTACCCGGGTCCGCCAAGCCTCTGTGCGGTGTCTGGTGGGAACGGCAGAGTCGGGGGCCCGGAAGCAGCGTCGGGGGAAGGTCTGTGTTCAGCTTCCCCCCTCGTCTGGCAGGGACCGAGGATGATGGCGGTCGTAGTGGCGTTCCCAGGGGAAGGCACGCCGCCCAGGGTCGTCCACCCCCGCGCGACGCTGCAGGAGCAGGTCGGCGCTTCTGACCCAGAAGTAAATTAACGACTTCCGGAGGAGGCCGGGAGGAAGAGCGCGGGACCTTTAAAAAGAGGCAGCGCTTGGTGAGTAGGTGTGCGGCAACATGTCTTCCACAGGAGACGCCGAACACCGACAAGGAGAGCAGAGGAGTAGTAGCAGATCTCATACTGGAGATGTGGCACGCGGGCAGCAGGACCCTGGCACGTCACGTCGTACCTCACCCCCTCAGAAACCGGTACTCTATTCTTCATCAGCGGTGGTGAGTTGACATCTGAGCATTGGCTAACACAACTGTCTCCTATACTATGCTTTTTTATAGGGAAAAAAGATTTCAAAATCCAAGCATAAACAGTGCGCATTATTAATAATAATAATAATAATAATAATTTTATTTATATAGCGCCAACATATTCCGCAGCGCTTTACAACTTATAGAGGGGACTTGTACAGACAATAGACATTACAGCATAACAGAAATCACAGTTCAAAACACATACCAGGAGGAATGAGGGCCCTGCTGCTCGCAAGCTTACAAACTATGAGGAAAAGGGGAGACACGAGAGGTGGATGGTAACAATTGCTTTAGTTATTTGGACCAGCCATAGTGTAAGGCTCGGGTGTTCATGTAAAGCTGCATGAACCAGTTCACTGCCTAAGTATGTAGCAGTACAGACACAGAGGGCTATTAACTGCATAAAGTGTATGAGAACATGATGCGAGGAACCTGATTATGGTTTTTTTTTTAAAATAGGCCACACAGGGATAGTTAGGTTAATGCGTTGAGGCGGTAGGCCAGTCTGAACAAATGAGTTTTTAGGGCACGCTTAAAACTGTGGGAATTGGGGATTAATCGTATTAGCCTCCATTATAATGCTATACATGTAATTCCTGGCAATGGACAACCTTATATTTATACATCGGTTTCTTCTAGGTTATTATAAAGGTAGACACCGTTGGACCAAGACCAAGCTGTTACATCGGTCACCAAACATGAGAGCGTCTCTCCTGAACGAGTCCCCTAAGGGAAGTTGAACACAAGAAATGACGAACTTCATAACCGGTCACCAAATCAACAGCAGGGCATCAGCATAAAATAAACGACCATGAGCAGATTGCAGTCTCTTCTCTTACTATTATAGAACTAAAATTATTTCTATTAAATAAAGTAAAATAGGACTTATAGTGGATATAAAAAGTCTACACACCCCTGTTAAAATGCCAGGTTTTTATCATGTAAAGTAAAAATCATAGTAAGATTTTCCACTTTTAAGGTCACCTGTAATCTGTACAAATCCACTGCAAAAGAAACTGAAATCTTTTTGAATGGAAAAAGAAAAAAACGAAAATTTTATTAATGTGATTGACGAAATATACAAACCCTTAGGCTGCCGTCACACTATCAGTATCTGGTCCGTATTTTACATCAGTATTTGTAGCAAAAAGCAGGAGTGGAACAATCAGAGGAAAAGTATTATGCACGGAGCCACTGCCTGACACTTATTTAAAGAAATGATGTCAGTTATGTATATGCCGTACGTTAGATGAAGAGGCCCCCCTCCGTGTATCGGATTTAAGAGAAGTAATTAGGGAAGAAATTAAATCGTCCCTAAAAACCAAACGACATGATAAGAGTATGGAAATAATATCCGATTCCAGCCCCTCATTGCAGGAGGGTGAATGCTCGGAGAGTTCATCATCAGTCTCCTCAGATGAGGAAGGAAGGCCTTGTTTTTCCACCGACAATATGGACACTTTAATTAAAGCTGTCCGTGCAACTATGGGTTTGGCAGAGAGTAGAGAGCCAAAAACAACCCAGGAGATCATGTTTGCAGGACTGAACCAGAGAAGTCGCAAAGCTTTCCCCGTGGTAGATACCATTAAAGATCTGGTCAGACGAGAGTGGGATAAGCTGGATAAGGGATTCTTACCTTCGGCCGCAAAAAGAAGGTACCCCTTCGAGGATGGCACCTTATCTCAGTGGGTGAAAATCCCGAAAGTAGATGCGGCAGTAGCCTCTACCTCAAAGACAGCCTCGCTGCCATTAGAGGACGTAGGTCTCCTTAAAGATCCCTCAGACAGGAAGGCTGACATGCTCCTTAAGAAAGTGTGGGAAGCATCATCTGGAGCCTTTAAGCCTGCAATCGCAGGCACCTGTACGGCGAGATCAATCATGGTCTGGGTGACGCAGCTGGAAGAACAGCTTAAAGCTAAAACACCTAGAGACAAATTACTAAACTCCCTGTCTCAGGTCAGAGAAGGAGCGGTTTATCTGGCAGATGCCTCAATTGACTCCCTGAGATTGGCTGCAAGATCGGCGGGGCTCTCAAATGCAGTCCGACGGGCACTTTGGCTGAAGACCTGGAAGGGGGATGCCCAGGCAAAGGCCAAATTATGCTCCATTCCATGTAGGGGTGAGTACCTATTTGGCCCGGTGCTGGATGACATCCTTGCAAAGGCAGAGGACAGAAAAAAGGGATTTCCTAAAGCATTTAATCCCACTTTTAGGAATGCCTTCCGGAGACGCTTGCCCTTCAGAAAATTCCAGCCAGACCAGCAGGGATATAATCGTGACTGGGAGACGTCGGATCAGAAGAAGAAAGGTGGATACTATAAGAACCCTTCATCTTTCTCAAGACGGAGGCGTAACTACAGATAAAACAGAATTGCCAGTAGGGGGAAGACTAAAATTCTTCTCAGCAGAATGGCAAAAATTAACTTCTAGTTCCTGGATAATGGGGGTTGTTGAGTCAGGATTAAAATTAGAATTTTTGAGAACTCCCCCAGACCATTTTATTGTAACATCGTTGGATACTCAGGCCCAACAACAGGCCTTAGAATTAGAGATTCAACAATTGCTTACAAAGCGGGTTATTGAAGAAGTACCAAAACATCAGGAGAAGACGGGCTTTTATTCTCCGCTGTTCTTGATCTCTAAGCCTGATGGGTCCTTTAGGACTATCATAAATTTACGAAAATTGAATAAATATCTTCAGTATCACGCTTTTAAGATGGAATCCATTAAATCAACAACTAAGCTTTTGTTTCCTAGGTGCTACATGTCAGTGTTGGATCTAAAAGATGCGTATTACCATCTTCCAGTTCACCGAAATCATCAGCGATTCCTCAGGATGGCAATATGGGTAAACCATCAGATTAAACATTTTCAAGTTTTAGCAATGCCCTTTGGCCTATCCATGGCACCTAGAATTTTTACAAAAGTTGTGTCGGAAGTAATGGCCCATGTCAGGGAAAAAGAAACCCTGGTAGTGCCCTATCTAGATGATTTTTTAATAATTGGAAATTCAATCGCTCAGTGTACATCTAGGGTAAATGCCATAATATCATCCCTACAGGGACTCGGATGGATAGTCAACTGGGAAAAGTCAAAACTAGAACCCACAAGGCATCAAATATTCCTAGGAGTTCTCCTAAACTCAGAAAATCAATCTTCCTTCCTACCAGAAGAAAAGAAGCAGAAGATCATTCAGAGGATCACGACCGTGAGGAAAGCTCCAATCTTAAGTTTAAGAGACGCAATGTCTCTTCTAGGATCTTTGACTGCGTGTATATCGGCGGTGAGATGGGCTCAATTTCACACCCGAATGCTTCAATACGAGGTTCTTCAAGCAGAAAAAGATCTTCACGGTGCTCTAAGCGGGAAGTTCAGTATATCACCTGCCACTCTTCACGACCTCAGATGGTGGCTCAATCCAGTACATTTATCGAAAAGGAGTCCTCTGGACCATCACTCCGGACAACGTGGTCACGACAGATGCCAGTCCGTTCGGTTGGGGAGCCCATATGAGAGACATTCTAACCCAGGGGCGTTGGTCAAGTCTAGAGTCCCAGAACTCCTCAAACCTAAGAGAGCTGGCTGCAGAGGCTCTTCTTTGTTTACTACCTTCCCTGGAGAACTCACACGTACAGATACAGACAGACAATATGACTGTGGTGTCCTACATCAATCATCAGGGGGGGACAAGGTCACGATCCCTAATGACCACCGCAGCACAGATATTGTCTCTGGCCGAGGATCACTTACAATCTCTGTCGGCAGTTCATATAGAGGGGAAACTCAATATAGAAGCAGACTACCTCAGTCGCCATTCCCTTCGTCAGGGAGAGTGGTCCCTAGACCAACACATATTCAATCAGATAGTCAATCTGTGGGGATTGCCAACAATAGATCTGTTTGCTACGAGGGAGAACAGGAAGGTCAGGAGGTTCGCATCCTTACACGTAGCAGACCAACCTCTCATAGTGGATTCCCTTCGCGTTCGTTGGGACTTCCGGCTAGCATATGCCTTCCCCCCTATGTGTCTAATTCCGATAGTTCTCAGGAAGATCCGGGAGGAAGGAGCCAGAGTAATTTTAATCGCCCCCTTCTGGCCCAGGAGGCCTTGGTTTTCTCTCCTCAAAACAATGTCTGTCACCGATCCCTGGGTGTTGCCAGTGGTTCCGGATCTCCTCTCTCAAGGTCCATTTCATCATCCAAATTTGGAGACTCTTCACTTAACAGCGTGGAACTTGAGAGGGAGCTTCTGAAGGAGAGGGGGTTCTCCAATGCTTTAATAACTACCTTATTGAAAAGCAGGAAAGAGGTTACTACAAAAATCTATTCGAAAATTTGGAAGAAATTCCTTATGTTTTATCAGCAGCCATTGGGAGATAATGCTCCGATTTCAGCCATTTTAGAATTCCTTCAGAAAGGCTGGGAATTGGGGTTAGCAGTCAACACTCAAAGGGTTTATGTTTCAGCCTTAGGAGCTCTGTACAACAGAGATATAGCTGGTAATAGATGGGTTGCTAGGTTTATTAAGGCATGTCAGCGTTCTAACCCAATCCATATTGCAAGGGTACCCCCTTGGGACCTCAACTTGGTGCTTGAGGCGTTGACTGAACCCCCCTTTGAGCCATTAAAATCTATTTCGATTAAAAATCTAACCTTAAAAACAGCCCTACTCTTAGCATTAACGTCTGCCAGGAGGGTCAGTGATATACATGTCAGTAGATCCTCCCTACTTGATAATTCTCCAAGATAAGATTGTCTTAAAACCTGATCCTGCATACTTGCCAAAAGTGGCAACTAAATTTCATAGAAGTCAGGAGATTTATTTCCCATCTTTCTATGAAAATCCAGGTTCAGAGGAGGAGAAAAAATATCATACCCTAGATGTTAAGAGGGCAATATTAGAATACCTGGATAGGACACAAAACTGGAGACAGAGTAGGGCTCTGTTTATTTCTTTCCAGAATCGGAAAAAGGGTTCTGGTGTCACGAAAAGCTCTATCGCCAGATGGATTAGAGAAGCGATATGTCTTGCCTACTCTGCCAGGGGAGTAACACCACCAGAAGGCATCAGGGCGCACTCCACTCGGGCCATGGCATCATCCTGGGCGGAGAAGGCAGATCAAGTCTGCGTATTACAGCAACCGCTACAAGAAGAAAGCTGCGTACGAGAAACTGGTGGCCCTCTACAAGCAGCATCATCCCACTGAGACGGTGGATGAAAACATTGTGCGGAAGAAGATCCAGGTTCTCCGCACAGTTTACAAAAAAGTGAACAAGGTGGAAAAGTTCGTGAAGTCTGGGGCCGGAACCGACGACGTCTATGTGCCCAAGTTGTGGTACTATGACCTGCTGGCGTTCACTCGGGACCAGGAAATCCCTCGCCTGTCCCAGACCGTGACAAGCCTTTGTGCGCCATCTGCAGAAGAGATCCTGCCTGAGTCTCCTGACGATCATGTAAATACCCCCTAGCTTCCCTGCTTGTAGCATGCCCGGTGTCTTGTATGTTTATGATACTGCACGGTTTCCAAAAATAATTCACGTTTTTCATGTTTAGTCCACCAGATAATAACAGTTGCCACTTCCTGTTCAGATAAGTATGTCCAAACAGTCCTTCCCTACCTTTAAATGCTGTCTTATTTCAAAAGTCGAAAATAAATTTAAATTTTCCTATCGCCACGACAGCACCCACAACGAGAGAGGGGATCCGCCCACCTTCCGGACAGGAACCTACAGGTTAAAAAGGGGCGGCCCCCCTCGCCCTCCAGTTTGGGTTCCTGTCCGGACGGCGGGAGCCTACAGTGTCGCTTACCCGGGTCCGCCAAGCCTCTGTGCGGTGTCTGGTGGGAACGGCAGAGTCGGGGGCCCGGAAGCAGCGTCGGGGGAAGGTCTGTGTTCAGCTTCCCCCCTCGTCTGGCAGGGACCGAGGATGATGGCGGTCGTAGTGGCGTTCCCAGGGGAAGGCACGCCGCCCAGGGTCGTCCACACGCGCGCGACGCTGCAGGAGCAGGTCGGCGCTTCTGACCCAGAAGTAAATTAACGACTTCCGGAGGAGGCCGGGAGGAAGAGCGCGGGACCTTTAAAAAGAGGCAGCGCTTGGTGAGTAGGTGTGCGGCAACATGTCTTCCACAGGAGACGCCGAACACCGACAAGGAGAGCAGAGGAGTAGTAGCAGATCTCATACTGGAGATGTGGCACGCGGGCAGCAGGACCCTGGCACGTCACGTCGTACCTCACCCCCTCAGAAACCGGTACTCTATTCTTCATCAGCGGTGGTGAGTTGATATCTGAGCATTGGCTAACACAACTGTCTCCTATACTATGCTTTTTTATAGGGAAAAAAGATTTCAAAATCCAAGCATAAACAGTGCGCATTATTAATAATAATAATAATAATAATAATTTTATTTATATAGCGCCAACATATTCCGCAGCGCTTTACAACTTATAGAGGGGACTTGTACAGACAATAGACATTACAGCATAACAGAAATCACAGTTCAAAACACATACCAGGAGGAA
Source organism: Ranitomeya variabilis (assembly GCF_051348905.1). Taxonomy (NCBI): domain Eukaryota; kingdom Metazoa; phylum Chordata; class Amphibia; order Anura; family Dendrobatidae; genus Ranitomeya; species Ranitomeya variabilis. The sequence goes on along the minus strand of NC_135235.1, from coordinate 406,502,320 downwards.
TGAGGGCCCTGCTGCTCGCAAGCTTACAAACTATGAGGAAAAGGGGAGACACGAGAGGTGGATGGTAACAATTGCTTTAGTTATTTGGACCAGCCATAGTGTAAGGCTCGGGTGTTCATGTAAAGCTGCATGAACCAGTTCACTGCCTAAGTATGTAGCAGTACAGACACAGAGGGCTATTAACTGCATAAAGTGTATGAGAACATGATGCGAGGAACCTGATTATGGTTTTTTTTTTAAAATAGGCCACACAGGGATAGTTAGGTTAATGCGTTGAGGCGGTAGGCCAGTCTGAACAAATGAGTTTTTAGGGCACGCTTAAAACTGTGGGAATTGGGGATTAATCGTATTAGCCTCCATTATAATGCTATACATGTAATTCCTGGCAATGGACAACCTTATATTTATACATCGGTTTCTTCTAGGTTATTATAAAGGTAGACACCGTTGGACCAAGACCAAGCTGTTACATCGGTCACCAAACATGAGAGCGTCTCTCCTGAACGAGTCCCCTAAGGGAAGTTGAACACAAGAAATGACGAACTTCATAACCGGTCACCAAATCAACAGCAGGGCATCAGCATAAAATAAACGACCATGAGCAGATTGCAGTCTCTTCTCTTACTATTATAGAACTAAAATTATTTCTATTAAATAAAGTAAAATAGGACTTATAGTGGATATAAAAAGTCTACACACCCCTGTTAAAATGCCAGGTTTTTATCATGTAAAGTAAAAATCATAGTAAGATTTTCCACTTTTAAGGTCACCTGTAATCTGTACAAATCCACTGCAAAAGAAACTGAAATCTTTTTGAATGGAAAAAGAAAAAAACGAAAATTTTATTAATGTGATTGACGAAATATACAAACCCTTAGGCTGCCGTCACACTATCAGTATCTGGTCCGTATTTTACATCAGTATTTGTAGCAAAAAGCAGGAGTGGAACAATCAGAGGAAAAGTATTATGCACGGAGCCACTGCCTGACACTTATTTAAAGAAATGATGTCAGTTATGTATATGCCGTACGTTAGATGAAGAGGCCCCCCTCCGTGTATCGGATTTAAGAGAAGTAATTAGGGAAGAAATTAAATCGTCCCTAAAAACCAAACGACATGATAAGAGTATGGAAATAATATCCGATTCCAGCCCCTCATTGCAGGAGGGTGAATGCTCGGAGAGTTCATCATCAGTCTCCTCAGATGAGGAAGGAAGGCCTTGTTTTTCCACCGACAATATGGACACTTTAATTAAAGCTGTCCGTGCAACTATGGGTTTGGCAGAGAGTAGAGAGCCAAAAACAACCCAGGAGATCATGTTTGCAGGACTGAACCAGAGAAGTCGCAAAGCTTTCCCCGTGGTAGATACCATTAAAGATCTGGTCAGACGAGAGTGGGATAAGCTGGATAAGGGATTCTTACCTTCGGCCGCAAAAAGAAGGTACCCCTTCGAGGATGGCACCTTATCTCAGTGGGTGAAAATCCCGAAAGTAGATGCGGCAGTAGCCTCTACCTCAAAGACAGCCTCGCTGCCATTAGAGGACGTAGGTCTCCTTAAAGATCCCTCAGACAGGAAGGCTGACATGCTCCTTAAGAAAGTGTGGGAAGCATCATCTGGAGCCTTTAAGCCTGCAATCGCAGGCACCTGTACGGCGAGATCAATCATGGTCTGGGTGACGCAGCTGGAAGAACAGCTTAAAGCTAAAACACCTAGAGACAAATTACTAAACTCCCTGTCTCAGGTCAGAGAAGGAGCGGTTTATCTGGCAGATGCCTCAATTGACTCCCTGAGATTGGCTGCAAGATCGGCGGGGCTCTCAAATGCAGTCCGACGGGCACTTTGGCTGAAGACCTGGAAGGGGGATGCCCAGGCAAAGGCCAAATTATGCTCCATTCCATGTAGGGGTGAGTACCTATTTGGCCCGGTGCTGGATGACATCCTTGCAAAGGCAGAGGACAGAAAAAAGGGATTTCCTAAAGCATTTAATCCCACTTTTAGGAATGCCTTCCGGAGACGCTTGCCCTTCAGAAAATTCCAGCCAGACCAGCAGGGATATAATCGTGACTGGGAGACGTCGGATCAGAAGAAGAAAGGTGGATACTATAAGAACCCTTCATCTTTCTCAAGACGGAGGCGTAACTACAGATAAAACAGAATTGCCAGTAGGGGGAAGACTAAAATTCTTCTCAGCAGAATGGCAAAAATTAACTTCTAGTTCCTGGATAATGGGGGTTGTTGAGTCAGGATTAAAATTAGAATTTTTGAGAACTCCCCCAGACCATTTTATTGTAACATCGTTGGATACTCAGGCCCAACAACAGGCCTTAGAATTAGAGATTCAACAATTGCTTACAAAGCGGGTTATTGAAGAAGTACCAAAACATCAGGAGAAGACGGGCTTTTATTCTCCGCTGTTCTTGATCTCTAAGCCTGATGGGTCCTTTAGGACTATCATAAATTTACGAAAATTGAATAAATATCTTCAGTATCACGCTTTTAAGATGGAATCCATTAAATCAACAACTAAGCTTTTGTTTCCTAGGTGCTACATGTCAGTGTTGGATCTAAAAGATGCGTATTACCATCTTCCAGTTCACCGAAATCATCAGCGATTCCTCAGGATGGCAATATGGGTAAACCATCAGATTAAACATTTTCAAGTTTTAGCAATGCCCTTTGGCCTATCCATGGCACCTAGAATTTTTACAAAAGTTGTGTCGGAAGTAATGGCCCATGTCAGGGAAAAAGAAACCCTGGTAGTGCCCTATCTAGATGATTTTTTAATAATTGGAAATTCAATCGCTCAGTGTACATCTAGGGTAAATGCCATAATATCATCCCTACAGGGACTCGGATGGATAGTCAACTGGGAAAAGTCAAAACTAGAACCCACAAGGCATCAAATATTCCTAGGAGTTCTCCTAAACTCAGAAAATCAATCTTCCTTCCTACCAGAAGAAAAGAAGCAGAAGATCATTCAGAGGATCACGACCGTGAGGAAAGCTCCAATCTTAAGTTTAAGAGACGCAATGTCTCTTCTAGGATCTTTGACTGCGTGTATATCGGCGGTGAGATGGGCTCAATTTCACACCCGAATGCTTCAATACGAGGTTCTTCAAGCAGAAAAAGATCTTCACGGTGCTCTAAGCGGGAAGTTCAGTATATCACCTGCCACTCTTCACGACCTCAGATGGTGGCTCAATCCAGTACATTTATCGAAAAGGAGTCCTCTGGACCATCACTCCGGACAACGTGGTCACGACAGATGCCAGTCCGTTCGGTTGGGGAGCCCATATGAGAGACATTCTAACCCAGGGGCGTTGGTCAAGTCTAGAGTCCCAGAACTCCTCAAACCTAAGAGAGCTGGCTGCAGAGGCTCTTCTTTGTTTACTACCTTCCCTGGAGAACTCACACGTACAGATACAGACAGACAATATGACTGTGGTGTCCTACATCAATCATCAGGGGGGGACAAGGTCACGATCCCTAATGACCACCGCAGCACAGATATTGTCTCTGGCCGAGGATCACTTACAATCTCTGTCGGCAGTTCATATAGAGGGGAAACTCAATATAGAAGCAGACTACCTCAGTCGCCATTCCCTTCGTCAGGGAGAGTGGTCCCTAGACCAACACATATTCAATCAGATAGTCAATCTGTGGGGATTGCCAACAATAGATCTGTTTGCTACGAGGGAGAACAGGAAGGTCAGGAGGTTCGCATCCTTACACGTAGCAGACCAACCTCTCATAGTGGATTCCCTTCGCGTTCGTTGGGACTTCCGGCTAGCATATGCCTTCCCCCCTATGTGTCTAATTCCGATAGTTCTCAGGAAGATCCGGGAGGAAGGAGCCAGAGTAATTTTAATCGCCCCCTTCTGGCCCAGGAGGCCTTGGTTTTCTCTCCTCAAAACAATGTCTGTCACCGATCCCTGGGTGTTGCCAGTGGTTCCGGATCTCCTCTCTCAAGGTCCATTTCATCATCCAAATTTGGAGACTCTTCACTTAACAGCGTGGAACTTGAGAGGGAGCTTCTGAAGGAGAGGGGGTTCTCCAATGCTTTAATAACTACCTTATTGAAAAGCAGGAAAGAGGTTACTACAAAAATCTATTCGAAAATTTGGAAGAAATTCCTTATGTTTTATCAGCAGCCATTGGGAGATAATGCTCCGATTTCAGCCATTTTAGAATTCCTTCAGAAAGGCTGGGAATTGGGGTTAGCAGTCAACACTCAAAGGGTTTATGTTTCAGCCTTAGGAGCTCTGTACAACAGAGATATAGCTGGTAATAGATGGGTTGCTAGGTTTATTAAGGCATGTCAGCGTTCTAACCCAATCCATATTGCAAGGGTACCCCCTTGGGACCTCAACTTGGTGCTTGAGGCGTTGACTGAACCCCCCTTTGAGCCATTAAAATCTATTTCGATTAAAAATCTAACCTTAAAAACAGCCCTACTCTTAGCATTAACGTCTGCCAGGAGGGTCAGTGATATACATGTCAGTAGATCCTCCCTACTTGATAATTCTCCAAGATAAGATTGTCTTAAAACCTGATCCTGCATACTTGCCAAAAGTGGCAACTAAATTTCATAGAAGTCAGGAGATTTATTTCCCATCTTTCTATGAAAATCCAGGTTCAGAGGAGGAGAAAAAATATCATACCCTAGATGTTAAGAGGGCAATATTAGAATACCTGGATAGGACACAAAACTGGAGACAGAGTAGGGCTCTGTTTATTTCTTTCCAGAATCGGAAAAAGGGTTCTGGTGTCACGAAAAGCTCTATCGCCAGATGGATTAGAGAAGCGATATGTCTTGCCTACTCTGCCAGGGGAGTAACACCACCAGAAGGCATCAGGGCGCACTCCACTCGGGCCATGGCATCATCCTGGGCGGAGAAGGCAGATCAAGTCTGCGTATTACAGCAACCGCTACAAGAAGAAAGCTGCGTACGAGAAACTGGTGGCCCTCTACAAGCAGCATCATCCCACTGAGACGGTGGATGAAAACATTGTGCGGAAGAAGATCCAGGTTCTCCGCACAGTTTACAAAAAAGTGAACAAGGTGGAAAAGTTCGTGAAGTCTGGGGCCGGAACCGACGACGTCTATGTGCCCAAGTTGTGGTACTATGACCTGCTGGCGTTCACTCGGGACCAGGAAATCCCTCGCCTGTCCCAGACCGTGACAAGCCTTTGTGCGCCATCTGCAGAAGAGATCCTGCCTGAGTCTCCTGACGATCATGTAAATACCCCCTAGCTTCCCTGCTTGTAGCATGCCCGG